>NC_089683.1:63377763-64045552 GCF_031753505.1 Anomalospiza imberbis | reverse complement strand
TTCCTTCTATACTAGTGATACATTCAATTTCAGAGTCACCTCTGCATTAGAAGCATTGCTCAAAAATTACTGTCATTAGATTATATAGTAATTTCTTTCCAGCTATGTGGTACAAGTGAAACCCTTCCTAAAAGATGAAATTTTTCCTTGTGTTTTGCTGTTCACAGGGTGGTTTTAGTTAAGCATGAAGAAAGTGCATGGGAAATGCAGTCAAAGCCCTTTTAAGGGCCCCTTCATCATTTCCACAGTTATTAGAACAGGCTTCGGGAGACACAACCAAAGCAAATGCGTTAAAGCTGTCAGTGCCCAGTACAATTATGCCCAAGTCTCTGCTATATACCCAGACACTCATATATTTGCTCAAGATTGCAGTATTGCAGCCTTTGCTAAATCTTGGCATCAGACAGAAGTGTGCTGGGGACAGGTCCTGTGCATCACTCATCTCTGCTCCCTTCCCTCCTGCTAAATAAGCTGGGGAACAGGCAAGCACCTGCAGCAGCAAACTAAGAGCAAAGGCTCAACCAGCCATGTGCAATTCTGCACCAGAGTTTTGAGCTACAGGCACTGAATTCAGCACTGTTGTGAATAACTTAACCTCTCCATATAAAAACTTACGGCCTTTGAAACAGACTTGTCAGGCCAAGTGTATGAAGATACCTCCAAGGCCTCTCAGCCCAGATCTCTCTACTACACTTAAGGACCTTGTATGTGCCCCTGAATTGGTAAAACACACAAGTCTCAAACACAGAGGCAATTTACTGCTTTTCCAACAGTTGAAATCATATTCTCGCATGATAATTTGAGGCACAAATCACGGGAGTGAACAGAAGGCACAGCACTGATACCTCAGTAATTCGTCTGACATGGTATTACCACCGTAAAGCAGGATTTAATGTTTACCTTGTCAGACCTACAAGGTAGGTGTAGGTCTGTGCCATGACAGATGGAAGGCTGGGTTTGCTGGGAGGGGACCGGATGCACCGGCTCTTTTCCCATCCTTTAACTAATTTTGGCAATATTTTGTACCTGCTGAGCTTCCTACCCATAAAATTTGTTGCCATATCTTGAAGTTTTTAGGAAGGAAAAAGCATTACACTGTCAGAAGCAGAACAGGTCAAAGTGATACAGATTCAGTTATTATCAGAAGCTGTGCTTTATATTTTTCTTATTGTAAATGAACTGTGCGAAAGTGTTATTTGTAACAAGCTTCTTCATAAAGCAATTATTTTGTCTGTCAGTATTAGTGTGCCCCATATATACCTGTCTGCAGGGAGAAAAGCCTCCAGGTGCTGGCTTCCATGGCTAGAGCCCATCTGAGCCTGAGACCTCTCCCTAAGGCAAAGCCCCAGCAAGAGCACAGATCCACAGCTTTATGCCACCATCCTGGACCAGTCCTTCACGTCTCAGGCCTGAAAGGGACCCATCACTCATTAAATTAGCCCTAATGAGATTACTCCAATTACTCCTGTAAGCAAACACTGCTCACATGACTGTTGCAGGATCAGGCCTTAAGCTCTGTAGCTGTCTACATCCACATGTACACACTCAGGCACAATCTCACAAGCATATATTGAAGAGGCTAATATTAAAAAATTAAAATCCACATTTCTAAGTATTTATTAGTAACCAGCAAAGGCGCTAGTTAAAAAATTAAAGTACCATGATACTGACTAGTATAAATTTAGAAATTTGGCATCAAAGTTATTCAGATATCTTAATAGCTCCAATTAGTTTGGAATAACTACCCATCCCATTGCATGGGTCAAGCAATGAAAGACAGGAAAATCATATCCTGGAAACGTCTAAATTTGCCCTATATGCAAGAATAGGACCTGGACCTGAAGACTAACTGCTAAAATCCAAAGAGATTAAAATGAAATATAAGTGGGACCAGGAGCAGAGGCACTGCCTGCCTGGCAGAGCTGCCCAGAGCTGCTGAAACAAAAACTACCAGGTACAGACGTAGAAAGGGGAAAGACCAGCACACGCATCAATTGCTTTTATATCATCTCTTGTCATCTCCTTGTCAGCAAGAAGGGACATGTGATGAGCTGACAGCTTTATCTGCATGCTTGAAAAATTATCTCAGCTGAAATCTGGGTGACTTCTTGGCAGAGCCTTTCATGTTGTAACTTATATTTTTCTGTTTTTCTTTTTTTTTTTTTGCCTTTCTTTTTCTTACTACAGAGAGGCTATTAACTGCTCAAGTCAGCTAAACGGTCAGCTAGAGAAATAAATCTGCTGACTAGTATATTAAAATACATTTATCCTTTCACTGCACATAACACTGGAAAACCACTCTACTTCCCAGGGTCGGAAACCTTCTTTGTTTTTCAGTCTTCAAACACTGTAGTTAATTTCTCCTGTAAATATCCCCAAACCATGTTCCTCCCTAAGTCACAACTACAAACACTGTCATACAAGTAGCTTTTCAAAATTTCACCTAAAACCACAGACTGTAGTATACTATGTATTTGTCCTGTAAACTCAAATTGTTTAAAATTACCTCTTAGTTTACAGGCAATAATGCACTTTAATAATCAAAGTATCAATACTTTTGGTTTTAAAATAAATTAGTTTCACCACTGGTAAGTAACTGCATATAATTTTAATTTGCTTCATAGAGACTTTAAATTTGTTTTTCCAGTTGAGTTGAGACAACTAAGGTCTTGTGGGCTTCTAACAGACAGGCATGGGTGTCGAAGACCTGGATTTCTGAGCCGGCATTGCTGCATCTGAGCAAATCACACTGGGTTAGATCCAGTCAAGGACTTCCTGCAGACAGACAGGGCATCATCTAAACTTCACGTATGTGCCTCCTAAATTCAGAGTCCAAACAGGTATGTACACACTGCCTGCAGCATAATGAATACACAGAAAGGCATCTCAGGATAAATCCAACTAAGGAAGAACTTAAGATGCCTTAACTGTCATCATCACCACGCCAGTAATGGCTGGTGCTGGGTCCAATGCTGCAGGCCCTTCTCATGAGGGGCAGGAGAACCTAACAGGGATATCAACATCTTTGCTTCTATGGATGATGTGCTTCTGCAAGTTAAAAGTAGTTTTCATTTAGATACAAATTTAAGTTCTTTACAGATAAGGTGGGCACAGGCTAAATCTCCAGCTTCCTAATGGTGTTTTCAGAACACTAAGCAAAAGGTCCCCTGTAAAAGCCAGAGTTGTGCTTTGTTTGGGACTGTCATACGGTCTGGTGCTAAGAACCAAAACACACTCTGAGCACTGAACCAGGACCTCTTCAAAGGGCATGGCTGCCCCTCTGCTTGCTCACAGCATTGTGGTAAGATGTGGATAAAACCAAGGTAACACGCGACTATGCAGTTAACTGGGGAATTTCAGGGAGGTAACTTTTCAAGATAAAGAGCTTGTTGAGAATGATTATGCCTGGGACTATCATTAAAACAGATACCCTAGTTCAAAGGTTTCTTTGGTTAGTAAATCTAACTGAAATTACTACCTTTCACTCTGTGCCTCTTTATGGTTCCCTCATTTGTAAACTGGGGTTAAGAATGCAGAGTTCTCTGTGTGTAGATGAGACAGGCTAAATAAAAGCTCAGCTGTACAAAGGCAATCTTGTTTCTCACAAATATCTCAAGTTAAATATGACTTAAAAAAAAAGCAGCTCGATTTAACTCCAATACAGCACCTATTTTTGTCCCTGGAACTAAATATGCAGCAGACAGCTTGCCTCTACCACTTTACATTCCTCCCAAAAATTCACTCAGCTTGGATCATGTCCCATTTTCTTTAAATGTATAAATCCCCATATCATCTGCAGAACTTGACTATCACAGAGAATGCTTCTATATCAAAGCTTTAAAATATGTTGTAAAGCCACAGCAATGATGCACTTGTGTACACACTGAACTGTAACCAATACTGACTGCAAAGCAAGTTCATGAACTTCAGCTGTGATATATTCAGCACACCATTTTGTTCAGACTCCCAGTTAAATAGGTCAGGGATTTCAACAGATGGAGTACTGTTGCCACTCAGCTGAAAAAACTTCTGCTCAACAGCTCAATCTAGGTGCTCTGGCTAGTACCAGCCTTTGTCAATCCAGCCAACTTCCTTATTATTCCCATCCCTTGCCCAAAATGCAGTTTTATACTGATGTTTCTGTATCTTTTATCAGTACATACAGAAAAGCCCAAGACAAGCCCAGAGACAGTGAACACGTGTACCAACATATTTCTTCCACAAGCACAATTTGAAGTGGCAAGTGGCAAAACAAACAAAAAGACCACTAGCAAAACTTAGTTTGCTTCAAAGCTGTCTTACTTGATGAGTAAGAGCTTGAAAGGTCCATCAGACTTTTTTAAAGACTATTTTGCACATTTTCTTTCATGAATAAGTAGCCATGACCAGCCACACAGGTAGCTTTTAAGGATAGATGCTGCCCAGAGATACCCAGACACAAAGATGTCTTGGGCTCCAGTGGGATGAAGGTAATCCTAACACAGGGCTGCTGGACTGTGACAGAGAAGTGCATTGGTACTTCAAAGAAGTCTTAGTGAAAGTGTACAAATGTATTTATGTTAGGTCTATTTCCCCCCACACACAAATGTTGGGAAACGTGTTCTGCCATGGTAACTCGAGGCCAGTTGGGCTGGGAGACCCACTCTTCCAAGTAGCTTCAGGGCTCAGCTGTGTAGACACTTAAAGCAGCACAAGGATGGGGCATGAAAGTGCAACATTACAGGAAAGCAATTGCACAGATTTTCAAGGGTCTAAATCAGATGCAAGTGTTTAAGAAGGATCCAAATTAAAAGGAACTCTTAAATGTCAAAATACCATTAACAGGGTCAAGTAAATGCATACACATTGATCATTCTCTTCTCTTCTTGGAACTTGTAAAAAATAAATACATTTAATACCAACCGTTAATTCCCCAGGTGATCTGCATAATTTAGTGATAGAGAAAACCTTTTTAATGGCACCAAAATGCAACAGCCATGACAAATTATATTTGTTAACAACCTGTCACTAGGGAGTGCTCAAAATAATTATCACCGTTTGTCTCAAGTTAATTTAAATTTCTGCAAGTGCCTTATACAACTGCATTTAATGGTGACAAGATGTCTTAAGTATAACAGTGTATTTGCTTCCTTTTCTATCTTTGATGTTTGCATTAAAATAACACTCCCTGCTTTTTCTCTAGCGTTTTTTATGGATATTTGCTGTTTCTTAGACAACTGAATACAGCTAATGTAAAAATACGAAGGGATTTTTCACTGTTTTTTCTCCTAGGACATTTCAAATGTAAAGCTATATCAAATGCTGCCAACAAGCACATAACATCCTAAATCTAAGAGAGTAAGGAGGAAGAAAAGCAAAAAGGAAATCAACTGGAAGTTCAATATTCCTTGTGATGGAAGTTGCTTTACCTAGTACTTAAATAACTGCTACAGAGAGTTAACAGTGTCAATTTATTCTTTTTACTAAAGGGATGGATCTGAAATGGGTTCAATAATCTGTCAGGTATTGCTGCCTAAAAAATCACATTCATCTAGCTCAAGAAAAAACCCTGTATTATTTGAAACAAATTTTATCTTTTTTAAACCCTTTCACTGGAATTGCTTTCACTGCTCATGTGTATCATGCAATCAATCTACATATAACCACTCTTTATGTTTTTACACTCAGTACTGCACTATATAAACTAAACCAAAAAATAGGCCACCTAGATGCTTCCAAGTAGCTCAATTTTGCAGCACAAGACCAGCTTTCAAACACATGCAGTGTAGCCTCTTGGTCAAATTCTGTTTTGTTTCATTTGAGTATTTGCTTTTTGAAATTCCTTATTAGAAAGGGCAGTTGGAATATGGAACTTGGCCAAAAGCATCAGCAGATGTACGGTGAATTAATTCGGTAACAGTAAAAAAAGCAGGATACATGAGCAGAAGCTCTGATAGTAACCTGACAATTGAAACTAAAATAATGAAAAATAGGTTGATTTCTATTTTTTTTATTTTATAGCTCCAAGGCCTTTCAGGAACATATGGTCCACTCCTAGCTTTAATGGCCTTTTACTTCACAAAGGTTTCTAGTTGGCAGGGAGTTCACATCTTGACATCTCTCTGAACCTGAACCAGAGCTATTGTCAATATGAAGTGGTCTCCCCCTATTCTGCAGCTCTTTAATGAAACATAAGATTATTTTAAGTCCATAATCTTCTCAGCAGGATTATCGACTAATAGGTCTGACCCTAATATTGCTCATCTGAACAGTGATCTGGCAGATGCACTGAGAAAACAAAGGCTAAACACATACCTGTCTGGAGGGTCTTGTAGCAAGACATAATAGAGGCTTTATGACTAACTACTTAAATCCTGTTTTATTTGACAATGCTAACCAGATGTCTTCTGGAAAACAAATCAAGTGTTTCAATCACTGCTGCTTAAATACATTCCTTGAATTTGGCCAACAAAGCTAAACAGAAGCTAGAGTCAGCCAAATCCAGCTCTTCTGAAGATGAGATAATAAATGAATCATCGCAGGCATTGGAACAACGAGCCCTATATTATGTATGTAGTTTGAATCAACACAATTACCCTGGGGGGAGGGCACAAAGCACAGGCAGTTGTGCAGGAAGTTTCAGCAGTTACAGACTGAAAAGGGGTGTGAAAGTCAGCGTGTGGACTGTTCTCACTACTTAGAGCAACACTTTCCTCAGTACATATCCGACACCTCGTTATCTGCTGGAAAGGACAAGAAGTCTTGGCAGTGGTCAGCAAGTGTGTGACAAGACACTGCCCCTCATCTGCAACTTCAACAGTGCAGAGAGTGTCCACAACACTCTTCAGGAGCTGGATATCTCCTAACTGACCGGTATCATTTCAGTCTAGCTGTGTCAGACCTTTAACATTAATACAGTTATTTCATCCCTGCCCTTTTTGTCTGTTGTCTCCCAACTCATGAAAAAATAACAACAGTGGAGATTGTACTCCCCCACATTTTTTTCTTAAATCAGAAATGCTGTACATTGCTAATTGTAGGAACTGGAAGACAAGTACCCCTTGGAAATTCCACTATACATGCCCTGCTCTGGTTCCCATCGCTGCAACTGACATATATCCACATTTGAGGGAGAATTTAGAGTAGTTAATAAAAATAGAAACTAAGCGTTCAGGTACATGGTAAGAATTCTTTTTTCTCTTCCTTCACTTCATCATAGCTTGCAAGATTATCCAAGGCCAATGCATTCCAGATTAAACATTAGGCTTTCCTTTTAGGACATTGGACCTCCACCTGTAACACATGCTGATGTCACAAACCTGCTCAGAAGGTAAACAGGCACACTTAAAATACACCCCAAGCAGTTAAGTAAAGTAACACTTAGAACAGTGCTGTGTCTCCTTCCCATCTTCATGCTTCATGCCTTATTGCTTGTCAGTTTTAGAGCCTAACACACTTCACAAAATGAGGATTAGTCTCAATTTACTTTAACTGCCAAATATTTGTGTCACTGCTATGTACTACAGCTGTTCTATCTGTGCTCCCAGCTGAAGACCACTGTACTTCAGAGACTTCCTCAGACACTGGTTCCTCAAACAGGACCATGCAACAAGCCAGATCTGTCAATGTGCTGTGTCAGAGATGGGAGCTGTTTCACAGTGCCACCCTACCCACTGAACCTCTCGGCCTTAGCACCAAGAACACCATAGGAAACACTGCAGTATGTGGCCCTGAGCCTTTCAGCACAGGTAACAGCCTGCCTTAAGAAATAATGCCACTCTGAACAACATCAAACTCTCAGCTCTGCTACTGCCCATACCAGACTTTCAGTGCTAGTCCAGACACTCAGCAGACATTAGTAACATGAGACTAGCCAAGTCTAGTAGTCTCTCAGCCTTGGAGCAGAGCATACAGCATGGGAACAGGATTGATTTGAGGATCTTGGCCCCATGCAGAGCCTCAGCTCTTCCTTCCCATCCGTCGTCTTCATCTCCCTTTTTCGTGACTTCCTAGGACACAACAGTGACATGAAGCCCAGAGTCATGTTAAGACTCCTCAATGGTTAATACTGTTTTATTTCTACCTGAACATCTGTATTTTGGGAGACACTTTTCATGAAGTGCCCATGAAAGCATTAGGAAGAGGCCATATATAGGACAGGGTTTCAGGAAAGGCCAGCCAGAGCAGCTGGGCCCTGAGGGTAGTAAGACATGCATCTTGCATGGCATGTCACTCCATTTGCTTCAGCAGGCACTCCGAGATCCTCGCTCCTTCTCCAAAGAAAACCAGGGTCTGCTTTATCCATTGCAAACAAAACACTAAGAAGAAGTACCGTATCTATCACCACAACCCAAGAACTGCATCATTTTCTAAACATTTAAATCAAATTGCAGTGGTACCATGACTGTGAAATGCAGCTGAAGTTACTCTTCCTCCCTAGCCATCATATTAAGCCACTGAGACCTTTCATTTAAAATTAATAAACACAGCCTGAATTTAATACATCAAGCCACTGGTTTTAGTCAATAGCAACTTTAAATGTTAATATAGGTTACATAAAGCAACTTCAGTTCTCAAGAACAGACAGATTATGCATCACAAACTTTCCAGGTTCCAGGTGCTTAATTTTCTAATTCAGATTACTGGACAACATGCTTTTTAAAACTTCAGAGGGCAGCAGAGCACCCGCATGCCTAAAGGATAAATAGCTTTACCTCAGTTATGAACACATTTGAATGAAAGATCTCACCTCTTACACTTGAAAGTAGCTTCATAAAGGAAACGAACAGTATTTCCCCATAATTTCGAAAGGATAAAAGCCTAGTTCATAGGTTAAAACTTAAAATATCTCCCTATGCAACATCTAGTATTGCATACAGCATCCTTTTCCATAGTGTTGATAAGCAAGGGACACACCAATACATAATATACACAGTAAAATAATCAACTGCACAAAAGTTAATGAAGATCTTTTCCTCCTCCGAACACAACACTGCTTCCTGAAAGAGTATGCAGAGATCAGCATACAATGCACTTATTTTCGTTAATTACTCATTAAATACTATTTATTTTAATATCTCTAAATTTTTATTCTTAAACCAATTTAAGCAGCAATATTAGCTGCTGCTTCTAAAGTGGTACTTAGAAGTTCATTCTAAATAATAGACAGTTTCTTTTTATTTCATTTTATTTTTTATTAGACCACACTGTAAAGAATTTGCTGTTAAAATCATACCGTAACAAACAGTTTGCCCTTGCACTGACTTTCTTAAAAGCTAGCCAGGATTCCATCTGGTTACTATTAGATGGGTGAAAATACCTTGATAGAAATACTTTGAGTTATTTTAAAAGATTTTATACATTTGATACTCTGACAGGTGGTTTAAATGTGCTTTACATGTGAATTACTATTTGTAATCCAAGTTTTATACTTCCTTTTCCATTTACAGGGGAGCCACATGTGTAGAAACAAATAAATAGTCTTCATTCAAGCTGCTATAGCTGCTATCTACCAACAACATCAACTCTCATAATGTGAACAAGACCAGGTCTGGAAAACTTTCAAACCTGTCTTTTGATGGTCCGAACAAAAGCTGCTAACTTAGTCCTCATGACCTCGTTATCAGGTTCAAGAGGACCACTGGAGGTTCTTTCTTCCTTCCCAACCTCCTCTAAAGACAGGATTAAATATACACAAATGACTTTTGAGTAGTGCTTGTCTGATCTATTCTTAACAACTTTTAATTACTTCATAACCCCAAAAATTTATGGGGGACATTTAAATATCTTTGCCCTCATATTTCTCCACTGCTGTACATGTCTACTGCTTAATTTCTAACTTAGCATAAAGCAAAAATTATATTTGCTTTAGTTCTACTTCCTTCCATTTTCCCTTTGTTGTCACCATTTTTTGGAGACAAAAGCAATTCATCCCACTTTCTGCACAGAATACAGTGCATTTTGTCATCCAGTGTTATTCTTTCCCCACCACCCATACAGCATATTGGGTCACATACAACTGTTCTACTGCTCCACGGTTTAGCTCAGCCAAAGAATCTAAAACACCAAAAGCCCAATGGTGCTTCTCATAAGACTACTTCAAGCTCTTCTGCTTTATGGTCACATAATTACTTTCTACCTATGAAGAAGCTTTAGAAAATTTTGTTTTTTCTAAAGAAATAGGTGGAAAAGCAGTTCAGCAGTTGTCAAAATTATGTCACAATTCTGACAGTGCTTTTACACTGAATGAAACTCTGCTCTGGATACAGAACTTTTAACTCAAATCTCCAAGGCACCCATGCTTTCCTGATTTCACACTGCTGGTTGAAGCAACAGCACAGTAAAACTGATAAAACTTTACTCAGAGCCTCTCTTAATACTACCCATGCTGTAACTTCTCAGGACAGTTCCAGGCAACAGCAAGGAGTTATTTTAAAACTGCACTTAGGGAAAAAAAAAAGTGGCTCAAGGAAAGAGCTTAAGGTTAAACAAATAAGTAAAGAAATAAACAACAGAGTTGTATTCACTAAGTCAGCAGTATGACGTGTGGTGAAGGTATCATCACAGTTTATCCTCTCAGTTACTACCCTGAAAGCATGAAACTGAAACTCACTTCATTACCAAGTATTCCTACATCATGTACACAAACCAGGTTATTTAACACAAATGGCTAACTAGCAAATTGTAGTAGTAATCAATAGCTTCTTTTTTATAATGAGCTGCACCTCCAGAGAAAAATCCCACCAGACCAAAACAACTCCAGGTGCGTAAGAAGGGGAAGCAGCATATATTACTTGGTTTCACACAAATATATTAGATAAAAATTTGTTTAAACAGAACATGAAACTGCAGTAGACACATTTCTGATAGAACTCAAGAAAATCAGTGCATTTTAGCCTGTGCAGGTTTTAACAGTCCAAAACAGAGAACAGGAAAAAAATATTAGAATAAGTGGTTAATGTTCACAAAAAGCTAACAACAATCAGTATTCTTTTTAATCTAAAGCAGGCAAATATTTTTATTTTGTAAAGGACTGGCAAGTGTATCTGCAAGAGAACAATGAATGTTTCAAGGTTAAGGAACTGCGTATCTATTAATCCAGTAATAAGTACAGAGGGCAGACAGGCTATCTGCTGAGCCATGCAGGAGACAATAACACTGGCTGTCAAGACTTCCCTATTAAATGATAACAAAAAGCCCCTAGTAAGAGACAGTGAAAATCAATTAACTGGGGAAATGGCAAAAGAACTCAAATATGGCTGTCAAACACTTCTCTATTCAGACCTACAAAATCAAGCTTTCTTCAAGTCTAAAAAGCAGAAATGTCATGTTAATCAAATAAAAACTACAATATTCTTTTAAATCAGGTTTACTATGCAAGGTATCAAGTACCTGCAGTTCCTGCTGAAACAAAAAGGGACTTGAACAAGTTGACTCTTTGCAGGGTAAACCCCTTTGTTAAACAGCCAGTGTAAAGAAAAACCTACGTTAACCATTTCCAGAACATGAACATTATACTGTTATTTTAAACTTTATGTCTGGCCCAGAGACAGACATTCTGCAGACCTCCTTGCTGGCTGCATGTCTTTGTTCTCATGGCTGCACTGACACAACACAATGCCTCGCACGACAGACTGCACAGGTACAGCCCCAGTGAAGCTACTATGGGTAAAAACTGGGCCTTGAAAACAAGAGAACTTCTTGCAAAACCTGCAATTTGGATACGTTTGCAAAGACTGGTAAAAAGTACTGTTGTTTTAGGACATGTCTGTGTCAGTAGCAGCACCTTACCTCTCAGCACTGACTTGAGGTTCAGCTTGGCTTGTCTGTGCAGGTCCTCCACACAAGGTGGTCTTGAGGAGGGTAGGAAGACATTTTCCTGCTGGTGCCATGGAGCAGTGTAGTGCACAGTCCATCTACTCTCTTCATCTAGGTTGGAAACAGCTGCAGAGACACACAATAATAAGAAAACTAGATGTTATTGCAGATAGCTCTATCACGAAATCCCACATGTAAGTTTGCCACACATTATCTAAAAATGAAAGAAGTATTGTTTGCCACTCTAGACCCATCAAAATACTCCTTAGAACCTCACTTCTGTGACAGTTAAAAATCCCTTACATTTCTATGCTAAAATTAGTTCTGTAGGAAACACCTTTTACTCTTCCCATATTTATACTTACTGTTTTATTTACTCTAAACTTGAAACTCTGTTTCCCCCCCCTCCAGTTCCAACTCTTCAAAAAGGAATCAGTTTTCCATTCCCTGATCATGGCAGGTGCTGTGCAGTGCAGAATAGCTTGGCTCAAAGGTGCCCCTGGGAATATGACAGCCTTCATGAAAGATGACAACAGGTTCATTTGTATTGGGAAACAACCTTGTCTGACCTCCTGCCTCCTCACACCAGAAACAAGATTCCAGCGAAGTAAATAAATTATCTATGTTCCTCTGTCATGAGTGGAAAACAGATATAAACAAAAGCAACTCCACCGACAAATACTGCTCAGAGCACGATAGCACTGAAGAGGGCTAGCTCTGGCCACCTCTTTGCACTCAATACTAACATGAAAATAAAACACAAACCTTGTTCAAGTTCAAACAGTCTAGCAATAAAAGAGCCAAAGCACATACTGCCAAGATTTGTTTATCATTTATGCTTCCCAAGAGACAGCCAGTGCATTTTGCTTCACGTTTATCATCAATAAAAACTTATACAGTTGAATAGCCTTATCCCTCTACCCTGCTGTAAACAGAAAAAGGGCAGTTGGAGGTCATACTTTATGATCCCCCAGGCATCCTTTGGCCTTCAGCCAGCATGCTGCACATCCTTGCTTTTTAGCTCTCCAAAGCAGAAAAAGACACTACAGATGCGCTGCCTTCCAAGCACCTGCCCTGCTGCCACACCGCCACTGCTCCCAGCCTCGCTGTCAGCTCTGCATCTTCCCTTTGTCGCCTTTGCTGCTGCACTGCCTGTGGCATCACTTTGTGGTTTGTCTGATGCCCTCGCGGTAGCAGAGGTGGTATGTAAAGCTGAGAAGCAAAAAGGATGCAACAACCCCCTGTCATCTGAAAAATTACCCTTTCCTTAACACTACTGTGCATCTGTTGGGATCATTTCAGATGGAAACAATTGGCATTCGTAAGGACAATAAGCTATGCCTCTCGCTTCAAAACATAGCTACAGCCTAATGCTCAATGCCTGTTCTTTCCTAAAAGGACTTGAGGTAGAAGGGGAGGTTCTTAGCTGCTTCCCCTCACTATTTTAGATTACTTTCAGACCTCGAATGGTCTGAAAATGGGTGTCCTCATGTCTGTGTCTTGGTCCTGCATCCCACCCCCACTTCTAAGACATATTGGTTGCAACAAGTCAGATACACATTCAGCCTGCGCCCATTCTTCCCATTCTTGCTAATCAGCGGTCAAACCTAAATCACAAAAACCGGAGAAGTCATTACCTACCTGGTTACAGCATCAATCACCCCCATCTAACAGAAAGTGACACTTAAAGTTAGTGAAAGACACCCACACCATCCCCTGGCTGAACCGGTGGATGGGGAGTGGGGTAAGGCTGGAGAAGGAAGAGGAGGAGGGAAACACCTGCCGCCAAGCCCACTGTCTGCCTGCAGCCCTGCCACGGCAAAATTCAGGTATACTTCTCGTCAGAGCAACAATGGTCATCAAAACTAGTCAAGAGAAGTGGTGTGCACATTTGCCACCTGCTCTCTCTAGTGTGATTTGTCTGTCCTTCATGACTTAAAGGAAGATCAATGTGATTTTAAAAGCCACTCTGAAACCAGAACACCTTTAAAAACAAACCTTGGCCCAGAACAAACTTTACGTAGATGCCTCAGCGATACAAGCCCATAGCTGCATAAGCAGAGACAGATGTCTGACAAACCACCAGGACACGAGGACACACTGGCACACCCTGCCCATTTCACACCGAGAACTTTGGCTCCTTCAAAATCACCGTGACAAAGCACTCCCAAAGCCACTGTGTCCCAAAGCAGAGGTCCTAAAGACCCTCATAAGGCTGCCTCCACACACTCCACAACGATAAACTATTGAAAGAGTGAGAAAAACTTAAAAAGAGGCTGCAGGAATCAGAACTGAAGCTGAAGGGAAGTGCACTTTCCTTCAGAACTGGGCTGCCTCCTGAAAACACAGTGAGCACACAGAACTATACTTACTCTTTCTCTTGAAAAGTTTCATGAGAGATTTAAGCTTTGTGTTGATGAAAACCACCATTTTCAAGGTGCTGAACTGCGATCCTGGAGCTGAAATCCCATAGAAAGGAGGAGCTGCAGAAAGGTGACTGCCAGACTGAACCTGTTCAAACTCTGCACGCCAAATTTCTCCCCGTTTCTCCCCTCTGCCTTTTTTTTTTTTTCTGAAATCACTTTAAATATGTCTAGATCTTTCTGACAGACGAAATAATTTACAATTCTTTAGCCTGAGTTTCTCCTCCTCGCATGTAAGTAACCCTGTGGACTGGAAACAGCCACTTCCAACAAGCAAAACAGGAGAAAAAAGCACCCCGGCTGTTATTCTCCTTTGCGCAGGACGAAAAATATTTTCTTGCCGTCCACACCAATTACTCCGCTCTTGTTCCTCTCCTTTCCTCCGCTCTCCAAGTTTGGCTGCTCCAGAAAGTCCCGAGTTGGCAGGTGCTTGCTCTCCTTCCCATGTCTCCAGCCGGCTGTGCCGGCGGAGCAGCAGGAGATCCCGGCACCTTCCCTGCCCCCGCCCCCGCCCGCCGCAGCCCCGGCCTCCTTCCAGTTGCAAATGAGTGTTGCATTTTCGTGCTAATCAGGATGCTCTGCTTTCCCACCGCTCCCATCCTTCCCCCATCTCCCCCCACCACACCTTTTTTTATTTTCACACTCTTGCTCCCACTTTATTAAGGATCCAGAGCTGCGCCTTAGCTGGCTACAACACGCAGTCTCGGCTCTGCATTGCCTCCCCTCCCAGTCCCACTGCTCCCCCCGTAGCCACTGCCATTGCCTGAGACATCAGCCCACTAATTTTACATATTGAATTTTATTCAGTTGCACTTCTAATTTATTCTTATTAGCGTCATCTCAGACCAGATACATGGAAAACAAAATCGAGTTATTTCTGGCTAACAGAGATTCTGCTATTCATCAAACGAAACTTGTGCACGGAGATGAAATAGCCCAGCTTTTTGAGATGTGCATTTTATCCTCATGTCTTAAAAAAATGCATCTGTACAGAGGTCCACAGCCATCCTTCCTAGGAATGAACTGCAATTTTGCAGAAGTTAAAGAGAAAATTCTAAGCACCAAATGAATGTGCTCAGCAGGGCATGCCCTTCGCACAATGTTCAGGCTCAAGAAGCAAGCCCTCCCTCACAAAGCAAGCTTAGGAAACCCCCTCGAGTTAACAATGAAAAGGATTTTTTTTCCTCAGGAAAAAGAAAAATGCCAGCAGCAGGGGGCTCAGGCTGACCCCAAAGCTGCAGCAGGCTCCAGCCTCTGGAGCACAGCATGTAAAAAGCAGATGCTCCACAGGAACTTCTAAGTTTCATCAAACAGTTGAGACCCAGCACTGCAAAGAACAGACTGTAAATGAAATCTGTTCATCATTCTCTGAACACAGTATCATCAACTTTTTTTCAGTATTTTCAAAATCCAGAGATTCTGCAATTGCAACATGGGCTTGACATCAAAACTACCATGAGCAGCAGGTCTCTCCAGCAGCTGCTAGTCCAAGAGGCATTTTGACTGGTTCAGCCCTGCCAAAGGGACAGAAGACCATGGTGCCATGGCAGCAATAGAAATGAAGGCACCTCTGCTTTTTGCATCGATTTCCATCAAATACCTTACACAAAAAATGACTCTGGCATCGAACTCTGATAAGAAGGCAACTATTTAGTGCTGGTTTAGAATTAAATATACAGTAATACCCCTGTCAAACATTTGCAATCCACAAACCATAAAATGTGTGCTAGCTGGACACACACTGAAAGTGAGTTTAGAGTGATTCCATTTCTAACTCCAGCTACATTGCCATCTGAAAGCAAACCAAGGAGATGGTGACTCCTTTTCTAGTGTGGTGTCAATCTTTTTTAGGATGTAGGAAGTGCCTCTACCTACACGTGCCTCTTCCTTAGCATGTAGTAAGGGGAGCACAGGGAAAGGAGAGAGTTTCAAGCTATAAAATGATGGAGTCTGGGCTGCTAGAAGTGAACCAGTCTCTTCCAAAGGTCTTCGTGGAATCTCAAAAGAGCCTTGCAAGTCCTGGGAAGCAAGACTTTGTTACCTTTTCATGGTCAAGACACTGTGAATCAACATGATCCTGGGTACTTTGGGCAGCTTGGAATCCTTTTCATTTCTCCCCGGGCTACAATGTGTGCCAAATCCAGTGTGCTTTGTGTTATTGGATCCTGAACCCACCCTGGAGCATTTCTCCTGCCTGAGAACAAGCACTTGACCACTGTCCCCTTCCCCGGATCTCAGCACAGAGGCAGACATTCAAACCCAGCAACAAACAATACCTTAATTGATGTCTGCCTTTCATCCCCCTCCCCACCCCGACCCTGCTTCCACCTACCCTCAGGTCATGCTGTTAAAGAGGTCAGACATCAAAAATGGCTATCTTGAGGGACTACCCCAAAGGAAACACCGTCTGGCTACTCCTATCTGCACCTCTGAGAGTGTGCACTAATCCAACAACAAACAAAACCTCTTCTCCACCTGAAACAAACCCACTGACTTCCATAAAATTCATCACGTTGTCTCAACCCAGCTTTGTGTAAATGTTTTTCCTGTCTCAAGAAACTGTCATCTAATAGCAATTCTCTGACAACTTAAAGCATGAAAATACCTACACTCCTCTGCACTTCACCTCCTTACATTGAGAAGAGAAGGAAAAGATGGGGCAGATTGAGAAAATTTATATTGTAGCCACTATGCAAACAAAGGACTTCAGCCTCAAACATTGCCAAGCCAGCATACAAACTCACAAAAATTCCCATTAAACAACAAGAACAAAAAAACCCACCTAAAATTAACTTGACAGAATACAATTTAATAGCTTGTTAAATCCAGATAAACCCAGCATGAACAGTAGGTGTGCACACTGTGATATCAGTTCTTTACATGCAAATGACTCAGAGACAAGTAGCAGACTGAGGAGACCTTGCTCTGTGACACACTTGCTACTCCACCTTGGGCAAGTTAATATTAACGCACCGCCTGAGTTACCACATCCTTAGAAGCACTCGCTGCCACATAAGGACCACAGAAATACAGAGGAATCAGGAATATCACAAGGAATATAGAAAACATGGAGAACATGTTCAGTAAATGTTAATTTTTGCTTCACACTGGATGGGACTGGTCACAAAGTAAGGCTCAGAAGAATCTTCTTCCTAAAAAGTCAGAGACTGGAGCAAAGAAACTGAGAGGCGCAAGTTGCAGTGTCAAACAGCATCCTCAAAATCACAACAGTGTAATGAACTCATTAGCAAAATGCTTTTTTTAGTCCAACCATAATAGTTTTTAATCCCTGAGTGGTTAAACTGATTCTAATTTTCTAGTAGAGGCCACATACATACAGAAGAGAAGTAGAGTGGCTGCTCGCATGTGGCATGCCTGAAATGCTGTAGCCATTCCTTCACTCCCCTCCCTGCTCTATCCCCTCTTTAGAGGGGCTTTCCAGCTGACCTGCTCCACGACAGCCATCTGGGACAGCCACCCCTCCACATTCACAGCAGCATAAAACATTGGCGCCAGTGAAATAATCTGGAAATATTCAGCTTCCACAGAAATATTTCCAGCCAGCCCCTGTGGGAGAGGGGCTCTTGTGTCTAGCCCCCATTCACAACCCAGTGCCCCGAACCTTAGCACCAAAGCACAAAATCCACTGAAAAAGCTGAAGCTTTATAAATAGGCAAATGTTGAAAAGTTACATTCTTGGGCCCTTCATAACCACAGCCAGAGCAGCTGCCCCGCAGCAGCCCCAGGGGCAGCTGTCCACAGGGACACTGGAATCAGTGAGAATCAGCCTTCTCTTCCTAATCATCAGCCCATGCATATATATGCAGTACAAAATTTAGGAACTATTTCCGTTTAAAAAAAAAAAAACCCAACAGAAAAAAAAAAAAAAAACCCACAAGAATAGCTAAAGCAATGCTTTCCAGCTCCCTCCCACAAATGAAAACAATTTTTACCACTTTATTTCATGAAGGAGAGGTAAGCCCAATACACGATATATCACGTTAATTAAGGGAATGATGCATCAAACTACTAAAATGTACCATCATCTCAAAACCTAAACTTCAAGTTGCAGGCCTTAGCAACTTTATCTGGACAATGGAAAAATCCTCCATTAAACAACTGTGTAGCATTTATGACATTTTTAAGAGGAAAGAAAAAGTAAAACTGTGATCTGAGCTGGAAACTAACTGCATTGTGAGACCTCTTCCAGCGAGTCTCTGTTTAATGTACAAAAGGGAAAGTGGAAATGCTGGCAAGCAGATGTACTCAAAACAATTAAATCGATGCCTTTGCATTTACAGACGCGTCACTCGGTTGTTCTAAATAAGTTTCCACTGTGCCATCCTACAGCAGCTCACAGGGAAGAAGCTGTTGAAGGGCAGCTGTTTCCAGCACGTCTGCAGGAATGTGTCTGTGTAGGAGATGCTCGGGATTGCTCCCTGCCACCCCCACCCACCCACCCACTCTGAGCAGCTGTGGTGTCCAGAGGGGAGCAGCTATGGAAGTGACCCCCATGCACCCCCTCCCCAGGCTGCACAGAGCACCTAGGCATCTGCAGGGCAAGCCTGAAACTGAGCAGGGCTATTAAACTCCTTCCTTCCTGCAGGTCACAAGGCTCCTGCCTGCCTCACACTAAGACCACCCAGCTTTGAAATCTGCACTTTTACTTCTAAGTGAGATTTCTATCATTAAGAAACATCAGAAAAGCCAAACGCCTCAGGTATTTTCAAAACTCACACCCAAGCTTTGTGCCTGTTCTGGCCACCTTCACCCATGCTGTTAACCATTTGCTGGTGCCTAAATGGACTCCTCGCAGAGCACAGGAGTCAGTAATTTATGGTCAGAATGGGTTTCTCCCTCCCTGAGATCCCATCCCGGCTGGCCCTCTCCCGGCATCTTTCAGGAGAACAAAAGTGCTCCCTCCACAAAGGCCGTCCCAGGCGGCACCGCATTCAGCTGCCCTCCAGTCCCAGCTCCCCTCGCTCACAATGGCCTCTTTCAAGGCAACCTCAGCCTTGGTGAAGCACGATACTGCCCCGGCTACTGAGAAATTACAATCCATTAAACCTGGGATCAGGAGGAAGAGGAGGAGGAGAATGCACAGGGGAGAAGGAACGAAGAAAAACTGTTTTATCCTAAAGAGCCCACAACAACACACCGAGAAGGACCCATGCCCCAGTGCAGGGGCAGGGGAGTCAGGGCTGAGCCCGGGCCTGTGCAGGCGATCACGGGCCAGGTATTGCTGGAAAAGAGGGTACCCGGCTGTGCCCTCCTTTATCCAAGATCATAAAGGATTATGCCTGCAGGCTCTGGGAAAGGGGCTGCCCGGCGGGGGCAGAGGGAAGAGGGAGCAAGATGAGAAGAAGCAACACAACCTAAGCCGGAGAGGACAGAAAAGCAGCAGACTGATTGATCTGATGATCCTATTTAGGTCACAGCACAATAAAGCTAATTCATTCCTTTAACAATTCAAAACATCTTTCCACAGGATCCTCTATCATGCAAACACATCGGCAGAGAGAAAAGGCAGCATTTGGGCAGGGCTGCTGGCAGACAAAGCAGCAGTTTCTTTGGTTAGAGCATCTCCCCACACAGTAATGACACTCGGGAGAACAGAAAACGTTTTGTGAATGTGCAATTTTGTTTTATTTTAAATTGCAGGGCACAATCCCTTTTCCTTTGGCCATTTCTGAACCCCAGTTAAGGCAACTTCAGCTGCCAGAGAAGAATTTTTCTCATTCCCTAGGGAATAATACCCTTTTAGGACATCACCAGGAAATATTCTGAATTTAAATACCAAATCTACCTGAATGCTCCTGTGCTATGGCTTATCCTAGAGAACTGATCAAAACTGGCAGGGGCAAGTAAAATCTTGACTCTCACTTGCCCTAATAATGCACAACAGAGAAAAACATTCTCTTCTGAATTAGTGATAGAAAACATACCAGGCAGACAAGTTTGTAAGTCTTCTCATTCTAATCATCCTACAGGACAAGGAGCAAAACCAACAAAACCAGACTGCAAAAATTCCATTTCTGAACTTCTGTCCCAAACGATCTCCCAGTAATTCCATCTTTGGCAGCTGTGCTCTTGGGCATCCCCATTAATATCCAACAGACATCTTCAACTAATCTCAGTCTGCATTCTCCTTATGGGTTTCCTGAAGGGGACATGCTCCCTACTCATTCCACTTGTTTAAAGGTCACAAGAAAGAATTTTTGTAGCCTATCTTGGCTTCCCTGCCCAGCACTGCTCTTTGGCATGCTTTTATTTATACATGGATTATTCTGGTATAAAGGGTTACAAATTCTTCTATTTTTTTTGGCTTTCTGCTGTATCTCAGTAAATTCTCAGTAGGTCTCATTTAAGCTTGGAGGCACGCTTTCTTAAAATTACGCATGTACATTTTCTAGTTTCCTATAAATGAAAAAAGTTAAGCTCCTTGGAAAATACCAAACTGCATAGAATCATACAACTGCTCATGCCAAAATAAAGCATCAAACACATATTTACTGTCTCTCACAGCAACTTGAAAAAAAGTTTTGTTCATTAAAAACTTTCAAAAAATTTACCTGAAAAATGTTATTTGCACATCACAATACTAAAATGATGAGGAAAAGTAAAGGCTCACAAATAATAAATGGACATTTGCTGTTGCTCCTAAAGCCCTAAGACTTTTGATAAAATCAAAAACCCCAGGTGTGTTCCAATTAAAGACACAGTCTGCTCCTAAATAAAAGTCTCCAAACTAAAGTAAGGCATTGAGTTCCTGTAACAGTGACCTAATAATAATTACTGCTGGATTCAGCAATGTGTAGGGAAACAACTGCACCAAAATCTGTACCACAGAATCCTCAGAAATTGTCTTTGGCTGACCATGGGCATATGGATCTCAGATGTGATCAAATACCAACAGATTTTGAAAACTATTTTTAAGATTATATTTGTGTGGTCAGCATCTTCTTATCATAAGTTCTCAAAAAAACCAAATGAAAGGACTAATACTGGTAATTGGTTGAACTTTCAAAATTTATAATGTGAATACCAATATAAACTTTTATTAGCGCTATTTTGATTAAAAGTTTCAGAGATCTATTATTAATGATACACAATCTAGAGGCCCAAAGCTCACAACATGCCACGGTGGATCAGCACTAATTGCTGAATAACAGTTGTGTTTCTTTACGTAGCTAGCAAAATGCATCTAACAGTTTAAGTGATGCTGAAGTGATAGAGGTGCCTTGCCACTAAGCATCTTCAGAAAGCACTACTGAGCACATTGTCTATTGTGCATTTTAGTATTGTGGCAACGATTTCTATAAATAAGTATGTGTGGGCAACTGGCAAACAACAAGAATCACAATCTTCTTCATCAAAATGTAATCCACAAAATATTAAAAAATGTAGATTATCTCCCCTCCCACTTTCTGTCTTCAATTTCTACCTCCATTTCCTGCCAGACAGAAAAGAAGTAGATCCCTTGCTTTTCCTTCAGGATCCCCACTGCAGATACCTACATTTTTTCTTGTTTTAGAAAAACTAGTTATTCCTTGCTGTTTAATCCCTGTGTGCTTCATAAAACCAAGCAAACAAAAAAGCTGTAACACAGAAAGGGGTTTAACATAAACTATTTAAAATGAAAGATACCATTCTTAAATGCAAAAATGTCTTTCGGTATCTTTGGTTTCCCCACTAAGCACAAAATATAAACTGCAGAAAGGTTTGCATTTTGTTGGAAGAGCTGAAGTAGAAGAAGTGTAAATACAAAACTTGAGATAGCTAAGGCTAGTTAAAAAATTATTTCTCTGAGTGCTTTCACTACTTGTATCTGAAAACCTTTGAAAATGGACAGTTATAGCACCATCACTGCCTCTTCAGCTCTGAACAGACCTCAGGCTGTGTAACCCCAGGTCTTCAGAGTAACTTGCTCCCAGTGGTGAACTCTCACTTGAAGACAACTGAAATGCAAGCATGCATCCACAATTCGGATCAGCACTGCTTAAACTAAAACTATCAATTTCTTTTTGTAAGAGCTTCTGAATGTATCATCCCACTAATAAGACAAATCAGATTTCCAACACTTATCTGGAGACAATACACAAATAAATACAGAGACAACTATGCAGACATAAAAATAAATTTCTGTGTAGAAATACCATGGGTTTTCCCACACAGAAAATAAACTGAGTAAATTTCATTCCTGAAACTTTCCAGTAGCTGTTAATACAACAGAGGAACAAGACAAAGAAATATCAGTAGTTAACTACTAAGCAAACAATCCTGCCACCCCAAGATAATTGATAAAACTACTGTGTATCCCAGCAGCTGCATTTTAACACTGTGCACAATATTCCAAATTCAACTGGAATTGATTGGCTCAGGAGACTGTTAATTACTGACATATGTGCTATTACAAAATTGAAACAGGAGAGCATTTTTCACTATTAGCCAGTCAGAAAGGAGAAGAAACATGGTATTAGAAGTCTGGAAGAATCAGGTGTGAGATTTTACACCAGCTCCAGAGCAGGGCTGACCCCTGGAGCAGAAGATTCCATTTAAACATAAACAAGATAGAAGATCACGGTCAATGTGAATAAATCTTCAGGAAAACCAGTCAATAAAACCACAGTAGTATTTTCCCAAAATTGTTATGTGATGTGCATGAAAAGGCAATTCCTTTTTCTCATCCTGATGGATATTGACACAAGTAGTCTTGACTCTGGCACCCATTTATGGTGCTCTGATGCAGCATTAAAAAACTTCAATCCCAATTCACCTTAGACACAAGCACCACCTAACATGATCCCTGCTTTGCCATCACGCAAGGAATTGTCTAAGTTGATGCACACCAAAACTCAATTTACATCTCTGTTTTTCAACCATAGCTGTTTGAAGAACATACTTGAAACTACAGACATTAAAAGTATCTGACACATCCACAACGTCTAGTATTCTGTACAGAGCACATACCCAGCTCCAGGAACAAATAAATTAAAACACTGTATTCTTATAAGGCATTGAAAATACTCCTTTTAAAATCAGGGTAATCAGCATCCTTCTTCTCTTTGCATGAATTAAACCTATCAGGAACAGGTTAGCATCATACCCAGGGAAAAAAAACTGTGCTCACCTTCAACTACTGGACATAAAGGAGTGTAATTTCCTTTGATGTTATTATTTACCCTAACATTGCCACCAGCATCTTCCTGGGGACCTGCTTGCTCCCCCCAAACTGCAGTCCACTGTTCCTGGTCTAGCCATAGCATTTTGTTTGTGGCAAATGTCTGACAAGCAGAAGGAGGGCCAGGTTGGTTATAAGACAATGAGAACAACTATGAGGGATCATTCAGTTAAGAGGTGTGCCAAACCTGCTTTGGAGATGCTACCTAGCTCCACGTTTAATTAGCCCTTCCTGGAACACATCACAAAACCACTCAGAAATGGTTTTAAAAACTTCTCTTGATACCTTTGGGCGATGACAAATGTGCTCTGCAACCCTTGTGTTGGAAACTTCACTGTTCTTAAATTCCTCGTCAAACCACACAAAGGACAATGAACAAACGACAGCACTAAACCAGAGGAGGAAAAGTTGCCCCACAGTCATTGTGGCTCAAATCAGAAGTCAGTCACACAGGGGATGAGACCTTTGAGATGAGCAGCACATGGCCACTGACCCCACACAGAGCAGCTAGCTGAGCATTGCCATGGAAAAGGTATCACAGACAAATAACTTGTCTTTCAACCATAGCATTTACAAGTTTTTTGTATCTTCTTCAGCAACACCAGTTGGTGCTCAGCTGGTGGGATCAGGCCTCACTGGTAATCTAGTCAGTCCCCAGTACACTGAGATACAGTTTCCAAGCAAATGCCAGGAACTGCAGCCTAACAGCCAAAAGCAGTGCATTGGGGAATTCGGCCTTTAAATTAGTAATGATCAGACCCCAGCCTGCCTGAGTAGAGAAGACACGGGGAGGCTGATTAAGCACCCTGGAGAGGTGGCATCATGGGGTTTCACATTTACTGTCTTCCAGTGATTCCAAGTCAAGACTGGTCAGCTCACACATCAGGCACTGTTTCTGTAACTGCTGTAAAGGCACTGTTTGCAATCCAAAATTCAAGCTGTGCCTTTCCAATCATGCTTTATTTCTATAATCCAGACTCCACACTGGCGTGTATTACAGCACCAATTGAGACGTAATTGTGATGAGCCACCCAAAGTATTTTTCTTATTAAAAAAACCCCACAACAACCCCTCTGCCCCAGTTTCTGCTTAGGCATAAGAATGTCACCATTATTGTTTGGTTTGCACTGCATATTCTTAGAATAGATCAGATCCAATCTATCTCTCAACTGCTCATTAGGAATTCCTTAACTGTGCAACTCCTTGTGTCTCCTTTTGTGCCTTCCAATACACTTTGAAAAATGCTTTTTAGGGAGGGTTTTTTTTTTTTTTTTTGAACATTAATTAAAACAAAGGCTCCAACTCTCTCAATTTCTTTTAAACTAGCCAATTGCTCTCAATGCCAGCTCTTCTGAGAGATATAGGAAATGCAAGCAAAATGCCATCTGTTGGCAATGAGATGGGACTAAGCCTTTAACATTGAACTATTCATTTTAGAAGAGCCAAGCAAAAATATTTAGTCGACTGACAAGACTGAGTTCTCTAAATCACTGTAGATTACAGGTCCGGTCATGCAATTTATTTCACAGTAGTCGTATGTCTATTTGATCTGCCATTAACTCGTTACTTTTTTTCTAAGAAAGCAAAGAGCTGCCCTTGGGCCTTCCTCCTACCAAACCTGCTGCCTCTTTGGCTTACAAATTGTAACATGGGTCTTTGCTTTCCTTTCTGAAGAGAAATGAAGGGGAAGGCAGAGAAAATAAACTCAAGGTAAACCTTGAGGACTTTTTTAGGTCTCAGTCCAGTAGGCTTTCTTTGCATGTATCATGTAATTTGTCCCTATTGCATGTACCCGCCTGCAGGACAATGCTGCTTGGAGGCAGGAGACAGCCACCCCTCAGCCCTGCTGAAGGAGATGCTCTACAGACCGTGATAATGTCAGTCTGGGGGTGACAGGACAGAAATCACTTCATGTCTGCTCCAGCCTGCACCTGCTGCCTGACAGAACTGCTGCGCATCTGCTGAGAGTGGCTGCTGCCTCCACACAGCAAAAAGAAAGAGAGAAAAAAAAAAAAGGTTGAGGGTATTTTTCTCAAGTCTCACTTCCAAGAAGAGAAATTAAATATCATTAAATATCCTATGAGGTAAACTGATGCCAGATAAATGCAGAGGGCCAGGCCATTTGCTTTTTGCTGTAGGTTATTTTACACCAGTTAACCCACCTATGTCGTGGTTTTTATTTTTCATTCTAAGAAATCCAGTTTTATTCAAGACTTACTGCCATTATCTAAAAAGACTACATACTTGGAGCAAAATTGCATAAAATATAAAACCCAGCAAGTTTTGTACTCCTCTTGGATCTTCCAGCCTTGCTCCTATGAGAAGTGATTCCAGGCAGAACAGGTGCATCCATCGGCACAGCATGCAGACAAAGGCAGGTGGCCATGTGCCAGCAGGGCTGCCTTCTGCAAATTACCAAACAAATTCAATACCAACTTGCACAGTAGTATTTTCACAAATATGCAGTCACCATGCAAGATGCAATCCTTTCTACTCAATTCCCTCTCACTTTTAAATACAGCAATTTAGATGGGTGAAAAAAAAAAACAGATTTATTGTAAAAATCAGATCTCATCAACAAGCTTGAGGCACCCTATCATTCAAAGATTTGTCCTCTGCAGACACCACTCTGCCAGTTCATTTTCTCTCTTCCATCAGTAAGTAGCCTTCACTCTACTCCACTGTCTCCCATATGGTTAACATGAATGTGGCAATTAATATGCAATTAATAAAATGGTGTGATCAACTGCTTTTGTTCACAGCAGCAGCTGGCCTGCATGTTAGAGTGTAATTAGACAAATTAAGACGTACCGCTTTTGTTTGCGGATGGACTGACTGCATCGCTCATGCTTAAATGTCACTAAGCCTATTGGCATTTGGGATTATTTTAAACGTGTCTTTTTTTATTAACACTACAAGGTATGAATAAACCAGATTTATATGCTACCAGCTCCAATGCCAGCAAAGTGCAAGTCTGCTTTACCTCCAAGATGTTTGTACAAGCAACTGAGAGTGGAGGACAGAAGTGATGTATTTCAGAGAATAAGCACCTTTCAAGGATCACAGCCCACAGGATGGAGCATGTGGCTCTGGATGGGTGAAAAAAGCTGAGCTCATCTACAACTGTGTCTAAGCAGAGGTTTGAAAATCTTGAAAATCAAGCAAAATGGGCATTTGTCAATGATGGGTCATTGGATTATGGCAGAGGGCTAAAAGTAAGTTGTAATCTATAAGACTTTTAATAACCATTTCCTTTAAAGGATGCCCTTTCTGTGGAGTTTCACATTTTCCTTACCATGTTTCCACTATAATCTGATCTGATTTTCTTACAGCACTCAAAACCATTTATTGACTTCACAAGCAACTTGCAGTAAGACCTGGAAACATACTGTACCCAGCATCCATAAAACCCCAGAAGCTTTCATCAAATTAAGCACTGAAGAACCTACTCAGTGTACCATTAACCACTATCCTCAACCACAGGCTTTCCAATCTTACTTGTTTCACATGTGAATTTGCATTTATGTTGTTCTACCTCCTTAAGTACAGCAAATGCTCCCTTGCCCCAGTCATAAAAAACACTACACAAAATATGTCTCTGAGCTCTCTATTTTTTTACACTCCTCCAGATGCACTTGAGTGGTGTTAATGAGCTCCATACCAAAACCTCACCACCTCTTCCTTGTGCTCCTGAGTACCACACACAGCTTCTTCAGTGCTCACAGGCAGAGAGGAATGAAATGTCCACCATCAGCACCTCCCTGCAACAGCAAGCTCAGGTTCACACCTAACAGTGAGCAGTCAGGCTAGCCAAGTGTTTTCTCTCAGCAAGGAAAATCAGGAAGACCTTCATATTAATGTTAGTGATTCACTCGAGTGTTTTACAACACCCCAACATCTTTTGACCCATTGTATTCCAAGTTCTTTGTCATCTGTCTCTTCACCCATATCACTCTTGCCTTTGATGCATGGAAAGGCATAGGAGACCAAGTGCTGGACCTCCATGGCCCATCCAGAAGACAACAGGCAGGGAGGCTTGTTTTCTATGGAACATGCAGAGAATGTGCAGCAAAGTGAGTAAGAAATGCAATACACATATAGAAACACACATCAGAAAAGTTGTTATTTATCCAAGACCTGAAGTAATTTTGTCCAAATGGAGAGTTCCCCTGCTTTGCAACATTACCGTGGCTAGTTTTAGCCAAATCAACAAAACCTCCAAAAAAGCTCAGCCGTTAGACAAGACATTAAAAACACATAGAGAAAAGGAAGGAGGGAGAGTGGAATTCCCAGATTTTTTAGACATGCAATAAAAATTATATAAAATTTACTTTTTCTTTTCAAAAGAAACCAGTTCCTGGCTTTTTCTGGTGCAGTCCGGTATATCAGCTGTTATGGTATGAGCTGGACGCAGCAGATAAAACTGGGAATGAGGGTGGCCAGTCACTTGCATGAGGCTCTGTAAGTAGCTGTCCCAGCCATTCACCACATAGACTGAGTCCTTGTGTCACTTAGGGCACGAAAGGCCACAAAGGCTTGCTCAGTGCTCCGAATGGCCCAGAATTTGCAGAGATGGAAAGCAATTCAGCCTTTGTTTCACACTGCTAAATGAGAAAGCAAAGAATGAATTCTCCCAGTTTGCAAGGATTCTGGCATCCTTTTCTTTTTAGTATAACATCCTTATATAAGGAAATTTAAATCTCATAGCTATTGGAAGAGAAACCTGGAAAAAAGCATAGCAAACAGTGGATAATAAAATACCCAACTTGGTTCACAACATCCTATTAATGTATAAATAGATTTAGTTATTATTTTAAATCTCATGTTTCTCACAAAATACAAATCACACAGACAAGTCTCAGCTTTACAGATATGAATAAAGAAGAAGAAAGCATTCTTTCATGAGCTAGCAAGCAACAAAACACTGAGAAAAAATCCTAGTAACTGAAGCTACTTGTTTAACAAACATTAAAAGTAATCTGATATTGCCACTGGCTTGCTCCTGCATCTGTAAAAGACAGAAAAAACTCACAACTCCTTATCAGAACTTTATCATCACAAAAAGCCGGCAAGAGCACACTGTACCTTTAAACTCTGCGAATTTGATAAAATATCAAGTGGCAATGGGAACTACAAGAGGCAGGTGATGCTCTAACCAGGAGGAGGTGCCAGCCTCCCACAACAGCAGTCACTACCAGCAGTCTCAGTGTCTCATGTTTCAATTCACCAGGCATTTAAACCAAACTAAACCAAGCCCCTGATGTTTTTGCCAAAGCTGGTCAGTGGAGTATCTCAGTTTAACTTGCAACAGCTTAAAAACCTTCAACCTACTATTTCAGAATCGTAACTTGATTATTATGGCTGCTACATCACACCACAAGTATTTTGATTATTGATTATTTGGTAGCAGGAGCGCAAGGACTACTGCTGCAAATTACTAAGATCCCCTCAGTGAGGATGCCCCCCCCCCCAGCCCATGAGGAAGTTAAAATAATTTGACTGTACTATGTTTTCAAACAACTCTAACACTACTGGGAGCATTTTTTGTGCCGTGTATCAGCACTGTGAAACCTCTCCAAGTGCAGTTCTCATGATGCTGGATAAGGACCCCAAAGGGAGGCCTTTATCAACAGAGATAAAGCCCAGCCAATAATCTCCTGCTGTGCTCTGCAGTTATCACTTGACCTGGTCCCAGAAAGCACTTCCACTCTTAAACACTTTTGTTCCTTAAAATAAACATTAACGGAGTTTGAAGTGACAGAGTCCCTCTAGTCAGAGAGAAACAGTACCTGTCCCACCCATAACACTTTTAACTGATGGCTTAATTACTCTGCTATTCTTTTGTTTCTATGGACCGAGAACGAGTAAGAAAGGAGCCAGTGAGGCAGAGCTCGTGTCCCACAATCTACACACTTGTACTGTGGTGGGACACCACCACTGAAGCACTAGAGGTTCTCCTGGGAAAAGTCAGGCCAGAAAACAGGGTGACTGATTTTTGTCAGTCACCGTTTCAATGAAAAAATTTCATTGCAACTCTGATGATTTGGAATTCAGAAAGAATAAATAAAATGTATGGGGTCATACCAGATATCAGCAAAATTCAGCATAAGGAATACCGCAATAAACTTGGTCTGAAACATGTGAAAGTTCATTGCTAAGGACCAAAAGCTGCATTAAATGGCTTTGTTAGATCACAAATCAAAGTATTCAATTGCTTATGTAAGTGTTGTACTATAAATCAGTGAAATTACACACATGGACACAATTGTCATCTTCTGAAAAGTTTCATAATTTCAATTCAGGTGCATTTTAGAGAGAAGGGGATACTTTCCCTATGGAAAGCACAAAGAGAAAAAGGAGGCTGCAGTGAGGGAGCAGGGATTTCTGAGTACCTTACCCATGGCTCCTCAATCCCATTTCCACACTCTGGAGAAGCAGATTCAAATAGAGAGGTTGCTCACAATGCTCTGAGCAACACCTCGGAGGGCACTACAAGAACGAGCTCTGAAAGTCAATGTCACAACTTTGTAGGAATGAACTAACCTGTCATCCAGCAAGAGAGACAAATCCCAAAAGACACACACACACCCCAGGCTGTCTGGGGAAACAAGGGCCATATCCTCCTCCCTAAGAGCATCCCTGGAAGCTGCCTCCTAGTCCCTAACCTCTTCAGGGCTTCCCTAGGTCTGACAGTGACTATACAGTTCTACATAAAGGAAGAATTTTCATTTTCCCTCTGAATGAGCCAGAATTGACCCTGTGCTCAAAAATACAAAAATTCAGCAGAAGATGTGGATTTTTCTTTGTATGCAGTATAAAAAATTACCTCCTCTTGAGAAAGGCCTGAAACAATCATGTAAATCACACTCCTCCTACAGGAGGGGACATCAAATGAAGCTTGCTTAGTAATGAATGGAGAATATGGTAATTCAGAAAACAAAATACAGGTGGTTTTGCTAATCAGTGTTAGCATCATGTGACAACATGGGGATTTTTCAATTCCTGGTAATAACGAGCCATTGTCAGATAGTCAGTGTGAGACTAATGAGAAAAAGAAAAATCAATACAGTTGTAAATATACTCATGTAACTTTTTTTTTTCCCCCAAAAGACCTGGCACAAGATAGCCAGCCAGCTGGCTTTTGCAGGAAAAGCTTTCTTTGTCTTGTGAAATTTCTCTCCCATCACCCTTAAATAGACTTTTCTGAGCAACCATTCCACAAACAGCTGGGTGCCTTTGCTTAGGTGGCCAGAAAAGAAGGGAAGGCAAGCATTAAGGCTAAAAACAAAACAGCTGAACCATTACCATTGTCTGTCCTCTCCTTATTTCCCATCTGTATTTGCCAGTGAAACTTGAAACTATTCAGATTAAAAAAGGAGAGTCATCACAATTCAGGAATTCTTTCTTCTCACGTTCAGAGGGAAAATAACTTTAGACCAAAGGTTATTCAAAAGCCGACTGTTTTTTAAAATAAGTACTCATCAACTGCATTAAGCACCTTTTGAGTCTGTTAGACCTTTTTTCTTATTTTTCCTGGCCTTTTCATCCACTGATTGTTCCTATGGCTTTCAATTAGAGTGCAACGTCAACAGTTCCACTCATCTAAAACAATCATTTCGCTGAGAAGGAGCATTATTGAACTGAAAGTGAGTGCTCAAGACCTCTCAAACACAGGCATATCACATGCACAAAACAGTACCATCCTGTATCAACTTAGCAGCCCCATCAGATACAATATTTACATACACTGTCCTGAAGGGGAAATACATTTTTTTTGTAAGAAAATTGTTCCAAATGCCTTCATTCTCCAAAAGAGAAATAAGAGTATTTTCCTTGTTTATGTTTATTTATTTATTTCCTCAATAATGACAATACAATATTAAATGACCAAAATAGCTAAGGAACGGGAACTGATCTTACTTGGCCAAAAGGAGTTGTCGTCTTTGCTCAGAAACTTTTTCTTGAGGCGCCCAGGCAGCCTGGTGTGAGCGTTGCCCATTTTGCTGGAATACAGCGGGATGAGTTCCTCCTCCTCCTCATCGTTGCAGCTGGGCTGCCACTTGCTCCTGCCGAGGCACCCGACCATCGGGTCGGCGGGCAGGCAGTGCACATAGGCGATCATTGTGAGATGCTGCTCTCAAGGATGTCCCTGCTGTCCCCAATGGCTAGTTCCGAGCAGAAGGGAGTGGCCTGCTTATAACCCTCGAGCAGACGCATTCAAAAGGCTCTGGAGGGAAAGATTTTCTCCTCCTTCGCACTTAGGCAAGCTGAGCTATTTGGATATCCCGAAAACTGTCTGGAATAGGATTCTGTAAGTCCTTAAGAAAGAAGGAAAACAACAACAACAACCAAAAAATCACGCACCCGGTTAACTAGCCCACTGTAGCTACTGGCTGCCCTGTTCCTGCCCTCCTCCCGCCCGCGGCTCACAGCCACAAGCAGGAAAATAGAGGCTGCAGAGAGCCGGGAAACCCAGTCACCTGCCATAGACCTCGGCCCTTTCTGCTTCCTCTCCAGTCTGTGGCTTCTCTTAAGCCTTATCCCCGATTATTCACTACTCTGAACAACAGGTACTACAGCCACACACAGATGGCCACATCCAAGAAGCTTATTTAAAGCTAAATTACTATAATTGCTGTGACACTGGCAGCTACAGAACCGTAGCTGGGCAGGAACCTGCCAAGAACAAGAACATACACCTTATTCAAGAATGCAAAAGCAGGAAAAAAACATACAGACTTACAGACTAAAGTAAAAAGAGAGAAGTGTTGTGATTTTAGTATTTGGATTGTATTAAAGAAGTTCCCATTCAAAGTTAGAACCATAATGTTTGATACCAAAAGAAGATGGTACCTTCTAGGTTAGACTACTGGATTAATGCTGAACACAGAGCACAAGCAGTTATTAGCTTGCCTGCAGTACTGCATAAATACATACATCCCCACAATGCATCTACAGGGTAGCTATTATTCCTACTTACAGATGAAGACATAGTCTCAAAGGGAATTAGTAACCTGCCCACACAGTGGAAAAGCCAGGATTAAAGTCAAGGTATTCTCAGTTCTTTAGCCTCATTCACAAGTTACTAGTCCGTGGCACCTCTCCCTAATACTCCACTACTAAGCAAATTTCCATGCTGCTAACAGTTTCAACCCTAATCTCCCATACTGTTCTTCTCTGGGATTCAGGAAGAGTGCCCTTCCTAGGCTTCTGAATTGGCCGTAACAACACAGTCAGACTGGGACAGCAAGGAAAATGTCACATGAAGAGAGCACACTGCATGAACTGCTGTCTTCAGCAATTTTTAAAGGTTTATATTGTTTGAAAGATTACATTGGAGAATATTTGTTTTTTAAAAAGGGAAGATACCAAAACCCTAAGTAAAGTACAACAAAGAACAATTCTTAGTCTGCTCTCTTAACTGTTCTTTATAAATGCTTTGGTTGCAGCCCATACCATTCATGCAAGTGGCTGTTCTATATATAGGAGCACAACAGCAAAATGAAAGTATTTAGACATATTTAAAAAGGCTTTGTGTGCTGTTTGGTTGAGAGCTACAATAAACTTTTGGTCAGGAAGAAAAAGCAAACCAAGCCCACTGTTTAACAACAACAACACAGATGCATATCCCCTCTTCCCCCTGACACACACATGCATCTCCTGCTGCCTCGGCGCTGCTGCCGCCTGCGCTGGCAGCCGCAGCCTGGGAGCAGAGTGTACACACCAGCTGCCCACAGGCACTGTACCAGCGTGGCATCAGCCTCCAGATACACAAAACACAGAGCACCATCCAGCATTAACTGTCTGCAGCGCTGACTCAACAGCGCTGGCAAAGCATAGGAAGTTTACAAAAAACTGACCGGTTTGGTGGGGGGAGGTTGCTTGCTTGGGTTTTTTCGTTTAACATCCTGTTACTTTGCACAGCAGTCTGAGCAAGTAATTTTCACTATAAAGCCTTTCATACACATGTCACATGACTGAATCTCAGCAATCCTGCAAATAGATGAAAACAGGTCTTATGACGAACTGTGCCAGATACCTTTAATAAATAGAGATTAAACAAGCCCTGCCTGCAATTTTACATTTTTTGGTAACAATTTCAAGTATCTGCAAAAATACCGAGGGAAAGGGGGAAATATGCCAACAGCAAGGGCAATAGCTGTTGGTACCACTGCCTTGTCTGTACAGATTGCAGAAACTCACTGGCAAACAGTGAACGCTGGCAAACAGGCCTTTGAGGCAAATACAAATTTACAAAGCCAAGTACATTTACTCATCAGACTATGAGAAAGACAAACTGTGATTAGCATTAGCAGAGCTCAATTCACTCATCAACCATGCTGATACTCTTGTGTCTGCCAGAATAAATGAATGTCTAGACAGTCATCCTGGGTGGAATGAAACCCCAAGAGTGCTGTCAGTGAAGCAGTTCATCAGGAGGCCCTGTTACTGCCTCCCTAAGGGGACAGTACCTCTGCAACCAACTTGTCTAGCCACCATGCCTGCTTTCTCACCCTTTCAATTCCCTGTGATGTCAGGGTCCTGGGAAGAGTCACTGTCATAGATGTGATGCACAAAACTTCTGAGCATCACCAGGCTATTGGTAAGAGTGTATACTAGAACTTGCACTTACTTTTCCTGCAGACAGGAACAGTATCTTTTATTACATAAGAATACAGGTTATTAGGTAACATGCAGTACAAACACAAGACCCAGAAGACAAGGGACACCAACAATTCAGTGCTCAGCAGACTCCCATGCTCCCAAACACTTATCAAGATGACACAGGATAACATATTGCCCTAGAGTCCCCATGACATTCACCATGCACTTCTCTAGAGTACAGACATACTCAATTATCCATGTTTCCAATGCATGCTCACGAAGTAAGGCTGATGCACAATAATGGGATCATAGCTGAAATCCAGTTTAACAAGTATATTTACCATATGGTAGGCATTAATGTCCCCACAAGTTTTTTACTTTTAGAATAAATCTGTTCTTCCCTGAAGCCTGGAAGACCTTGGTAACATAAATGACAAATGATTTGGTGATGGTTATTGTCTCAGCTATTAGCAAATGTAAAACCATAAAGAGCTGCCAAGATGTACCATTATCATGTGAGAAAGACACTGTGTACATTGCCTCTTCATCACCCCCCAAAAATCCTATTAAAAAAACCCCAATTTCTTTATGCTATGTCTATACGGAGAAATAATCTTCCTAAGTTTGATAAAGCAATTTTATCACAAAACTTTTGATTAATCTTCACTTATTCTACTGCAGCTGTAGCACAGCTTTATGTTTTCAAATACACAAAAGTGAGGCTGTTCATTTTTCTCACCCTTGAGCTATCATTTATAGAAAGATTTCCCAAAAGTAACATTGTAATTCCTTTATTATTCTTTTTCATGCAGTTTAAAAATTGAACAATTAGTAATGCTAGTATGAATGCTGTGAGCAGGCAACAGCATATTAATCTTCATTAGCACATTTTATTTTTGCTAAACCAACTCCTTACACTCAGGCTCTATTAGAGAGAGCTTGAATAATTAGGAATAATTTCAGAAAATGCAGTCAATATTACATTATATTGGAAAGGTTTGGTTAAACAAAAAAGATCATTAAGAGTCTGACAGACTCACAAAACCGTGACTAACTCAGAGATTACAAGAAACAAAATTATAAAGAAAAAACAACCGAAGAAAACATTATCCCTTTTATTAGACAAGCATATATGGTCCTGAGCTCTGAGAACAGCAATGATACCGATGAGTATTGCACATAGGAGTTTTAAAAATATATAGGATACATCTATTGGGAACTCAAGGAATATGGAAATCACAAAGGATTGTCATGTCAGCCCTACCCTGGCATTAAGATAATCTTTATAAATATGCTATGTAAGGAATTATATCATCAGTCTTTATGTATGATTTGTAGATCCTCTGGATAGAAGGTAATGTCATGAAGTAACAGCAATTTTATGGACACCTTGCACAACAAAACCATCAAATGAAGTAATTCCCAGCAGCCAAACTGGAAATTAAAGACAGCTTATAGAAATCCATGGGGATAAACTTTGCCCTAATTAGACACGGATTCTATTTTTAGCAGTGATGAATTGATGTGTTCTGGGCTTTTTGGATGAGCAGCCGGAGCTTTTAAATTCTACTTAGTTATTTTTAAAACAGAGGGGGGAAAATTATACATTAAATGTATTTCATTGGACCATATAGCATTAACTAGTCCTCAAAATAACACACTCAAAGAGAAGTATCCTCATTTTACAGATAAACAACAGTAAGAATCAGGACATATCTATCATGGTGGAGCACCCCAGCATCCTTTGGAACTGCAAATGGCCAGACTGGACATGGGATGTCCTGCTCTCCTGACCTGTGCATGTACTTTCCTCTTTTCTGTACATATAGTGTGTGTGGAGTTTTTATTCATGTCCCTTAAACAAAAATACAGCAGACAAAAGCTACAGAATTTCAAAACAAAGAGGGAAAAAAACCCGCCTTGGGGTATTGTAAATCTGCTTTTTAACTGAACATGACTCTCTCAAACAGCAAGTGAGCAGGAGGTATCAGCTTTGCAGTGTTTAAAACAAGCCCAGCATTTGAGGAGCTTGTACAATACTGACAGACATCAGGGTGCAAGGGAGATGAAAGGGCCCCAGGGTGGCAGAAATGCACACAAAGCTTTGCAATGTTCCAAAAAGCTCTCTCCATTTGGCCATATTCACATTCTCCAATATTATCTCTGTCCCCTACTACTTTCAATGGATGTAATTTTATCATATGCTTGTGATCATACAGCATCTATGAGCTTTTAGCTCTTTATTTTTTTAAAAGGATGTAAGTAGTAAGTCATGTGCAGCTGAAAGAGCTTCACTGACATGGCAGCTAAAAGCAGTCCTAACAAGCAAATATGCTTTGTAAAACAGTACAGTAAGTGTCACTGGCAACTATGTACCCAAGAAACTGGATGCAAATCCCTGAATGATGGGGTATTTGGCTAGCTTAATTCCTGGTACCCACATAGCCAGATTCAAGGTGTCATCCCTAGGCAACCTCAGCCCTCTGCAAGGACAACGAATCTGCAAACCATTGTATAGCAGGCATCTGCAAAACACAACAAAAACCAACAGCAATAAAACCAAACGTAATGTACAGGGATCACTAGGAATCTGCGTGCCTCTATTTCCTCTGCTGCACCAACTCTGAACATACCCATTACCCTCTCTTTCATACCTTAATTTAATTTTTCCTTTGCTGTTATGTAATAGCCCTCTGCAATTATTTTTAATTCAATAAGTATTTTGAAATACACCACATAAGACACGAGAAAAACAGACTTTGCATTGTATTATTGGCAGTCTTAAATATTTAAAAATATACTTCCGTGTTCTGATTATTCAACTCTACTTTCAATTAGAAAGCCTTCTTAAGAGCAACAAGCAATATTGTATATTTGATAGTAACACTTGACCACTGCTTTGCAATATTTAAACAAGAAAACAATTAAAGCCAGCCATATAAGCAGCAGGTAACTCAGAAAAGCCTTCCTATGCCTTTCTGGTTTAGTTCTGCTGTCATAAAAAAAGAAAGATAAAGTACTTTGGTCAGTGCATTCTATGAACTGGACCACTTCTGGGAAGGGGGTAACACATGTCTGGGGCAGAAGATAGGGCTATTAGTGAAACAGAAGTAATCAGATATTACTGCTGATCGTTTCAACAAGCTGTTCTTGTTGCCTTGCTTTAGCAGCTGAGTCCCACACATCTCTGATCCTTCTGAAAACACAGAGCAAAAGATGATGCTGCCAGAAGCCAGGGGAGAAGGTGATTTCCAGTCTCGGGCCACAATGGATGGCACTGTCAGCAATGCTGGTATACCCACACACTCTGTGAGCAAAGGAGTCACATTCTACCAGCTTATTTTACAGTTCATATTAAACAGCAATGCAGACAGGTTGGGTAGGATTACCTAGTTCAAGTCTGCTCATTAAACTTATTACCATGGTAACAGAAAGAGAAAGGAGTAATCTCCCCGCTCCTATTATCTCACACAATTCTTTTTAATGGATTTAAAAGCCCAAGGAGGGAAACACCTTCCTGATACAGAGCACCAGCGACCTCTCTGCCACCTGCACAGCTCACTGGAAGAGTTCACACACAGTGGGGTTTTCAAATCAAAAGCCAAAGCAACCTACACTACTTGATAAAAGCCACTGCTAGAAAGCAGCCTTCAGTCAGAAGGCTGCAGCCTCCTTGCCCTGCTCCTTCTGGAAAAAATGGTCTGAGGACGCTGCCTTCTGTTCATACACACCATCACTGCTGCCAAAAACGCAGTGCCACCTCCTGGACACGCATGTTCCTAGAAAGGTCTACTTTGGCCAGGTGTGCCCTGGAGAGTCAGGAAGGCTTTCAAGATTAAAACAACAAAAATGGTAAAACAAATGCAAATCTTTACTGAGATGATTCATTATCTTTAGTGAGTACTTCTAAAACATTTTGGTTTTACATGGTCAGTGTTTCAAGTAAGTACCCCATAAAGAACTGCTTTTAAGCTCTATGTAAGATGAGGGAAAGGCTGTGGATATTGTCTGCTTGGACTTTAGTAAAGCCTTTAAGAATTTCCCACAGGATTCTCCTGAAGAAATGGGCAGCCCATAACTTCGCTGGGTGCAGAGTTGGCTGGGTAGAAACCTGTCTGGATGGCTGGTGGTGGTGAATGGAGTTATATCCAGCTGGCAGCTGGCTGTTAGTGGTGCTCCCAAGGGATCAGTGCTGTCTAATATCTTTATCAATGATCCAGGGGATCAAGAACACCCTCAGTCAGTTTGCAGAGACCAAGCTGGGCAGAACTGTTGGTCTGCTGGAGGGCAGGAAGGCTCTTGCAGAGGGATCTGGACAGGATGGATCAGTGGTATGAGGACAACTGTGAGGTTCAACAATGCCAAGTGCCAAGTCTTGTCATTGGGTCACAACAACCCCATGCAGCAGGGGAAAGACCAGCTGGAAAGCCACCTGGCAAAGAAGGACCTGGAAGTGCTGGTCAACAGTGTCTGAACATGATCCAGCATGTGCCCGGGTGGCCAAGGCAGCCAGTGGCATCCTCACCTGTATAAGGAATAGTGTGGCCAGCAGGTCCAGGGCAGTCATTGTCCCCCTGTACTCAGCACTGATGAGGTCACACCTCGAATCCTCACTACAATAAAGTCATTGAGGTGCTGGAGTGTGTCCAGAGGACAACAAAGGTGGTGAATGGTCTGGAGTACAAGTAATGAGGAGTGGCTGAGGGAGCTGGGAGTGTTTAGCCTGGAGAAAAGGAGGCTCAGAGAGGACTCTGGCAACTTACTGGTGTCCAGAGCTCCCTGAAAGCAGGGTGTAGCCTGGTGGGGGTTGGCCTCTTCTCCCAGGCAACAAGTGACAGGATAAGAGGAAATGCCCTCAAGTTGCACCAGGGGAGGTTTAAATTGCATATTAGGAAAAATTTCTTCACTGAAAGGGCTGTGAAACATCAGAACATGCTGTCCAGGAAAGTGGTTGAGTCCTTATCACTGAAAGTATTTAAAAGACCTGTGGCATTTGGGGACATGGTTCAGTGATGGACTTGGCACTTGGCAGTGCTGGGTTAACATTGGACTGAATTATTTTAGCAGTCCTTCCCAACCTACATTATTCTAAGAATCTAGGCAAGGAAAAAAAGCAAAACTCAGTTTTATTAATAGAGTGGTGCTTCAGTATATAGTTAAAAAAATCTCAGGATGTCAAAAGATGAACTGATCTTCTGCACATCCATTTAAAATAGAAACTAGTAGGTAATACTCAGCCGCACAAGGACAGGATTTTCCCTTCTGTAGGGCACAACACTGAAGACCATAATTCAGCTCTGCTGGGCAGAGCATTCATTCACTGTTTTTCAGACAACAGGGCAGCAGCTAATACGTTAGGCACACTACAGCAAATGCAACAATATTAAAACACCAGTAAAGGAGCAAGAATGGCAAACTTAATTGACTAAAAGTTAGAAATTAAATAGTCATGCTTTTCAATTTTCAGCCTGAAAGGGTTTTCCTGCCTATCGGTGCACATTTCAGCCACACATTGGTCCCAGCCAGAGATGCTCTTCCACATCCAATGCCACTGGTTTGCATTACAGGCTCAAGGATATCACACCTACTCCATGCTACAGATCCCTCTCCTGTCATGGTAACTTGCCAGTGTAGACATAGCTTCTCATAATCATTGCATATGCTTAAGATAAAATAGTTCTATTACTTTTAAAAGCACAACCAATGAAAAAAAAATCTTTTCACATGCTTCTGTCATCAGCCTAAGGAATGGTTATAACTCAGCAAAGATAATTATTACATTAAAGGAACTAAAACAAGACTTTGTATCAAATATAATCCCATTAACCTGGAATGGTTCAGTAGTAAATTTTTAATCTGAAGTGTCACATTTACTCAAAAATCATATCTATGCAAGATAAGACAGTTAGCACTAGCTTCTTATGAACTATGACTAAATACAGCCCACCTACTTTCCAACAGGTCACATAAAGTCTTTCTAAAAAGAGTAAGTAAACTCTTGGGTTTACAGATCACGTTACAGGAATGCATCGAATTCCATTAGAAAGAATAATGACAAAAATATGCACCCCTTGCCAAAGAAAAGATTAAGCTAAGGAGGAGCAACACAAATTAGCGCTATTTCAATCCACAACCAAGTTGCACCCTAAGAAGAGCATTCTTGTGAAGTCCCAGTCAAGAATATATCTGTATGATGTGTGAACTTTTTACTATCAATTACACAGTCTTGATGTTTTTTACAGAAAATTCATATTGACTTGTCATTTCTTCTGTCTTTAACAAAAAACTTGATGGATTGCTTTTTCATGTGGAATATGAAGTTACCAAGCCAATAGTCAACTGTTCTTACAACTGCTGACTTTTCAACGAAATGACAGAATGCAGATGCCCACCAGGCCGTTCTTTCTTGTATCTGGAGTTGCTGCTCTGTTACAAAAGATGTCAAATGGTTCAGCTTCACAAAATGAACTGGAAAGAGCAGCCATCTCTATGTGTACAAGTCCACAAATTAATAGACCCACTTGTCTATTGGTTTCATTTTCAGTCTGTTTACTGGCAAAAAAAAAAAAGAAAAAAAAAATTTTAATTAAAATTTGAATTTAATTTCAAGGAATTGAATTTCCAAGAAATACTTTTGAAAATAAGTCTCCTTTCTGATAATCCTCCCTGTATGTCAAACTTTGTTAGAGAAGGGTCTTCTCTGCAACAATTCTGAATGAGTAATGCAATATACCTTGGTTATGACAAGGCTCATATCAAAGCCACAAACAAAGACATGGAAAATTTACATAATTCTTCAAGTCCATGCTTCAGGTAATTTCATAATTATGTATTCCTAGAATTCCATGTTTTGACAGACTATAGGCCACTGAATCAAGGTTAATCTGAAGTTCAACAGATTATAAACCTCTTTGTTCTCAGAAAGAGTCACTCAGCCTTTATATGTATTATGCATTAGACTTTTTTTTTTAATGAGAGTAAAGCCACACAACTTAGCATGATAATTCAAGAACAGGTTTAAAAAATTGAGCAGGAAAGTAAAATTATTTTTAACTGACTGGAAAACGATCCTTTAAGATGAGAAGCAATAAGATGAGAGCAACCTCTGCAAGGGAGAACAACATGAGAAACCCTTCAAGATCTTCAGAATGGACCTACAAGCTGTGTGACCTGACAGAGTGGGATGTCTTTCAACACAGCAATCTCCTGGACCACTGCCCTAACCAGCAACACTGCTCTAGAGCATGAACTGACTCATGACAATATACACGGACGCAGTGAAGATTGAGGAAAAAAAGGCTTTGAAAAGAATCAAAAACTGTTTTCCAAATATCCATAAGGCAGGAAACACAGCTTGTATTTTCTTCTGTTCCCCTAATTTGTCCGCCACATTTACTCCAGCACTCCGCCTGTAAAGAGAGAAGTTAACACTAACCCTTGCTCCCATCTTCTGTTTTCCAGCATGGTTTGCATGAGGAAGGGCACCTCTCCAGAAGGTGCTGTACAAACAATGGCTCCTGGCTGCTCGCAACTACAAAAATCTCCTTGTGATCTCAGATTTATCTGAGGTATGAAACTAGGACAACAAAACCTGAATGACTGAAGAAGCGTCCACTTGTGCATTCAGAGGGTGGAAAGATTTTCTCCTATTTTAACACAAGCATCCCTGCAAGTTGAGCCTTCAGGCAAGAGCTGGCAACTTGTTGGCCTTAATAATGAATGGAGGAAAAAGCTGGGTTTTCCTCATTACTTAAGCATCATGCTTCTTTATCTTACATAAGCATGTTAAAGATGCAGCAATTCTCTTAAGGCTAAAAGTCACACAAAATAATCCAAGACTTCATGACTGAGATGCAGAGATGTAGACAGAAAGCATATTACTCTCCTGAAAAGCAGGATCTGCCGATGCTGGAGATGACTCTGCTTGAGCATCACAGGTATTAGTCCTTAACCATGGGATGTTCTCATGGGTTCCGACAGGATGTGGCTAAAATTCCTGGCTTGTATTTCTGTTTCAGCACTAGTTATGCGTTTCAATTGAAGTGGAGATGGATTAAAAGTCAGAAGGAGAAAGGGGTCAGGATGCTATGCTGCAAAGAGCAGATTTTCAACGCGTCTCTGGATTTAAAGGTTTCAAAGGCCATGAAGACGTTATCAACAAGCAGCCTGAAGTGAGACATAGCAGTATCTCACTACGTACATAAAATCAGCGCGTCACAGGAGAAGAGTGAGAGAAAACCGAAAGGTGCCAGCAAGGTCTGAGACTTTGGAAGTAGGATATCTGTAAGATAAAACTTCTAAGGAGAGTACAGCACACCTGGCACTAGAAAAGAACAGGAAAAGACCAGCAATCTCAACCAGGCTGAGCTTTTGGGGACATTTCCACCTCAGCAGTACCTGTTTCTGAGTCTACAAGAAAGAACAGGGAACAGGGCACATCTGTGAGATGGTGTGATGCCATGAGAACCTGCAGAACATACTGCTCCTTATCCAGCCTTTTCCTGTAGCCAGCCTCCAGTGAAGCAGAACAAAGAAACTTCAGAAGATGCAATTACATATTTAAAGGGATAATTCTTCCTGGTCTTCACAGGAAGACCAACAGAAGCATTTAAACATGGGACAACTACAACACATGCAAAGTGCATATGCAATCCTGTCCCCAAGTTTCCATGTAGCTCTGTCACAAACTTCCCTGACCAGCTCCAGAAACTGTGACTTAAAACTCTCCACAACATTATCAAGAACCATCTTAAAAACATTCTTTGTCCACATTATCCTGTTTGGATGACTGTTTCACAACTTCCCTCCTCAGATGGTTTGGAACCTTTTAATGTCTGACTTCAATTAATTCAGAACACAGTCATAACCATTTATCTTGTGCCAATACTCTCCTTGGACTTCAACAGGCTTCCTCCCTCCTTGTGGTATTTACCTCCCAAGCTACCAGCTAGACTAAATAAGCTATGCTTTTATAATTCCTCTGCATATGACCAGCAATTAAGTTTAAAATATTTTAAAGTCTAAAAGTCCGAATAACTTATACAAGAACTTCAAATGCCAAAAACATTTTCTGAATTTTTTTTTTTAATATAGCTAGAAAAAAGTGGGATGATCTGGATGACTGGGCTAGTATTAGAAAGAGATGCCTAAGGTAATTATAGACTGTTTTGCCAGCCATTAACCACAGACAAGATCACAGCTGTGACAGGACTCTGAATAAAAGAATTAACAAAATTTCCATTTCTTAATACCAGGCAAGTGCTTTCACAGGGAACAGGTCTCCCATTTGACAAAGGTTTATGGCATTTCCCTGGAAGTAACAGTAGCCTTCTGCAAAAATGCTGCTGGGGGGGATGGGGCTAGGGGAGAAAGTCAATGTAGAAGAATGACAAGCATAGAGAATACAAATCTGGTAACACAATACTTACACAACGTGCAATCATTACTATGCTTAAAGCACTGAAAAATTCATGAAGATATTAATAGATTGTGAGTATGCGTATGCTGTCTCAAAGACCACTTCAACATGGAATTCTTTCAGTGCTTTTGAATCCAATCAGCTGTGCGTGCTACTTCTACATCTAGTTTAATGTTCTCTAGCTTGCATGCATTTTAGTGCTTAATTTTAAGTGCTGGCTTCTTGCTGCAATTTGACAGAAATTCACTGCCCTCTATTATTGCTTTGCACAGCGATGGCCAAATTCATTGTACTGCAGCCCTCAAGAACAATGGAGGGGGTTAACAGAGATTGCTTAAAAGCAAACATTACCAGGTCAAGGAAAACAGCAGATGATCTTTCTGCCTATGATTCATTTACCAAAAGGCCCTCCTCAGGACTGCAGTGCTGTGTGAATTGTGCAAATGACTCCTGTTGCAGCCTGCAATAAAGACCCAGATGTGGAGCAGAAAGGCAGAGTGTGCATTAAATGCACATGTGAAAGAAAAGCTGTGTCTTAATTATACAGTTGTGACAGTAGAGGAGTCAATTTCCATAATCTTAAGAATAATACCACCTGAGTCAACAAATGGACTACAAACATCAAGTATTTTTCCTCTGTGTGTTTATACTGTGCAGTGTTTGAAAAGCACAAGCTGAAATCAAGTACTGAGGGCCAGGCACATACAGCAGTCTGCCCTGACTCCACATTTCCAATCATCACCTAAAGATTTACTGATGGAGAGCTTCAACACTAACTGATTTCGCAGCTGAATCTGGCTTGCATTGTCACCATACCACCCAAGGGTCAAGCCCATGTGCCCTGGGAAAGGCTGCTGTACCTGCCTGAAGAGATTTTTATCTAATGCCTGAATATGTTCACCCTGCTTTACCCACTGCCACTGACCTTCTTAAAAATTTAACGGAAAAAATAGGCACCCACACCCTGTTCTCTGACCAAAAAAAAGCTAAGCAAAACGACTGCAAACAATAGGCATTCATTCTGCAGGTTCTGTACCCGTGCCATTTGGTGGTCTCCTCAGAGGCAGTCAAATGAAGCAGCTCCAGGGAGTGAACAACATGCCTTCACGATGTGGTGATTAAAAGCATTTACAGGCAACCTCTGAATTGCAGAAGCAAGAGCTGGGGTACTCCACTCTCCCCCAGTGGGTCAGCATGGCACAAATACTCCCTGGGGTTTGCACCTCTGCTACAAACAGAGCCAAGAAAGAAGCAGGGCAGGCATGGCAGGCACTGCAGACACGGCTGCAGCTCTGCCACCCAGGCATTCCACTACCTTTGAAAATTCACTTTGTTTTTATACACACTGACCCTCTTCCAATGCATTTAGATTATAAATGAATCCAAGCAGAAACAGTGTTTAATTGGTGTTCAAGTACATTCGACAATAGAAGTGTAGCCATACGTGAAGGACTCTAATGATACTTAAAAGCAGAAGAATATATTCAGTATGAGAGCATGAACTACCTTCAGCAAGAACATTATTATCCAGATCTGTAATGTTCCTTTTGTTCCAATTTCATTCCATACTTCCAGGCACAGTTAGAAGCCACATGACAGAGAAAGGCTGGTCCTGTACCAGATGCTGTTATCTAAACTCAGCCATGAACGACGTATCCTTCCCTACCTCCAATCCTCTCCTTCCTTCAGTGTGAATTAATAAAGCTGTCATTTAATGGCCAAAACCTTCAAACTTTATGCTGTCTTAAACAGTAAAATCTTGCTAGCAGCTAAGTAGAAACTGATTTTTCCCCCAACAGCATGAGAACTCAGCATGTCTGACAGAGCTCCTAGTGGTGCAGCTGACAGAGCCATCCTGGCATGTCCAAGGTTCACACAGGTGTAACTGAGAAGTAGAGTTTTTTTTAATCTTATAGTCATATGCTTAATTGTCAATCTGTACTTATTCTGCGTTTGTTCAAACTGCTTTTATCCATCAAAGAACTGCAGATAGTAAGTGTCCTCAAAGATACTCACCCTAATAAAATAATGCATATGATATAAAAAACAACTACAAAAATAATGGATCCCATTGTGATTATGCGTAACCAGAACAGAAATAAAAAAATTGAAATGAATACTGGGGAAGAGATGCTACAAGATCAATCCAGGTTTAAACTAGACTCATTTAATTCTGCCAGGAATCTTCACTTTGATAGATTCCTTCATTTAGATTATTTTAAGTCCCCTCCCTCATTTTGGCCTGGTGTTATACATACAAAAAAGTAAAACTTTAAATAGAAATTTAAAAAGCAACTAGTATAATTTTTTTCTTGTCTAGTTCAACTTGGAAAACACATTTATTTAAAGACAGAGAAAATCTGTTTCTGATTTCAAACACTGGATATTTCAGGAGAAAATTGCCAAGAAAGGAATCCAAGGAATGTCCTTACATACACACAACACATGAGACAACTGGGGAGCAGCCCTGTGATCATTAAAAAAAAAAAAAATTAAAAAAAAATTCCGCATTTCTAATATGGAACTCTTCTCCAGAAAGCAAGCAGCACATGCCTGGGATTTTTCATGGATAGCTTCTATCGTAACTTGTTGCTATTATTAGTATAAGACTTCCCTCCCAAATGCACAGCTGTAATAAAAGCAAGGGCAGAAAATACTGCCCAAGTGCAGGCAAAGCAGTAAGCACACATGCCTACTTTACAGCATTTCTTGGCACTACTCTTTCTGCCTTTATAAAAGCTACGAAGGAAAGAGAAACTTCAGGCAAGCATCAAAGAAACGTGAGCTCATTTTTCACCACGTGCCAACGAACAGTTCATGATGTTTGTAGGAATTAATTCTTTACCAGGGAAATTTATTTAAATATTCTATCTGTACTCCTTCAGTCCCAAAGATCAATAACTAGCACACAGATTGCCTCTGCTGCAGGTGCCCAACTTAGCTCAAACTCCAATATATGTTTCAGGAGATGGGGAACCTGAAGGCTATGAAGAGAAGCCCTCAGATGGGCTTTCATCTTGGAACTAGCAACTTATTCACAAATAAAACCTGAAAATATTGAAAAGAATTTTCCTATGCATTCAACTTAGGGTTTAAAAGAAAAAAGCTAGAGCAATTCAATTTAATTACATGAAGGAAAAATATTTTGCTTCTGTACAAGCTCATTTGCTGCATATAGGACAATCTCTGAAAACTTCACTCTTTGGCTCATTTTCAGCCAGGAGATGTAGACTGCAGAAGTCTGTCTTTTTAGCTGCCTCAACAGGCTTGAAAACCTTTTACCTATTATAGTTTTCATGTAAACAATTTCTGTCCTGTAACAATAAAGCTGCAGCAAAAGTTTCATCTTTTATTGCTTTGTAATTCCAGTGATCTGCTGAATTGTTGTGAATTGAAAACCTCTTGTTGAGGAGTTACAAATTTTAAACTGTGCAGTTTTTTTGTACACAAGAACAATTTAATTTAAGGTAAACCACTGCATAGCAAATTGTGCTGCGCAATTTGCTAAGGTTTTCTCTAGGAACACTGGATCACTACCCTGAAATTTGCAGGAAAGGAACTATTTTTATTGTCTTTTTTAATTTATGGTTGTACCAATATCCTTTAGTGGGAATCTTGCATTAACAGAAGATCAGCAGAATAAAAGTAGTCAATGGCTTATAGAATCACAGAACCATTTCCTTTGGAAAAGTCCTCTCAGATCATGGAATCCAACTATTAAGTCAGCACTGCCAAGTCCACCTCTAAACCATGTCCCTAACTAGCTTAGAAAAACACTCTGAGCAAGCACTGATAAGCACTTAAGTAATTAACGTAATTGTTATTCTTTCCCAGGGAAACTGGATTTTTTGTTAATAAAAACTCCTAAACCCTTCCTTACAACGTCCCTCCGGTGTCAGCTTTCACCTTACTTCAGTAAGAAAGGTAGCAGTAATATCAATTTCTAAGAAAAACAGAAATATGGGCGTGAAACAAAACCAGTAAGCTTTTCCTAGTCTTTTGGTTTCAGAACCACGTGCTTAAGAAGTTCAATTCAAAAGATAAAATAAGACGATCTCCTTGGACGTAAAAACTCTGGTTGTTCTGACGGTCTGCACCATCTCTGAATGAGAGGAAGCATCACCCAGCAGAGCAGCAGCGTTTCCATCAAGCACCTGCAATAACACAGCACGACCAACTACCTCTCTGCTCTTCCCCGGGTGCTCCGTGACACCTCACCCGCACGGGGGAAAAACCAAACGAAGGCAAATCCGCCCCTGGTGCTGTCACCGGGAGCGACGCTCCCCACACGATGCCTTGCGGCGGCGTCTCCCGCGCCGGCCGCGCTCCTGCCCTCGCACCGTGCCAGCCTTTTGTCCGCCGGGCTGCCCGGCACCTTCCTGCAGCATCGGGACAACAAAAGGAGCCACAAATCCACGCGCTGTCCCCCAGCACGCCGGCAGCCGCTCTCCCCCCCCGCGCAGCAGCCTCACCTTTCAGGCAGAACATCCTGCGGCCCGGCGGGCAGCGGCCGGGCGGGGCCCGGCCTCCCTCGTCCCGCACCGCCCGCCCGGCCCGCGGGGACACGCGGCCGAACGAGCGCGGCCACTCACGGGCTGGGCCGCAGCTCCTGGGGAGGGCCAGTCCGGATCATCTGTCAGCATTTGTCACTGCCCTCCTGCAGCTCGTGGGCACCCAGGGGTCAGCGCTAGGGAAGGAAGTCACTGTACTCCAGCTCGCCTGTTCCTTACAAATTACTGACTCTTGGTGATCCTCCCCCGGCATCTGGTCTCTCTCTGGAAAGTGCTTTGAGCAGTTTTCTACTTCTTCTATAAATATAGGGTCTATTAATAACCCAAAATCTTCTAAGTGTATCTGAACAGTCAAGCTAGAGAAAATGTTTACTTTTATAATACTGTATATGCCTGTGTGCTTTAAGACTGCAGGTGACTGCAGAGATGGGATGCCCCATCTCTGGAAGTGTTCAAAGGCAAGGCTGGATGAGGCTTTAAGCAACCTGGTCTACTGGGAGATACTCCTGGCCAGAGCAGGGGGGGTTGGAACTACATGGTCTCTAAGGTCCCTTCCAGCCCAAGCCATTCTGTGATTCCTCTGCTCAGCAGCAGAGATGTTGTGGCTAAAAAGATTTCTTATATCATTCCCTGTTTCTGCAGAGGGCACCTTCCGTAACAGAAGGACACAACCTTGTAAGCATTTTATTTTATAAGGGTCACAAAAAGCTGCCACCAGCACCGTGCTTATCCATGTTATTTGGGTCTAAATTAAGCTGTGTTGTGTTGACTGTTATAGGACTTGGCCTTGCACAGCAAATAAATACAAGAACTAGTGAACAAGGTAAGGGTCAGAATAGCCTATCTTGCTGAACAAACAAGAATTGCAACTGTCTCCAAAAGCACAAATCCTAAAATCCTCCATGAAAAGCCAAATGAAAATAAAGAACACATGCAAAGACGTGTTATCTTTAGGTGGAGCTCCAAAAAAACCCCAGGTCCAGACACCTTGAAAACAGCAATTCACACCCCAGATGAAGCAGTGTTAATGAGATGCTGAGTACCATTAGCTGGGCTTCAATATTAAAGAATAACATTACATGTCCTCATGCAAGAAAAGTTATTTCGCTTTAGAGTGGACTATGAGGAGGCTGTGGTGGCAGAAAAATTGAGACATTACATTGGAATTATTCAAAATCAAAAGAACATTTATATAGCTTAGCTTGCCCTTTCTCTCTCAAATCCTGCTAGAAAGGGTAGAGACTAATGTCAAGATTTCCTTGTGCTCTGAGAAGCAAAAGGGCCCTTTCCCCTTAATTCCATTTTCTGGTGCTCTGGGTGTGCATGTGCTCTTTCCTACCCTAACTTTTCAGAGGGCTCTGGGAGTAAACAGTTTATGGAGGCAAAATAAACAAAAACATACTGTAGCTGGAGGAAGGTTACTTGGATACCAGAGGGATTTTAAGGTCCAATCTTGTTAAATCTACTCATTAATTACCTGGAAGGGGAAGTAAGAAGCGCATCAGTGATAATCACTGGACCGAGAGCAGCTGCCAACATTCAACTGGAAACTAAGAAAGGACACAGCAGATTCTAGGGGAGTCACAAACACAAGTAGAAAATACAAAAAATACAAAAACAAACTACAAAAAACAACAACAAAAAAACCCTACAACAAAACCCCAAAAACCAAAATAATAACCAAAACCAGCAGTCTGTTCTGCACATGGGCAATGGGGAAGACTGCGTCAATAAAACAAGAAAGAGGAAGCTAACTATGGAAAAATAATACTGTCTGAGAAGTTAGACACAGCTTAAGAGACAATTGCTGAAAAGTCTGATTTGCTCTGAGCCATAACACCAGTGGCACACACTCCTCTGGGAAGGTTTGGGCCCTTGGGGAAGTGAATCTTCCTCATGGGATACACTCTGTCCTGTTCATCAGCTTCCCCTCCCACCCTCACCAGGAGTAGAGCAAAGAAGTGTGAAAAGGATCCCCACTTTCCTGATGTCAATTGGGAAAAAGGGAATGCTTAAAACAAAAAATAAGTTATAAAAATTCACATATTTTGGAAGAGGGTGGAATTATCTACCCTCAGACAGGCCTAAAGCAGTTCAGCATCTTTTTTTTTTTTTTTTTTTTTTTTTTAGTGTGTCCAGACTCTATGAGTGATCCAAGGACACGTGCAGCTTTACAGCAGCAAAACCAAGGAGGCCTGATATCCCCGACTGCCTCAACGGTAGCAGACCTTGCTCTCTAGGATGCTGGCAGCTCCTTGCTCCAGCTCTTCTGTAGCCTGGCCATTTGCAGTATGAAATTAAATTCCCATCAGGGAACCAGTTCTCCTACACCCTGCATCTCATTTTGCAGTCTGAGACTCTAGGCAACCAAATTTCCCCATACCTGGGTGAACTCTATGGAAAGAACATGGAAGTATCTTCCAACAGCCATATTACAAAATATGCTGACTCTGCAAGGCACTACATGTTGTGCTGGATATCAAGAGACAGCTACAAATGTGAAAGAACATATCCCACCAGATCTGTCCTAGGACAGGAGAAGCACCTCTCCCAGCTGCCATAATGCCATCTGCCATCGCCACGTCTCAGGGGGGCACTGCTCCCCCAAATGGATGCTAAATAGACTGGCTCCATAGAGGAGACCACAAATGACATGGAGAACTGTGCATATATACCCATGTTTAATAGGGAATGGTCATGATCTTTTAAATAGAAATGTTTTAACCACATGAAACTCCAAACCACATCTTTCATCCTCTCCCTTACCCTCAACTCACTGAAACGTCTATCAGCTCTCTGAGCACAACTAGAAGAAAAGCTGTAGTGTCATTTTTCCCTTGTTGAAACATGACATTGCTAGTGCTATTTCTATTAGCTGCCCTAATCTGAAAATGTGACAGGAAGGGAGGAAAATAAATTCAAGAAAAATATGTGCATACGGTCACCACTTTTTGGATACTAAAGATTGTACCATTAAAATGAGCATGAAAGAAAATCCAGCTCAGATCTGCCCAACTCACAGGAAAAAAATGATGAGGATTTAGGCTCTTTCTGTCCAGTTTCACGTGTTGCTGCACATCAAGGTGCATCCCAATTCAACTGCCAGCTGACTGGCAGAGCTGTTGGGACATCTAATTAAGCCTTGTTCCCTTTTAGAAACAAACCAATCCTTGGAGATGTCCATTTCTGATACCCTGGATGGGTGCCAACTATCATTTTTCTAAAGCCTGAATTCTTACATGTTTGCCTTTCAAGCTGTGCATAACACAAAACCAAAAGCAACAGAACAAAACAAAAAACCCAAAACAAACAAACAAACAAAAAAAACTCCCTGAAAAGCTATCCAAAGGAAACAGCTGGAGTAAAAACAAAACTTTCAATTTGAGGGTTGACACAAGCCACACTATCTAGTGTGCAGGCAGCTCAAGCAATAAGGAAAGCCAGATCCAGAACCCACCAGGCCCTGTGCTCCCACTGGTGATAAGACACAGGAGATAATGAGAGGTTAGGTCAGCCCCAGCATATCTTTAAAGAGTCAGCACTGACTCAGAAGCCAAGCACTGGAAAAAATATATTAAATATTATTTTGATAAGTAAAACCAAATATTCTTACAACTCCAAAGCAAGAAAGAAATATTTTGCTATTATCTCTTGCAGTTGATAGTACATATTATATTACCTATTCTACTTGAGGACTAAGTGTGGAATTTCCTCATACAGTGAGGAAGGAAAGAAATATTTCAAAAATTATTTAAGATTAAGAAAATAGTTTGGGGAAAGTCACAGCAAACATAATGAAACAAGTTAACTTACTCAAAAGATCAGGCAGAAAGTATATCCTTTAAAGCAGAAACTCAAAGTAACTCAAATTGCTAAGTATTCACCATAGCAGGAGCTATGGTGATCTATCCTGTCCTGGAAAATTCATGCAGGCAGGTGACTTGTGATGAATGGATCTTTCTAAAATTATCAGTGAAACAACTACTATAGAGCTACTCTTGCACTCCAGATTTGCAGCTGCAGGGCCTTGTACCAACCTTCAAGACTGGTATCAGAAACAGAATTTTCCAAACTCTCAAACGTAGAAGAAAAAAATGGAGTTTTTCATACCATTAAGGAGCAGGAATGAACAGAACCAATATAAACATTTTGGGAAAAAATGTATGCCCATAATTAGAACAACTTTTTTTCCAATAAAACCTCTGACACTATTTGAAATTGTTTTCCTAGAGAATTAAAACAATGACCTTTTGAAGGAGGGACACAGTTCCACTTTGATTCTATGTAAACTCAGGAGCCAAAGTAAAATCCTTTATCTATGTGTCTTTTTTTCATCAAAATATGATTTTCAATGAAAAATCTTTATTTTTATTTCTACCCTAGCTACAGCTATACTGGTGGAGTTTTCAATCAGACACTGTGGACAGCATTTGTTAAGTCCTGTTGTTGTTTCTGATTATTGCAAACAAAAAGTTCTTCTGTAATAAACCCAGCAGTGTTTGTAGGTGCAGACACAAAGTGCTTGGCCTTAAAATTAATAAAATAAATGGTTTTAGGAATGGGCTGCCTTTTGCCTTAAGTGAGGAAAAAAACAAACACAATGAAGTCATGAATTAGTTCGCCTTATCTTTTGTTTGCCTTACTCTTCAGACAAAGGGCACAGAAAGGGCAAAATCTTTTAAAGAGCTGCTGTAGGTCAAGAAAGGAATCTGTAACCAACTTCTCCGAATTCATTCAGGAATTTCTTTGCCACAGAATTTGAACAAAGAGGGCATTCCTGGTTTTGCGGGTAGGACCAGAGTGTACAGAGCCTTAACACATGACCGGAAAAACACACTAATTATATGGAAACAGTGGCTGATGGTCCTAAATTTAAAGAGAGGACAGAGCAGAAATTCTGAAGAAAAAGCCTCGGAAAAGAACAGGCAATCCAATAATTTCAATCTGCTGCTAAAAGACCTGCTTCTCAATTAAAAAAAAAAATGATTCATTGTTTTGTAAGGGTTGTGTGCCAAATTAGCTTTGATTAATGGATGCAACAGGGCTTTATTGATTATGTTTACTATTAAAACAAAACAAAAATGTCCCTCGCAGGCACTTTCATTTACCCAGTCATCTGTGCATTGCTCCAGAAAATTGCCACAGGTTGGCAAGGGCTTGTTCTCTCAGATTGATGTCGTCAGTGTTTCACTAACCTTGGTAACAAGAAGCCACTGGGGAATGCTCTGAGGCCACCTTTGGGTAATCAGGAATACCAAAACCACAGGCAGCATGAGGAACAAACACATGAATTCCCCTGCTATCACCCTGGCACATAAAGACAGCTGCACTGTCCTACAAGGATGAGGAGAACAGGTTGTTTCCTGAAATACGCAAAATTGCGGCATGTGGTCTTTTATTTTAAAAAAACTCTCCAAGGCTGAAACAAATGCCAGACCAACACAAAGCAGCAAAGAGAAAAATCAGTTTCTTTTCTGCCCTAATGTGTACGAGTGTGCAGACACACACCATCCATCCTGCCTGGGGAGCTGTCTTCATTCACAGCACCACAATGCTTATCTGACAAAAAATAGTTCACTGAAAAATTGAAGTTAAACCAGCAGCACTTTACACAGTTGTCTTCTGATTTAAAGCTATGGGCCAAAATACACTCAAGTCCTTGACAAAAATTACAAAAATTGGCACTTTAGCATGATCTGTCCTTGGGTAGCAAATTGAGCCAGTATCCTTATCAGTAACCGTGCTAGGGCAGGGTGACAGAGCCATTTATAGGTTGTTACAACTTCACGTGAGTAGTGCAATGGGAACTATTTCTGCATTCCCACCTGCTTTGATTCCTTCCTTGCTACAAACCTGAGATAGCCCCAAGTTGTTTTCTGCCATTGTCCCTGGGGCAGAAACACATCTGCTGCTTCGCTGAGATCCCGGCATGTGAGAAGTCTCAGCACAGAGCAGCCAGAACAAAATGGGTTACTCCTTATTTGACCTGATTAATTTAACATACTGCCTTCCTCACAGTCCCAGCTGAATGACAATCTGACAGAGACCATGGAAGAGCTGCAGCCCCGTTGCTATTGACAGCTCCACTATCAGAGCCAGCTGGCACGGTGGGAAAGGAGCTGTGGTCCATCTTCTCCCTTTGCAAAACCAGGTCAAGCTGGCTACAAGTCAAACACAGAATTTAATACCTGATTCTGGCACTGCATGTCACAATACCTCATTTCATTCTGAAATGGAAATGCTTTATTTACCATATATGGCATTACATGTATGACTCAAGGTTAGTAAAACTGAGTTAGTAACTCCTGGATGAGAATTTCCATGTAAGTGTACAGTAGGCTGTAATCAGTCTCCCTTACTCATCACCTCTTTGGCAGTCTGGATTACAAAGGAAAAAAATATACAGAAGACTCAATGGAAATTACAAGTAAATACAAACACATTTCAGTTTCTAAAAGGCAACAGCCTCCACTATTCATTAGTTTCTGTCCCTGTTTCAGACATGAATGACAGAATCAAAATTAAGAGCATGTTTCTTCCAAAGGTCCCTCTTTAATTAATGTAGTCATTAGCAAGGTGCCTGCAAGAGTGTGATTCAGAGTATTAAGCCTAATACAAAAACTGTGAGCACCCCCACTGCATTAGGGAGCAAACACCTGCATATGCAAAACAAAGCCATGGGGAAGAAAAAAATAAAATTCAGACATGCAAACAAGCAAAAGGAAAAATAGGCAGCAGGTACAGGAGCAGGTCTGATGGGACGTGACTGATGGGGACATGGTGCATGAACCAAGGCACAGAGTGTGTGGAGGGCAGGTGCCCCTCCAAAGCAGTCAGGAAGCGAAGCTGTCCCTCGCTCCAAGAACTGCTCCTATCAAAGCTCTTGTGCCGTGATTCATGGACACGGCTCCCAGTTCAAGCAAGAAATGAAAAGAGGTGTGGGCAGAAACCTTCCCATCCCCCCAATGTCCACAATATACACTGGTGCACTGGTACTACGGACCTGTGTTACCTTGGAGAAAGTGTGACCAGGGATAACTTCTATTTAAAATCCCCAGGTGCTGATCTCAAGCAAAATGCAGCCCTGTCACTCCCTCTGCTTAGGTGTTTGATCTGACAACTTCTGAGCAGCTTTATATGGAAACCTTCTACTGTGCTTCTCAGATCACTTATTTCGGAGTGAATGAGTAAGTAATTGATGCACCAGTTGCAAAGCACCTAATTTCACAGTCCATAATTGCCTTCCAAACACTACAAGTTCACCACGACTCAATGTCCAGGGAACCCATCTGCTTCAGGGAGATCAAGTGCCAGGCAGAAGCTGCCATGCCATATGTAAGGGAAGCTCTAGAAGGAGCAGAGGGTGTACATATTAATTACCTTTCCTTGGGATGGAAAATGTGCCATTCTCTTAAGTTTCCAACATACATGCTCACATGCTGAAAGTACACCTTGCTTAGGTATCAAAAGCACCTAGGCCTTACATTCTACCCACTTCAGCTCAGGCTTTGGAACAACAAGCTACAGATTCGAGTTGTTACAGCATTTACACTTCAATTCTCCAGGGGAAAAAAAAAAAAAAAAAGCCAACAACAGAGACGTTTCCACTTACAAATGGGAGAGGCCGATAGATAAATTAATACACCAATATAAGCAAAAACAAACAAACATCCAAAACAACCCCAAACAAATGAGGTGGATGGCAACCACCTCAAAATTTCTTTAATGTTATTGAACTTCTGCAGCTAAAAGACAAGAAGAAAATGTATTTCACAGTTTGAATCACAAACTGTCAAATCCACCCCACTTAATTGTTCCAAATATTATAATAGAAACTAAATACGCTCTTTCAGAATTCATCAGCTTTATTAACTTAGCCACACTCTTAACCTTCACCTTCTTTTCAGTTTTAATAGACTGGAGGAAAAACAAGAAGTTGTTACATTTGCAATGTTCTGCCAGAATGACCATACTGGAGACAAAGGTCTCCTCAGTTTTACAGGACAACTGGCTAACAACTGCATACAAACAGAATTTTTCATGTACTCTATAACGAAGAGCAGTGCATGGGAAAGCACATACAGCACGTTGTTTCAGCTCAAACAGTGCATCCAATCACTGAAAAGCATCCAGTCTGCTTTACAAAATACAGCTACTTAACAGTAAAATATGAAGGTCAGGAGGCATCAGTTTTGACCCCTAGTGAGGGGGAAACATTTCCCCCAAGCATTCAGCCTTAAGAGTACCCTGGGAACAAGAAAAAGCGTATAAAGCTTATAAAAGTATAAAGAAATGTATATATCATGAAGTAAAACTGGAAACCTTTCAAAGCAATACACTCCCAGAATTAAAACCACAGCACCTCGTTTGTTTTGTCATGGCCACAAAGAAGCAAACCAAGGAGCGCTGCACCAGCAAGCCTGCTAATGCAAACAGCACAGAAACTGCGAGACAAATTGGGTTGCAGTGTCCCTGTAACTTTGGAAACACTGGGTTAAGTCAGATGCTGCTCAATTTGTTTGCATTTCCCACAACTGTGGTCTTCTACAGTGCAACCAGCCAAGAGAACTCCGGCTGGAGCTACTCTGAACCTGAAATTCAAGGTGTCAATAAAGGCAAGCACAGTCAGGGTCTCACCTGACAGCAGCACAGAGCTGCCCAGAAGGACCTGGGATCTGCCCCAAGAGTTCTCAAACACCAGGGGTTAACTTCCTCTCTGCCTAAGAAAAGCACAGTTCTGACACAGCAGCTCTCACACACTGTTCTTCCCTTCAGCTCCTCCATCCTAACAAAAAACATTCCACAATCCCCTGAGAGATTAAGACTCTTCAACACAGTTAGCTTACATTAGTTACGGCTCTCGGAGTAGGCAGTGGAACTAGCCACAACTCTTCATAAAAAAATCTACTGGGAAATGTCCTTTAGCACAGACTGTTGTTCTCCTGTCTACTTCCTGGAGAGGCACAGACATGCTGGGATGGCAGACAGGAAAAAGGGAAGGACTGCAGCAAGTTTTATATAATTATAGATTTTTTTTTTTAATTTTATTTTTACCTGGAACACTTTTGATCAAATAAAAAAATCTTTTTTTTTTTTAATAAAATATATTTGCACTTTCAAAATAGCAAAGAATTGGAATTTGGCAAGGAATTTATAGAATAAATAACCACGATGTCTGGATCCATAGTTTTTTTGATAAAGCAGAAGTAGAGATGTAGGTTCAAACAAATGGTTCTGTGATACCAATGCAGATATTCTGTGATACCAACATTTCTTATTTAAACTTGTTTCTGTAGGTTACAAATTTTTGCTTAGCAAACCCATTTTCAGATTCCCATCTGTAGCAATATTTGCCAGAAGACATAGGAAAGTCCGCAATGTTTTGACTGAATTTGTCTATGTACAAGCACGCAAAAGTTAGTACTTCAAGTTATAGTTAAATGCAGGACTTGTGACTGTCCCCAGCTGTTTTACCAGAGTGAGAACTTTTGTTTGCCACTGTATATCATGAAAGTTTTACAGAACCCTCTGCTGTGCCACAATAAAATATGCTAAGACAAATAGTACATACATCAGTAATTGAAGTAGTACCTCTGCTCCCAGCTGTGCTTCCATAAAAGCACAACATCCAACAGTCCAACCACAAAAATTTGATATAAACTTGACCAATTGTTACAAATGCATAGAACTATATCCAATTTCATCTTTGCCTACAGAACCTACATGTAAAAGGTAGTAGAAGACAGAAAATCAGCTTTTATATCAAATCTCTCATTATTTTTTCCTGTCATTCATATTTGCATATGTATGCTTAGACTTACTAAATAAACATTAATTTATTGTTTAAAAAAAAACCAAAAAAATCCCCCCAGAAAAAATACAAAACAAAAGCAAACAAAAAACACAACCCAAACAAAAAAAAGAGAAGTCTTTCACAAAAAGGTATATAAAGCATATAATATTTGTTTTGGACTTACTCCAGGCTCTTACACAAATGCTTTTTGAGGTTTCCATAAATGATTATTTATGGACTTGCCCAAAGCTTCAAGAATGCTTTTCACAGACACACATGCCCCAACACTACAATCTGTCACACGTTATGGCTTCTCCAAATGCTAACAGCTCCCTGTGGGTTCATGGGCCTTTATCTGTGTAGTAACGGGCATGACTTTTTCCCACTTTGAACACAAGATCTTGTGCAATAACATACAGGAAAAAAAGCCCAATAAAATGATTTTACATTGGAATAGCAACAAGAAGTCTGGACTTGGTAATCTTGCTTATAGAAACATAGTAGTTATTGGTACTCTTACATCTCATTACTAAAAAAATGTGATTACTTGTCTGTTCCTGAAACCCCCTTGTAAATGATATTCACGACTTAGAAACCTAGAATTTAAGAATTATTTGGACCAAAGACTGGGTAGATACTCTGGTGCTGCTGTTAGGTGAGATCAGAGTTGCCTGTCTCTACCCTGAGTTTCTACAGGAAACACTGAAAATACAAGCTCCAAGAACCAAAAGGTCTTGAGTCTCAAGACTGCCTCTGGAACATGCGGAAAAACACATCTGACAGTATTAAACTTACATAATGCACGTTTAACCAATCACAGGTAGTATAGGCATAACTAAAGGGCATCATTTTTACTGACATAATGAGGCAGCATTATGCTACAAACTGCTGCTGTGACGATTCAGTAATTGTTCAGTTTATGGAGACCTGACCCCTTGGTAAGTGTGATGTTCTCAGACCATGATAAATCATTAGGAAGTTAACTGACAGCTTTGGTCAGAGTTGTCATCAGATTGCTTCCATCAGACACATTGCAAGAACACAAAAGGCTTAATTATGAATTAAAATGACTTTTAGCATTAAAAAATATTCTCACATTTAGACTGGTTTTGCAAGGAAAAAAAATGGGCATTTCACACTTTTGGTACTGAGACTGAGATGTGGCCAGCAAACAGCAGAAAGCCACTGGCTGCCACCTTCTGAACTGGGTTTGATCAGTCATTAAAACACAGCAGTTACCTGAAAAACAAGGTTTCTCTAATGACTCTAAGTGAGTTTTCCAGGTAATATAAACTGCAGTGAAAAGCAACCAAGACTTTTAACTTTTGTGATGCAGAAAGATTGGAAAGCAACCAAGAGAAATGCAGGGAATGGGTAAAACATCAGAGCAATAAACAGGGACAGGAACTGAGGAGAGCTTGGAAAACCTCTCTGTGTAAGAGCTTCTTCTGATGCATTGTCACTTGTGGCCAGACCTGATTACTAGTTGTGCTTCTCCAGCACCTGGCCAGAAAAGCTCAGCTAAGATGTTCTGATGCTGCCATGTGACTCATTTCATTTTCTAAAAAATTAAAGTAAATATGGTGAAGCCTGTGCCATGAACTAACTCATGTGTTATCTCTATTCAAAGTTACTTGCTATGCTGTGCTTGTGATAAACAGCACAGGCACACACGAACCACTGTCCCATTCTTCCACCCATCACAAATCCTTTGCAACACACCCAAGCACTTTCATTTCAAAGAATACTCCTCTCAGTCTTTTTCCAATAAATTGGTTTTTAAAGGAAAAAAAATGCTCTGAGCTTCAGTCTGAAAACAGGTGCTCCTCCAGAAAGTAAAACATCTGAACTAAAAAATCTGATTAAAGAAGAAACATGAGAGTTACAGTGTGCCCTCATTTCAAAGGGTCTCCAGATGACTGAGGAGGAAGAGGGCTGAGCAAGAAATGCTTCAAAAACCAAACCTTTATTTTACTGTCAACTTTTACCATCTCTTCTACTAAGAGCTTTATCAAATGTGAAGTCTGATTGGTGCTACCAGCTTCAAAACACTCTACCCTACTGAGTACATTTTTCAAAAGAAGAAAGAAGCAGCAGCCCCTGACCTCCACATACGCAGGATCAGCCACGCAGGACACCGGGGAGTGCCCCAGGTTCGCAGTTAGCGTTTACTTTTGTTCTTCTTGCTCATTTCAAACTGACCAATCCAGCCAATCTCCGTGCTCGCTACTGTGTGCAAGCTCCGGTTTGCAGCCAAGGCAGATTAGCCACTTTGCTGGTGAAATACCACGCAACACATGCTGCCTTGTGCCTGTCACCCAGCACCCTCGTGGGAATGCAATCTGAGCCTGGAGGAGCAATGGAGCGGCAAAAGAAGAGGTTTAAAAAGACAGGAAGAGAAACAGCTCAGAAAGAACAATTCCTTCATTTCCCACTTCTGTTATTAACACTCCTGTCTTTACAAGTACAGTTAGGAGAAGAGGAGCCTGTGATTTGTCAGACTTACTTTTTTACCCAATTACCTGAGGAAGAACTGGAGGGAAAACTATTCTGATAGCTGAAAAACAATTAAAATTTCGTCTAGTTTAAAATAGTATGGTTTTCTATAACACTTGCTATGTCTGCTGTGCCTCTCATTTCTTTCTAGTTTGTGTTAATTTAGTGATGTGGTTAATTTGAGCACCAAAGACAATACTGTTTTGAGCCCTCAGTTTTACAAAGGCTGGCAAGCAGTTATGCAACAGAGCTGCGGAACAAATTAATTCAAGAACACAAGTGGGCATTTATCACGGTTTAGCCTTTGAACACAAGCCTAAGACGAGCACTCTGCCAGGTATGGATTCTCAAACTTTTCCAACACTTTGCAAGCCTGACTCGCAGCCCAGGGTAAAAGACTTGCAGCTGTGACAAGTTTCCCCTGCCCAAATACATAATCCCACACTCCCTTCAGCCCTGGCAATCTCTTGTCAGTCTGGCAGAGGATCCTGGTCAGACAAAAATGCGCAGTTAGATTTATGATCCAGGCAGATTTTACAAGTTGAGTCAAATTGTTCCCTGCAAAGAGGAAATAAGCCCTGCACAATCTACACCTCCCCACACCTTCCCTTCAAAAATGACATATTGTCATCTGCTCTATAGGCAGGCAGGGAGGCTTTCATAGCTTGCTGCCCAATTACAGGAGGAATTCTGCCCTCCCCCTCCAGCTGGTACAATGGGTTCTTTATGTAAATCACTCAGAAAAATTAATACACCATTAATCCATCAGTAAAGCTTCCTTTCCCATCTCTGCCCTGCAGCGTGAGCACAGGCTAAGGAAGGCAGCACAAGAAACTTCATGGAAGTTAACACAGAATCCAGCAGCAGGGCTCAATGGTTCTTCTGATCCTTGCAAGATCCCATCCCACAGGCGTTAGAAGCTAATCTGGCATTGCTGTACAGTATCAATATACCAACAGTCAAAAGTAAAAATTACTGGTTGCAAACACAGACTCCCTTTTAGAAGTTTTTCAGCAGCGAAGTAGGTTAAACAATCTTCAAAGCACAGATTAAAGTTGTGTCCTAGCATGCAGGGAGCAAAGCACAGGCATATATACATCCTGTGTTAGTGTTCCTGCATACAAACCATTTACTAAAGCCACAATCTGTTCTGACACGGAAGTGAAATTCTGGTCAAATAGCTATTAACTGCTCTGAGAAATGAAAAGAAATAAAAGGCCCTTTGAAGATCAAATGCCCTTCGAGAGCCTGCTTGCTTTTACAAAAATGACCTTACAGCACAACAGAGTCAACCTTACACTTTCTATTAACAAACTACTGCTCTGGCAGCACTAGAGAAATTACAACCAAATCACTCACTTTACTGAATATTTTCAACCTTGCGTGTGCACACACTCCGCTGCCTGCCAGCCAACTATTTGTCCTGCTCACCAACTCACATGAGCAAACTTCTGAAATTTGTTTTGATATGAGGTAATCGGTTATTTAGTGACCTGACAAACTTCATTCAAAAACAGAACACAAAAAAATAAAAGTACTTTTTAGAAGTCTCATGTAAAATATACTCCAGGTCTGAACATTTCAAGGGTTCAGTCAGAGCTGCTTATCTCATATCCTAGATGTCCCTCCTCTCTGTGGAGCAATTCCCATCACTTTCTCATCATCTCTTTTATTTTGCATCTGGGACCTCTTCTCAGTCTGCCCTCATAAAACAAAATACACTTAAATTTTTCCCAGCAGGACCATAAGGCAATCATCCAAGAAAAGCCACCCAGTCGTTTAGAAGTGGAGTCTTAAATAGCTTTTGGTTCCACATTTTGAAGAGAGATTCTTGCAGCACCTGCCCAAAGACTCTGGCACTAATGACTACTGGCTACAGGAAGCATAAACAAAACTTACCTATATCCCATACAGACAGTACCCAGATGGGAAATTAAAGGTTTTTCCTGTTAATTGTTATAACCTTTCACCGTTTTAACCCCTCAGAAAACTTGGCAAGGCAGTGCTGCACCTCAGTTTTTGTGCTGCCCTCCTCCTCCTCCCCCACCTGCGGCTCCTGGCCCCCGGTAGGACCCGAGCAGCTGGAGAGAGCCGCATGGAGCACGGCTGGTACTTCAGCAGCAATCGCAAGGGTTAAAGAGAAAGCAAGTCACCTTTCCTCTGCTGGCTCCGGTAGGTCCAGTTCTCGTCATCCTCGTCTACCTGCTGCACGCACATGGAGGAGAGTTCCCCATCGCTGCGAAACAATCTCTTTGTCTGCCTTGACAAGGACGAGAAATTTATCCAGCTGACAGCACGCGAGAGGGAGCCTGGGTTTTGTTTGAGTTTGAAAGATCTCGAAACACACTCCTTTTTCATTTTCTTTCAAGCCAGCCACTGGCGTCGATTCCAAAGAGACCTCTCTGAAATTGTTCCTGTCCCCTTTCTCAGCGGTTTTCGCGGGAGGCTAAACAAACTCAATCCGACTTCAGTCCAGGTTTCTGCTCGCTGCCTTTAAACCAGCACCAGTATGGAGGTAAGTGGCTGTGCCAGCGCAGCTCCCCTGAAGCTGTTTTGATACAGCACTTAGGGAGCTGCCAAAGAAAACAAAGGGAAGAAAAGCAGCAGAAAGTGGCACCTTGCAGCAGCTCAGCGGAGCATGTAAGGGCTGAGCAGAGCATAGCACTGAAGCAAGTGTTTTCCCCATTCTCCACTCAACAGCAAAAACTGCAGCTCCAGCTCCACTCTTCTCCCTGGCATCGCTGCCCAGGAGCGTGCAGGCAATTCAGTCCTCTCTTCTGGCTCATCAAAAACAGCCCACGAGGAGGGAAGAGCAGGCAGAGATCACGCCTTGGCACGGCACAGCTCATGAGGGACAAGAAAGCGACTACACTTCTGCAGCCCCATCCTGGCTTCCCTGTTCTCCCAAGGAGAAAAGCCTTGTGAAGGAGCTCCAGGAAGGCTCTTCTAACAATAAAACCGACTGCGTGGCTATCGCTTAGGATTAGAGTGAAATATGATAGGCTCGCCCTCCTAAAAGCAAAACTCCTCCTTTCCTCAGCCAGCTCAGCGGCAGCACAAACTTCTGAACTCTGCGGGCAGAAATAGGAAAGCACTTGCACACCTCTGCGGACTTGGAGAGGGGGAAAATAAAATCCTGGAGCTTTTCCACACCAAAAGCATCCTGAACAGTGTGCTGAAAACATTAGTGCCCCTGTAGCTGGCGGTACATTTGAAAAGAAACTAAATAAAAGTGCATAGACATAAACAACATTTGAGCAGATATTTAGTGATCGGGATCTCACCGGGGGCATTACAGCTCATAAAACAGGTTTCACTCCCAGCTGTTCCTTTCTGCTGCCTCTTCTTTAAACTAGCAGCTAGGAAAAGCACTCCACAGTGTGAAAGTTTTAAAAAGTCAGGCACTACTGAAAGCTGCAGTGCTTTCCCTGCATGCCAATAGCAATGCTGCTCCCAGAAGGGAATAAGCCTGCAAGATGGAGGGGCAAAGGGAGCATTTTAAAGCAGACGGGAGTTGGTTATACCAAGGCCCCCCAGTACCCACGGGTTTTGCTGGAATTGGTCACCAAGATAAAAGTTGACCAAAAAACACTCACAAGTTTCTATCTTGCAGCAAAAAAATAGACTTAAATGTGGGAGATAGCCAGTAAGGTCAGCTCAATGAATCCTCAAGGAGATGGTGGTAGCGAGGAATCCGGGGGAGGGGGGACGGGGAGGAAAAAGAACACAAAACCATACCCTTTATCTGAACAACAAACATTGATGTCTTAACGTCCCAACGGCTGCCGATGATGTTATCAAAAGGACAAGGATCGTAAGAAAAGAAGGGCGCAGTGTTCGGGCTCCCAAGATGCCAGTCAGATTTACACTATTGCAGAACACGGCCCAACCCCTTGGCAGATGCTACCGCAGCCCTCTGGATTCTGCTGCACAGCCTCTTCAAAACCATTAAAAACAAAGGCTCTGGCTTTTTCGGAAACTTATGGCTCTCTGACTCATAATAAGAGGATAAGGTTTAACCCACTGACTGGGAGGCAAAAAGCTAAGTACTGTATCAGATTACCCTATGAATCAACCAGGCACACCAAAGTGACCTTTGGCTCCCACTAACACAGCACAATGGGTCGGCCAACTGTCTTCTGTAAATAATTTAATAGGCTGCATTTAAACTGACCTCACTCCAACAAGGTAATGCATATGTACATACACAGGTCTCCCATCACTACCCAAAGCCAGTGGTGCTGTAGTGGGGTTGTGGAGGGAGGGGGTGTACGCTGAGTGTGAGTGGGAGCTTACACACTGCTAACACTCTCTTTCCTCACTGTGTGTCACCAAGTCCTTCTAGTTTGAGTTTTTTTGTCTTTGTTAACAGAAACCACTCCCCATCCCTGATGAGACAAGAGACCTGTGTAGTGCTGGGAGGTTTCCTTTTTCTTCCTTTTGCTTACAAGACGACTTGAGAATGTGGAGTGAGGTAGCCCTAGAGACCCAAGTACTGAAATATCCATCTTGGAGCAGCTCATGTATAAAAGGCAGGATTTAATATAAAAATAAAAAAAAAATCAAAGACCATGCTTAAAGTCAACTTAGTTTTTTTGACAAAAAGCAAACATTTGGAATTGCCAGTACTGAAAACTACAGAGAACTGTAAACTACTACAGCTATTACTGGTTAAATTATACAGAGCCAGATGTATAAAAACCCTGGTAGGAACTGCAGAATCACAGTCATCTCCTCTCCACTGTACTACTTAGAAACAGAAGATCAGAGGAACCAACAAGAAGGAAACCCTTTCAGGTTAACCCAAAATGCCAAGGTAAATCCCAGAGGCCTCCCCAGAGTCTAAGCAGCAATTTAATTTCAGGAATTTTCCTGACCTGTCTGTACCTCTGCCTTTTTAACACGGCGCTGAGTCACAACTTGGTGATGCAAGAGCAAATGCACCGTATCTGACCATAACATTTCCATTGTTACTGTAAACAGAGTAGTGCAATTCTTTGCTCAGAGTTTGGTGTCATTCGATTTCATTGCAGGTAAAAATCCATTGCTAGATACTTCAACACTGTCACTACCACAGAATGCTTCTTATTTCTAGGTGACAAGTTTAATATCAGCAAACATTGTTATACAGGTGGATCAAAGATTAATTTCCCAAGATCAAGAGAAAACAGCAATTACCATTTGAAAAACAAAACATGTTGAGTAACTGTTGCAAGTGAAACCACTTTTTAATCATTACCCAAATACAAGGCCCACGGAGTTGGAAATCTGTCCAGATGTGGGCAACTAGGTTGGTGAGGGGCTTGGAACACAAGCCCTATGAGGAACGACTGAGGGAGCTGGGGGTGTTTAGTCTAAAGAAAAGGAGACTCAGGGGTGACGTGATCACTCCCTACAACTTCCTGAAAGGTGGCTGTAGCCAGGTGGGGTTTGGTCTCTTTCTCCAGGCACCAACTGACAGAACCAGAGGATACACAGTCTTATGCTGCACCAAGGAAAATATTGGTTGGATATTGGGAAAAAAGTTTTTTACAGAAAGAGTGATAAAGTGCTGGAATTGTCTGCCCCAGGAGGTGGTGGAGTCGTCATCCCTGGATGTGTTTCAAAAAAGACTGGGTGTGGCACTTGGTGCCATGGTTTAGTTCAGCTGTTAGGGCATGGGTTGGGCATGGTGATCTTGAAGGTCTCTTCCAACCCGGTGATTCTGTGATATTTTAGCATCTGAAACACTGTAGATGCTTAAATTTAATTATGTAAAACACTCTAAAAAGCCATATGAAATAAACAAGTACACTTCTAATAAGCTAAGCTAATTTTCCAACCTATTTTCTCCCTCATGAAGACATCATACAAGTATATAAGCTTCATATTTTCCAGGTTATGTGTGTAAAGATTAAGGCATTCTTTTTGGTACATTTTTTTAATATAAATCCATCTCAGTAAAAAACATGAAGGAATCACAGAAGAAACACAGGGCTTGAAGTAGAAAGCTAAACTGGTTCCTTTCCCTGCTCTTTTTTATTTATTTCTTTTTAGAGGTGAACGAGACCAAATAACCACAGTGTCACATACCATCAGGATTTTTACCATGTATCACAACCTGATTGTCTAAGAATCCTCTAAAAGTTGCTAAGTAAACACACGTACATGGTTCACAGCCACTGTGTTCTCCTAATACCAGAAAAAACAGCAAAAAAAAGTTTCACAGAAAAGGCTTCGGGTCAGTGTAAAAAACTAACAAAGCAGAAAGACAAAACCCCCAAAACACCACAGACATGCTCCGTTTTTGGCTTTTGGCACAATCCATATGTTAATTTGATTCCTACATTTCCTAGTCTATAATTTCTCATGACTCAACGAGACAGTGACATGGATGATTCACAATTACAGATAGCTCATGCTCCTGCAGCTGAGAGGACGCCTCTCTCTCAGGCTTCCTGGGTGTTTTCCTTCAGGTGGTAACAACTCATCATCAGCCAGTCATAAAGCCATTTGGATTAAGCACCGGCAAAAAGCCATTGAAAACACCTTCCCGGTAGTCTCATCCCATCCTTACAAGGCTCTTGCTGCAGCCAGCGAAAGGAGAGGTGTGCTCCAGCAGGCCTGAGAACCCCTCCATCCCAGAAACCACCTCAACACCACCAGATCAGCTACATAGGGTCACCTCCCCAGTGCACTCATCATCTCCAGGCAGATGTGTGGGAATTTCAGTCAACTTTGAAACCTTTTCAGCCTGACCTCCATCAGAGGTTTTATCTACAACATGCCTGTTCTTTTACAGGTACCCTATGAAATGCTCACATAGCAAACCCACAAAGTAATCCATATTCCTGCATGATTATTTACAGCAAAGCAGCCACGCAGAGCATTTTGGTATAAGAGGGCCTCAAACTAGGTTGTGTCCCTTTTTATGTGCAGGGCACATAAGTGAGAAACTCTTTCCCTCCCAGTGTGAATGGACCTGTGAGGGGGAAAATAGCAAAGAAGTAAAGGAACAAAAATGAAGTTACTTGCCCAGGATCACAGAATGGATTAGCAGCCAAGCTAAGAAAAGAAAGTAGGTCTCCTGGCTACCAGCCTTTTGACCTACTTAAGTAGGCCCTGTCTTACACAAAAGCAATGCCAATTAATTGTTTCTATCACAACCCTTACAAAGCCTTTGAATGCCCTAATTATAAAGAAAAACTTCCTTTCTGTTTTTACCCTTTTGATTTTGGTTTTTTTTTTTTAATTAAAAAATACACCATATCCAAACTAAAGGAGGAGGGAGTTTTATACTGTAGGGCTGCTTCCAAGCAGCCTATCCGCATTTCCAGCTTTATTAAGTCCACAAGGAAAAAAAAAATTAAAAAAAAAAATCAGACTGCAGACAACTATTTTATCCTACAGAGGATAAAGCAGCTTTTGGACAGGTCTGTATGATGCACCTGCCACCAGTCTCTCTTCCTTCTTTCAGCTTCTGTGTCCCAGAAGAATTCACTGCATCAAGGCAATGTTTTCTCTGGTTCAACAGCTGCACTTGCTTTGATAGGGAAATTTTGTAAGGACAGGAGTACAGTTTCTATAAAGTGCTAGGCTAACCTGGAGCTAGTTCTCCCCTCAACAGCAGCAGTATGTAGGGATAATGATGGCTCTTACTGAGAGAGAGAAATCGAGCAAGGAGCACAAACAGTACAAGCTGATTGTTTGCCAAAAAGATACTTGTAAGAGGGGCAGAACCAATGCCAGAATTGCCCAGAAAAAAAAAAAAAAAAAAAAAACACCAAAACAAAACAAAAAAAAAACTTGTCTAAAATACTTTGATGCCAAAAGAGGAAGCAAGTTAACTGCACATAGAGACACCCACCTGCTTCAGCCATATACAAATGCATTCACAAGCTTTTGGCTTTCTTCATCAGCGTAATTCCAGAACTGATGCAAACCCCAAATTTCATAGCAAATGTGCTTGCAAGTATGCAAGGAGTAGGGCGATGACTGATGGCAGGCGCAGTTTCAAGTCCTGAGCCCTGCTAGGTAAGAGTGTGATGGATACCCTTAAGGCATTTAAAAGACCTGGCGGTGTGACAGCCGGGGACATGGTTCAGTGGTGGACGGCAGTGCTGGGCCAGCAGCTGGACTCAGTGATCTTGGAGCTCCTTTCCAACTTAAATAATTCTATGATATTCTGGGGGACACAGGAGGAAACGCTTGATCTGCGTTAAGTTTCAGCCTTGCCTACACACAGACGAGCTTTTCCTCCTTGAGGTTTGATGCTGTCATACAACTCAAGGGGACGAGTAACGCGGCTTTGGTGGCTTCGGGCAACGTGAAGATATTTGAATACCTCACGGGCAGCCCTCCCGCCCAGCAGCGCCGGGGCCGGGGCCGGGGCCGGGGCCGGGGCCGGGGCCGGGGCCGGGGCCGGGGCCGGCCAGCAGGTGGCAGCAGGGATCCAGCCGGGACCCGCGCTCTCTCCGCCCGAGGGACCTCAGAAGCGACACAGTTACGGTGACACATCGTAGTGACTTATCTTTCAGCAGTTTGGCCGTAGTAAGCTGTTATTATCTCTGCTTGAAACGTAATTAACAATTTTAGTGGTTTTTCATTAGGGCATGACAAGTCACTAACTGAGACAGCTCTGCTAAAAGCTCCCTCTAACTGTAGTCACCGCCTCGGTTCCTACACACGTTCTCCTAGGTTCTGGGGCTCTTGCTTTCATAACACAAAATGTTTTTTAAAATCCCCTAACCGTAGGGTCACCTCTTTTCCAAAGCTGAGGCTTGGCCAGGCTCTGCTCACAGTAGTTAGCCAACACATCCCAAGTGCTGATAGACTGGGAAGATGAACTATCTTAGTATGGAATTTTTGCGGACAGAGGAAGTTTTCTGTCTAAAGGGAAGACTGCAGGGTTTTTTCCCCCCAGGCACTCATCTGTTCGCTGAATCACCAGAATTTATCAACAGCAGTTCTGATCAACACGGGAAGTCACTTACAGAATCTGGGAGAGAAACTGGAGGTGCTCCAGCAGCACTCAGCACCCGGCGCTCCTCTGCCTCACTGCACTGACTCTTACTCCAGCAGCACCCACCCGCTCCAAGCCGCCAGCACAGCTGGCACGAAGGATGCTCCGAATGAAACCACCCCGTGCCTCACAGGGCAACTCCAACCTCCCAGAAAAGCTGTGTGCTTTTGTAGTATCCTGCATCCACAGCTACTCCTCTTTGCTCTGGAACACTCCACAATGAACACATGAGTTTATAAACTCAACTTGCACTCCTTTAACCTAAATTGTAAGATTTATAAGTTTAGTCTCTCCTACTACCAGTTACATTAGAAATTTTTAAATAGTGAAGCACAATAAACTTCTACAGAATCATCCAAGTTTCCTGTGGAAATGCTGACGGCTGTATTGAAAGTAACTGGAAGCCAGTTAAAAACAAACTGTATAAAAAAATTAGTTAACATGTAATTGAAGATCGTTCTGCCAGCAGGGAAGTACCCTAAGACAACTAAATAAATGTCTATTTCCCACTTCTCTGGTTAAGAGGATACCAGGGAAACTGCAGAAGGGATAAGGCTGTTTGCTTTGAGGTGGAAGCCCTCTGCTGGTTAACATAAACTAATTAGCACACTAATCTAAATGTTTTTGTAGATAAGAGAACCACAAAGAACAAGAAAGGAGACAGTGGCCAAAGAAGAAGCAGAGAAGAACCATCAGCATCTCAGAAATCCTTATTCTTATTTTTTTTTTTTACTTTTTTCCTGTTCATATTTAGTATCATACCCTTTGAATTACAAAATACACAATTTAATAAACCTTACCAGGTCTTTGCAATAATAAACTGCTAAAAATGAAATTTAGAACCCTGTGAGACACTTGGGCAGACCTGACCATTCAAACACTGAAAACACAGCCCACGAGTGTTATAAACAGGTCTCACTGTTTGATGTATAAACCACGGGAAACTATTTCTTCCTATAGATACAAATGCTGTTTGTGCATGTCTTTTTGTCTTGAGTCTTGTATCTTTAAAACACATTTCAAAATTACTTCACAGTCAAAGCAGCAAAATTATTTACCTTACTGAAATTGTATGTAAGCATCTTCTAGGAACCAATCTAATCATGTGCCATTTCTGTAAACCATGCATAAAACTGAACTTCAGAAGACAGACAAGGGCTCACATTTGCATGCGTGTGCACAGGTACAGGACTGCAGCAGTGCTTTTTCAGTTTATTGCTGTGTTTACATGCCAGCTAAGCCTGGCACTTGGTAAGTACAAAGGAGTGTGTTGCAACTCCGAACAAAATTTGTAAATGAAACTCAGCCCCACCACACCTGGAAGAATGCTGCAATCTCCTCTCTTCCTGACAACAGGTCCTAGGTTAAAATAAACTCATTTCTAGGTGGAGGATGAGCACTTGGAATGTTGCTGACACACAGAGGGTGAGGAGGAAAACACTGAATTTGTGTCTTAGTTACTGTCCTACATAGTTATATTTAATCCCAATTAAAATAGCTCTGTTAAAAGCTTGATGAAAATGCAAGAGAAAACAAAATTTCTGAAATAATGAACATATGGCCTATGTGTGTGCTCTCTCTGTATGGAGTGCCTGTGCATGTGCTCACTCCATATGTACACATCCACATATTCAGCAGGAGCACTGTGACCAACAAGACAAATTTTCTCCCTGCCTGCAATTTCCTCTTCTGCCATATATAGGTCTGAAATCAACTTTGATTTTGATTGTTTTTTTAAATATGAAACACTTAAATATTTTCCCCTACCAACAGAAGTTTCTATGTGAAAAAAAACCCCTGAGAATACAGAAGAAGCCTATGGTCCCCCCTGAATAAAACATCAGAGACACAGGAAGTATTCACATTCATCAGCTACAAAAATAAGGTGAAAACAGGAGGTAAAATTAAAGTTCAAATTATCCTCAGTAGAAGAAAAGACAGGATAAATAAGAACATTCATACAAGCAGCAGGAATAATCTGATGCTACCTCTCAACCACTGGCATGTGAAATAATCAGCCTCAACAAAACAGTTGCTTAGTCACAGTTAAAAACCCAGGAGTATCAATTCTTAAATCATAGTACAGAGAAACTAAATCAAGGGTTTGCAAACTTCTGTAATTTGCACCACATCATCTTGTTTATGTATCTAAAGAAAGCTCATCTTCTGGCACTCACTGAAATACAGGGTGGGAAGGGTAGAAAGTGAAAGAGAAGTCACATACTATTGAAATTACAGGTGTAGAAAATGTTTGTTCATCAGATACTAATCTGCTGAGATCCCAATGGATGTCTCCCACAATAGTAACACCCCAAACCCTCTTCTCTTAAGCAGGAGAGTTTAGAAAGCAGACTCACTGCCTTCTCACAGCCAATGCCAACCACCAATCACTAGTTCAGGTGGTTTCATCAGGGCAAAAAAGATTCACACCTTGATAGTCATTGTTAAATGAAGTCATCCAGACATTTCACTATTAACCAGTGGACTTAATTACAGGCTTAGTCTTCACTTAGTGCTTTTGCTTGCCCACAAGACAATCTGCTTGGATTACCCTGAAAGCAACTCTAATGTACTCATCACCCAGGTTCTTCAATGCCTTCCTTCTCAGATGCCTGGAAACCAAGTATCAATCCTGATGTATCCTTCAGCTTGACTTCTATGGCCAAGGCCGAAATACTGCTCCAGTCTACACCATTGTTTTTTTCTTCTTTTGGCACATCTGTCATCCCACATGCTAAATCCAGTATTTCAAGAGGTCTCTTACCTTCTCCTTGTCAGAGACAAGGAACATGGCTAGAGCTGGATACCCAAGCTTCCACACTTACACAAAAAGAAGTGGAGCATCAGCTGTGCAGGAGAACATGCCCAGGTCCCAGGGCAGCACAGCACCCCAGCAATTATATGTCTTTACATCTTTCAGAAAGTGATCAGTGAGAAAAAGAAGGACCAAAATAGAAGCCAACCCCTTTCATACTGCATTTTCTGTGTAACTAAAGGCCACTAGAGATAACAGGATATGTCACGTCAATTTAAATGAAACTTCCCCCAAAAGAAAATACTCATCTCTATACTGCAAAAGATAGATTTTTATTGTAATGAAATCAAAACAAGTATTTAACTGCTGTGTTTTTCATGTATTTCTGTCTGTAAAGTCAAGCTACTTTCCCCAACAAGAACACTACATCACTAAATGCAAATGGCAAACAAATTACATTGAGAAGTAAGAGATGCGTATTATTTCACTTGAAGTACACATTCCTTATTTACAGGCATCTGGCAAATTGCCTGCAGTAGAAAGAGATGCCATGTAGATATTCCTAAAGAAATAAGAATACAGACACATGGGATTAGATACAAAATAAATTTATGCAGAAATACTGATTATCTAATCATGTACTCTATCAATCACATACCACATTCTTGTTGTGCAACCAAGTTTATTCACCCAGGGGAATCCACCAAAAATAAGAATGCTTCATATGTATTTATTCATCAAATAAAAATAACAATGGTTTCTAGATGGGAACTACCACCTTCTTTTGATTCACATGCCTCCCATGCTACACCTGTTCTAAACTCATCAAGTTTACAAGATTATCAAGATTGCTTAGAGAGCCAATATTTCTCTGGAGTACTGTTTTTCCCAACATAGTAAAGTGGAAAATATTCTGGCTCTCTCAGCCAGCTTTGGCATAGAGATAATGCCATGCTCTGTGTTTAACTGCTAGCTCTTCTTCCTCCAAGGCACTGTGAGTCATCTCTGCTTTCCACACTGGTATCTTCCAAACAATTCTGGGTAAAACTCTGCTAGTTCATTCTCACCAAAGACATTGTATGAGAGCACAATTACACAGAAGGGATCACATATTAAACAAGTTATTTTTTTAAAGCATTCCATTAAAAATGTGCAAGGCAAATATTGCAGTAACTATTAATCAAGTCTAAATTAAAACTAGCTTCATGAAAGATGCCTAGCCATTTGCTGGCATTTAAGGCTTTCCCTTCAAGCACAAGCACAGTCACAGCAGGATTTGCTACTCTCATCCAATGGCACCTTTTCCCAAGCTTAGACAAACAGATGTGAGGAGACGCTTTCAATCCCTTCTTGCAGACAGTATTGTTTTTTTCATTATGACAAAGTGTTGCTGAGCTTGGCAGTAGAAACCACCCACTTTCAGGAATTCCCAGTGTAGCTAATATTCCTCTGGTTAACAAAAGATGCCTTGGTCTGAGGCTGTTGCTACAGGCTGTTTTTACAGCACTGCACCCAACTGACCTTAATTTATGAAGGGCTGTTCTGGTTACAGGATCCTGAGTTATTCTGCTTTGTGTAGGGCTAGCAAAATGCAACAGATTGACAGCTCTAAACTTCACTCAGGAGGGGAATGAATAAATAAATAATATCACATATCAAATATTCGGTACCTGCCAGCATCCTTCAGAAGTGCTTAAAAGACATCTTAAAATCCAGTTTGCCAACTTAGTATCCTACATGTTTCGTCTTAAAAGAAAAAAAAAAAGTGTGCCACTTTTTAGACACTTATTAAAGAAACTAAATGACAATGCAGTTCCTTTATGGCTCCCAAATTCTGGGCGCTCTAGGGGTCACTGTGAGAATCTCAAAAAAAAAAAAAAACAAACCCTCACAACATCCACCAGGAGAGTGCTTGCAGCCCACCCTCCTGGGTAGTCAATGGGATCTGCCCTGAGGTGAGGGCATTATGAAACAACTTTTCTCTTGCTTACAAGTAAAACCAGGAAAGCAAGCTCCTGTCTTTCCCACCCTCTTTGTGCACCTCAAAGGTGCCGGGCTCATCCTGCACAAGCTCTGCAGCTTCAGGCACTGCCCCGTGTGCTGTGACACTGCAACCCCAGCTTCCCAGAAATGCTGGGATTTCATCTAAATCACTGCAGACAGCCAGCTCATGGCCCCAAAACAGCTGTGTCAGCACAACCCAGGGCACTGAAACCTGAAGGAGAAGGGTGGACATGACCACTGAAAGAACAGAAGCTCCTTCTAGACCAGGGTGAGGCAGGTTAAGCTGCTGTAGCCCCAAGGCAACAACTGTCCAGAAGTTCTGCAAACTCTCCAGTTCTCTGGTGAACAAATTCAGGGTATTGATAAGGAAGATAAGGTCTAAGCATAGTACTTCCCTGAATGTCGATTCAGCTTGTACTTCAAAGTAAAAAAAAAACAAAAAACCAATCAACAACTTTGATTTTCAAACAGAACTCTTCTTCTGGGGGAAAATCTGTTTGGAGTGGTGTTTCTTGTGTTTTGGGGGGTTTTTTTGTTTGTTTGTTTGTTTGTTGTTTTTTTGGGTTTTTTTGGGTTTTTTTAAAGTGCTTTATTTCCAGTGTGTGTGGGAAAATGATGCCTGAAGTCTTTGGCAGTTTTTGACATAGGAAAAAATAAAAAACTGTCCATAGGAGTGAGGTCAGGGTTGAGCAAAGAGAGCACTTAAAACATTCATGTGAATTAAATCACCAAAATAGACTCAAAACACTTCATAAAAATGTGTGGAAAATTCATTGGGATGGCAGAAAATAAATATGGCATCCAGGATCTCCAGAAAGTCATTATTGGATGCAGACTTTCTTTTTTTTAAGTTTGACAAACAGTTTTGCTATGTTGGAAGTTCTCTCCTATGCTAAGAATTATATCCAAAAGCATCTCAGTAACCAGCCAAGACAGAGATCAAGAGCAGGAAACATTTTTATGTTCTCCCCAGTTCAGGGAAGGATGAAGCCAAGGTAAATAATTTGAGAGCTGTCTTACGAAGTAAACTTTTCTTTTGGTTCATAAGTTATTTCTACACTGTCAGCCAACTATAAACATTACAATTTGTTAGCCCATTGAAATTAAGTGGAAGTTTATTTCCACCTTAATTCCAGAGAAACTTGTTTCCCTTACAAATTTTTTAACTCCAGGCCTACTTGACAATGCTTTTTCCTGCTACTTGGCTTTCAACACTTTTGATTTTTGATGGAAACCTTCAGCTTCAGACCGTACTGTAGAAAGCCAGTACAACAAGACAGGGCAGAAATACATTTCTGTGCTAGAGTGGTAAGCACAGAGAGAAAAAAATCAAGACAAGTCAGTCATGTGAGTGAGGGTAGGACAGGCATCCGTGGCATTCCAGCCCCGATGGAAAAGAGATGTCACTGCCTTGCAGCTGAGGTGTGCGCACTCAAACTCACTCCTCAACCGAAGCACAGAGCATGCACACACCCCTTCTCCGAAAAAACAGCTCAAGATGCATGCTAAAATACCGTCCCTGCCTTCAGCGGCAGGTCCACTGGGTAGACACTCATCCTTTAGGCACTAACAGTTAATTTTAAGCTTACAGAAAGCTGTTACATTTGCATGTCTTCACTAAGGTTCATCTGCAGTAGTCCTACAGGTTCTGCCTGTAAAACTGGGTCTGCAATCTCCTTGCAGGGAGGCTGGCCTCCTCCTACCTTCCCTTCTCATCCCACAGTTTCTCCATAATGACTGCTTTCTTCTCCAGTCATGGACACTGTTAGTCAGAGCCACAAACTGACACATGAGAAAATATCTTTAATTTCATCAAACACTCTCTCCAATATCACTCCCTCTCCTTACGCAGCTTCCCGGGATAGCGCAAGTGGGAAACTAAGCCAAGGAAGGCAAGATAGCACAGAGCAACCACAGAGCTGCTCTGCATGCAGGGTGTGGGGAGAGCAGCATCCATGTGCACTCTTCCCTCAATGCTTTTCACAGCACTGCCAATCTCTGCAAAATTCAGGGTGAATCATATTTGCACTGCTTCTTCCCACATCGCAGTTCTTGGGAGTCATGTATCTGGGCAAGAGTCATGTCTTTTATCTTCAAAGGAAAGTGAAAATTTCTCAATTTAATTTGAGATATGCAGAAATTCACACAACCTAAACATCACAAAAGTTCAAATCCCAAGAAGTGTTAAAAATGCCTTTTGTTTCCATATTTCACAATTATTTGGGGGTAAGCTCGAGATCCTTAGTGCTTTGCTTAAACCCACTTATACAGGTGGGAAAATCTTAGCCAGATTCTCTGCGATGGAAAGAGTTAGATTGCAGGAATGCAGCTAGAGCAGGATAAGGGATGCTTTTCTGGGGAGGGTGCTGAATGCTTGCATACAATAATTTTAACTCCTGTCGAGGTAATGCCCCATCAGGGTGGAAACAAGAAAAAAAATACAGGCTTTCCATTATTGGATAATTGGATGCACACATTTAGTAGTGAAAGTAGTTTGTTAAGTAGTTAACTCATCTCCAAGTAGTGAGAACAAGAACAAGCACACTAACAAAAATACTGCAAGATCCCAAGGGTTAGAAGAGAAGCAAGAACTGAAGCAGTAGCTGTATGAAAGTAAGAAATCTTTCCATATGGCTGAAAAGGGTTTAGCCAGTCCAAACCAATAATACACACACTTCCCAAAAAAGCACAGTCAAAAATTAGCACAAGTGGTTAAAATTATTTCGCTCAATAATTAATGAAACTTAAAATCTTATTCTACAATGCTTATTTTACTCAGAGAGTTTACTGAAAATCTGATCTCAATTTTTAAAAAATTTCATAATTGAGTACACTCAGATTTTATTCAGACTTTAAAAAACCCACAAACTTTAAAAAGCTCTCAATCTGAAAAGAGCAATTCCAAAGTTGGGGTTTTTTTAAGCACAAAGTAAGCAACATCTGTGATACCCAGAGTGTGACTGTCACTAGCAAGTCCACCCCCCTCCCTTTCTTTATCAGCTCTATGTAAAATCTTTTCTCAATCACACTAAAAGGCAAGCAGGAAGCTCTGGATGGATGCCTCCACCTAGCTATCAATTACTGTCACAAGATTTGTACTTCATCTATTTTCTGCCTCTCCCATCTCATTTTCCCTGCATCAGCAGTAAATTTAGGACAAAAACACAAGACCAAAAACTCAATCACTGCCACCTACTCAAGCCAATTCACCAATAAATGAGCTTACCAATTTTTATATTGCATGATGTAAAAGATTAAATTGTAAGGTCGTATAAAAATTTCTGTAAGGTCCTAAACTGTAAGGTCCTAAAAAGTTCCTAATTATATTTCCTTATTTTCTTCTAAGAGACAGGTTACTACTGAATTCATAGATCAGCTTCCAAAAAAAGCTGCTTTGTTCACAGAAAAAGCAAGAAGTGACTAAATTCAACATTTAACACTTCGTATCTAAAGATGAAACATGCCTACAAATTTTGTCAAGTGACCTTTGTTTGCTATACACTGACATTTTCTTTTGTCCTTTCTTAGAGAAAATTAAGCCAATATATTTAGGGATGAGAAAGAAGCAGCATTAATGACTGACTATATAAATCAGGGTATACTGAAAATATTTTAATTGACACTTAATAAACTAAGCCATTAACTGATAGGTTTGCCTTGAAAACAAGAGGTGTTAGCCCAGATAACTTTTCTGTTGTGATCAAATGAACCGAGAGCTGGGAAGAGATAAGTAGTGCAGAAGAGTCAGTTACTCAAAACAAATTGTAATTCCTTTAAACTGAAATAATGTTTTGGAATTAGAACTCAACAATAGTTTAGAACATTTACAAAAAAAAAAATCACATGCTTAATGCCATGCAAAGGAAGATGATAATGAGAGTGCTGGACAGCACAGGAGTCTGCTAATAAAGATTTGAAAGAAAAAAAGATAATCAGCAGAGCGAGAGCTGGTTGTTTCCATCAGAAGGATGAAGATGATCCCGTGCCCGCAGGAAAGATGACACAATCTGGGAACAGAAGAGAGAAGTAATTCCCTCACCCACGAGGCATCTGACCTGAAGCTTCAATGCCTTCAAAGATCTTACCAGTGTGGGGATCTTACAAGTGTGGGGCATTTGAACATGGATTGGTTTTGTTTCATGATTTTTTTTTCCGCTGTTTTGGGTAGGGTTTTTGTTTGTTTTGTTGTTGGTGAGGGATTTTTGAGAACTCAGCACAGCCTTCATATGACAAAAAATTAAAAACTTCTTCTATTTTATTGATCCCTTTCAGTGCTCTGAAACACAAACAATGACTAAAGAAACACCAGGTACGCTCTACTGTTCATCTCTTGGTCCACAGCTGAAACAGTCTGCTATCATCTCCTCTGTTTCTATATTACTGCTTAATTTCCTCTTCTCAATTTATGGTACTTCTGAATCATCAACACAAAAGACCAAAATAGGGTCCTCGTCTTGGGAACTGGGAAGTTCTCAGGAAACCTGGGGGTAGTATTAAGGAACAGGAACTTCGGCAAACAAGAGAAAAGACATACAAGGAAAAATAAACTCCATTTAGTAGGATTATATAGTCAAACTGAAAAATGATTTTTTGATCTGATGTATAGCTTGCTGGCCCTTTGTTAAAGCAGACACACATATGTTGAATGTCTATTTAAAAGCAGAATACTTCACTAAAGTATACTGAAGCTAAAAAAAAGTATTTGTAATGGAGACCATAAAAGGGAGAAAACTATGGAATGTGTTATGTTCATCTAGCAAAGCTGTTCCCTAGCAATCAGCAGTTTCAAGCAGCCTATATCAATCCTGCTCTTAGACACAATAGAGTCTAGTCTGAAATACAAGCGAAAACTAAGACAAACCATTAGAAAATTCTCCAGAGATTTCTTTTCTTTTTTTTTTTCCAGATACCAGTGGCAGGAAATCCTGATGGCAAGGAACATCATAAGTTCAAAGTTCTGACTTTTTAGCAAGAGGATGGAATCAAAACACCTCCTTACACTTTGCACTTTAAAAAAAGGAAAAATAGAGAGAAACAAATTTAAAAAATAAAGAAACTTAGACAGAGGTCTAAGTAAAAATAGACCATTATAGTAAAAAAATGTCTGGAAACAATTAGCAACTGAAAAATGGAAGAGGAAGAGTAATAAAAACTTAAAAAAACTTAAAACACTAAGTAGTAAAGTATTCAAATTTTATGAGTAAAACATCCTAAAAATTGCAGGCATGTAACTTAAAGTTCGACACATGCTTCCACAGAATTGAACGCAGTTCAAAATAAAACCAGCCTTTTTAGTTATTGACATTCCGAGGCCATAAGCCTACGCAGCAAGTCATCAAAGCAAAACATCTGTGCACTGTCCACACATGTAGCGCGTGCTTATGAAACAGAAAGAATGATGTCATTGCAGCCTGGTTTTTATTATATTCCATTTGCTAAATTCTCAGCAGTATGGCCCTACCTCTGCCTCTCAGAAGCAGCCCAGTGTTGCTTTGCCAGCACTTGGGGCTCATTTACAGTGAAAGACACTTGCAGTGACCCATGGAGTCCAAGGGCTCTCTGTCACAAGCTAAGGAAGATGCTGTACGGTTTAATTTACCTGCCACAGCTGCCAACAAGCCCTTGCCTATAAATGAACCTGAAGTGATACAGATTTTGTCAGCATTCCCCCTGTACCACCAGTGCAGCCAGCAGCCTGCTCCCCGAACACAGCTGGCCTCCTGCAAAAGTGCTCAAGTCCACACAAAGCAACACAAACATGATGCTAAAATCAAGTTTCTCATGGAGGTAAAATCTGCTCTCCAGCAGAGCCACTACAACCAAAGCTGAAATTCTCAGAAATCTACTGTCCCCGAGGCTGACACGGCTTGAGCCCACTTGATGCAGCAAGGAGGGAAAACCATATGCAAGAGAAAATATCAGAGGCCAAACACATCATTGCTTTTCCAAGCCAACTGCACTCTATCCACCAGCCTTCATCCTTCATGCTGTCCCCCTCAGAAACTTCACTTGTACCAGCCTCCTCACCACTTGTTCAAAAATTCTCCCAGACAAGTGCCTGTTTTACCACCTGCCAGTTGTTTCTTGAAACCAGCCATTCCTTCCATTGTCCCACCACTGTTCCCCGTCACCTGTTACTTCTCCTGAAGAGAGCATAAACAGGAGAATTACTCTTGCAACCTCCAGAAGCACTAGAAAGCATGGCTAGGCTAACACAGCACTGTGCTGCATGTTTCTTCCCCTTTGGGGTAAGCTAATTTAAATAAAATGAACAGATTTCTAGTACTAGGGCCTGGAATATTCCTAAAAACTGTCTACCAGACTGGCTGCCTTTTTTTTTTTAAATATACCATTCTAAAGAGAAAGACAGTATTGTTGAGCAGAGCATATAGTTTTATAAACTTGGCAATTCATTTCTTGTCTTTACTGATTTGAGAAGGACTAGCACATTTTAATGAGGGCTTTGTAAATGTGGACCCTCGGCAGTTCTGTGGAAGGATACAGATTACATGTGTTTCTCTCAGGCCAATTCCAGGAGATGGTGGAAAAAAGCCATACCCCTTGATACAAATGAAGTCACTCCTGTGTCTCTTCCAAAAATTACAATAGCACCATGTAGAAAACTCATCAGTAACTGGAGAATCTTGGACTTCATTATTTAAACCTGGATTTGATGCAATATGAATGTTTTTTCAAAAACAACTTTTCACATAAAGGCGTTAATATAAACTCGATCATATGTTTTGGGTTTTTTTTTTTTTTACACATACCAACACTTTCTTGTAATTCTCTTGGACTGTGTAATATTGGCCTTACACGCTGCATGTAAAAATAGTCGGTCCTCTTACCAAATAATGGGCTTGAGGAACCCCAGGGATTTTAAATCTGGACAGACTGTAATGGAAACACAGGATCTGCCTGTGGACTCTGAATGGGAAGCAAGTACTTCTCCTAGGGCTGTGGAGGCCAGCCTCCCCACGGGATGGTCCACTTGGCTGCCTCTTCAGTCAGAGCCACTGCAGGCACTCTGCCTTCTTTCTATCCCTGTCATCTCTTCTGGCCCTTACCTGATCTGATATCAGTGTTACTAAGGCAGCAAACGCATACAGTACCTGGACAAACTGCACAAGAGTTCTCTCTGCCCACACATTCATCCAAATTTTCTTGAGTGCTGTACTAGTCCTGAAAGGAACACATTTTTTTTTAAATTCCCAAATGTATCAATTTCCTGCTTTAAAATAGTCTTTGCATATAAGGTGACCTAAGCCAGCTAAAATCTACAGTCTAGTGCCTGAAAACCTCCTACCTGGAGAACTGAGAGCAGTATTTCATTTTGAGACCCTAAAGTAAACCCCAAAACTCAGGTTTACTCCAAACAAAAACATCAAGTGAAAGAGTGACTAGCAACAGATAAGGAATTTAAAATGGAACAATTTTACTAATACAAATTAAACTGCTTTGACTGCCACTGAGAAAGAAAATACTATGAGCACCTTACTATTCCTATAATTGATGGTAAGTTCTTTAGCATTCTAAATTTATATGAAAGATATTAGTAGACAGATTACTTCATTAAAGGCTTTTGATGTTCTATAAAACACATACAAGCACACATACAACAACAACAAAAAAAAAATCAGGTGCAAGAATGGAGTGCATTCAGTCAGCATCTTCTCTCTGCAGGAAATTACTCCTGTCAGACATCTGCTTATAGCTATTTATACATATACACAGATAGATAAATTTTCCATTCTTTTTAAATATTACAGACTACCCAACAGTTGAAGTCCCAAATACAAAGCAGCTAACAAAAAGGTCATCCAAACAGTGATGATGCTCCTGGAACATGTGAAATATTAAATCCCATTTTAAAAGGCATTCTTAGTTTTACTTCAGTTTATAAATCTCCCCCATCTGGAGTGAGGCAGTATGAGAATACTGACACTCATTTGATTGTAATGTAAATCTGAATTTTGACATCTTCCAGGTAAAGGTTCAGTTCACTAGAATTGCTTAAAAAACAAAGAGTGGAGAGTCTTTGCCTTTTTTGATTATTTACTTTGTTAAAGTGGTTCACCAATTTAGGTTTACTCAGCAGCATTCTCTCTTGTTATTTATGCTTGGTTTAAAATGTATTGTGCACTCAAAATGACAAATGCTTAGGTTAGAATCTGTGCACTTGGACTTTGACCTTTTATGTACACCAAAAAAAAATGTAAAGTTTTCATCACTAAACAAAAATATGGCCTTTAGCTGCATAATTATAAATGCTGCACAGTTCTAATAAAAACCTTCAGTTGCTCCTGCTGTAGTCAATTGTCCCCTTCTAAATATAGACTAATGCCAGGCCTGGACACTCAGGTCACCAGGTAAAGCTTTGCACAGCATAAATCTGTCACCACCTTTGCTCAAAGCATCTCTTTAATCAGAATTCATTTACTGTGACAGTGAAAAGCAGCCAATTTAGACAACACAGCCAGATAAATTTGAACCCGTTTGTCCTGTTTTCAAAGGAAGGCAATCGCAGTGGAAATTCAGAGGAGTCAGCAGAAACTCCAGCAAGTTGTCAGCCTGCCAACTGACCTTTTTATTTTTCTGTTTGTTTACTTAATCTTCTTCAAAAATGCATGTTCATTGCAGTTGTTACCAAGCTCCAAGGAAATTTACGTAGGATCAGGAAACCCCATGTTTCTGTTTTGCTTCTGTGTAATGATTACAGTTATTAGACGTACCAGTAGCCAGCCAGTACCACAAATAAGATCATGTATTTCCCATAATTATATGGGGAAACATTAAGACTAATACTATTCAATTTTTCCAATGAATATAGTTACCACTGCATTCTAATTGGACTCATCTATGTCAGCACGAAGAGATAATAACAAGTGCACTTGTAAAAGGAGGGCATTTCACTTAGTGATGTCTAAGGCATAAATGCATTTGTAGTAAGCAACTACAGAGCAACTCTAGATATTTATGTATTTCTTCCCCCTTTTTTGCTGCATACATATATTTCAAAAAATCATAAATCTACCATTTATCTACAAGTAAATGAAGACATTTGCTTTAAAATAACAGGAGATACTGACTTTTCTAAAGCAACTTACATTTTATGAGTGACACTGAGCTTTAACACAATAATAAATCTGTCTTCCACCAAGATCAGTTAAAAGTACCTTAAAATATTTAAGTATTCTTATTAAAGTGCAAAGCTGAAAATTTTACTGGAAATGAATATATCTTTACAACTTCAACTTCAGTCCAGGCTACTAGAACAGAGACAGAGCGTTAGCACAGGTTACTGAAATTCAGCATTCTTGGGGAAAATGGAATCACACAGTTCCCTGTGGCACATTGCCTGGCTAATGAGGGAGGAATTAGTCAAGCAACGTTATTACATTTACGTTTTCATAACAAATGGCTTTCTCTAGGGAAGCCCAAACAAATCACCCCGACCGTCAGAGCAGCGCAGGACACACGAAGCTGTGGTTTGACATCTCGGCGGCAGCGCTGCCCTCCCGCAGCTGCTCCTGCCCGCAGCTCTCCCTGCGCCGGGCAAGGGACACGGCTGCCCCCGCACACACCCCGTCCCAGGAGCTGGTCTGGCTGAAAAATAACCTGGCAGAGTCAAGTAAAGCAAATCAAACCTTCTGTGGGCAAGTTTCCATCCTCTCCACCGCCGTCTGATTCTCCCTGCGATCACAAACACACGTGCACCAGCGCAAGGAGGGCACCACAGGCACGGGGGCCAAAGATTTGCTCAAAACAGGCCCCAAAATTTCTTCATTTCCCAATGAAGCCCATCAAGAGAAGAACACAACTGACCAGCTGCAGAGATGTAGCTCCAGCTGCAGCACTCCGGGAGCTGCGCTGGCACTGACCCCCTCCGCAGCCCCAGCCCCAGCCCAGGCAGCTCCTGCTGCAAACCTCGCTGCAGTGGGAGTAGGGACCAGCCAGTCACAGCTGAGAGATGAAGCCGGAGGAAGCCCCGGGGCCCCAATTTCGTGTAGCTTAAGCCGATCTAATTGCTGTCTGCCGGCATCCCAGTCCTCCACTCCTGAGCCCATTACCCAACAGAAAATTATCTTTTTTTTTTTTTTTTTCCCTGTTGTGTCATCCCATGGGTTTTGTTTCTGTCTGCTTACTGAAATGGCTCAGCAAAGAATGGAGAGTGGGACCACAGTAGTGGAGGAGATATCATTCAGCTCACAGATTGGTTTTCTTAGGCTGCTGCTGACATTAAATAATTTTGCAGAAATTCCTACTGTCTTCTTTTAGATATAACTCAGCATTGCCACAAACCTTTGCATCACCCATACTTCTAATTTAACTTAACCTTTGCTCATAGGCTGTACATTAAAGAGCTGTTGAAAATACTTCTCATGTCTTTCAGGACTATAGAATATACAGGTCTCACCGCAGCACTGCTCCACAATGCTGCCACAGCAAGTCAAAGGGATGCAAGGGCTGGCTGATGATTCCTATGGGTCTCATAACTTGCATACTAAATCCCAGCTCTGCAAAGCAAAAATCAATTGGGACTTCCTCCAAACTGCCCTCTTCAAAGCCACAGAGAAAGGCTGTGGTGAGACATGGGGTGGAGTGGCGTCTCACCGCAGGTTGAGGGAAGTCCTGACTGAAGCCTAACATTTGCAGGCTCACTCAAACTCCCACGACTGACACTCAAGCTCAGTGGAGCTCCCAGGCCAGGCACTGAGCAAGGGGCAAGTTACACACCCACTTCTCAGGCTCCCAACAGTGCACCCCTGGCGGGATAACCACGGCTGTGCCTCAGCATCTTCATTGATCTCAACAGGAGAGATCCGATGCAACACAGCCGGCACAACATGTCACTGCTTGCGTGTGACAGCGTGGCATTTTCCACAAAGAAACACTGCATGTACTACTACATGAACCTGCTGTGAAGGCAGGGCCACGATCCTTTAATTTCCTGCAGTAGGTGGAAAAAATACAAAAGAAAACACCATTAAGATCATCAAGGAGGAAACGCCCTTGTCTGAAATCACCATCCAGCTACAAATACCTTAAAAGAATTAATTGATACTTGCATAAATATGCCTTTGTTTAATAAATGAGATTGCTTTCTGCTGCATTTCCACTAGTGAATTACTACATAGGGAGGAGACAACTTTATTATTTACAAGAGACTCGATAATCTATCTACACACCCACATCATACTTCAACCAAGACAATCAACACTCCATTAGAGATTATTAATACATGAAGCCCCATGACCACCTTATGATTTGTGATATTATTTCCTACACTTTACAAACAGAGAAAACTACACAACAACAGTTATTAAAAAGTTCTGTAAGGAAACCCACAATGGAAGACAGCATATTTCCATGGGGCCAGGATTTTTCTCTGGTCTCTCACTCCGTGCCTGTGCTTTAACTTCACAATTCCTACCAAATTTCAGTGAAGCAAAGCTCAAACAATTAAAGAGACATAGCCTGCTTCCACTGAAGCCTGTGGTAAAACTCTCATTATTTTTAACAGAAGTAAGACTAGGCTAAGTGTTTATAGAACTGTTGTGATCACTGGAAGGCACCACTGAGTTCTCAATATTATTAGCTACAAGACTGCATCTATGTAAGAGCAATATTTCTTTTAAAATCTTTAAAATCTGGTCTCAAAACCAACCAGGTTTTTAAAAGCTCTTATAAGAACATTATTGAAAAAGCACTGAATGGTTATTACTTACATTGAAATTTTTTGTATGAATAATTTAAATTTGTTGCTAAAGCACATAACAAAGGCCACTCCAGCAAGGGATGGAGTCCCTCTGAGGATTCTCACTTCTTTCATATTTGCTTTTGCCCCTGGTTATAACAGCTTTTCCTTCATTTTCCAATTAAAATAGTATTGTAATGAGATTTGGAGTCAAGAAGCTTATTGCTGAATTCACTGAGAAAAAGCCATTATATATCTCAAAATGGAGGAAGGAAAGCTATTCAAAGAGTCCTTCAGATCAAGTTCTTAATATGAAATTGCTTAGATTATAAGCCATGGCAGACATACAGAGTTTTTTGCACTTGGCTGACCTGGCATTTTTTTGAGTAATGAAATTTTCTTTACATAGATAGTTTCCCACTGAAACAAACACATCCTAGAGATCATGAAAGATAGGTTCCACCACACTTCTTTGCTCAGTTTTAAAACAAAAATTATCTCCTAGGTATGAGATACTCCTAACAAAAGGCATACAGAAGTTCTTACCAAGCCTTTTGGGCAGAAAATGAGCAAACATGCATGACTTCATTATGCTTTAACTGTGACCAAATCATTGCAGCCAAGGGCCTTCGCATACAGAACTGTGCCAACAGCATCAAAAGGAGCTGTCTTTATTAAGTGTGAGCGCGAATTACACTGACCAACGTGAGTACAACAGCTCTCCCAGGAAAGGTCACAGGCAAATGAACCCCTGTGAGCCACACCATGCAGGGGAGAATGATTCAGCACAGCAGCTGAATGACTGTCCCTGCAAGGAAAGTGATAAACAGGAGCGTCTGCTCCACTCTGATCTGGCTATACCTCTTACAGAATTGTAAAGAGAAGGGTTCATTAAACACCTCTAGAAGCCAGAAAAGCATAGCTAACAGCAGCGAGTGTCACACAGGAGAAAAATGCCACGGTTATTATATCAGAGTATTCTCCAGGAAACAAGGGATGCAACAACATCCTGAAACCACACACACCTGTATGTCAAATAAATCTCAAACAATAAATTTTTTAGCTTTCTTTGATTTTGCAGCACAATGCAAACATTTGTCATGTGGACAATAACTGCCATGTCAGCATAGTTTTTGAGACATACTCACCCTGATTAAAGAAAATGGAAGCGAAAGCCTAGAGTGCTGATGCTTAAAGGAAATTCCAACGTTTCAAGTGTTCATACTTTTCACTAAAAACATGTAAGGCCATGGGAAGGCAAAGTGACTTCAACAAACACTGCTTCTGACCTACCCACAATCACAGAACAGAATTACAGAAGACTTCAAGCAAAAAAGCAGCTTAGATTGGTCTCAAACAAGGATATCTGTGAATACGCAAAGCTCTTAATATTTTAAAAGGCATGAAAATATTTTTGCAAATCAGCTTTAAAGAAAAAATAATCTTCGTTCTTTGCTAGTCTTAGTCCGCACCTCTGTAAGCTTATCAGTATAAGGAAGTTTAAGTTTTCCACAGTCATACCTGGCTGTTTTAAGTAGGGCAATGTATCCTGTCATTCCAGGATTCATTACAAAGTCCCTCACAACTTCACCATATTACAGTCCTGACTGAAGATAAATCTGTGGATAAATTTATTCACTTAAAGCAAAGAATACGCATGTTTCTCTACAGCAGCAGACTTTGTGCATTGTGCATGGTTAGACAATTTTTTTAAACTACCTTCATTTTCAGATGAAGAGCAACAGTATTCTCAACAGCAAGGACAACTTATTTTTTTACAAGCACGAAAACAAGTCCTTTCTTCTCTTTGGTCACCTAAATGCAAAAAATATAATGCCCTATTTAAATTTACTTTCAGTAAGAGGGACCAGAAATCTGTTTTACATAGAAATAAAACAGTGCATGCATCCAGAAATGCACGCATCCAGAAATGGCCCTACTTGCTTCCCTTTGACTATCCACTCTCTCTCCAGATTAACTCACAAGAGATTTGCAAATTCAAACCACATTTACAAAAAGCACTACCTGCTGTTTCCTTAGAGGAACATCTCCTAAGTAGCTCAGTTTTCCATAAAGGAACATGAACTGTCTCCATTCTTCACAACACAGGGACTTCCCATATCACAAGGAAGGATTTTATCATGCTAGTGAGCACAGCGCAATTTCAGCTGTTTAAGCCGTCTGTACTACTGGATTTCTTTGTTCAAGTGAATCCAATTCAATCTCATTAGTGTTTTTTCAGTCGTCTACATATTTTCATCCTTGCAGATAACTGTACATCTGTGCCAGCTACTAAATATCAGTCACTCACACACTTTCTCTACTCCCCTGGCCCCACTCTAAATCTCAGACACTACCTAGTTTCACATTACTCCACGATGTGCCAGGTAAGCATTAGTCTCATTTCACAGCTGAAGACACAGATACAAAAAGTGTACTGACTTGATTAAACTGAGTGGAAAAAAAACCAGACTTGTGATCAACGGAAACAGCATAAAGGATAAGAACTATTTAATTTAACTACTTATTTAAGACACTGTTAGTACTGTGCTACTGAAACTTTAAATTAATACAATACTATCATTACGTTTGGCAAAGTAATATTTTGAAAGCACTCATTAAGGCCAACTTTGATCACAAAAAGGCCATATGCTACTAAAGCAGATTTTTAAAATATAAAAAGATATCCATAAGACTGACATTAATAAACATTCAAAAGAAGCCTATACATAGAAATAAAGGGGGGAAGTAGTCTATAATTCTTCACACATTTAAATTGTACTATTAAGCTGTGCTACTAAAAAAAAGAAGTTGGAAACCTACTTACCAAAGGGTAATTCTTTGCTTTATATACCCAGAAACAGATAGGGTGATTACAATACATTTAATATTTGATATGAAAAAGAATTGAAGAAGAGAAAAATAAACTGGTACCAGATCTAATTTCACACTCAAGGGGATTACAATGTAGAGAATACAACACACAAGAATTCTTCACTGACAACAGCACTGTGAAATGCTCAGTAGATTGCTGGCACTCCTAGGATTTAAAAGATTTAATGTTCTGCTTCGTTACTTCACAGCACGCAAAAGTTTGGAGGCCACTGGAAACCAAGCAGCTTAGCAAGGAAAAATAACAGAAAAAAGGGGCCTCATCAAACTTAAAGGATCTTGATGGACCTTTTTTGACAGCATTTTATTGTGCTTAAATTGTGGAAATTAAAAACCAGAGTCCTTCTGTTCCCTTAGGGTAGTCAAGGCCATGTAGAGGGTGCCATTCTGACCGCCCCAAAAGTAGCCTGCACATGTACTGACATCCCATTTTTACTTAACCAAATAAAAAGAAACTTAAGTCCTTTCCTGCTGTAAGGAACGACGCCTGCCTCCCTTAAAAAATGTATATACTTTCAAGAGAAAAAAAATACACAGAAAAAGAGAAAGAAATTGATCAAACTCACACCTGGAGTAGCTGAATTAGAAATTTTCTTTATACCTGAATAGACATCATTGCTTGTCGTGGATCTCCAGGAGTGCACACTTGGCAAATGAATGCTCTCCCATGGTCAGCACTGGAGTGGACCATTGCTCCTCAATGTAAGAATCAGAATTAGGGCAAAGCATCTTTGTGAGCTGCAGTAATTTCCCCCTTCTCTCCCCCGTGCAGCCAAGCAGGAGCAACCCTGCAGGGAAGGTGACAGCACTACAATAGCTAATTCCAGCAAGAGAAACTCTGAGCAAGGGAATGTGCTCTGAAAATGCAATATGTATTCTATGAGGATGAGACTCCTGAGAAAACAGAAGGCCTCAGTAATTATTCCTTGGGATGAGAAGGTGGCTCTTTTGCCTAAGAAGTCCTTTCAAATCTTGGGGTATTTGGTTTAGCACAAAGAAAACAAGCTCTTTTGTTAAACAAAATTCTAATCACCTAGAAATTTTGGAGGCACACATGAAACTTCAACAAAAAGTAACTTCAAACAACTGAATTTGGTGTTTAAGGTGCCCTCTGAGTTATCTGCATAACACAAAGGGGTTTTCTGTTGTTTTTACACCTTTTATGAAGAAACATTTGGGAGGAAAGTTTTTGTTCCTCTTTTTCTGTTTAGAAAGAGCTAGAGGGGAAAGTCAAAATCCACACAGAATACACCTCCCCTGCCCATCCCTTCTTGTGGTGCCTCCTGGAGCCTGCCATAAGCCTCCCCCAGTGCTGAAGAGCACCGATGGGTCTGATCCACCACAAGCACAGCCTGAATGCCTCAGGGGGAGCCCCTATCCTCCTTAAGATTTATTCCCCCTTCTTGGTAACCATTTCACCAAGACCTGTCCTCACATACTTCTTCCTATTTTCATCCATAAAGAAACCCACCTGGGCCAGGAAGAGCCCATCCCAGGAGGAGATGGCACAGTGGCTTCTCGGGGATGGCACATGGAAGGTGGTTTCTGTCTCATGCCACTTGAGAAGTTGCATCCTGTTAGCAGAGAGCTGGTCACTGACCTCACATGGTCCTGAGCACTCCTAACTACATGATGAATAGACATTAAACCACGTTCACATTGTTAAAAGTGTACACAAGCAGCAAAAGCATTTGAAGCTCTGCACAGTAATGTCTGACCCGGCAGTAAGTCGGTTGCGGGATGTGCTCTGACACCACAGCCTCACCACTCAGAGTGAGAGCAGCACTTGGGCTAAACAATTGCCATTCCTCACCATTTCATCCCTCCTCTCCCTTTCCCCACTAGCTGTGCCCAGAAAGGATGCGACACTGGTGAAAAAAGCCTGATCCTTTTCCTTTTTTCCTGTTCCATGCTAGCTTACACTTCAGCTCACAGGAGAGCTGCACAGCTTACAGAGCTGCAATGGCACAGCCAACCTACGGTGTGAGGCCACATGGCCATGAGAGAAAAGGACGTGCCAGATGAAGGGACAGCAGGTGGCAAGGGAAAGACAGCCAACATATTTGAAACCACCACAATGACATGATTTTTTTGGCAATATAGGCAGCTTCACGTGTGCTCTCCCATCATGCCTCTCCCATGGCTCTACAGAGTTCAAGGGTCGTGCATTGACAACTGGAATTTCTGTAGCTGACTTACTAATTTAAAATAATGCAGGCTGCATTTCTACTACCAGGATCATGTTCTCTGTTATTTCATCCATTCCCAAGTCTCACTGAGCCCCATCACTCACCTCCTAACCTTGTCATATTACTCCAAAAGTGTTCAGAATCTGCGGCTTTCGTAGGTAAAACATGGGAAGCAAAAGGAAGACAGAATTGAACAAGAAACAAACCAGGATTCCTTAAGCAGTTCTAGCTAATGCAAAGTTTGAAATATCTAGGTCTATTTTATTTTATATCCCATATGAAAATGTTTTTTACAGCAAGCACAGCACAGCATGTAAGAAATAATTGTTTTAGAAGGCACAGTAGTACACAAGATGAGTATTAGTGCTGAGGCCAAGAGAGTCCAGGAAGAGCTCATTTGCAAAAGAAAGATATTTGAATTAGAAAGTGCATATTAGTAAGTAAGAGTCAAATCAGCATATGTATTTTCATCAAATATAAGGCAGCTCTAAACACAGTATGAAATAGCTGCTGTTTACAGGACATTATTAGAGCCATACAATAAAGTGTTTCTTTTTGAAAGCTTACAGGACTCCAACTAGACTGGATAGACAAAACAGAAGGCTACTTATTATTTAAGCAGCACTCACCTCAGAAGGATATTAAGTTTACAGCCTGATGCTGCTTACTCATAACAAAGTCTAATTACAGCCTAACAAGCACACCCACTGGCTTCAGTGAGACTCGGCAGAGAATAAGACAGAATCCACTGGATGTCAGGTTTGGCAGCTCCCTGATGAAGTGCTCTAGAGGAAACAAACCATTCGGCCAGTTAATAGAGGAAACTATTTAAGACGGAAGCCGGGGAGAAGTGATGCAACTCGCTCACCACCACAGCAGTGGCTGCCAGGGCCAGAAGCAGGGCTCGGGAGCTCCGCAGCTCTCGCATGTGTGCACAAGACCATCAAATCTCCTCATGGAAAATGATCACTTCCAGCAGATCCTTAATTTCATCATTTGTTTACAGCTTTGAAACAAAGTTGCTGAATCATTTGTTTTTATTACACTGGTAATTGCAGAGGGACTTCAGGGATATATGTGTATATATATATGTGTCACCATCTTCTATTCTATTAGAGGAACGTACTCTTGTGCAGCTATAATAAAATGCATAAAGACAAAGGAAGGTAACTGGGGAAGAAACAGAGGACTAAATGACTGCTGGTTTTGAGCTCCACCTCCCATCATGAGACAAACCTCAAGTAGTAAATCAGTTCAGCATATCAACTTGGCATACCACAACACACAAAACACACACCCATCCAACTGGTATCTCTCCTTCAAAACACTGAATATTCAATGCCAGCAGTATCAACCTAGACAGCAATTTCACTCCAAGAGCTATCTCTTGGTTTCGAGTTGGGCTTTCTGCTTTGCTATTCAAACTATACTCCACATTGCCCATAGACTACTCCTGATCACAGTCCCTGCTCAAATAATCTTAATTCAATCAGACCAAAGTGGCCACCAACGAAGTGGTTGAGGAAGTGCCTCTGTTACAGGGAAGTGCCTCTCACAGCTGGGACAGAACTGTCCTATGGAGAGCATCCAGGAAAGCAACGCTACTGGTAATGCAGGGACTGCAAGACAGTGACAGATCGTGTCAAACTGACTAAATGTGGATTCCTTCCAGCATCCCTTTTATATTCTCTATTTGTATTTATAAAAAAACAGACTTTCTTAAGCTGTGCAGACTCAGGTGTGGAGATGAATCTGACTGCACTTAAGGGCTGGCAATGTATAAAAGAAAGTCTTTGCTCTGTTCACAACAAGCCATGTATATTTTTTTGCAACTGTAGAACAATGGCCTAGATAAAGTGAATATCAACAGCAATTGTGTTCCTGACATATCATAGCACTAGCAGTCTCAAAACATCTAGGGGATCAAATACCTGTGTTTCTGAAAAATAAAAAAGAGAAATCATGGAAGGAGAAGGGATGGAGGTAAGAGTAGAGCATGGCACATTGCTCCACTGAAGAAATTACAGCTTATATGTCTCCATTAAAACACTGAAACCAACTACATCAACGACACCCATTTTATCTATCACAAACACACACGTGCTTTTGGAATGCCGTGAGAGCCAATTCATCAAAGCAGAGCAGCCCAGCAGGCCATGCCCACACGTGGTCCTCCCACGCTGAAGCTTGTCCCAGAGCCCAGCACCAGCTGCAGTGGCCGGAAGGACAAGGATGGAGCAGTGCAGACATCAGCCACGGTGCAGGCAAGGGCTGGCAGCGGCTCCCTGCACACGGCACACTTCCCATGCTTTTTGCCAGATCTCCTGAAATGCCTGATCTCCGTGTATTAAGCACAGGGGAAATTGCAGTCATGCATATACAAAATAAGCCTAACATGACAATTTTGGATGTGCACTAACTGGTGAATCAGACATTTTTCCACCTTTCATTTCTTTCCTGTGTTAACTGATGAGTCAAGCTAATCCCTCCCCTTTGAAACTGTCATATTTAGATGAGAAGTGTAAAAGCAGACTTTGTCTTTAATTCTAAATTTTACATGTATTTTGGTTACAGGGTTAATAAGGGCATGCTAAAGGCCCTTCAGTCGCTTCCTTTCCTCTTGATTTTATCTTGTTTCATTCAAATTACTACGTACGACTCCATACAATTTTGCTGTTTCAAGCATTGAAACCTGAATGCAGTAACAATCAGACTGCCATCAAGTTCTAAGGCCTCCCCAGCAAACACAAATGCAGACAACCTGCAATTTCTTTTGCATGCTACTACTAGCAATGCTGTAGGTATCTCTACATGGTTTCAGGCATGCCTCCATGTGCTTCTCCTCAATGAGCTGGGAGGAGGAGAAGGAATGAAGGAAAAGGATAAAAAACCAGAGTGGCCATTATGTCACCACATGCATTTTTCAGGATGGAGTCCTAAGGAAAAGCTCTTGGGTTCACATATCAGCAGGAACAGCCAGCTGGGATTCCTGCCTCACTCAAGAGGAAGAACTTCAAAAAGCACACAAACTGGTTCTTAGGAGCTTCAAAGAGCTCTAGAAGCAGGAAAATACCAGACTACAACATATTCAAAACCCAATAATAACAGTGGCAGCTTCTGCCATCTTCTCACATTAGAGATGTATCTGCAACCAACCCCAGGAGCCAACAGAGATAACAAGGCAGTATAATCAGCCCACAGGAGAAAATGGAAGTCAGGAAGAGGAAAGATGGAGGTGTCTCCCAAAATACTTAAATTTAACTATTTTGGCCAACTACTGCACTGGAAGTTTTGAAGATTAACTTGAGGGGAGGTAGAGGTTAGGATAGAAGTAGAAAAGGGAAGAAGTAGAAAAATGCTTCTTTTTGATCAGTGTTGTCAGATGTGCTCTTCAACTTTTAACTCTGCTTCCTTGGTAAAGAAGAAAGTGAGCTATAAAGGGGTTGCCAAGCTTCGAAGCAGGGAAAAAAAAGGGAAAATAAGCAAGCAGGTAAATGTCTCAAAGACACAACTTCAAAAGGAACTGACAGTGCCAACACCATTAACTGGGGAGACTGCCTGCATAAATCCATCCATATTTGAATGTGTTAATTTTCCCAAAGCTTAAAACTGAATCAAAGGCTATTTCATACTTCAAGAAAAGAGAAAGGGTCTGAATGAAGCAGGGAAAGAAAACCAAAAATCAGCATGACTATGCCAGTGAGAAGAGCACAGGCTGACCTCCACACAGACGTCCTGTAAGCTCACGATATGATTTCATCCACAAGAGCCTCCCACAGTAGTGCCTGAGTGAAATGCCGCTGCCTGCACCCTGCAGTGATGCCAGCATGCCTGTTTACACAGCCATGCTGAGAATCAGATCTGGCTTCACCGTGCAAAACAAAAGCTGCAAAACATGTCCTGCTTTTTTCCATTTTTAAGCCCGATCCAGTCCCTGTTCTGGGTCACATGAGAGATCTATGGCTGCACCAGAACAACCTGAGTTTGTGTGTGCGCAGGGTTGAAACAGGGGATGTGAACCCATCTCGTAAAAACCCAGTTAAAGCCAGTTCTCCCTGCCAGGGACAGACTTATCTAGACTTACAGGAATTTATAAATGAGCAAGTCGGTATTTTTGGAGACAAAGCTACATCTCATGCATTACCGTATTGTGCATCCAACAGTCATTTTCAGGGGATGAATAAATAACACTGTGTTCCAAAGATGCTGTCTCCCTGTCACTGTCTGCTGTCACTAGACTGCAGAAAGGAGTCCCCTACAGAGTGTAAGACACAAGCCGCCTGCTGAAGGGATTGCCTGTGGCTGGCACGCCCAGGCTGCAGCCTCGATTTTAGGTTACAAAAGGACAAACTGTGACATGGCATCCCAAGAGTGGCAACTGTCCAAGACTTATCACCTGTGCTCCTGAACAGGCAAGTGCAAGAAAATGCACATAGAAAAGCTTTACTTGCAAACCCCAAAGCCCTTGTGTTCTAGTGCATGTAACACTGACATTCAAACAGAGCTCTGAATCCAAGGGGAAAATGCAATTACTAAAACACTTATATTACAAGCAGGGTTCTGAGTGCAGTTAAATGCTTGTTTCTTTTGTTACATATTAGTTTCAAATCCCCCTACTCAATTTACTTCAACTCACTAATTTGCATTACTTCTGCAATCTTTACGTTTTGTTTCATTCATACATTCACAACTGCTGAAATGATCTTTGATTTGAGAAGCTGAATTCTCATTTGCAAGGCAAACAGCATTCATACCCAAGGAAAATAAAGTGCTCATCACTTTTATTAAAATAAAAATACCTTTCCACCTTTTCAGATGCTTGATTCCCGTTCCCCTGAGTTTTAACTCTCTGCAGAGTTATCACAGCCCATTCCAGCACACCTTTTCCACCACTAGAGTGAGAAAACACTCAGATGTGAACTCCTGCTTTGAAACAGGAACAGAAAAATCCTGGCAGGCTTCTGCAGAATGTAAAATAAGCCTTATGTGCAGTAAAAATCACACGTGCAACAATGCAGAGGAGAAAAGTAGCAAGAGTCATTGGTTTGACTAATTCTTGCAAAGATAAATTTTGAAGAATAAAATAACCATGTAGAAAACTCATATACACTGCAAAAAAACAGTTTGAAAAAGGTAGCAGGGGTCAATTTTGCCCCCACTCTGTCCCAGCAAGCCTCACAATCACTTTTATTAACAGAGATTCACAGATCCATGTAATCCATATTCCATGCATACTCCCAGCATCCATGTAATCCATATTCCACTTTTATAAGTTACTAATTTGGAAAATTAATATATACAGACATGAAAATTTAACAAAAGAGCAACTCTAAGAAGTGTCTTAACCAAAGCTAGTACTAACACACAGAAGCTTTCAGCTCATTGAGAAATTAAGTTGCAAAGCTCTGATTTGTAGCTCTTCAGGTCTCTGGCACTATACCATGGTACACAGCTGAAAAAAAATCCATCAAGATTTGGAAGCACATCCTAATGATGTTTATTTATGTGAAAACTCGTGCGAGTAGTCAAACTCACGCAAAATATATTTTATCAATTCTCCCCAGCTACCTTCCCCAGGTTTACATTACTTCTGTATAACAGCTACTTTCTCCTTATTTGAGTATTTCATTAGAATCTTCCAAAAGAAGGTTGTAAGTTTCTAATACTGCATTTTTTCAGCTCTGACAACAGTGAGAGAATCTTTGGCTCCCTGGAATCACACCATAACAAAAATAAATCACGGGTGCTGCGAGAAACTTCTGCTGCTCATTAAATGTTCCCAGAGTGTACGGCACATACCACGTTCAGAGCAGTTACTGTGCTTTCCTAGAAAGAAGCATTTGATGTACATCTAACAAAACTAACTGATTGTAGCAGTTGGAAAACAAAAGGAATGTAACAATAAGGTTATTTTTCTCCTGCTTCGTAGACACCATGGGCTGACAAAGTGCCACCTCTAAGGAAGTCCTGCCTATTTGGTAAAAGTGTTAGCACTAGAAAATGCCCTATTGTGAGGACACAAACTCCAAAAGTTTGGTCAAGAGTTGTATGACAGATACACATTGACAAAGCTGCTATTTCCAGCTTTAGAGCTAAAACCACTCAGTTTCCTTTTGCATTAAGTTTTGGCTGAGTATGCAGCCTCTATAAGTCCTTCTGGGGCTGTCTTTTGAAATGATGCAAATAAATTGCAAATTCAACATTACCATACACATAGGATTTTATAAGGAATGCCAGGACAACCCAGATTTACTAAAAACAAATATTACTCATGTTCAAATATTTTGTAGTTATTTTTTCCTCTACTGAAAATAACTTAAACTTGTATTTCTCACATATGTTGCAGAGTACAAAGTCTTTGGGAAGAGGAACAGACTTCAAAGTATACCTTCAAAGTATACCTCTTTCAGGATGAAAAATGGTTTTGTTTTTTATAGTTTTAAGTTGTCAAACATATTTTGAAGAGAGATGATCAGCTCAGACACGCATTACTGAGCCTGGTAGAGAGATTATTGGATACAATTCCATGGGCTGTGCAGGTCTGACTAAGCACTGCTCTCTAAAAGCTTGGTATGAAGCTACAAACTTGAGCAGAACAGAGAAACAGGCTACTCCAATTTTGCACCCAGATCATAATTTGGAGCTTATGCTTATCCTAAAATTGGCCCTACCTCTTTACTTTAATGTTGGTGCCAGAACTGCTGCTTCTCACCTGTATCACTCCCATGGAAAACTCCCACTCACTACACTAAGAGACTCCAACCTGAGATGTATCCCAAAAGACCTTTTCTCAAAGTCACTTAAAGCCTTGAGAGAAAGAAAAACAGATGGGGATAAACAAATGGTAAGGTTGATGAACAGAAGGAATAGAAATAGAGAAAAGATGACACAGCTTTACAGTAATATTATAAGCATGATTAATTGGAAAGAAGCCTATGGATTTGTACTGTTTATTTTGAGCCACAAAATATAAATTAAATACTGCAACTCAAACAACTACTTCCTTACTCATTAGACTCAGGTATGCATCAAGCCTTTCTATATTAAAATGGTGAATAATTCTGCATATATCATTTGGCAAAAGCTCATGCATGATATATGACATGAAAGAGAAATGAAGCAACAAGCAAGTCAGGGAAAGACATTCAATGACTAAGCATCAGACCTGGCAAGGACAACAGTGAAGCAATCCCTGCACTGACAAGTAGAGTTAATACACAATACTGACAAGGTGGGCCAAACTTGTGCCTCAGAAGCTGGCAAAGCCTGGAAGAACAAGGTAGTAGCAAATAATTGTAAAGACTGACATGCCTACTGTTTCCTGCTGAAGAGCAGTGGTGGCAAGAGCACTGCTGTGCAAGGAGCTATGGTTGGCTGCTTCCCTCTCCCCTGGCCTGCAAGCTCCACAGCAGGGGTTGCAAGGAAACAGCACAGACAAAAGGGAACATAAGGCAAAAGCACAGCAGACAGTGAACCAGAAAACATGGTGATCTAGACAAAGCTCACTCTTTTTATAACACTTGTCTCTCTAATATTACAAAAAACTTTCTGGATATTCATCTTGATGGAAGTGGAGAGGGATTTTTTTACAAGAGCAGTGACAGGACAAGGGGTAAATGGCTTTAAACTCAAAGAGGGCAGGTTTAGATTCCAGGCATTAGGAAGAAGTTATTTACTGTGAGGGTGGTGAGGCACTGGAAGAGGTCATCCAGTGAAGTTGTGGATGCTCCATCCCTGGACATGTTCAAGGCCAGGGTGGATGGGGCTCTGAGCAACCTGGTCTAGTACAAGGTGTCCCTCCTCATGGCAGGAGGGTTGGAACTAGAACTCAAGGTCACTTACAGCCCAACCCATTCTATGAAATCCGAGTCTGCAAAAACATTAAGTACCTGCACAGTGTAGTAAAGCAGTCAAAACTGCAAAAGTTTAGGCACATGCTAATTATGAAATAGAAATATAGCAATACGGACAGGTTTCATGCTTTTAAGGACATCAGATTCCTTGTGGAGAGGGCAAATTTCCAAGAGTCACATGATATCGGGTTTGAATTTTTACTCTCCTGCCATTTAGTAACACAAATTGTGGTTAAGAATTTGTGTAAAAATTGGAGCAGGTTACAGAGAAGTAAACTATTTCTGAATTTATAAAATGACCACGAAAATGTTCTGCCCTATTTACATCTCTGTTATAGTGAAACCTCAAAGTAGATTGAGGGTACTTTTACAGAAGTTTCATGATAAAGCAGCACTTGATAGATAAGCTTTGGAAAAATCTTGCTGTCAGGGCACTAACTTGCAGCTGAGAGCTCAAGGCAGGAACTCTCTAAACTCTGCTGTAGTTCCTTCCTCAGACACTGAAATTCACATCAGTCCTCTGACAGATTTGTAGCAGTTGGTAAAAGTCAGACAAGTAAAGCAGCTACTATCTCCACCCACACACCCTGTCCCAATGCAAAGGTGCCCAGTTTCCACATGGAACAGCTTGGGAACAAATGTAGATTTCCTCCCAGGAACCAGAGTCTGTTTACCTTGGTACATGCCCAGGTAAAATGCGTAAATTTCTACATAGGAGCAAGTGGAATTGCTTGTCAGTTGTAGCCTCTCCCTGAATCACTGTTTTCAGCTTCCATATCATTTCCCATCACAGGAGGCAGACAACCACACTGGGAAATGGCTCCAACAGGCCCAAGAATGGATTTGGATATGAACATACTCCTCAAACCAGCTTCTGGCTGTACAGTCTACAGCCAACTGCTCCTTGCTGCTGTATCCCACAGCTTGGCATAAGGAAGTGTCCAACCAAAGGACCATCTTTAGACTTGAAGAATAACCTGCTAGAATTGTAACCTTAACTTCTAAAGGATATTCTACTATAGCTCCAATGTTCCATTGCTCTGCTTTCAAAGTGACACCTCCTACTAAAATTGCTTCTATTCCAGTTAATTTGCACTTTGAATCTGCTCATATTGTATCAGTTTGTGTAACATTCAAATAATGTTATGGATTAACATTAATGTTTTATTTCAGCTCTAAAGACACATAGTGAAAATTACCTTAATAGGAAAAATGTGAAGGAAACATCTAACTAGATGAAGTCACAAGAACTGTGAACACCACAGTTATACCCAACAACCAGTTACAAATAAAACCCTACAGCCAAAACCAACTTCCAAATTATTTGTTACCATGAAAGCAACTTCCATTGTTCTTCCCAAGCCAACCTGTCTGTAAGGACTATGAGCACCAAATGATGTCCATCTCAGTGACGGTCTTCCAGAACTCTTACCACAAATTAGACATCACAACAAAATTTATCATTTACCAAAATCAACACCACAATTTTCTTATGTTCATTGCTACTTATATTCAAGATTTAAGCCAGAATAACATTTACTCCAATGGCATTTATTTTGGTGAATGATGGCAAGACACGTGATGACACACCTGACAAATAAGTTTGGTATGGGGAAACATGGATATTGGCAAGTTCTCAATCTTCAATTTATTGTTTTCATCAACACAGCCCCAGCTCTAATTTGGGAGCATTTTATTTTGGGCAAAGAACTCATCTAGTAGAACAAGTCATACCTTGTTAGTTCTTGCCCAGGGAATAGGTGTGTTTCTCAAATTATACTCTCACAGACTAGGATTAAAGAGGATAGGTTGGGAAAGAAAATCATTATTGGAGCTGGGGTTCAATTTAGTTGGAGACAGTGGAAAAGAAAATACTGACAAGGTATTAGCACATTTGGATTTTTTTCATACAGTGAAATATTGAAAAAAATCAGCAAATGTAACTTTTAAATATTTTTAATGTACCCTATTGTAACAAAATACCCTATTTTACTTCATGTTTCACTCACTAAACATTATGACCCTATGTCCTGAACAGTCTTTGTATTTTGAACATGCATTTTCTATTTGACAAACATCTAATCTACAAAGGTGAATTTTATATGAAACCTACAAGAATTTAATTCTCGAGTGTTACTGGAGATGCATTTTTTAAATAACCCTTAAAATTTGTGGATATTACAGTGTTGCATATTTCAAGGAAAATTGCTGCAATTGATGTGTCAATTTTGAGTAAAATTAGTGCTCATGAGAAGGCGCCAGGTTAATAACTCTGGAGAAATTTGTCTATTTTTGTTCCATTTAGATCTGTAAAAAGCCTGAATTTTTGTATTAGAAATGCGGATCCTGTCTAGCCTAGAAGATCAAGAGTTTGCGAAATGGTGACACTGCAAGAGTAACAAAATCAAGGTCAGACAACAAAAAAGCCAATTTCATTTCCACCTCCCATAAGTTTTTTAACCCTTTTGAAGAAATAAAACCATAGCAGTAATTTGCCAGTTAACAAAAAACAGGTCAGGATGGTTGTTTCACATAAATCACAGAGAGGGTCAGGAGTATCTCTGCAAGGCACACAAAAGGCACGAGGCCTTCAAGGGACGCCAAATTAGGAAGATCTGAAATAGACAAGTCTAAGTTTCAGCTCTGGCCTGTCCTATCCCAAACACAAACAGATGGAAAGAACACAACTGATAAAAACTCTAAATACAATTTTGTAGTTCAGCTTAACCTTGTAATATTTTTAGCTTACAGTGCTTTCCTGTTACCTACTTTTTTTTTTTTAAGGAAAGAGAGAAAAACATGTAAAAATTATTTAACTGTTGAATTAAAATATCTATAAATCATTACATAAACAACTTGACTGCAGTTTACTTTTGAGCTCTACAACCATATGAGCAGTGACTTCGATTCCTCTGTCATCTATTGCCTGGAAATTCAGCACCTCTGGGCAGTATATAAATTTATGGTCTTCAGTTCAAAAAAAGATAATGAAATAGAAAAAAAAAAAACCTCTTACAGTCAAATCTACTAATGTCAAAAAAGGGTGTTCTTTGCCTCAAAATTTTTCAGACTTTAGCTGACACAGAGTAACTAGAGGCACATTTGTGCATTCACGCTTTTCCAAAAGAATAACCACCTATCACTTCTCCCAGTGAGCAGCATCAATTTAAAAACAATCAGGAAAAGCTTTATAAACTAGCAGTGAACAAAAGATGTTTCTGGTGTCATGACAAAGCCAACATTGACACAGCGGAGTTAGCAGGGCATTGTATTCCTCCTGAGCAGCTACTGCAAGCTTCAGCAAATGGAAAGACCAGCATCATGATCCAATCACAATGTATTCCTGAGTTTAGGATCAAAGTGCCAGGCTGACAGATTTCTGTCAGCTAAAAAACAGGTACATTTACTGTCAGGAAAAAAAAAAAATAGGTGGAGAAAATTTTTCACTAATGTGAAAATGAAGAGCAGTTTTCATTTCTGCCCTGGTTGCCTCCTCAGTGCTAAGGCTGCAGTCCTGCTCTTCACATCATTAACATTGGAGACAAGGATGCAACCAGCACCTATGACTTAAAATATGGCAGACAAAACCAGAGCGGATTTACATATCACAGGACGTAAATGAAAGCATGTTAACATTGAAGCCTTCCCTTATACTAAGCTCTTCCCTGTGGTTTACCAAAGCCTCATTTATCCCGGCAAGATTAAAAAAACTGACACGAAGAAGCAAACGTACAGGACAGAATGTAGCACACACAATTCTTTACCAGATAATAATAAAATAGCAGTTTTTATAAAACGTAAGAGGAGGAGAGACAGCAACACAGGATGATGGGCTAAATCAGTGTGCTGCCTTGGTGGACGCATGCCATGGTACAAGGCTGCTCACCATCCAGTGGTGCCAAGGGAAACGGAGCAAAAAATGGAAGAGAATACCTGTTAACTATGACCCTCTGGTTTACAGTTTCCTAGGAGGATTAAGAAAACACATTTTTCATTGTGACAAAGCAGCAGCCCAATTTCATCAGCTTAAACAAGCATTAAATTCACCTGGCCAGCAGTAAGAGAGTAAATTTAGTGCTACTGACTGTGCAGCCATGAAGAAACTCTTGGTAATTCTTTAGTAACTGAAGTTTTGTTAATTTAACTACATCTTCCATATGTAAGCAAACAAAAAATTAAATGTGCTGTGGAAATTACTTTATTTGTGCTTTTCCCTCCAATCCTTTACACATCTACAGCTATTTACAGAGCACTTCTGTGTACCGGGCATTCACGTATTTCAAGTTGACAAATAGAAGCAATGAATGCTGGAACTGCAGCAATAACACATCTCAGATGTGAACATTCCAGCACCAGTAGGGAATAACCTGGATTACTGACATTCTGCAGGGAAACCAGGCACCTTCCAGTACAAGGGGCAATGATGTAAAGGTCAGGTCGCAGTGCTGACAGTCCCACCTCGATCAGCAGCGATTTGGTGAGCACAGACCATCTCAGCTGGGTAGCACGACACCAATTCTTTGTTTATTGCAGCACAGGAGTGCTGGGGTGGCACAGCCATCAGCCTCACTTCACTCATCAGGGAGCTGCAACCCCGCAGCCAGCAGCGGCACTGCTGGCTGCATCCAGAGCCACAACACAGCATTTCCCCTCAGCATCTCACTTTTCTGACATTTTGCATCTCTGCTCCCAGTTGTACTCCATTTGTTCTAGCCCTCTATATGATGCTGTATGTCACGTGTTAAATTTCCCTGATTTGGGAGAAAAAGACACCACATTCTTACTGTGCCCTCTCCAGCTGTCCCTCTTCGTGCTGCTCTAACTGCTGCATCCCTCCTCACCTCACATTCCCTCACTCTCTGCCTGGGACACCCAGCTCAGGACCTGGCTACCCAGTTCCACCTCTTCCCTCACAGGCTTTTCCCACATTAGGGTGTCCAGAAATATCCAGGACTGCTCATTCTCTCTTGTTACCATGTCTGCCTTGATGATATTTTATTTTTAAGAGAACCATATGAAAATCAGCATGACAATGAAGCAGGGCCAAGCCACTAATCAGAAACCATTTGAAATTAATTTCCTTAAGAACATAAAATATAAACACTTGCACAGTAGGATGAGGAACAAAAGTTCTCCAACATCAAAATGAGATAATTTTTTTCCTTTTTTAAAGTATTATATCATTGTAGCACTTCTAGATTTTTAGAAGCAAATAGTTTTTTTAAGTATCCTTTGGTTTGTTGAGTTAAAAAATAAAAAGAGAGCAAGCATATAAAAGACAGAGAAACAAAAAGAAAGAAATGTTGGGGTTTTCCACCTTAGAAATTATGCAGACACCTACTTGAGATAAAACATGAAAACACCTGCTACCTATTTATCTTAAAAACATTTAAATGAATAAAAATGTTTTGGAGAACTTTTTTTTTTTTAAATTATTATTTAATTCTACAAAGGTTTATGCATTTGATTGATCACACAAACAGTTCCCTTTAGGTAGTGTAAGAAAACAAAATGTACATATCAGTGTAATTGTTCCTTAAGAACTGCATTAATTCTTAAAATACAAACAAGGATTCTAGAAACAAATCAGAAAAGTTCCTTTGGAGCACTCTTATCCAATTTCATTATTTGATATGGCACTAACTGAGCAGAAAAACCTTTAATAAATTACAAGTGCAAAGAATGCAAGACACAGTGCACAGACTTCTATACATCTTTTTCATCCATATCTGCAGATTTTTGTACAATCTTTTCCCAAAACTTGGCACTCAGTTTGTACCCATAATTTCAGGCTTTCCTACATTTTTTTCTTATTTCATCAAGGCAGGCATTCCAAATGACCTTTTTTTGGTAGCTCCTCCTCAGTTTATGTTATTTAGCTTGGTGGTACATATAAAGCCAGATTTCACAGAAGACCCTTTCACACATTGTATATAATCAGATGTGGTTATTAGCCTACACATTTATGCAGGATTTTTATATTTCGAGAAATAACAGAAACCAAAAATCTTCCTTTGTTATCACAGCACTATACTGCAAACAAGATTGTTTTCTTCTCCCTGTGCAGTTTGTCTCTTTTCTATATTTACATATATGGGATTTTGCTGGTATCCAGAGCTCTGGACAGTAGTGTGACCTCACCCACCTACAAATCAGAGTCATAAAACATGTGCTGGACCTGAATAAAATCAATATCTCTAAAAACAGTGACATAAGTAGAAGACTCATATTTACCATTCGGCTCAGAATATTCTGCATCCATCATCAGCTGTCAGCAGGGACAAAGCGAAGCGTCTCGGAGCACCAGCAAATGGGCTGCTTCCACTGAATAGTTTGGATGCAGTTTGACAATGAAAATACTTTTTAAAACAGAAAACAAGCAGGCAACAGCAAGCTGAATAGAGGGTGGAAAGCTCTAGTAAGCGCATTCTGTGGCGCAGGCAGCTGCAAATCACAACAGGCCCTTCCCCCGGTTTGTCAAGGGATCCCTACGAGTTAACACAACTTGCAAACAATAAATATTGTTCTGGCCACTCATAAAGGCCCATTAATTTTGTCCACGTTTATCAGAGATTGTATCTCAATTCATAAAACTCTGTGTATAAAAGAGCCTGTCCTCCAAAACAAATTACATCAGCTCCTCATTAGTAAATATCTTTAGAAACAAAACAGGAGTCAAAGTTTTCACAGTCTGAAAGGCACAAATAAAAACAGTAGTTTTAAATCGACTCTAAATGAAAGCATGGTAGAGTGAAACAGCTATATTCCCAGCAATTGTACCAGGCAAAACACCCATGCAGATGGTTTGCTCAATATCACTTTTTTGTGACAGAAGACTCAATGTTGCCCATTTGCATTAGAACGGCCAGACAAAATCTCTGTGTGTGATAATTTGCTGTAGCTAGAGAGAATTTGCAATGAGAGCTTGAAAGTTTTCATAGCAACCCCCAGTGTCCCTGTGTGCATGAGGGATTAGAAAGGAGATGGACACTTCCTTTGCTGGCCGCTCAAAACCAGTGACACAGGGCACAATCCCAATGCCACACACCTTGAGCTTTCTCTAGGCTGAGCTCCAAACTTCCTGACCTTTCCTTTAGTGCTTTTTAGTTATTCATCATCTTTCTCTTGCCTAAACACCCTGCTGTCTCTTCCCCTTCTTTTCCAGCTCTCCATTTGAAGCCCCCAATGCAGGTCATTCCAATTCTGGCAATCAATAGGGTTTTTTTGGCGGGGTTGAGCTCTATCAGTTTGGCTCTAATTTCTCTCTCTGTATTTTTTTATAAGCCATCTGAATGAAGGGCAGTTCTTACATGCTAAAGATCTATCCAGATCAGTGACACCATACACAGATACAATTTTGTAACACAAACAGCTATAACGGATTGACAAAAAATTACTTTATACCTCAATGCTTTTATGCAATAAAGCTGAAGAAGTTAAATAGAAGACCCTCAATGTAAGAAATTGTTTCTGACATGCATCAGGAACTGGAAGCATATAACGTGATACATTTTACCAAGACAAATGCCTGCCCAGCAAAATCAGTAGATTGCAAGGCCAGCGGTTGGGTCCCATCTAGGACTCGAGTTTTCATTAGTACTTGAAATTCTTGAAAGGCTATAAAATGAAAAATGTAAACATCAAAGACTGTACAGATATTTTCTAGAACTCTTCTGGTTGCTTCCTGCAAGGGTGTGTGATAATGCACAGGTAGATACAAACCACAGCTACCACAGTGCTCTCACTCAATTCCTCGAGAGTCTAAAGAAAGCAGATTCCATTAGGAAACAAGAGTACTTCAGCTAACTGCAAGGCTTATTACCATGCAAAGCTTTTCCAGAATAAATGGAAAAACTCCATTGTGTGCCAAACTCTAATTCAAACTAGCGTAACTCACAAACTATAAATGTGTAGTCATAATATACACAGTGAATAATGTCAGGTATGCTTAGCTAAGAAGGAAGCCCTTTAACAGCTGCGTGAAAAGGCAAAATGAAAGGAAAACTTTTGAGAATTACCCATAAAGAGAATAAAATATGCAAGTCTGTGCTGGAGATCAGAAATCATACTTTACAATATGCAATCAGAGGGAAATAATTAAACATCAGATAACATGATATCCCTAGAAAAACACTGGGGGAAAACCAACTTGCCTAACTTCAGAAACACTGAAACAGAAAGTAGCAAAAAAATTGAAGCTCTGCATTTTGGCTAGCTTATTTCACCATTTAAATTTTATCCTTTAATACCATAAATATGGCAACTGTTATTTAAAGAGCAGAAAATTATAGCACAAAGAGATGCCCTTGCAGATTCAATAAAGATACAAATTGAATGAATTATTATTAAATGTCACTAATTTCTTACACACACAGAGTAGAATTTGTAGGATACACAGTTACTGTGAAGAGCCCTTCATCAGTCTTTTGTGACAATCAAAGTTAGCACTATCACCTTTATTGTCTCAAAACAACACAAACTGGAGGAAAACCTTGCTACTATAGTTTCAGAGAGCCCTTCACCACATCCTCAGCTACATAAATGTAATGTGGTGGCTCTGAATTCCCTTATGACTAGGAATAGGGCATGAATCAATTGCTCACCCTCTACCTTGTCCCAAGCAGGAAGAAAAGGTGAGCCAATTGTCATGTTTATTGCCTTTGATAAAACACACAATGTTCCCAAGGTCATGGTGGTACCTTGCCCTGGGATGCCAGCAGGTACGCTGTTGGGGACTCTGGGTTTTCCTGCTGCAGAGTGAGATCTTCTCAACAAGTAGAAGCATTTCCAGAAGCCCCTGAAAGGAACAGCATCTTAAAACACCTTTTCCATATTTCTGTGGCCTCTGAGGTTTTGCAGTCTCTTGACAGAATTGGTTTCTCTTTCCTCTTACTCCAGGTAAGGCACAGAGGGATCAATACAGGACAGAAAATACAGCTCCTTGCTGCCAGCCATGGCTGCCCCTCTTCAGGGACCAAAGGGAAGATGAAGAGTTACCATAAGAGCATGAAACACAAAATGCTGAGAAGCAATGGCAAGAGCCTGAATCACTGGTGGCTGAGCTCATTAAAAGAAAAGAAAAATTAAGGGAAAAATAGAGGGAAATGTGCCTAGTCATATTAACAGCATTTGGAATTGTTTAACCAAACCTGGGTCTAATGTGTGTGTTTGTTAGAAGGAGACTTGCAGCAAGTGAATACAAATCTCCACTTTAGAAGTACTCCCAAAAATTAAGTGACCATCCAGATTTCAGCCAGAATAAAAATTGTTTTATCTTGTTGATAAATCATGTAACATGTAAGCATCTTTCCTTTTTTTGAATAACAGGCATCACTTACAAACCTTAATGCATTTCATCTGTAACATTGCTTCCTGTTCCTGATAGGGAAAGGAAAATTCATGAGGCAAATATTTAGCTCCAGGCAACAGGCCAGTATAGCAACAGAAAGTTTTACACTTGTGCCAAGATTTCTTGGTTTCCTTTTAAAATGAAAATCGTGACAATTATCTTGATGCTCTCTGATGAATCAGATCTGTCTATATGAAAAAAAGACTTTTCTTTTGTTTCCAACACACTATTTCATGAGCTTATTCACTTTCTTTAAAAAAAAGCAGCTTATGTACCAACTTAAAAGCTAATGTGCTTGCATGAAAACATTTGTAACCAGTCAAGCCACAGAGATTTTCAGTCAGTAAACCTGAAATGTGAATTGAAAGAAATACAGAATTTCTCCAGGGGGACAAATTTAGAAACACTTTTCAAAAAAAATACAGTTACTGTCTGCTTTGTTCAACATTTTCCAATCCATACTATAAATCCAACTGATTTGTACCGTCAATCCTTGGTAATGTCAGCATTTCAAAAACTGCTGTGCCACAAATTAAAGCTTCAATTAAACTTGAAAAAACCCCTCATGCCATGCTCATGCTGCTTACCACCACAATTCTAAATTTAGGATTATTATTCTGATTCTTTTTCATACATGCTGGATTTGTTCTGAGGTCTTCCCAGCACTACTCTTGGGCTGTTTTTCCACCAAGCATGGAAAATGTTCACTGATCTGCAGGTAGGAGTATGAACTCTCCTCATTTTTAATCCCTGTTTTAACTGTGGTCTCACACTGAGCAGCAATTTAAGAAAGGCTAAGGTCATTCCAGTTTGCAAAAAGTTTTGGCTCATTTCCAGTAGGTTTTCTAAAGCCTAAGTTATCCTGTTATTTTTCAATTTGCTAAGATTCAGGAATCTAATCCGTTTCTAATGCGTATTTGTTTCCATTGCCTTCGCAGCTCTTTCTCCAGAAATCTCCTCCTGGCTCTCATGAACATGCTTCTTGACCAGCAGCTAATTGCTCCCACTGGTAAAGCTGAATCCAAGAGTACTACAGGTACAAAAGTTCACAGCAGAGAACAGCATTCGGGCAAGAACTTGCCATTTCCTGGAGTTCTGCCTCTCCCTCCTTCTCCCCTGTCTGGCAGAGCTGCAATTTCACTTTCTGCTTCCAACACAAGGAGCATGCAAGCATATTTACAACGAGCAAACTCTTGTTAAACCCAATGTCATGTGCAGGGTTCAAAGCCCACCATGCACAGAACCCAATTCTTTTCCCAGTCAATTTTCCCCACTGTGAATTACCAAAATTCATTACTGTCAGGATGGGAGTAAAAAATAAGGTAAATAAATAAATAGAGACAACTTGACAATAACCAGGGAAGCCCTTGCTGTCACCCAGCAGCTTCTCAGCAGTCAACCTGCCCCACTGCTGTAGACAGAACAGATCTCCTCCAACACGCTCTGCTTACACTGTTGATGTACAGAAACATTATTTTCTACACAGGCGGAAAGACCCTGAAACCAGATACTCTGCAGCTCTTCAGCTGGTGCTTGTAATTCTTTACAATCTATCCCCCAAGACAGAGAACAGCACCCCGAAGAAGTATTTCAAGCCCATTTCAAAAGGAATCATGCATTATGCAAAGCTCCTTTCACAACAGACACCAGGGCTAGAGATCCATGGTAGAAAGCCAGTAGGCCTATGAATAAAATCAAAACCAGGACTCGCTGCATCGGATTCTGTGTTTCCCTCAGCCATTCACTTTCTGTATTATAAAAACCCAAATCTCCTGCCCTTAATAACCCTGTGGTCAGACATGCCCCTCTGTGCCTTGCAGTGTTCACATGATTGCATACCTGAGATACTTGTAGACATGATGACAATACCTAATTTTAATCGTTAGATCTTTATCAGTGAGTTTGCTTTATTTTCTTAATACATCTGCTATTAGTCCAATGATTGCTAAACTACCCAGTCCAGAGCTTCCTTTTTATTGGAAAAGTTTCCACTGGCAGTAGTAAATGAAACTGAGTTCTAGAAATTAAAACTGACTCTTTCTGGATTTCCTTGGTAAGAACTACCTCAAATCAGTTTTTCCCAACCAGAGCTCTAGACCTGAGAGAAGATGAATCCTTGTGTTCTCTTAAGCATGCCCCATCAAAATCTCATGGTAAAAACCACTGTTCTTCTGAACACGCTCCATCTGGAGCTATACAGGATCAATGCCCAAAACCAAACTACCAGGGACGATACACAGGGAAGAATATTTAAAAAAACCTAAAAACCAGAATATAGTGTATTATTACTCCTGCAGCATTATATTATTTGTGGCTGAGTTCTATTTCTGTTAGCTTTTAAGTGGATTCAGTTAAGTATAATTTCTATATTTGACCTCCCCTGAGACGGCCTATTATGATTTTATGAAGTTAGTTTACATTTCACATAGTAGCTAAAACTGGAGAAAGTGGAGAAAAGCAAACCCTTGAGCAAAAACAAGCCAGAGGATACTGCCACAGACACTCCGCACTAGAGAATGCAGGGATTGCTTTTTCTTTTTAATTTTTTTTTCCCTAATTCCATTCACTATTTCATGGAAAAGATGGAATCTGTATTTCAGTGTGAATATGCAAATCTTAAAAATAAAAATGTATAGCTATTCCTTTCAAAGCGTACAGCAACCATTATTGGGAAAGGGCAATGAGCAAGGTTGGGCATGCTAAAATAAACACAATTATATATCAATCTTTGGAAGATAAACAGTCCTTTAGAAGGGTCAGGAATCAAGCATTTAATTATGAATGAATTATACATTGGTTTTACTTTCTTCTGCAAATCTTAACCAACTGCAGGCACAGCAAGGAACAAGAAGGGCAGCAGAGAAATGCTCTGGTAGCAGGAGAGACATACCTATGCACAGCAGAACATCTGCTTTTTCTGAAATGCCACATTCCAAGCCTAAACCAGGGATCTCTGTAATATTTTCTGTAAGTATCAGGTTTTGTACAGAGGAATACAGGAACTAGTTCCCATGTTTACAAGCAGAGTAGCTGCTGCACCCACACAGTCTTAACCAGGCTCCAAGGTCTGGTTTCTGTGTCTCCACAGAGGCCATCTCATAGCACGTGTTCCACCTGGCTATTAAAAAATAAACAAACAAGAATACTCTCCTTTTCCTTCTCTTACTCTTGCTGCTTTTATCATTTCCCCTCACATACCCTTCCTGCACCCCCAGTGCTGGCCTGCCCTCTCCCATCTCTTTGTGTCACTTGAGGCCTCCTTCCCTTCAAACTTCCCTCTGCTCCATCACACCCTCCTGCCAAGCCTGCCTGCCTGCATGGTGTAAGATCACAGGAGACTGCTGCCTGTGGGTGTTTATGTAAGACACGGGCCTCTGCAGTACCACACTTAAAACTGCAATTTGGAGCATGATGAAATAGATAACAGCAAGAGAAGCAGCTGATGCCCCAAGTTCAGCTGAATCCAGCATTCCTGAATAAAAATGTGGCCCCCATCCTTCCCCACTGCCCTGCTTGCCATGATTTAGCTCTTGCTCTTAGACAGGCAAAGGGAAGGGCTGGGCAGGAAACTGTCCCAGTGGAGGATGCCCCAACCTCCTCCTCATCCCAACTTTGCCTTCAGCCACAGCAGAGGAATGAGAGTTGCAGCACCGGCTTAGGAGGGGTTATTAATGGTAACAGGACTAAAACAGGAACTGGAGAGAGGCCCTGATTTCAACAGGAAGAACTGAAGAAATGCACTCTTCACTGGATTGTTCAGTGCTTCCTATTAGCTCACTTGAATTAGACTTCCTAGTAAATATAAGGGCATGGGAAGAGTTTATCCCTGTTTATGTTAGTGATTAATGGTAGAGCAGGAATTAAGAGAACAAGCCTTGTGAGTCTACTCCAGTGTTCAGCCAACTGGGCAATCTTATATATGCAAACATAAAATAGCTTTAGTGGCATGCTGCTCTGCTGCTTACAAAGTGTCCAACTCTTTTACTTTGTTGTATTCAGAAAAAGCCATGGAGGGGGACAAAAACTGCAGCAACAGAAGGCAAAGTTAAAAGTAAAACCTGAGTCCCAAAACCTGAGCTCTCTGCATTTTTGGTTCTGCACTCACATACATAAAACTCTATTTACAGAGTAGAGACTAAATATTACCACCACTGTGAAACTCCTAACAGCCCTCCTTCCACGCAGTACCCACAGGGACCAACAAATGCATTCCCCAGAAGCCAAGGGGCACGAGAAATCTGACCCTCATGCTGGCCAGTACTGGAGCACTGGTTCACATCCAATACAGATCACTACTAGTGGTCAAACCACTGTAACACAGCAGCTAGCCCATTCTGAGGAGGCAGTATTCTATCAACTCGTTCCCTGATATTGGGACTGCAGTGACAGGCCAGACAAGCATAGTAAATCCACACTTGCTCAAGAGATGCAAAAAAATCTACTGTCCTTTGACAACACTGGTATCAAAACCAGAAGTCCACATCATGCTAAACTCCAAGAAATCGGAAAACAACATTACTTAGAAATCTACAATCTGAGTACTCAGGGTAAATTTTCTGAATGAAAAGGCATTAGGGATAGGGAAAAGAACCACCAAAAATTGTAAACATTTCCTTTGAATAAACAGTGTTTTGATTGTGGTTTGGGGATGACTTTAAGACAGGTAGTCTTCTTCTGAGGAGACAAACTTCCAAAAAGTGACCATGATCCAAAACATCCCAGATATACAGCCTGTGGAGTGTCACCAGCTTCCCAATTGTCAGGCAGTTTCCCAAGCTGTTTAAGACTAGCCTAAGAAAGGAACACCTGCATAGAGGTGGAACCAGTTTAAAAAACAACTCTAATGAAAAACAGTTAAGCAGTAATTTACACAAGACAATAAATAGCTACCCACCGAAATGCCTGCTCCTACCAGCACATCTACAAGTTATCCTATAGTGTGTTCCCAGCTAAATTCTCTATATAGCCATGCCTCCAAACACACTCAGGGGAAAGTGTGCTGAGTATCAGTCTCCCCATCCCAAGGGCAATTTCAAAATCAGGCCCTGTGTGCACCCTGCATAGAAGAGAGATAATATTAAAGGGCATGCTTGTTAAAACACTAATTTGTCCCAACAGGACAGGTTTTTGGGAAGCATCAACACCAAAGGGAAATGTACAGAACAAATGAAAACAGGGTAGAGATGTGTAAAGAAGGAGGGGTGGAGAAAACAAGCAGGAAGAGGAAACTTGATTTTAATGCAAAAGGAGATGAGACACCAGTGAATGAGGCAGACAGGGTTGAACTCAGAGAAGGAGCACTCCTCCCCCTCTGGTTCCCAGTAAAGCAGGAGTATAGGGGCAAACTAAAAGCCCTGAATTTCCAGCAAAACAAAACAAATCAAAAACATGACAAGAATAGACCTGCCTGTTTGGTCACTAGCACTAGCTTCTGCTTAAATGAAACCCACCAATTGTGAATAACCATATTAAAAAAAAAAAAAAAAAAAAAAAAAAGCTCAATTCCTATTAAAGCAGCTGCAAACAGAAAGGGGCAATACCCTGTCTTCTACTTATTTAGTATCTGAGAGGCATCTGCTGTGCCCTGAACTCCAAACCAATTAACTTGTGCCACTGCAACACAAGTCACAGACAGTTGTACCAGGCTGGGAAGTTCAGTGACTCAGGTTTTTCAAGACTTAGGCGTTTTTAATTAGTGAGTTATAATGCAGACTAACATTGAGCAAAACTGGTTTAATTTGCATTTAATTGCAGCAGTAGATCAAGAAACACTGGTCTGGCATCAATTTCAATAGAGGAAACTAATGAATACTCAAGGTGTGCAACAGAAACAGGAATTTCAGCTAAGTGAAAATTCTTGTCCCTACAAAGACAAGAGATGGCGAGAGAGCAGAGAGGTATGTGAGAGAAATACACAAAGCAAAGTTTTTCACTTTGACATACCAAAAACACTTGGTCATCTAGGTAAAGGAATTAGATTAATGAATTACATGGAATCAAGAACACAGATCTGGGTACATAGAAGTTTTAATTATTAATAGTTGCCTTATTATTAATCAGAGACATGAATAAGAAAGAAAAAAAGCCCAAAACCAAACTGGACTAAAGCAGAAAAAACTCCCAGAGCGCAGACAAAAACCCACATCAATCCAAACCAGCCAACAGCCCTAATTCCCAGACTAAAAAGCCTCGGAGGCCTCTTTTCCAATTTTTTCCTTTCTGGTCCTGTGACCTTCACTTCAGCAGGAGGTATAGACAGGGCTCTTATTTCATACCTGCCCAGCAACTGAAGCTTGTGCACTCTGACTGCCTTCAGTCTGAAGAGATCACTTAATGAAAAGTACCCATCATTGTCCCTAAAGAAGTAGAAAAAAACCAAAAACCAAGCTAACAAACCAAGGAGAGGGATATCAACTGAGTTTAGACATTCAAGTTTACCTTGCAAAGTAAGTTACTGGACAGCAAGTCCACGCTTCTGGGCCCAGCAATCTCCCAAGCAAATGCTTACTCATGTATGGTTGTATAGTAAGAAAATACCAGATAAAAAGCTCCTACCAGGTTCTTTCACGTCTTCACAGTTGTCTCAGCTTGGTTTATTTTTGTGATCACTTTGGTGCTGGTCTATCACACTGGAGAGAAGACGGACGCTGTTAAGGTGGGCATTGCTGAAGTGAATGAACCATGACACCTCCAGTGTGGACAATACTCCTAAAATATAAAAGTGTCGTCCCTTCTGCCAGAAAGCTTGCCCTTGGGTTAGTAGGCTAAATTAGCACTGCACCTTCACTGGATCTGGCCCAAGGAGCCTGCAGCAAGGGCAGGAGGAGAGGACTAAAGGTAGCAATAACCTGCAGCTACAAAGATCAGGGATGGTGGGCTAAGCCCTGCCAACAAGCCTGTTACCACCATCAGAGGGGGCATTACAATTCTTCTACATATTTTTGGGGTCATAAGGCATGTGAAAGAGACCTGAAACATTTCATTGGTGCTTTATTACCACTACCTGACATACATGCCCTGCACCAAGCTCTTCTGGTGTATTAGGTATGACTGGGCAGGTTATGCCAGGGCATAGTGTAGATGGTCCAAGGCATAAAACTTACTGAAAAGACACAGAAGCCAGTCTGAAGCAAAGATCAGCATAGACTGAAGTGCACTGCAGCTTTATGCAGAGCATCATTGCAACAGCTAAGCACCGCACATGCCAGGGAAGACGCGTTCATGAATTATGGTGTGAAATAAGCATTCTGTACAGGAACAGGCAGCAACCCTACCTCTCATACTTTGGGCCAAAACAGTAAGAAATAGAATATAAATCTCTCTCCCAGCCACTACACAAATCCTCCTTGTTACTGTTCTAGAAATCCGAACTCAATCTTGTGAGCTTGCTAGAACCTTGCAGGCAGCTCAGGAGCCACTGCTGACACCGGTGCAGCAACAAGTCCCAGCCTGGTGTCTGAGAGCAGTGGGTGCTACCTCCCGCAGCCCTGCAATGCTGCAATGCTGCTGCCACAGCGCTGGAGCCTCTCTGGGCTCCCCGCGACCCTACACAGGAGAGAGAGTGACGTGAAAAGCCATCTAGGGAAGAGCTTGGTGAGGTTGATAGCAACCATGGATGCAAAATAACACAACAAAATACGACATCACGGGCAGAGGAAATAAAAAGCAAACCCAAGAATTTTCAAAGCTTTCTACTGATATATACATAAACTAAAAATAATCAAAGCACCTGCAAGCAGTAGGCACAGACTTCATTTAACAGGTGATGAAAGACACATATTATTTGTATGAAGGTATAAGGCTTCTATGGCAGCAAAGAAAGCAGAAATAGAACATTTGTTATCAATTCTGTGCTCTAAACTGATACCTCATTGTTTTTTATTCCTCCTATATTTTTTTTTTCTTACTGGCTTCTTTTTAAAGAAGATATAATGACTAACAGATGCTACAGCAGTGCAGTCCAAAGTGAAAGGGTAATTAACAGATGAAAGTTCAGCAGTTGTTTCTAGTTACAATCAGATGAGCTGTACACTCCCTATCCCCTAAGTGAAGGGCAGAGATGAGCAATCCAACCTCCGCCTCCATTCCCCACTGTAACACAGTACAAAGCAGTATATATCAAGTGGGAGCTGGAGGTACAGGGATAATGAACCTGAGTGGTCCAGGTTTGTTTTAGGTTTTGCCTCCAGATTTTAATAATTGCAAATACTTACAATACTAACTTTGCCAAAATTTTAAGAATAGTCACTGCATATAGTAAAGCTGATGAAAAAATCAGTGCTAGACATCTATGTTGACCAGTGAGAAATGTGTATTGCACAGATTCATGGCTATTTATTCATAAAAACCTGTGCTTCTCTGTTGTAAATAAAGCTTATAAGGATATAACTCCTGGAGCTCTGCTGATCTTCAAAATGTAAACAAATTAGTGGAACTACTTGAGAAATGTGGAGGAATTGCAACATTTGAATGAATGAATGCAATGTATGGCTTCAAGTAATTCTTACCAGTGTAGTTACTACTTGATTAACTCGGCTGGTCAGAGCACAGTGCTGAAAACACCAAGTCTGTGGGTTCAATCCCCATATGGGCCATCCACTTAAGAGCTGGACTTCATGATCCCTGGGGGTCCCTTCCAACTCAGAATACTCTGTGATCTGATGTACTAGATGGCTGTCACAGTTTTCATTACTGCTTAGCTAACCTTAGAAATATGTCAATTTGGGCTTGTTTTGCCATTTCTGCTTCAGGGTTTGGTTGCCAAATACTTACACCACAACCATAAAAACAAGCAAACAAGACATAAAATAAGGACAAGCTTAGTTAGTTCTCATAATTGTTCAGCTGAACTTTAATTCCTACAAGAGTAAGACCAAGTACCTCAAAAGATTACAAATGAAGAGTCATTCCACAAGTGTAAACTAGAGTAATACCAATACAATTGAAAATATCACTACTGTCAAACCCCTAGTGATGAGACATTCAGTATTTCAGAAATAAAAAGTCATTACTTTGAGGAATTGCATTACCCAGAACAAATTTCACCTGGCAGTAACATTAATGACTCCATATAAGCAACCATGCCACACATGCTTATAGCTAGCATGGGAAGGAGGTTAATAAAACTCAAGCTGTAATTTCTGAATTACTTTTGAGAAAAAAATAATGGTTTACAATGTTTTCTTTTGGGGAAGGCAAGGCCTGGGAGAGAGTGCAGCATGTTTTGTTTTAAGGACTGTGAGGAAAGCTTAAAAAAACAAAAAAACAAAAAAACAAAAAAACAAAAAAAAAACCCCAAAAACAACACTCTAGAAAGAAACCCAAAAACCATCACCAGTATACCTCTGATACCAAAGACAATAAATTGCTACCTAATGGTATTTAACTCAAAAAATCCTATTTTAAATTAATACATATATAATCAGATAGCAATTTTTTTTCCTCTAAACAACCCACAAGCTGACCAAAAATCCTGAAAATATATTTCCAAAATACCAACACACAAGCTGACCAAAAATCCTGAAAAAAACATACTTCTACCATTAACTGCTCAACAGAGTTAAAAATAGTTCAGGACAACTTACTCAAAGCCATTTACTAAAGAAAACCTGAAGCCTTATATTTAAACATTTCCGTATTTATAATATCCTCTGGGAGTGGTCGTAGAGAGCTGAACTACATACCAGCTTACAGCAAAATAACTAAATCTGTTTTCATTTGACACTTTGCGCTAATTTTCAGGAAATCTGCACGTACACATTTATTTTGGAATCAGATGGTTTTTCAGAATGTTGCCACTGGCGTTGAAGAGGTGGCAAGAGGCACTGCCAGCACCAAGTGGTTATAAAGCGAAGGAGGGCTAGCCAGCAAAGTACCACAGCTGGCTCCTGTTCAATGCTACTGTCTTGAGTACCACCAAAACCAGGGGCTGCTCTAGCTCCTATTTATGGGCTGTATTTGGCCATGCTTGCTCAAATCATTCCCCCCATTTGCTCATCACAAGTTGCGAGATGCCCCATGCATGTCACACGCTGCCTTCATGCCAGCCAGTGATTTTGTCCATGCTTCTGTGGAGTTATGGGAGCACCTACTTGGGATCGTTGCTGCTTTTTTCTCTTTTGTTGTTAGATGCATACCAATACAGAAGTATGCAAAGTCAATGACTTTTTAAATGAATGCAAGTGTGGACTAATGTCTCTTTCCTCAACATTAAAAAAAATCTTGTGTGATTTTCAGAGGTTCATAACCTCCAGTTCTGTATGGCATTTGCTTTCTTGAAATCCAAACCTGTTTTAACGTCCTGACTTAAAGTTGGAGGCTGGTGGAATGACTACTGCTACTTCATCTCTTCAACGATGATGCTTTCCTCCTTGTCTCTCGGTGCTCCCCTGCATGTCTGATCATCAGGTTTGGATATGGACCAGCTGAGAACCAACCAAAATACTACAGCAGGAAGCTACCGGGCACCAGGTGAACCATTTGAAAAGATCAGTTTTCTCCTACAACAGGAAGGGCGTTGCTGCCCTGCATGGCAGACCTCAGACATGGGCATCCCTACAGAAACTGCACCAAACACACAAAAAGGCTGCATTATGTTCTTACGTTAGCAAAAATTCTCTTCATTTTCAATAACTATTCAAGTCCCATTGCTACATCACCCTGGTATCTCAAGGTCTGTGCTGTGGCTCTCTAAGGAAAACCAAACACTAGGAAATCAATCAGCTGTGCTTAACACTGGTCACGTTAGTCAGCTCAACACAAACAGATTAGGGCTGATATTTTTTATGTTTTCTCCAACACTAAGATCTTCTCAGCAGCCAAGAAGAAACCAGTCTGTAACCAAAGTGAGAGGGATTGCACCAGTAGCCTGCTGGATAAGCCTGGACTACCACTTCTTGGGGGGAGAGTGAGGGAGTTGCTGTAACCTGTCATCACAGAGCTGCCACTGGCACAGCATGGATGGGTTCAAATGGCTCCTGCCACAGATGGGCACAGGAAACTAAGACCTGAAAGCCACTGCTGCCATTTGTACAGGTCCAAAAACACAGCTGGCATGATACCACTCATAAAGTTGTCTGAGGAGTGCTAGACTAAGCCCAGCATCAGGAAACATGACTGTGGTAGTGCACATCATAGGTGAAAAGGCGAGCATGTCAGCAGCCTCATCACTGAAACCTGTTTTTGAGGCAGCCTTTAGCCGAACAATGCAGGCAAGATAAGCACAGGCTGTCTGCCTATCTGGATTGGAGATCTCACACTTTCCTGTGTTCAACCATGCTTTCCTTTACCACAACAGATGTTTCATGATATTTTCTTTACACCGAAGTAGAGAAAATTTGTTTTCCCCATCCCCTGCAAGCAGCAGGCACAGGACTCCCATGACAATGCTGATCTCAGCACTGCAGCACAAGACATGTCCCCGTCCTTCCTCCAACCTCCTCAGAAAGGCTATGCCCTGGCAAAGAACACTCATGATCTTCAAGTATTAGTACAGATATTATGAACCCTGAAATTCAATTTTATAACTATACAGAAAACTTCTACGTGTTCAGCTCAGTGTTTGTCCATTTCCCATTTCTGAATTGCCAGCAAAAACCATTCTGAAAAATGTAGGACTTCATGTAACAAAGAAAAATCATTAATCATCCTGCTGCCAAAAAAACCATCTTTATTGAGGTGCTCAGAACTGGAACCCTATCATACCATCTGAAGTGTATTATAGCAGATTTTCACAGGCAGCAGTTGGAATTAAGTACATACCTTTCCATTTGGTATTTTTCACTTCACAGCCTTAATCTAATTTCTTTGAAGACACTCAGCTATTGTTCTGGCAGAAGCATAAGGAATAATTTATAGCAAAGACTCAAAATTTTAAGTCAGTGGGAGTTAAATACAAGGCCTTAAAATTCTAGACCCTATCTCAGAAGCTATGTAAAATATTTTTCCCATTAGCACTTTTCACATCTAAAATTTCAAAAGTCACTGCAGACATTTACATCTACCATTCACAGACTTTTATTGGGAATCCTTCTGAGATTCATGTTACATAACTCAGCTGGGATAAGTATTTGAGAGCAATTAATCACTAGGGATATCGCATCCACTTCTTCAGTGAAATTTACTTAACTGAAGTCAAAAAAAGCATTTGAGCCTTTCCACAGAAATCCTCAGATGTGCCTCATAAAGTAATTTTAGTATGTACCTCACCATCCCTTACCAATTTATCTGGTAAATCAATTCTTCAATTTGTTTGCAAAGGGTTGCTATTATTAATCAAAGCAGGGATTTTTAAGGAAGGCTTTTTAGGACTGTTAAAGCAGAAGGAAAGATTCCAGCCCAGGCATAAACCAGTAGAGTAACAAGAAGGTAAGCTGGATTTGAAGGAGCAAGCATGTCTCTGGGCACACACACAGCCATGCAGACGAACAGGAAATCCAAGACATCTTTGGGCCACTGCAATATTGATCATTAGAGAAGGTACTTTAATGGTGATTTCCTACAGCACCAAAATATTAGAAACATTAATTTCATATAATGCTGGAGTAAAAATTAATGCCTTGTATTTGAAGGTCTACAGAATATGAATATTACAGGAAATAATGTAATTATTTTCCTTTATCCACTGAAGTAATCTTAATCATCACAATCATCCCAGGTCTGCAAAATACGAGGCACTCCTACTCCCTTCCTCCTCAGATCTGGTGGATAGATTTGGCCATTGGTGCCCTATGCATCAAAGCCAAACAGATCAAAGTGCAGTTCAACAGAAGGCAAGCCAATTCCAGCCAGATCTTGTGCAACCTATGAACTGGAAGGCAGCTTAATCCATTGGGATCTCCTATTTCACCAGTGTTGAGATGCAGGCTCTGATATTAGTTTGCATGGACATGGCAGCTGACCTTTAAGTTTTCTTTATTTAACTGTAAAATGGAAATTCTGCCATCCTCAAAGCTCTTGAGAAAATTCTGAGTGAGAACACCTTCAGCTATAGCTATGGCCACATCACAACGGCCCCATCTACACTGTGGCTCACTTTGAAGCATCAACCTTCAAGGAAGAGATGTTGCTCTTCCACTGAAGAGTGACTGTGGTATTTTCATACACAGGTTTCTCACTTCTTTGCGCATCAGCCCATTATTCTGCACCCACAAATTCCAGGTTCCAAAATCAAGATCTGTCTCTACAAGGCTTGCAGAAGATCTCTGATCTTCAAGCAAGCCTCAATCATCCTAAAGGATATCTTGCAAGGTTACAGTACTAGATGCTGTAGTTATTAGAGGTCTCATAGGGATGCTGGCAACCATGAGCACTCTCAGCATCTGTAGTACCCATAGGATTTAATCCACAGCATTTTAACATCTGTTGATTTTTCATATTCATTTTGGTTTTTTCTTTAAATCCCCTCTAGCAAAAAAAGTGACACACCCCTCCCTTTCTATGTTTATTTCTCTTCCAGAAACAAACCAACCCCCCACTGGCAACACTACGACAACAATATGAGAGTCTAACTTGACTTCAAGATGACTGCAGAAGACAGAATTTCATTAGTTCAATGGGATTGATGCCTGCCTCATGCTAATTTTGTTTCATTTCAGTCCATCCCTTTCCATTTGTGCCATCTGTTCTTGTAACCAATTTACCTTTTTCATCCACAGCAAAACAGATTAATTAATTAAACACAAAGGAGGCAGCTAGAGGAGCTTTAAAGGTCCCTTCCAACATGGACTAGTTTATGATATGACAGCATAGGTAGCCAGTTGCCCCATTTTCTGGTCTCGGGACCCCCCAAGGCCGCTGGCAGAATCCCAGCTGGGAGCCACAGTGCCAGCCCAACACGGCTACAGCTCTGCAGGAGTCCTGCTCTTACACCACACTCAGTGCTGAATATTAATGAAGCTTGATTAAAACCACAAGGGCAATCCCTAGTCAGGGGGAACACTGTTTTCAGATTTCAGTATTGCAAAATATGGTCTCCAGAGTGTTCCTGGATATACCACTGCTCAGGTTGTTACTTCCACTGCTGCTAATTCCCTATCTTCCCAAAATAACCTCTCACTGTTTTTATAGCATTTCAGTGAAGAAGCTCCGCAAATTTGACAGAAAGCAAACTTGTGATAGCTAGAGGTACTGAAATAAATGGAAAGCTGGAGAGGGATAGGGTTCAAAAAGGTTTTTTTTATTAAAAAGTAATTTTTTTAAATGTACCACAATCCGCACAGAGCAAGCTGTTTGCATAGAGAAGACAAAAGGAATACAAGAGCACTTCCTATGCAATAGATAGGCAAGATGTTTATCTAAAACATTACTTCATTAGGAAACACTGGGGGACATCCTCCCACTGAAAGCAAAAAATAGAAAACAAAACTTACCTACACACTTTCGACTTCTCTCTGTCTCCTACATCCTTACTATTATAAACAGACTCCCAAAGTGCCAGCCTCAGCATTTTTATCTCCAGAAGCAGCAGACTCTTGCCTATGAAGGCAGCACTTCAGCATAAGGATGGACTGAGCTCTGAGGATGTAAGCATGGGGGAGGGAAGCTTCGATATTACAACCCATCCATCAACCACTTCTATAAAGCTCTTTTGTTCCAAGTTCATACTTAGCAACTCAAGGTCAAAACTGATGTTGGAAAATGCAAATTGTAAGTCAACCCAGACTTTCATCCCATGTCTCTTCTTGACCTTAAATGCAAACAAGAAACAGGCAAAAAGAAGTTTCAGCTACATGATCTATTTATATAAAAATATGTATTGAGGAATACTAACAAATTAAAAATTACTGGGGGTTAATATACACTTCTACTGATACAGATTAGAAAAAAAAAAAATCAGAATATGTGCATTTAGGATAAAAGGCCCTTACTTTTTTGGCTCTCTTACACTCTGGGCAAAGTCAATTTCACCTGGTATGGGCTGTTCTGTTTATTTTTTTCTTTGTTGTCTATTGGGATTTGATTTTTTAGTTTTGAGCTGATTTTTTTTTCTTTGAGAGAAACACACACAAGGTTTGATTGAAAGCACCACAGGGAAAACTAGCTGATTGAAAAAACCCCAACCTTTTCCTCTCTGGTACAAAACAAAGGAACACATCTCTATTAGCCTTTGTCTTTAAGAAGTCCTGGGTCAGATGTTGGCAGCCTCCACAAAGAAGAAAAATAGTAGGTATTACCAATAAAAAGCAAGGGTTTCATTGCAGCCAAGAAAACAGGATGTATTCCACAGGCTATAACTATTATCCTTAGAAACACAATATGGGGAGAAAAAAAAAAGAAAAATCATTCATTACGTTCAAATACTTAAGAGCAGACTTTTCATTGAACCCCATTTTTTGCAGTATTCCATGGCAGAAAGCAACAGAGGTGCCAAATACCTGAGATTACAAGCTTATCCAGTGGATATTTCCCAGAGGTGCTGTAACAAAAATCAATTTACATGGACAACAGAAAGACTGTGTAAGACAAGAGAACTCTGACACAGAACACTGATCTAGTATTTAAAATCTCTGAATTTTAGATGATCTGGCAGTCTTTAGCATTGTCATCACAAAACTTTGAGTTTTATTCCAAGAGTTTACATATAACATCTTTCATATGGGAAAAGTCCTGCCAAGAGTTTTAAATATAGCTGTATTGAATGCCAGTTTGGCTTCCTCCATGTGAATTTGGACAATTTTAACAAGAGTTTATGAACTTGCACTGGGAAAAAAAATGTATCATGACAGTTTGCCATCCATGTATGTAAGTTATAAGTTATGTAAAACACCAGATAATTCTGCAGTCTAGCAAAAATATTTTAAAACTGTTTCTCTCCAATAGCTTTGATTTGGCCCTTAAATCACAACTTTCTTCTAAAGCACCATCACTTTTACACAGTCCTGGCAATTAAGTCAGCCTGAAAGGTTGCATACTTAGGGGAAGGATAGGAAAATGTGTTTAATTAGCAGCAACTCAGGCTACTGAGGAACTGCTTTATTTGATCAACTGCTGCTGTGGATGATCAAAAAGGTGTTTCCTGTAATTCTCATTGGAGTTCGCTTGTTTGCCCCAAGCAAGATGAAGGACAGAACTGTATGGTATGTTTTCCATCCTCCTTAATAAAGCTCCCATCAACAAGGAAAAAATAGGGTACTGTAGTAATGTAACCTAGATCCTAGACAGTTTCCAAAAACCCAGCCAAGGATCTTTGTCAGAATTTCAAAGAGAAGCCGCTGCTGAAATTCTTAAGCATGCGGAAGGGTTGTTCAGGGCTCCTCCTGCATACAGTGAATGCTTTTCACTCTCTAAGAGATCGTTGCCAGCAGGATCTGTAAGGTGAGACTCTGGAAACAGTTTCCACTTTCTCCACTGGAGACAGTTTCCATCTTTCTGAGATCAAGTTTATTACCTTGCCTTTCAACAGAAACAATAGGTATTTTTATGGAGAGTATTAAAGCTCTTCCCAAGAAACACTGCAAGGTCCGAAGTCCTCAAGTAAATAATTATAAGTAAAAATAAAAAATATTATTTTTAATTTTTAGAATGTGATTTTTGGCTCCCAGCTCTATAACTTGATTAACTAACACCTTCCCTTGCCCATCCTTTTTCAAATAAATGTGCTAAGACACAGTCACAGTTTAGGAATGGTATTTTCCAATTTAATGCTCCTGCTAAAACCACACTACTGCTTGCTCCCCCCTCACTCCAACTGGAGGCACAGGTGGAGATAAGAACAATTAACTGGAAACAGCAATGAGATAAGAAAATAAACAGCAGCGATATTAATAACAAAAGGTTATTAATAACAAAATAATAACAAAAGACATAGAAACTATTTACATGGAAAGCCCATGACAATAAGCAAATACCAGATGGCTTCCCTCGACACCTTTTCTTAATTGGGGAAACCCCTTATCCCCAGGACAGAGAGAGAGAGAGTAAGAGCGAGTCCCTTTTCCCCCTGCCTGCAGAATAGCCTGAGGTGGTACAGAATAACATCTGGGTCCCAGCCACACGCCCTCCCTGGCCAAAACCAGGACAGACCTTTACCAAAGGCCACAGAGTATTCCAGCTCTCTTGATCAAGTTGTTTTTCATCTTGGGTCCCACTAGTACCTCTCTTGGACAGCCTTCCAGTAAGGAGTGTATCCGTGTTCGTGGTTATAATGCTTTGACAAGAGGCAATGAGAACAAACTGTAATGCATGAAACTCCATTTGAGCATATGGAAAAACAGTTTTGCTATGAGAGTCATGATTGCTCCATCCTAGGAGGTATTCAAAACCCAAATGCACACAGCCCTCAGCACCTGGCTCCCACTCAGCCTATCCTGAGTGGGGGGTTGGATTAGGTGGCCACAGCCAGAAGGTAGTGACCAGTAACTCAATGTCCAGATGGAGATCGGTGACAAGCGGGGCCCCTCAGGGGTCCATTCTGTTTAATGCCATCAGTGACATAGATGAAGGGATCAAGTGCACTCTCAGCAACTTTGCGGGTGACAGACACCAAGCTGAGTGGTGTGGTTGACACGCCTGAGGGGCAGGATGCCATCCAGAGGGATCTGGATAAGCTCAACACGTGGGCCCATGGGAATACTATAGGTTTACCCATTCAGTTGCAACATTCTCAAGACAGGACCTTTGGTGACTACTCAAGCAGCCTCAAGAAGTCTCCCTTGAAAAGTTTCATTCCATTCAAACTCATTGTCTCAGCTTCAACAACAGCCACCAAGGTAGGGGGAGAAAGGTAATGCAGCCCATGGCACACAGTTAAAGTATCTTTTATAATACCCTTTTATATGATAAAAGTGGAGGCTGTGCTCTTGTGCTAACCATGACCATGCAGAACTTTCAGGCTGACAATGAGTGACACTGCCCACTTCAGTGTTCACTTACAGAGCTCATACCTGGACTTGCTATTTGGTGCTATCTGCCTTTTGTCAGTCAGTCATTTTTCCTATTGACTGTTTTTATTAAAAGCTGAGATATTCTGGAGGTGTCCCAAATAAATTCAAAGTCCCACTAAAGATATGCCCATGCTTTCATGCTTTGGGACTAACTTTATTCATATTTTTATAAGCCACTAATACTGATCTAAATTAGAAATACCACATGTGCATAGATATAACTAGTGATAAAACCAGTGGAGCACAAACATGCCAAGCTGACAGGAACTCAGATGAAGACAAGCTTTTGTCTATTATGACCTAATTCAATTTTCTACCAGTTGCACTACACAATGCATTTAAATAATTTAAATATTTGATGCGTTAAGCTGCAGCACATTATTTCTATATGTACAATGCTAAATTACCCACTCTTCTTCCTACCTTTTACAAGCTGAAGCTATTTCCAGACTGCAGCAAGTTTCACAATTTGTCAGCAAGGTTGCTAACAGTAAAAAAATGTTTTGTAAAGAAAAAGCTACTGTATTTTATGTGTTGGAAAAAGGGGTGGGAGAGGAAAACATGCTTAGTTAGAGCAACAGGGTCAAAACAACACGCCTTGAAGAGCACTCCTCTCCCATGTTACATACCACACTCTTCAGAGGGGACATCACAAATTACAGAATTCAAGCCAAACTCAGCAATGAGTGGGAGCAGGCAAGTTAATAAGCACTGCAGATGGTTTTAGTCTTCATTACCATCCAGTAGACACAATGTCTCTGTAACAGATATGGACAAACAGAGACTTTTGTAACATGACAAACTAAAAAGCACCAAGAGCTGTATGTTTTTGTGGTATTCTTCACCTCAGGCAAACTGTGGATTTCTAATTACCTGTTCTTCCTCTAGACCTCAAAAAAGCCCATAACTGTTGTGAAACTTTGGGTTCTTCAAAACAGACCGTTTTAAGCCACACTTAACTAAATTACCATCTTCTGGATTCACTCGTATGTGTTATGACTAGATTCTCTCAGGGCAAAGAGCCTTCTAACTCGTGCTTAAATCTCCACTGTGTCTGTGCTGTGTAAGTGCTTCCTAATGTTTTTAGGAAATTTGTTATCACAAACAGGCCAACACTGCAGTTTAACCTTCCTTCAGGATAAACAAGCACAGCCTCTCTCCCCTCCACGCAGATTTGGAGAAGGGCAGCCCTGTCCTACCACTGACCATCAAGACAAGGCAGGGCAAGAGAACAGACGCACACGTGCCTCATTTTCTCCAGCTTTCCTTTCTTTCCTGAAGGTAAAGATCACAATTATAGATTATAATTCTACGGATCTCATAATTATTATACAATTATAACTGCAACAGTAATTTCAAAATCAACTGCAATAATGTATTTACATTGAAACCACTCTTGTTATGACCCTGCCTGCCTCCCCAGGATGAGGCAAACCCTTTGCGATGCCAGCCGGGATTTCCGAGGCGCAGAGGCAGAGCCACTTCGGCTCGCGTTGCACAACCGGGGCTGAGCCCAGCTGCTGCCCAACGGGGTCAGGGGCCCCCCCCTCCACGGGACTGCTCCCTGCAGGGCTCAGGCTGCCCCAGCCTGCCCAACAGGACTGCACATGCTCCCCACTGCGAGGGCAGCAGCCAGAGATACCAGGAAGGGTGTTGGCCCCACAGAGATCGGTTGCCATACCAGTTTCCCATATCTGGGCTTCCAACAAGGTCGTGAATGCAACCGGTACAAAACCTGTCAGCTCTAACCCCATTAACACCCTTCTGTTTCCTGCCTTAGCCATTCCCTATGGCATGCATTCAGCCATGCAGGATGAGTTTGTGGTAAGTGTACTTACGCCTTAAAATACGTGATCTTCTATCATATACACATTATTAAAATAAAGTTAGCAGGAGGAACCACATAGTACTACCTACCTTTATTTTAATAGAACAAGGAAATAGCTCAAACAACTTTTAGAAAACTGCATCTAAACTAACATGCTGAGACATTTATGAACATTACTGTATTTTCATTCTTTCTTCCTCATAACAAATCTAGAATAAACTTATTTCTTTCTCACATTTAAAAATTTTAAACTTCACATAAGAATGCCTCCATGTTTCCAACGCTACAAATCAAAATAGTATAAAGGAGGCTATAACAATGTATTTAATTGCATCTGAACATATATCTTCAATCTTACAGAGTGATCATCTTCAGAAATTCTTGGTTTCTTGGACTTCAGCAGAGAAATATTTTTCAGTGTCCAGGACATATATTGGAGGGAGGAAAAATAATTCAAAATTTGAGAAGAAAGGATTTTATTTGCATCATGTCCAGAATAATGGGTAATGGATTTTGCTGTGTTATCAATCAAGCTTTGCTTGTGCTTTCTTCTAAATTGAAGATTAAATACCACAGTTAATGAAAAGTTTTCTAGGAGCTTGTTCCCATTTCCTGGTAGTTGGGTTCTTTTTTCTACTTCAAAATGTTTTAAGTGTCTCTAAGGACAATGTGGCTAACAACATGTTGATATTTTCTTTTTAACTTTTAATGATACTGCATTAGCCAAGCATCACTTGGTTTCTCAGTCGTTCCAAGCAGATTCAGTTACTCACTATGAACTAGATACTGAACAGGAAGGGAAAGCCAGCACCACTTGCTTGGGAGCTCTTCCCTTCCATACAGCAGGAAAAAAAGGTGCCACTAGAGATAACCCACAAGGCACTCATCTTGGATCCTGCTGAGCTTCCTGTAAGCAAACTCCATCTGCTGCCAAAAGCTAAAACTTGCTAAAGTAGAAAACAAAAGACAGATACCCATTTGCAAGGAGAAAGACTGGGCTTGCCTTCTTACTCGAACCCAAGATTTTGAGAAACTTTACTAATGTAACAGCCAGACACAAAGAAAGTATATAAGCCAGTGAGTGGCAATATTTATCCCACCACTTAAAAGCTGACAAGAGCTCTTCTGTGGCCAACATTTTGACATTAAAAAAAGAAAAATTGGGAGAACCAAGAAAGAAGAGCATTCAAGTACAACACATTACCATTTAAAACATACTGTATAAGTGTCTTGTTTTCATTTTCCAATTGGTTGCTCAACCAGGGGGAAAAAAAATCCCACCATTGTCACATATGCTTGAAATCGCTATAATTTTTCCATTATTATTAACATTTACATTTAGTGCTAGTAGAAAAAACTAAGTGGCTCAATTCTTCAGATAGCATTCATAGTTCCAATATACTTCAGGAGGCAGCTGTTCTAGTCCTAATCTCTGAAAAGTAGGAGGTAAGTTAATTAAAAAATTACAATCTTAGATTAATCAAAATTTGGTTAGCTAGGCTACAGCCTGATTACAGTAAAAGGAACATCCAATCAACTAACTTAACAGATCTACCTGTTATCAAGATGTCAAATTTCAAATTAAAACAGAGTTGCTGCTCACATTACAGAAATTAAACTTACTGAAACATTAAAATGTCTTCTAAGTTTGAAAGTTATAAGAACTCAGCCACAGACACACATTAAAGTCAGTTCCTTTGAGGGTTTTTTTATTTCAAGTAATACCTTGATATTCTCACTTCCATCACTGTAATGGCCTAAATGGTTTTGCATTTGCTTTATACTCCTATAGCAGAGCAAGGGGCATGTTTGGAAGGGAAGCAATAAAAATGAAGAAAGCGGCATACTCAGTTATTATGGTGCTACCCACTGTGCCACAACCTCAGGCAGGAAGGCCTTACACTGAGGCTAATACCAAGGGGTTATGAAATAGAGGGGTGAGAGGTGCTCTCAGGAGAAACCCAAAAGCTCCATCAAATTTCACCCTTCCCTCTCTCTGCTTCTTGTCTCCTCACCTCCTTCCTCACTAACCCAACCGACTATCAGGCCTGAAGAGGCTGTTGTGTTTGAGGAAGGCAAAATGCTGAGTTTTAACAAGAGACATGGGTGGTGAGGTGCACAGCAGACACTGGAACCGTCACACCTCAGAACAGGGAGAGGCAGCTCAGAGCACACCTGGGGTGAGTGAGGAGTCTAAACTACTAAGGTAAATGAGGAGGAGAAAATTAGAGGAAGGAAAAATAATTAATCAGGTTTTAGCCTAAAAACTGTGTAGTCCAGTGGCTTCAACGGGGTAACTACGCAGAAGAATGATATCAAAGCAATTACTTGGTTCTGCCTCTCTCTGCAGGAGTAACTACCCTGCCTCCAGACTGCAGAGTGCCCGAAGCTCAATCACATTAATTGGACCTTAAACATTTATATTCTAACTACTCCTAGTTCTTAAAGGGCAATGGAATCTCATATGAACAATGCTGATTAAAGGACAAGAGGCCAATAAATAAATAAATAAAAACAACCTAACTTAAACCACCATCATTTACAAATGACAAAGAGAAAAAGCCCGTGACAGCCTGAAGCCAGAAGCAGCCCTGCCCAACTAAAATATGGTAGGATGTAAGTACAAACAACTTGCAAAGTCCACCCACATTAATCTGTGCTAAGCCCAGAGACAGCAAAATATTTTCTCTAGTCTCTTAAATTGCATGACATCCAGGCTTTCTGGAGACTGCCATCCAACCAGCAGGTTTCCTATCCAACCTACAGCCAAGAACAACATTTAATTAGCATGTTTAATTGATCTTGTTAACTGTAAGGGTGGACAGCTTTGATCTCGCCTGCTGATAGCTAGTTTAGGACTACAAAAGAAACTGGGGCTTTGCATAATTGCCAAGCTTTCGATGTGTGTCTTTTAATTCCTTCTGTTTCCCAATCCCCCTTTCTGTTTCTGCTGCACTAGTGCTCCAGATAACAGGAAGCAAAGAACATGCCATCATTTATTTGAGCATGTAGGCAAAAAAAAGGAAGATGAGGAAAGGGAAATTGCTGCTCCTTCACCCAGAAACACAGGAAAAGGCCGGGAATTACCACAGTGAATCTGGCCTGGGCAACATTAAATGAGGTACCCCATGGCTGAGGGCAGCTAGCACCAAACACTTCACTAGAAGATGCAGGAAGCACTGTGTGGGATAAGCTGCTCCCAACCCCCCTTGAAAGCCTGATCCCACTTTCTGTTGATTAGAGGCTGGTTTAAATTCCAGGATAGAGGGTTTGAGGAATTTCAGTGGCTCTCCACTGTATTGTTCTATGTTGGATGAGCCTATGTTAATAGGCTTATCCAAAAAATTATTCCTCTGCAGAAGATTCATATTAGCTTAGAGAAAAGCCTGCAAGACCAAGATTATTAGCTTGCACTCAACCAAGATGAGACTGTGCCAATACTAATAGGAAGAGAAACTTCTGAGGACATTTTAGTGCATCCTAAAATATCTAGCAAACTTCAAAATAGATCCTAATTGAAAATAACTAAATACAAGTATGTTTAATTCATTAACTACCTCTCCTAAATGCCGTTTTCCTGAATGATCAAGCCAATCATAAGTTCCACGGAAATAAATGTTCGTAGGTGGTGTATAATAGGTTCTGAGCAATGTACAAAGCAGCTCTACATTTCAGCCAAAAGTGTCAACTGTTTTCAGAACAGCAAGCCAAACCCTCATCAAACTGAATTCAGCTGGAGCTTTGCCACTCAGCAGGACAACGACTTGGCCCACCATCCCCATGGGAAATCTTTTTCTAACTCAGACTTTCTTCCTGCTTATTTCAAATGAAATCTCCTTTGGATCAGGTTGAATTTCCACAGATAATTAGTCTTGCACTAGCTAAATAAAACAAGAGTTATATTGCTTCTGAGCAGCAAACTGAATAATTACAACAGGGTTAAAGAGAAAATTTCTTATTTTCTTTCCCAGGGGGAACTTGGGGATTAACTGTTTAACATGGTTGAACTTTGCTGTTGAATCTTCGTATTGCACATCAACAGAGAGACGTACCACAATGCAGTCACCTCAGGCATTTGTAATCATGGATGATCTGTAGCTCCCAAATAGTGCTAGAACAGAGTTCTTCACCTAAGAGCCTGTCTTTTCTCACCAAAGCATTCTCATGAGCACACTGTGGTTTTGGTGGTTAGTTTGGGGATTTTGGTTGTGGTGTGTTTTGTTTTCTTTTGTGGGGTTGTGTGCTGTTTGACTTTTTTTTAATCCGTAAACCTTTTTCTAAAGAAGGATTCTTCTTATTGCTGCAGGATGATGAATATCTTGTATTCTCTGTCCTTACACCAGAAACTATAGAAAGCCAGCCAGCCCCTTCATCTCCTGCCTACTGCTGATACTGTCTCAAATAATGCTCATTCTGGTGGCTTGGGATGGAGGAGGGGTTTCCCTAGGAATAAGCTGAATAAAGCTTCCTGTTCAGCTAAAGCAGGAAATGTGCTCCAGTACTGCCTTGCACACAAAGAGTGGAAAATACTTACTAAACAAAATAGCAGGAGATGAAGTGTAAACTGGATTGTCCTTCCATCATGCAGACAAATAGCCATACTCCCTTGCCCCCAGCTCTCATGCATTAATGTCCTTAAACTTGGAGGAAAAAAAAAAAAACAACCAAAAAACATACATATGTATAGACATTGTGCATCAAAATCAAATTATTATGCTGTGCCTTTAAAATCAAACATTTTAAGCAACACTAATTAGGAGGTAGCATTTCCTCCCTTCCACAAAATCAGTTTCTCGTTAAAACAGGAGGTGCAACTGGCCAAACCCCATTCTGCTGGTGGAGACACTGAACCAGAAGTTGTCATTAGGTTAACCTCCCAGCATCTCTTTCAAATCATCTCTTCAAAAAGACTTAAAAATAAATAGCAGAGAGGATGGAAGGAACAGCCTTCCAGTCTGTCAAACCACTGGGATTTACAGAAAAGAACAGCAATAATATTTTTGCGTAAATAACAGCAGATGGCAGAAGACAAATATTAATGGAAAAAATGTCCTTCTTCATGCCCTACAAAAACAATGACTGTTTAAGGCCCCATAGCATTTCCCAAGAGCTGGCCTTGTAATTCATGCAAGATTTCTCTTCAGCCATCATATGCCTTTTGACGAGCTCTGATCGCTTCAAAGAGGCACTTGTCCTCACCCACCCTGACATTTGAGAACCAAAAGTGATGAAAAACTACATCACCTGATGCTAGGTCACAGCTACAGATGCACACTGCTAGAAAATTAAAAGCTGTTAGGCAAGTCCCGTGGTGTAAAACACATTATGGCAGCTGGATGCTGGAAACATATGACAAAATATCATGCAAAACAGCAACACACATAAGCTTAATGAAAACCTGATGAAAGACTGTTTAAAAATGTACTGAATCTAATTAATTCTCTAGATGTGACTAGTGCAGCTGAACTAAGGTCACAAGTACTGCATACTACACTTGAGTTTTATAAACCACCTTGAGCCATTAGAGCCTCCCATCACCATGAGTTATAAACCAGTCATCAGCCCATAGGGCCGTGTCTCATCATATTTTTATGTTCCTTTTTGTGGCACAACACCCTGCTCATTATGCGAAGCTCAAATACATGTCAGGAGACCATTTTACCAACTGGCCTTAAAAATAGCCTTGTATTGAAATCAAGTCAAGCATAATTTTCTCAGTTGGGGGATATAATGAGAAACTTCTCTACCACTGTAAGCAAAAAGTTAAAGAGAGCAGAATCATTCTAGTGAATCTGAAAACTCAGCCATCACCAAGACTGCATACATCTGAAAGCTACCTTCAAAGTGCTGAAGCAGACATGAAATTAAACTCTCTGAGTATGTGTAGCACACCAGTACAAAACCCTTGGAAAGGAGGCCTCCCAGCTGAAGGGCATGGCTGAATTCCAGACATGGGTTAGTTTATCCCTAGTAAGGGTTGCAAAGACGTAGCACCTACTGCACTACAGCACATCCTTAACCAGTTTGCCACCTCAGAAAGTTCTCTCCCTTGTGGAGCAGTGAATGGATGTCCTTGAACTAATGCATTCACTACAGGACACCGGCGAGCATGTAACAGAAGAGAAACATCAGAGATCATCTGAGACACATTTACCTATTCATACTCTAATATCTAGATCTAGGAGCATATGGATCCTACACACACACAAGGACACACTGTACAGACAGACCAGCAAGAACAGTCAATGACTGCAGAGAGTGACTAAGTGAAGACAAAGAGCTTTGTTCTGCCTGCTTTCCCTCCCTCACACCCCTGCCCATGCTCAGTGAGGAACAAACACTGATGCACCCCTGTTATCTGAAGGGTACTGAAAGTAAGCTTTACTTTGAAACAAAATTATAATTGTGCAAAAATAAAATTAAAAAAGGCCACAATTTCAAAGTACGTACTTTTCCAAGCACCATGGACACACATAGCATATCTTCTAACCAGCTGCCAGTTTGCAGCTACTTCCCAAAAAGTGGTTGTAACCCAGATTTGAAGTTTTCTAGTCATCTTCTGGTCCTTCCCATACAACATCATGCTGGGATCTCAAAAGTTGTTCTGGGACCTTCAGTTGCAAGAGGAAAATATTGACTGGGCCCCACAAAGAGAACAAAAGCCATTTATTCCAGTAGAAATTACCCATGATTTGAAAAGCAGGTGTACAGTGTCCTATCCCCTCATCCTGAATGCAGGAGCAAATTACTTAAGTCATCTGACAAAATGTCATGCTGCACCTGTGTGTGTACTTGTGCACCACAAAAGGTGCAGTAACTTACAATATCTGAAAAGGTTTATGATCAGTAAAAACCTAGTAAATGGGAAAGCAGTTATGCAATCCTTGTTGTTCTTACATACTGCAACAGCAAACAGCTTTCTTCATGAGACTTCAAAAATTGGAAGGAAAAATCCCCCTTGCTGTTGTTCCCAAACAAAGACAGCATTATTAAACCATTTTCTTTGTTTTCCATATAGTTCCCTTTAATGTCAGGAACAGGGTCAAATTTGCAGACAAGTCTTGACAGCTTGTATTACAGAGATGTTCATGACTCTAACTGCAACTGAGCATCCTACCTGATCTCCTTGACCAGATTGCAGTATCTAGAAAGCCTATAGGAATTGTCATGGCTTTATGTGCAGCTTCATGTCAATATCCTCAGTATGCTCAGCCTAGATTGCAATGCATAGTGACTGAATAGGTAAATAAAATAACCTTCCTTTACAAACAAAACAAAAAATCCCCCAAACCAACAAACAACAACAAAAAATAAACAACCAACACACCAAAAAAAATTAGAACAAAATAATCATTCATTCTCTTAGACTTAAGTGAATGAGATCTTTGAAAAGTGAAAATAGCAGCAGCAATGAGATTTCAAGTAGCAAAACTGAATGAACAGAAGACATGACACTTAGCAAAGAATTTAAAATCAGAGAACGCCAAACATCAGAATTGCATCGTTTTGGGCATCACAATGACAAGAGCAAAGACCATCAAATTAAAAGCAATAACGGGCTTAGCCCAAAGAACTGAGCTACAGCAACAAAACCAAAAATTCATGAATATATAGTTTGTGCAAAAGGATGACTAAGAAAGAATACAATCACAAAGAGTCTGACACACAGAATTTCAGGGTTTGTACAGTGCAGCAGTAGCCTTAATATACATTGCATCAGTGCCTTTATATACATTGCATCATTGTATGGCAATCATTAGCATCCTATTTAAACTGAGATAAATAAATATTGCTTCCTATCAGACAATCAATTTAATATACTAGTATACTGCAGGTATCCCCAGTAATAACACACTTGCATTTCAAGTGTGACAGCACCATGCCACACCTAATTAACACAACTATATTGGCAGAAAAGGTTATACTTGTCTTGGTGAGGAAGAAAAGGTCCTTCAGTTTACCATTCAGTTATAAAGCACCTAAAAAAGTAAAACTGGTTAGCACAAAACTTTAGCCTCACACTTAAAAACCACGAAGTTTGGTATGGATGATGACGGTTTCCTCCCCCAGAGAAATCACATACTCAAGTATACCATAAGGAATACTTCTGCAATGAAACAGGTAAGTTATCCATACAGGGTTCATACCCTTTAAATCTTTTTTCTGAAATTATCAATTAATTTACTTCCTTATCAATTTTGCTCATAAGTGTGCCATATGGAAAGCAAGCTTTCTACTTCCAGTCAGAAGAACACTGTCGATGTCTCTGAGCAACAACCCTATTTAAGTTGGGCTTATGCCTTATATAGCTGCCACAAAAGTTGCAACACAATTATTTGGGTTCCTGAATGTTTCCAGCACATTGAGAAAGCTAAGCTGATGTTGCAAGCCATCTCCCACACTGTCTGTGGGGAGCTTGGTCACACATAAACAAAATTTCATGTACCAGATGCAATTTTTTACTGGATCCTTTCTCCAAAGTTGGACCAAGCTCAGGAAAAAAAATCAAACCACCTTTTCCTATAGTTCTGTGTAGGTGTACAATTAGTCACTTCTAAGGGCCACTTTACAGGCTCTGAAAGAAACTTAACAGCCTCCCATGCTGCCACTGCTTAGGAATCCGAGGCCGAATCTGCATCTTGCTGCCTGGGCTCCGTATGAAGTTGAAATCTCAAAGTTTGAGATCAGCTCAGTACAAAGAAGAGAAACTCGAGAGAACCGAGAGACACAAAACCAGCTGCAAAATACATCCAAGTTTCTATTTACTGAGGTCTTTCCATGCACATATAAAAGAATTAATCAGGCATGTGGGCTGAACTGTCAGAAGCTCGGCTGATCCCAAGTCTAGCGCATACCCGGCATAAGCATATAAACAAACTCCCCCGGGATCACAGCGCTCTCAGCTCCCGGTGCTGGCGGCCCCCCGCCCCCGGCCAGCCCGCTGCCCGCCCCGCGGACACGTTCTCCCCGGTGAGCGAGGGCTCCGCCGCACAGAAGCACTGGGGGAACACCCGCAGCCACCAGTCCCGCACGCTGACACCGTTCCTCCCGCACGGGCCGGCGACATCCAGGGCCGGAGCCACCGGGACGGAGCCCGGGGTCGGGGTGTTCCGGAGGGGGATGAGCAGCGCCGCGCTACAGCCCTTGGGCACCGGCGGGGCCCGGGAGGAGCCGCGGCGGGACCGGGGCGGCCGCCGCCCCTGAGCACGGGAAAAGAGAGACGGGGATGCTTAGGTGTCCCTCTTTCCTTTCTATTTTCAAATAAATCACAGACTAGAGCCCAGCCTGTCGCGCCAACAGCTCCGCCACCGGGCGGCCGCCCTCCTGCCGGTCCTCCCGCTCCCCGAGCCGCCCCGCCACCGTCCCGGACGAGCTCGCAGCGCTGGGCAAGGCTGGTACTCACGGATCTTGACTTTGCGGTGGTCGAGGCGGGCGAGGAGCTCCTCCAGAGCGCCGAGGCGGCGCTGGAGCCGGGCGTTGCGGTGGCACAGGGAGTCCGCCTCGCTGAGGATCCCGCCGAAGATGTCGCCGGCGCAGCGGGAGAGGTCGGAGAGCTGCATCAGCAGCGACACCAGCGCGTACGAGCTGACCTGCTCCAGCGTCCCGAAGAGCGGCACCGCGCCGCGGCGGCGCCCGCCGCCCCCCTCCGCCGTCCCGGCGTGGTCCCCGGGCGCCGGGCCGCCCCGCTCCGCGCCATCCCCGCCGGCCTCTTCCAACCTGCACAGCTTCAGCGGCTCCAGGGTCCGCAGGGGGAACGGCATCGCGGCCGGGAACGGGGAGCAGCGCGGGGCACGGCAGCGGCAGGGGTGGCGGGGAGAGCTAGGCGTCCCCGGCACGAAAAGTGTTCATCCGCGCAGCGGCCGCGGTGACAAAAGTTCAGAGAGAGGAGAGGCAGGGAGAGAGAGAGAACAGCACAACAACAAATGAATCGGGGCGGGAGGGAGGGCGGCCGGGCTACGCGCTGCGGGGCTGGGGGGGAGCCGCCGCCTCGGCGCAGGGGGAGCCCCGCGCAGCGCCCATGTGCGGGAGTGGCCCCCGGAGGCGGGAGCGGCCCCGGGAGGAGGGAGGGGATGGGAGGGAAGGGGAGAGGAGGGGGAGCGGAGCGCAGCACCGCCGCACGGCGGGCGCGGTGAGAGCCCGGGCCGGCCGGGAGACAGGAAAGAGCCCGGCTTTCTCTCCGCGAAGTGAGGATGAGGCGGGGAGGGAGGGAAAGAGGAAGCGTGGGAGGGGGACTGAAGCGCCCTGGATGCGGCCACAAAGGAGGAAAGGCAGCCAGAGGAGGAGGGGAGAGAAAGCCCGGACCAGCTCCACCTGGGGAACCCCGCGCCGTTGCAGGCACTTTTCTGAACGCACCAAACTCCCAACCCGGAAAGCGAGAGCTGGAAAAAGAGGAGGAGGGAAGGGAGGGGGGAGGAAAAAACCTCCACGAACCTGGGAAAAGCAGGAGGCCGCCGCCTACCTGTGGCTCCCCGAACTGGAGCCTCACCCTTGCCGGCCAGCCAAGGTAGCTGCTCCCGGCCCGGCCCCGCGGGGCTCGGTCCAGCGGGACTCCCCAGGGAGAAGCCAGCCCGTCCGGCCGCCTCTGCTCGGCCAAAGGGGCTAAGGAAGAGAGGGGGCACGTCTCGGCTCAGCCCTTTCCCCTGCCGTGCTGCCGGTCAGGCCAGAGGTGCTGCTCCAAGGTAGGGAAAGAAGAGCAGCCTGTCTGGGAACGGTGCGTTCTCTGTGGTTATTTTTTAGTAAGATTTACACTAAGGTAGGAGAAGAAAAGTCTGGCCCGTGACACCGAGTGTGGCAGTACCAAACGTTGCACATAATGCTGGTGTGGACCTAAGGCAGGTTCCAGCCTTAGAAGCCCCCACGCTTAGGACACAATCAGCTCTTCATGGAGATGACGGCTCTAATGAGCTATTCCCCACAGAACCAATTTAGCCCACAAGCAACTGTCAACAGCTGCTATTTAATTTTAATTGGACAATGCCCTACTGGCTCTGGCTCCTGCTATATGATAAAGGGAGCAACCCAATCCCTCTCTTCTTGTGGGAAAGGGCCCTGGGGAAAAGTGGTTGTATAGTTCCTTCCTGCCTCATAGCTTGTTCTGGCTCCTGCTGTAGCTCATGAATACATGTGATGAAAGAAAGAGAATCAGCTGGAGAAGGAAAGGTCCAGGGACGTATCCACCTTCATTAGCATGTTGAGGACACACAGTTTATGTAACAAAATATTCTGCATCATCTGTAGCTTTAGTGTTTGTTACTTAACGAAAACCTGAAGGAAACCATTCCACCAGTAGTGTTTCAGAATTTTTTTGGTGCATGGAGAAGTATGGGGGCTGCAGACAGGGGAATACAAACCAAAGGCTTGGTGGCACACTCGAGAGTTAAGATTTACAGGAAAGGCTTGCAAGGGTGATAGTCATATCAAAACTGGCAAGCCACTAATTCTTCTCTTACCTTAATCAAGGCAAGTTTCATCTTCAAGTATTCCCTGGGGGGGCAGGGGGGAGGAAGCAATGCCATCTAGTGTTTAAAAAATAAAGAACAAAGCTTCCTTTCTTAACATCTCTGTCCAAACAGGTTACCAATGGATAACTTTGCAACTTGGAATGCTCCCACTGGTTTTGCGTTACAGACAGTACCAGTGAGTCCACATGTGCAATATTTATAGAAACGGGTGAGAAGAACATGGTGCAAACAGGCAAAATGGTGTTTAAGCACATAGGGAATCCAAATAATTAGTTTTGCAATGGGGAAGCTGTCAGGATGGATTATCAGAGGATGGGAAGCAGTCATTTTGTCATATTGAACTCTCCTGGTTTTATTTTGGGGCATAATGTCTTCTTTAATTCTTAGACATGCTTGTTTGGGGTAGTTGTTTGATAAAAAATACATCCTATTCACTGGCATGTTTGAATGGAGAGGAGTGATTCTTTGTATGGTGTGTTTATACTACAGGGTACCATCAGTGAGGTGGACTTCAATATAAAACACAGCAGGAAGAAAGTGAGCAAAGAGGTTAGCTCAGGTGTCAGCTGGAAAGAACCCACAGCAACACATGTGCCAGGGAAGATATCCTAAGGCTGTGTGTGTGTTTGATTGGAAATTACTAATTTTTAAGTTTATTAATAGGTACTTACAAAAAAGCTACATCTACCAGTCTATTTTTCTTTTTCTGAAAATGTGGATCACATCCTGATACTGCAAGTATTTTTGCATGTTCTTATCTGTAAGCAGGAAAAGGCACTTAGAACAGATCTGAGCACAGGGAGAATAATAGCCAGAAATCAAAGCTTGAGACAACACCTAAATGCAGTAAGGAGCCTTAGCTACTGTGAGTGAATGGGATTTCACTACCAGTGAAGTCTACTTTACCTATTTCACTGGGTCTTCTGTTTGCAAATTAAAATAAACTCCTGTGACAGCTTGAATATTTCTGGTGGGAATAATGTATCATAAAATAAGGTGTTTTTAGGACTGCCAGTTAAACCAAGTTAAGAAATAAATCAGAATTTTAAATGCACTGATGTTCTTGAAATATTCAGTCTCTGTGTTTATTCCAGAACAATACTTTTTTTCTCATTAATTTAAATGGTCTGTTTTTCTGGGACGGGTTGTTACCACATGGAGCACTCAGAAAAGAAAACAACTGTAAAAAAATGTAAATACTGAATGACTGAAATGTGAAGATAGGTTAACTGAAACCAGTGAAGGTTGTTTCTTTCTATGCTAAAGGAAGGGACATAGGAAAGAAAATGAAGCTTAAATACTTACAGAGTTGGGGATTTAAAGTATTCATCATGCTGAAAAGGAAGCATTTAAAATTTCTACATTCAGCAAAAGTACAGACTTTCCTAGGGACACCCCATCGCCCTCAGGTAGCCATGCCTATTGTCTGTTTCCAGAGGTTATAGCTGGAAAAGGTTTCCTTTTCTGGCAGAGCTGTGAGGATGTTCCTGACCCTTTTAAATCTCTTGCAGGCCCAGGGGGACACTGAGTCAAGGCAGGCACCACGGGCCAGAAGGTGCCCGCCCCGGTGCTGTCCCTGCTGTCTGGCAGGACGCTGCCCTCGGGGGAGCCATCCCTGTCCTTGGGTGAGCTCATCATGGCTCCGTGTTCTCACACAGTGCGGTTTTTGGCAATTGTGTAACTGGTGGGAGCAAGAGACTGCTTTCCATGTAGCTGCATCCACTGGAGAAGGAGGTCTGTGAGCTCAGTGGGCAGCAGTCACTTCCACTTGCACAGCTACACCAGGCAGAGCTGTGACCTGGTGTTCTGGGTCTCACTCCTCCAAATATCCTCAGTCAGGAGTGGGAGATCCTTTCCGAAGAGGAACAGAGCATAGAAAAATGAGAGGCAAAGGAGAAAGGTAGACAAAAGGACAGCAGAGACTCCACTAAATATTTCAAGACAATATGTATTACATTTTTAATCAAAGTTCAAGTTTACTGGAAAGTTCATTATGTCTGAATTGTAGCTTTCATCCTTTGGTATTTTAAGCCTCAAGTTAAATTACCAAATTAAAGACCTAATAACTTTCATGTTCTACTTCAAGAAACAGAAGAAAAGTCTTTTGGGACTTACTCATCACCCACTGCAGAATGAACACTGATCTTCCCCTGGCTTACTTCTGCAATCCCTTTGGGATCTTAGAAGCAAGTGGTGAGCAGTAGGACAAAAGTCACACGGCCAACCATGTAACATCAGGTAGCTCTTCCTGAAATTGTGCTTTTGTGCAAAGAGGGTAGTTTAAATGTAGTCAGCTGGGATCACCAAGCTCATCCATTGTATTTTATCCCACAGATTGAAGCTGTTTGCCTTTGTAGGCTAGGAAAACCCAACCAAAATGGATATGCAGAAACAACAGTGTAACATGTAAGGATGGAAGAGGACATTTCTTGGTCACTCTCAGAGCAGCTCTAATGAGCTCTTGTTTTTAGTGGAGAAAGCAAGCTCAATGTCCTGGACAAAGCCAGCTTATGTATTTTTTACTTACTTTAGCTGTTGAGCTGTAGAAGTTTGGTGTAAGCTTAAAATGGAGACAATTCTGCAAGAAAAGTTCTGACATTTTATTCTTTCTTGGTTAACCAAAAGTATGTGGGTGCTTTCAGTCTTACTGGGTCACTGGGCTCTTTTAATCATCATGTAGTTATTTGTCTTAGTAGAAAACCCTTTTCAAGGAAAGCTGCATAAGACAGGCAACAAATGGGAGTAGATATGACTCTCAAGGAAGTCAAATGGCACCAGAATTTTTTCTGTCCCTCATGACTACATACTTTTTGTGCATTATATAAATACCAAATTATAAAATTAATTACAGCTAAAAAAATTTTAGCTGCTTTGCTCAATTTCTCCAAACTTCTACACTACTACATTAGGCCACAGATCACCTTTGCCTGACTATGCAGCAAAACTTTCAATCCTTACTTTTCTTCCAGCTTACCAATATCAGGAACTGGTATTTTTGTGTGCTTGAATTCATACCCAGCATGGCCCAAAAGACCTCCTTTGTCCAGAAAAATAATCTTGTGGATATTCTTTTAAAACTAATAGCAGAACTTCTCTGATGATGACAGGTTTCTCTCTGACACAGGTTACTTACAAGGTCCTGTTTTCCTGAACATTAATAATTTCTAACTTTTGTGAACCCCAAGTTCTTCTTGTCTGGCATATCCCTGGATCACACACTTACATGAAACCTGGAACTGAGCTGCATTTTCTGTTTTGTTCTGCAGTGCATTTTTCTAATTTTCTTCAACATGTTATTGTCAACATTAAACAAAGGCAGCAGTGTAATTCCAACACCTTCATCCTTGTTATTCAAAGAACTGAGAAGATGTATTCGCACTTTCAAGGTAGATGAGTTCAGTATTTTCTTGAGCACTCTCTTAAAGGTTAGTGGTTTGTTGCATCAGTCCTAGTGATCTTTTCTCTCAGTCCTAACATTAAGCTGGAACTTATTCTTAAGTCTGCCCAGCTTGTGGATTAGACCTGGGGTTGTTCTGCTTAGCTGGCCTGAGCTTTTCTATGCTACATAATTCTGCCTATCTACAGAAGTGTGAGAGTCAGCATGCAGTTCAGCCTGCCTATAACCTCTCAAACCCTTTCTCATTCTTCTATCTATACAGAGTTGTCTTTGGATAAAAGCCATGCTACTAGTGGTGCAATGGAACAATCAAAGCTAACTGCAATGGGAATGACACCGTGGAGGAAGCGGTAGTTGTGATGGCCTAAGCATATGATTCAACTGCACACTAACAATGTGTAACAGCTCTTTGCCTCCAAAAGAGGAGCCCTCCCACCCCTGCTTCCTTCCTTCCATTCCTGCTCACAGATGCATGATCTGAAGCTTGCTCTGCAAGCATCTGAAGTCATCGGGGTAGAAAAGCTGCCGCTCTGCTGCATGAAAAATGGCAGCTAACATGGTGTGAAAAAATTGCAGGAAAATGTATTCTTTGCACTTCAAGACAGCAGTATATTGGATCATTCTCAGGGGAGCTGAACAGTGGAGGCAATCGAGACTGTGAATAGAAACACATGCAAGAAATCATAGAGCCTAGGAAAATACAACTATAGCATAACAGCCACTTCAGAACTCAAGTGATCATCAGAGGTTTTTGGTCCTGGTGTTCAATTGAGCAGAGTGCAAAAAAAAGACTGCCAGTCACCATGGTTGTGTGGAATTCAGAGTCAACCTGCCTTTAAGACTCCACTTCTTGGAAAATTGAAACAATCCCAACTTACATCTCCCCAAAGATAAACCACGTTGCTGAGAAATTATCTCAATGGGTCAATAATAGTGCTCTTGGAGTTGCCATACTAATTTTCTTCATTTGGTTGAGGCATTTCTGTGTCTCCTAACAAAAGGCATTCTGCACTTCCACTTATTTCATAGCAGAAAAACATATGATTTTTTTTTTATTGGTAAAGTGGAAACACTTCCCACTAGACCAGGTTTCTCAAGCCCCCACCCACCCTGACCTTCACCACTTCAAGGGATGGGGCATCCACAGCTTCTCTGGACTACCTACTTCAGTGCCCCAGCACCCTCACCATGAAAAAATTCTTCCTTATATCTAATCTAAGTCATGTATAACTGTTCATTATTACTGAGTTACATAGCTACAGGTATGCAAATAGCCAGTGACTGTACAACAGGAATATGGATGTCATTATTTGTGCAAGAAAACCTTCATATGGAAAAACAAAGGCTGCAAGAATTATCAACTGAAAATCAGAATAAACATATGGAAATTTCATAAATGCTGACCAAAGTAATTTGCTGCTCTCCTTAGCTGTAATGAAAACAGATCATGTCAAAAGCTTGTGTAAATTCTGTATATAATTTTTATTTATCTAGGACACTGACCACATTTATGTCTTCTCTAATTGTATTACATTTTGGTCTCCTTTGAAGCAATTACACAAAGTTTACATTTTGATGCACTAACTAAACATTGTATCAAATTCTAAAACAATTAAAAAAAACATTCCATCAAACAAGATGAAATTGTATTCTTTTAACAGAGCTGATTATCTTCTCAAATGAATGCCTCAGGACTCCTGGTAAACAATACATCCAACGGACAAAAGCCTCTTAATTGCATCCCAAACATGCAGACTGTGCTGGTCACCAAAGCAGAACTGAATTTCTCCTTGGGTATTAGCTTCCTACCCACAGGGATTACAGCTACAGCAAAGTACTTCTTTAAACTATATATATAAAAAATATTTTTTTAAAAGATGCCACCCTGTTTCATTTCAGTTATGAGCACAAATGGATGGTGTGCCAGTCAGTCATGAATGAGTTTTGAGCTTCTGCCTCATAAAAAAATTGCAGAGTTTGGTCACTGAAAAAACGCAGGGCATGATAAACCCTCTATCAACCAGCACAGACTTCCCCATTCTCTTCCTTGTGAGTGAGCATGACTTGTCCCTGGGACCTCCACCGTGGATGAAACAGTCACTGGTGAAATTATAATGGGTGTGTGCACAGAAATCTGTGACTCCACCACTGTCTAAGCTCCCCTCTCCATTTTCAGATTAAAAAAAAAGACAAAATATTTCCTAAATATATTTAGCATACTATCCATGTTCAGGATATTTACATCATGCCAGAATTATATTTTTTTCTTCCTAGATATTAATTTGGGAAGACTTTGTCACTATGGTAGATCATTAAAGGTCTCTGGCTGCCTTGTTTATTTTCCTTTGCACAATTTCATCAACCTGGTGATGTTTGTGATGAAATACAATGTGTTTGTGCTGCAAAGCTTGGTGGTTTTGTTCATATATAAAGTCAGTCTCAACGACTGGCATATTGCTAATAAAGTAGCATATATAAAAATATATTCATATTCCAAAATAATCTTTTGAAAGATGGATGGCATTACGACTATCTAGAAATTACACTAAGTAATAAAGTCTATGCTACATGGAGTAGCTGAGCTGAGGATCACTCAAAGCAATACCTATGACAAGTGGCACCTTTGTATTTTCTGTGAACTATGCAATAGCAGTACCACTCTTTACAACTGGTACAAATGATCTAAATTACTGTTGTTCTGATCTAAATTACTGATTCTGTTGTTGCAGAATCATTACTACTGAAATATCTAACTTATACAAACTAAAGCCTTACATTAAATATAAAATAAATTGAGAGTAACAGAGAGGCTAAAGAAAATTAGGATTTTTAGCACACACTGCTCTTTGAATATTCCCAGAAGTTTGGGAGTACCAAATATGTGATTATGCAATCACTGTAATAAATGCAGCTGTGTTTATTCCACTGCATGGACCCAACAGACTGTATAAGCTAAGCATCAATGTCTTGTTCATAAATCAGTAAAAAATATTTAGTACAGTATGCAAGATAGACCTTCTTTGTCTTCCAAGTGCTTTCAGATTTGGCAGAGTACACATTCCTTAGAGGACTATGAACATGCCCAGTTTTAATAATTTCTAGCAAAATAAATTTTTAGTTCAAGAAAAAAACGTATTTTGCTTTGCTTAATAGCATAGGAATCAACTTTTAAATACAGCAAAATCCAGCTAAAGAAGTTCTGTTTTGTTTTTCTTAGAAAAGAGGTGGAAGAAAGTGTAAAGAATTTCAGCATATTTCAGGAATAGCTTCTTTAGAAAAGAAAAGTTGATAGCATTTTGTTTCCTCCCAGGACTCGCCCTTGAGGTCTCTTTCCAAAAGTTTAAATATTTAATCCCTGGTTGTACCTACACAGAAAAAAAAAAGAAATAAAACAAAACCAAAAAAAAAAGAAATAAAACAAAACCAAAGAAACAGTGTTACAATTATTCCAATTTGTCTCTTTGCCGTGTCAGTTTTTCTGTGCTTTGCATTTAATGACAGCTGCAACTGCACTTTCAAATACTAACATAATCATTGTGATCCACAATCCATTGAAGCCATATAATCAGTCCTTTTCCACTGAACTCTATAACTCTTTACCATGCTTTCCAAATAGTTGGGGGGAATATTCCTTTAAAAGATTAATATTCCTTTAAAAGGAGGTATCATTTAAACCCATTATTCTATTACAAATAATTTAAGGAAACCTTAAAACAGAATTCTTCTTACAAATATCTACTGTACCATACTATAATTAGCTATTAGTCTATAAACAATTGCCTCTAGTGAAACAGTGCTGCTCACATGCCCACTGTATTCCATCACTGGTTTATTTAAAAGCTCATATTTAAGCCTTAAACATATTTCTCCAAAGGCCCTCTTTATCCTACATCAATATGGTGCCCACTGTCACAGTTGTCCTGTTTGGAGCTGAGAACTCTAGTTGCTATTCCTCTTTAGCATTTCCAATGCAAAGGAAAATGCTTCAGATGGTTATTTTTTCCTTTGCTAATTAGAGTTACTGGAGTAAAATCATATTAAAAAGAAAACTTTAGAATACTGGTTAGTGTCTGCATTGCTTGGAAACAGTTTTCTGTAAAGATATTTCTGTGTTCACTTATTCTCTTTAGGGAATGGATTTATGTTTGTTTTTAGTTCTGCATTTGTATATGTCTAACAAAACAGAGTCTGAAATTACAAACATGCTTTCCAATGTCTGTTTTCAGAGAACAGACATTTAGTCAGTGGAACTTCTCAACAACTTATCTTCTAGCTTGGAAAAAAAAGTCACTTGAGGCTCTTAAAACACCAAAGCAGTTGTATTTGTACTAAGCCACCAAGCTATAGAGGGGGAAGGGAATTCAATTTTCTAAACAACACAGAGAAATTACTTGAGGCCAACTACAAACCTGACCAGGAAAATTTGCAGACTGCAAATAACTCACAATTCTACTTTGATATTAAAATAGTAATCTGAGTTATATTTCTAGAATATAAGTTTATTTCTATAACTGTGAGAGCTATATTTCATACTCTTAGCACATTCAGTAAAGGAAACCTAGCTGCTTGCCTTCACCACAGTTCTTGAAGGCATAATCTTCATGGATCTCACTTGGAAAAATTACTGGATTTTCCTGAGTTGAAATTTCCAAATGAGGCTTATCATTTTGGATATGGAGTTCACCATTAGGAAAAAAAAAAAAAAAAGAAAGAAAGAAAAAACGATAAAAGAACATATTTGAGATAGTTTTGTATTGTGTGGCTTAAAAATAAAATTGTAAGTTTGACCAGTTTTCTTTCAAGCCAAATGATCCATCAAAAAAAATCACCTACAAATTCTTTCCTGAAAGCTATAAATTCATCGTTGCCCTGATGCCAGCAGAACCTTTGATATGGTGGATCATCTAGATACAGATTATCTATAGGAATCTACATTTCCTTTTTCCTCTTTTGTGTTGTATCCATCTGGTTTAGGGTTTGTGTGATAGGAATTGTGTTTATTTGCTCCCTGAGTTTTTACAGAGTCTCACACCATTGGGATTCTTGCCCATGACATTCAGAGGTGTGTACAGGTGATTATGTCCTCAAGCCTGTGTTTGTACATAGTGGAGGTGAGGCTGAAATTGCTTTGAAAAGTTAACCTTTATTTACTCAACCTTCCCTGGCATGCCTGGGTTACTCTGTACTAGTAATATTGTTCAGTGGCATCTCATGGAGACAATATGATTAGTAGTTTCTTCTTACTGACATGAAGTGTAAACACCGGCAAAGAAAATAAACCCATTTTTGTAGGCACTTAGCCAAACTGTTAAAACAACCGAACAAGTATTTTATTTCAATTGTGGCCTTAAGACTATTGGGTTTTATTTCCTGCAAGGTCTTACTCCATTATGATCCTCTTGTGATAAATTACTGAATAACTTAAAAAACAGGCTACAGAAAACAAATGACGCCCATTTGTTCTTTATGATATGAGCTGCATGTTCTATCTTGTTGTAGTAAATTAATCATAAACATTATTCAATATTTAAAAGTGGAAAAGAGCAGGTGCCTGCCAAGAACAGGTGTTACCAATCTTACTTTAACAAAAAAATCCAGCAATCCTTTCTACGTATTAGTTCTATAATATACATCAGAAACCATACTTTGCACTAATACCCAGCTGTAGAGAAGAAGAACCTTTTGTCACATGTTTCCTGATCTGGTCTTGTTTCTAGAATTTACTCCCCATTTTGGTTTACAAGGGTTCATTTTAGCTGATTTTCATAGAAATCTGTAAACACCATTATGATAATCTTCGAGTGATTGTAGACATTGTTATATTTACAGTGAATAGCCCAGTGAGTACCTGCAAAAATAATTCAGCAGGTTGCCCAGGAGGGAAGAATTTGCTGAAGATTTATTTTAATTTATTTAAAAGTTCATATTAAGTTCATTGTTGTTAACTACTGAACATGCATGCAGAAGTGGTGCCATATTATCCCAACCTTTTCTCATGTCTATCAATGGGTTGAGTCCTGTGAGAAAGGGGTTTTTATGATAAAATCAGTGAAATGGAATTATTTGATTATAATGTAGATGGAATTATTTGATTATAAGGTATTTTAACATGTAAAAAACAAGCATTGTCCAAGCAAGACAGTGGTGTGAGATGGAAATCAGTTATCATCCTTATCCTTCAGAAAATCCTACTCTTTTTACAACATGACAGCATCTAAAACCACGGAAACCATTTTGAAACAATTCTGAAACAATTCTAAAGGAGAACACATTAAGCACTAGGGAACCACCATTGCATTTATAGATAATCTTAGTTTTATATCCCTGACAGAGTCTGAAAAATTTTATTAGGTTTGGGACCATACCTGAAATACTGGTAGTGCTGGCAGAGCCAATGACAGACTTCTTCCTTTTCCATCTGGAGTATTCGGACTGCTAAAACAACTAAAGTACAGTTTAAAAGTGCTTTTTCATTGGGGTTCTTAATGCATATTACAAATATTTAAATATTTAGAGGAAGGTAAATGTAACTGTAGAATAGCTTCTATATCTACTGAACACATACAAAATATTAACATGGTTTTAAACAACTAAAAACTGTATAAGGTAAAGTTTCATCACCAGGATAGTAACGCACTACTGGAACAAATTGTCTGCAGGGGTTGTAGAGTCTCCATTCTTGAAGATTTCAAGGCCTGGCCAGACAAAGACACATCTGGCCTGATGTGGCAATAGCTCTGCTCTGAGGAGGAGGCTGTGCTAGAGAATATTGGTGCAGATTTCATCCTGGAAGTTTTTCGAGAGAGGCTGGAAAAAATCTGGGAACCTGGTCTATGCACACAGTTGACCTGCCTTGACTCGAACCTCATGATGTCTCTTACAAACTGAGTTAGCTCATGTTGCTATGACCTCCAGAAGTGCTTTCCAAGCACTACTACTTCCATGATACTGTGAATGTGAAATCCAGACTAACTAGTGGGTATATTAATAACATTCTTTAAAATTAATTTTCCAGGTGTCCATCCAAAAGCTGAAGAGAGAATTGGAGATGCTTAGCTTAGGCAGCAATTGAAGTCCCTGGGCTGAGCTGAAGTGGGGCTCCTGGACTTCCAGACAGTGGGGAGGGGTGCAGGTGGGGCTGCCAAGGACATTTGGACTTTAGAGGCCTAGTTCTTGGGGTGACTGCTGCTTTCCAAGGGATTCAGCAATTTCCTTCTGTTCTCCCTCCTTTCTCCCTCATCACTGTGTCCTGGCTGCCTGAATCACCACACTGCTGGCCCAAGGAGATAATTTATTCTTCATCCACATTCAGGTAAAAGATTTGTTCAGTTCTTAAGCAGGTCATGTATTTTATGTCTTGGTAGCTAATCAAGTATTGATTTTTTGCAATCAGAACACTTCATAAGCACACAACACTGGTGGAGGTTTTAAACTGCTTGTTCCTGTGTAACAACACTGATTTCAATGGACTATTCATGTTAGAGATGTGGAAGCTGATCAGTAATAATACATAAATCTAAATACTTATATATGATCATATTCCTTCACTTAGCATAATGATAGTGTGGGGAGAGAGAGAGATCCAATGTAAGTATACATGTTGACACATTTTCAGTCATATTTCTTGAGGACATATCCGTCACCAATCTGTAAAGAATACAAGTGTCTAACCCATGCAATTCTACATCCATATTAATCTAGTGGTAATTAGTTATATGTATAATTTCAACTTTGCTGCTTTGTTCTGCATGTTTATCTGGCTGATAGATACATATACACCTTGTTATGCTGCTCCTCACAAACCAGCAATAAGTGCTTTCCTTCCTATGAACAGATATGTCCCAGATCGTGCCCTTTTCCAGAAGGTGATGCTACAGCAATGTCAGAATTCCATGAGTACAAGGTGCCAGCCTGTGAAATACATCTGAAATTAATTCTAGAAGCTAAAGGACAAAGTGCTTTCATCACTGTCTTGGAAGCCTTTAGAATCGACTTGCCATCTCATGTTAACTGAATAGGGTTTTCAGAAAGAAGAATCTGATTTTATTTGCATGCATATCTCAATACAAAGTACAGAGTTAACTTCTTTGAAGTTCTTCTTCAAAGCATCTTCAAAGGTGGGCTCCTAGTTTGGAAGGAGATATACATGTAAATAAAATAATATTCAATTAAGTTTTTAATTTGCTGCTTTAACAATAACATTGTTGCCATTAAACACTGTTACCCTTGGAGCATTTCAGTCAACAAATATATACAAATGCTATCACTGTAAAGCATGGTGGAGTTGTTGGGGAAAAAAAGCCTTTTAAAGGAAGAAAAAAGCCTTTCCTGGACCATGAATCATTGTCACAATACAAAATTATGCAAAATCTCAGACAGAGATAGTCCAAAACATGCCTTTTTTCTCCCTCAAACTTTATTTGATTGTAGTGTTATCTGCAGTAAGATTTCTAGCAACAAACCAAGACCATACTACCTTTAATTCTTTGCTCTTAACTTTCTATTATCTTTTAAAAGAAATTAATTATTCACTATAGAATTACTTTATGAAAACATAAAGTCTGATGCTTTCCAACTATCTGCCCTTGTACGCTCTGTTAAATCAGATATAAAAATAACAGAGGCACCTTAATAACAATTCTAATGTGGTATAGTGTGCAGGGATAAGTAATTCACTTGGAGCAAAATATTTCCTGCATGCTAAAATTTATTGTCTTTTCTGTAGTATTTGTTCCCTCCTACTGAGACACTAAACTGAAGAACGTTCCATTAACTGTGGAATCCAACTGCTTCCTGAATATGAAAGTAATTTTATTTTAAAAAATGCTTAGTGATGGAAACATTTCCCCTTTATTAAAAAACAGACCAGCAGTCATTCTGTTTCAACTGCTTTGGTAGAAACAAAGGACACCCAAACACCTTCCACCCAAACTGTCAAACAGAACACCTTTAATCACACGGGGGAAAACAAACCACACCTCTATATATCAACTGCAAGGCAGGTACATTTACTTGCTCATATAGCATGTGAGAAATGAGCTGAACGAACACAAACATTCCCAACATTTCTCCATTACTATGGAGAAGAAGTATTTATCGCTACAATTTTCCCAAATGGCTGGAGAAATCTGCCTGTAAGTCTCAATTTGTCCACTTTTTGTAGCCCCCTATATATTTATACATAGACATATATATATGTGTGCAAATGAGGATTTTTCTTGGGCAGCCCTGTGACGGAGAAGTTGTGTCTGGCTCACAGCCCGTGTGACTTTTGCTAGCTCTTGTTTCCCTGTAAGGCATGCCAAACCAGATATCAGAAGCCCTTTGTATTACAGAACCAACTGTTTCAGCTTCTCTACCTGTCCCTTAAGTCCTGTACCACTGCCTTTTTGTGTAATGCATCTCCAGCGTTACAGAGATAAATTTCTTTCTTCTCAGTTGCTTACATGCAAACACCCTAAGGTTGTTTATTCCCACAAGTGAGCTGTCAGTGTATCACTAGTCTATCACACTCCTCTTTCAACAACACTGGTCATAATGTATCAGAACTGATCCAGCTCCTCAGACCCAAACTGTGTCCTGCTGCAAGGAATTACTTTGACTGTAGGCTGACCCTCAGTGGACATTTGGTCCCTGTCAATCACCTGAGAACCACTTCAAATGCAATCTCCTTTTGGCAAACAATCTCCCCTTTTGGATCTCCAAGTGGCACCGAGTCTCACAGCTGTAACATCCCATCCAAATCTCAATGAGACACTGCTATTTAATAGCCCTGCTATTTAATAGACACTGCTATTTAATAGTCTAATTCAAGGTCCATAAAAAGGTTCAGTATCAGGGTACGACTGGAGAAACATTCTCTTGGTATCATGGACAGTTTAGACAGAGGTAGGGAGGCATTCTAGGTACTGCACACCTGTTAAGTCATGAGGTAGCTTCATACTGAGACGCACACTTGCAAACACCAGTAAAGCTTCTGGTCAATGTTTTTTCACTGTGGGTAATGTGGATTATACCACCCCTCACAGCTGGTGAGTGAATAATGTCTGCGAGTTTTCGTCACAAAACATACCGTAATGAACAACACGCTTCTCAAGTCAAGAATAAGATCTCGTTGCAGGTTTAAGAAATTCAAGCTGCCAAGTTGTAGAGATTGTTGATAAGTTCATTTCTCTAGGCCACAAACTACTGTCACATGGGGGGTAAACAGCTCAAGCTACCAGCCATAGGTAGGAAAGGTGTGCCGGCCATTCAAATCCACAAAGCCACAACTGGCAAGGAGCACCGAGGTGAGAAGTGATGACCAAAAATGTAATAGCGACAGAACCAGAAAATAGACTTGGTGGGGCTGAACTCATTAATTACTCAGGCTAGGCAGGCACACCCTGCTAATTATACTGCCTGCCTTGAAAATTAAGATCCTGCAAGCCAACGACTCAGGACTGAAATCCAGGTCGGAAATGACACTGAGAGCTGCATCCAACTCAGCGTGGCAGCAGGGTTCCCGGTTTATCTGGCACGGTAGCCGGTCCGGGCACATCTGCGGCGGGGGCGAGGATGGGTCCTCCTTGCCCATGACGCCCGTTCCCGACCCGCGGTGCCCCGGCGGGCAGAGCTGGGGAGCCGGGACAGGAGCGGCGGGCGGGAGCCGCGGAGCGCGGGGAGGTGCCGCCCCCTGCGGGCGGGGACCGGCACTGCCGGGGCCGTCCCGCCCGCGTCCCTGCGGGTGACACCGACACGCCCCGAGTGCCCCGGGCACGGCCCGCGCTGCCGCCGGGGGGGATGGCCGCTCTGCCGACCGCTCCACTCTCCTCCCAGCCTTCAGCCTCCAGGGCTACGGGAGCACGGAAACAATTAGGTTGGGAAACACCTTTGAGATCATCGAGTCCAACCTGTGACCGAGCACCGCCTTATCAACTAGACTATGGCACTCAGTGCCCCGTCCAGTCTCCCCTTAACAACCTCCAGGGACGGTGGCTCCACCGCCTTCCAGGGCAGCCCATTCCAATGTCTAGTCACCCCTTCTGTGAAGAAATTCCTCCTGATGTCCGACCTAATCTTGCCCTGGCTCAGCTTAATAGTATGTCTTCTTGTCGTCTGGAACTTGCCGTTCCACCGGCAGCATTCCTAGCCCATACAGCTCCATGTGGATATACTGAGTTCTTCCAGCATGTCCTCTTGGGGAGAGTTCCTTTGCTGACCCTATCTGGAGAGAGCGATGCTTTGCAACATCTGAGGATCATTTCCCGGCGGGCTGAGCTGCCGCCTATATAAGCACGCAGTTCAAGTGGCTGTAAATGTTGCTAATAAACACAGGTAACAAAGGCTACAGATGAGTCAGGCCCCTGATGAGGGCTCCACAAGGTCAAACAAGAAGTTTCACCTCAACACGAGGCAGAGCCTCCTCACACCGAGGACGGCAGAGCGCTGAGCGCGCTGCCCAGGGAGGTCGCGGAGTCTCCCTCTGGAGACACTCAAACCCCACCTGGACGCGTTCCTGGGTCACCTGCTCTAGGGGACCCTGCCTCGGCACGGGCGTGGGACTGGATGAACTCCCCAAGTGCCTTCCAACCCTAATGACTCTGTGATTTTCCGTACCGTGTAAAACTTTAATTAGAGGTGCCCGCTCCTCAGTGAAGCCCCAAAAAGCAAAAGTAGCTGAGGCCTGTTCCGTATAGAGCGGGTTGTGGGTGGAGTGTAATTACAGGCAGGAGATGGAGTGAGCAGGGCCTAAGCTGGGAAAGGGACCAGGTCGGCAGCGCGGAGGTTTTCCCCGCGTGTTTTAACACGTGTGGACTTGGATCAGGTATTTCGGGAGAAGCCCTCGGCCGTGACGGCCACCGAGCGCCGGCACACGGCCCCGCGCCGCGAGGCGTTCTGGGAGCTGTAGTCCGCCCGCGGGGGAGGTGGTGCCTTGGGGCCGGACTCCCACAATGCACCTCGCGCTGCCGCCGGGCTGTCCCGCCGTCACGTGGTGCGCGCGCCGGGACGAGCCGGCCGCTTCCGCGGGGGTCCGCGCGCGCTGCGGGGGCGGGGCCCCCTCAGGTAGGGGGCGGGGCCCGCGGGTCCGGGGCTGCGGTGGGGCGCGGAGGCTCCGTCCTCTTCCCGCTGCTCCCGGGCCACTGCCCGCGTCCCGAGCCTCCGCGGTAAAGAAGCGGCGCTAGCGGCTGCGGCTGCCCGGGCTGCGCGCAGCCGTCTCCTCATCCCGGGAGGTAGCGGCGGGTCCGCGATGGCGCCCCGCGGGTGGTGAAGTCGCCGTGCCCGGGGCGCCTTCGGCCGCCTCCGGTGTGTAACGGGTGTCAGAGGCGTTTCCCCGGCGAGGAGGTGGCGAGGGAGCGCCCGGTAACCGCACGCAGGGTGGGCTGCGTGCGCGGAGCTGGGCAGGGCCCGTCGGCAGCTGCAGCAGTAGTGACGGTGCAGCGAGCGTGGAACACCAGAGCTGTAAGAGCAGTAACACGCGTGGGACAGCGGTAACCGCAGCTGCGTCACAGCCGCACCTCCTCGGCCTTGGCTTCCCACAGCACAGGAGGTCCAGTGGCACGGATGGGTCGCAGCATCCCTGTGCCACAGCATTGTCGGTGTTTTGCCTGCCGTGGGCCGAGCAGTCGTGGTGTTTCCTAGCCGTAATCCACGGGACACAGTGCTTGCGATCATCTGGAGGTACCTGTTGGCTGATGGAGGTTTTAAGTCCTGCCTTTTCCGCTTATCAAGCAGGCCAGGCAGCTTCTCTTAAAAACTGGATTCTCTTGTTCTCAGAAATGAGTGACTGCTCATCTCTGAAGGAACTACAAGTTTAATCTCCACGAGCTGTCTTTCTACTTGCTTTTATTGTGAATGCCAGTTTTAATTGATTTTTTTCTCGCTTTCTTTTTTTCCCTATGAAGACATTAGTCTGGATGCAGTAAATTGGAAAAAAATGGAAGAAAGGAAGATCAAGAGGAGGAGCCCCAAATCATCTTCCAGTCACTCTGCTCAGGTTGCTAACTCCAAGAAAAGCTCAGTGCCAGTCAGTAAAAGTACAGCCTTTTCCAACCCTGCCCCACAGCCTGCTGTACAAAAACCAAAGTTAAAACGGTAAGCTCGGGGCATTTGCAGACTTTTAGAGGAAGTGAGAGCCAGGAACTTGGCAATGTTAAGACAGTCTAAAGGTTGCTTAGACTGACTGTGACAGAAGAATTTCAGACTTGTGAAAAGTCTTGATGATGTGTCTTTTTAGCAACATGATTTGTGTTTAATGCAATATAATGGTTATTTTACAGCAAAGGAAGGTGTTTTACACTCTTCTTGTAAGCTTAATGAAATGTTACACAACGCTGTAGACCCATACCAACAACAATTTAGCTGCATATAGCCTGATGTGACTGGTAGAAGACATGAGTTGGGTGATCAGATTTGGGCATCATATGGGATATAGCAGAGCTCCAGATGTAGAGCTGTGAGCAACAAATAAAATATTACATGACTGCAAGGTTGGAACTGACAAGTATGGCAGGAGATGAAGGACATAAACTGAACAGGATGAGCTAGAACTGGAATTTCCAGGTGTTTTGTGATTGGGGACCTCTCAGCTGGGGCAGAATCTTGAGTAAAGAGAGACATTCAGTTCTTCAGAAAGTATCACATCAGAATAGTTTGTTTTGTTGATGATATGTTTGTTTCAGTTTGAGAACATTAATTTACCTGCATGTTAGAAAACCTGCTTCTTGGCTGTGGCAGACACAGTTGATAAATAAATGAAGAAGAATTTTAAAGTGAAATGTTAGCTGGAGAGAGGCAGCGGAATTTACTGACCTCTGAGTTTTAGCTGAAGATTAAATATAGAACTGTCAGCGTCAGCACAGAGAGTCTGTTTGAAGGATGCAGGATTGGCCTGATAAATAATGAATTTCTGCAGTTGAAAGTCTATACATTATTTTTCAGGAAAACTGTCTTAATACTCAGAGGGAAATATTAGTAAATACTAATGTGCTATAAATTGGTGGCTTCTGCAGTTGACTGAACAGTCTGCTCAAGTCTCAGCATTCTCCCAGGATTTACTAGAAATTAATTTCTTGCAGTCCACAAGATTGTCTAGAGAAGAAAATGTCCTTTTTGCTGTAAGTTCTGGCCATTCCGGCACAATTGTTAAACTTACCAAGCAGTGCTGATACAGACAATTATTTGAACTTTCCAAGCAGGAGAAGTAATAGACAAAGTAATGTGAGGATGAACTGCTGTTGTGATAATGGAGTAGAGTATTTAATTAATTTTCACTTCATCTGCAAGAATCCAGTGAAGTAAGTTTTACAAGACTAATAATATATTTTATTAAACATTAGAATCGAGTAGAAAAAATGGATGACCCGTCTGTTGTACAAACCATTAAGTCTGAAATTGAAACAGAACCTAAATTGAGATGCTCTGAGTTGAACTGGATATGGTGATTGTTGGACTGTTGATTGTTTCTATAGCATATAATCTATATGATGTTTTATAGACTACAGAAGCTCTTGTGCTGGACAAAGAATTATTATTTCTTGTAAGAAAGGCAGAATTTGCAGAGCATGAGGAGGGTAGGGCTTACTATGCTTTAAACCCCCTTATCTTCACTATCTGTGCTAATGCCCTACGTGTCACTCCTGGGTAATGTTGGCCCACTTTATTTTACTAAGGTGGCCATCACAGATGTGTGGTCCATTGATGGTTCCTACTATGTGCAGGAAAGCAGATTGTTGGAACCCTTCATTTTGCAGTATTAAAATGTTGAGATAGTGATGTTCTTTATTTTTAAGACAAGCTGGTGGTCCAGTGTTTATCTTAAAAGCAGGGACTGAAATATGCACTATGTATTTCCCATTTAATTTGCAAAGCTCAGATGTACACTTCCTTACGTTTCAAATTTACAGTGAAATTGAAAGCAGGAAGTAGTATTTGTTTTGTTCAATTATTTATTTTTTTTAGCGTAATCAAAGAGAAAGCCAAACCTCCAGGAGGTGAAGCAAAAGGGGCACAGGCAGCACCAATCCAGCATTCTTTTCTCACAGATGTATCAGATGTCCAGGAAATGGAAAGGGGACTTCTGAGTCTCTTGAATGACTTCCATTCTGGAAAACTGCAGGCATTTGGTAAGTGCGTGAATTGTGTGTGTACAATAGTTGTTTTTTATAGCTGTACAGTGGTAACATTTGCAAACAAGTGTGCTGCATGGACAGACTGCCAGCTGTCAGTTGGACTCTTCCACATGAAATCAACATAATTAATACATCTTACTGCATTTTAAAATTAAAGTCCCATTGTAAGGTTGTCTGTGTTGTAAGTACTTTTACAAGTTTAGTGTTAGGTCAATGTGTCAATTCCACACTGATTTTACAAAAGAACCTGAAAAATTTGTATTATATCAACCATCAGTTCCAAGAAAGCAACCCTTAGAGAAATCAGAATTGGAAAGAAGTTTTTTTTGTATTTTATATTTTAAGTTAAAAACCAGGGCCTTTCCGAATCAGAGAAAAATTCTGGAGTAGAGAAAAAACACATGCAGTCTAAAAACCTCTGAGAACATTGGACAGCCACTGTAAATTCAGCACAACACAACAACAAATGGGATGACAGAAACTTCAATAGTGAAACCGTGAGAAATCATCAAGAAAGCAAATGTACTTGTAAAATTAGTGATAAAATTATCTGATGTAAAAAGCTGCATCTTCACACCTTAATTTTCTCTCTTGGGTTTCTTTACATAAAGTTTTTGCTTGTTCTTTTAGGAAATGAATGTTCCATAGAGCAGATGGAGCACGTGCGGAGTATGCAGGAGAAACTTGCTCGCCTCAATCTGGAGCTCTATGGGGAGATGGAAGAACTCCCTGAAGATAAAAGAAAACTAGCCAGTGATTCCAACCTGGATAGACTGCTGTCAGATGTAAGTACTGGGAAGGCAGAAATCATGGAACTTAGCCCACAGCAAAGCTCGGTTCAGGAAACGCTGCTCCTGTGTGTAGAGCTCTCTCTCTTGAGGAGAATGTAGCTCTTCAGTGAACCAAGATGTGCCCTCCCCTCCTCTTGGTTTTGAGAAAACACAGGACTTGTTTTCATTTGTAACAGCTGCTGATTGCTTTGGGGCTGGCTGCAAGCTGCCTGAGCACATCAGCCTGCTTAGGGACACCCCATGGACAGCCTAGGGAACTACGACCATTTTCCCTTCAGTCCATCCTCCTACATCTGGGGAATGTGACACATAACAAGGGCAGATCTGTATATTCAACACTTTGTCTAGTGTATTTCCATAAAAAACAGAACTGTTAAAATTTCTTTAAATTTCTTGAGATCAGCAAATTTAAACTTAATTTGGAACTTAGCTCATTGTGTAGAATTTAGTGTAGGTTTGATTTGATTTTTGTAATAAATCATACATTTCAGCCCAAACTATTAGTTATTTCGTCATTGTTTTAATGTATTTATTTCAGCATAATGTGTTTATACCAACATAATTGTTGCATTTCTTTGACTAACAAAAGTGCCATTTCTCATAATTTCTACATTTATATTACAGCTAGAAGAACTAAATTCATCTATGTATCCTTTTCCTAAAATGTTTATTTTCCATTATAATTACTAACATAGTGAAATTGCAGTGTGTTTCCCTAGTAACTGATGTATTTACAAGAGTCAAATTGCTTCAATAATGCCTTTGTGTTGTTTGTTTTTTAGTTTTACACAACAAAGAACCAAAGTGCAAATCCAGGTGTTTCTTTTGCACACTCCTCTTATGTCAGGGCTCAGTACCTTGAGTTGTAGTTAATTGTGATGCTGTGCTTTTAAATTAATACTGTAAATTAACACTGATTTTTAGGTTCTTTCAATACATAAGTGAATGTATCTTAACACATCTAATGACATGTTGTTTTTTTAATTAGGTGATTATTTAGCTACCATGTACCACTTGTGTACCGCAATGTGTTGTCAGTGGCAAAGCCCAGCAGCAGCAGGGTCTTTCTGCATGCATGTTATTGAGACATTCTGGAACAAGCATCCATAGTAATATTCTTTCAGCAATATTCAGAGGCATCTGTCCCACTGATAAGTGAATTCTGTTAAGTTTTGAGTTTTTTTTCTAGAAACATGTGTGGTCATTTATCCCTGCTTGACTGTGGAGAGTCAACTCACCTGATTTTTTTTTTTCTAGGGTCAGATACTTCAGCAGAGCTTAGGTAACTGAACAAATGTGTGCTCTTAGCCCACAGAGAAGAAAAAGCTGAATGTCTCAGCTTGTCTTTCACACTGTGCTTTTGATAAGCCAGGATGGCAGTGGAGGAGTGCAGCACTCCGTTTACTCTGCAGTCTGGTTACTTCTGTTGCTACACACTTTGTATGCATTGAGGAAGTGAGGCTCTAGTTTTTAGGGCTTAAGATCCTGCACTGGTATCTACATTCCCTACATATCCGTGGAAAGCTGTTTAAGGCAGACTTCATAGAGAGGATAAGTAGAATGTGATAATAATATGTAATAGTGATAAAAATAATCTGCTATTGCCCTTGATCCCCAGGCTAGTGCTGCAGGTATGTAATGCTCAATTCTCATTGAGAAGTATTAATCTACTGGTGGGGAACTAGCCTGGGACTCACCAGAACAGAGTTTGTCTGGACTGGTGCATACCCGAGAGTAAGCAGACTTTCATAACACTGCTGTCTTGTTTATGCCTTATCTGTATGTGAAAGTGTTATTCCTTAATGATTTGCTTCAGCCAAAAACTACATTTAGCGGATGCTCAAGATATTCCAAATGGTACTACAGGTTGAGAGAAAACATCTCTGTCAATCTGGATTCTCCAGCTTTGCTTTTGTTTTTCTGGACAATGGAATCAAGAAGAGTTGTGACTTTGTACTGTTTTTTAATTTTACACAACAAAGAATCAAAGTGCAAATCCAGGTGTTTATTTTGCACATTCCTCTGAGCACTGCATTATGTCAGGGCTCAGTACCTAGAGTTGTAGTTAATTGTGATGCTGTGCTTTTTATTATTGCCTTACTTAACAGAAAAATTGGAGAAGCTTGGAAATACATTTCTTCTGCTTAGTGCCCATATGGCTACAAGTGGTACATGTATGTAAGTTCATTGGCATTTTTCCAGTTTTTATGAAGGTAGTGATAATGTTGCCTTTCTGATCATTACACAGACAATCTGCTCACTATCTCTTTAGTGTTTGTTGATTGGTGATGCCACAGATTAATTTATTGTTAATAAAGTGAAAAGTTTTAAATATATGATGCTTCATTTGCAGAAGCCGCTATTGGTTTGGCTGTGTTAGGAAGATGAGCTTTAGCATTGTCCAAATGTTTGCAGTGTTTACGTTTTTCCATTACTATGAATAATTATTAAATCTCACCAAATTAAAATTAGCATGCATGCTAGCAGTCTACATAAATTAAGTATTGTGAAATTCCAAAATTGGGTAAATAGTTACTGTTCAATAAATCTAGGATAATCAATTTTGTAGTTACTCTGATGTTGTAAATACACTACTATTAATTGGTATGATCCTTCTGTGTACAGCCAGAGGAAAAAAAAATCTCTATTAGTGTAAAATCAGTGTAAAATCTCTGTTAGTGTAAAATTAGTGTAAAATCTATTAGTGTAAAATCTCTATTAGTGTAAAATCAGTGTAAAATTGGTTTTAGATCCAAAATTTCTATCTTGGTCCATCAAACCATGCTTTTGGTTCTAGATTTATTTTATATTCAGTTTTTAGGTAATTAATTCAGATTCCACACTGATTTTACACTTACTGAACAAGGAATGGAATCTTTATCCTTCTACCTGAGCAGAAAGCTTTCATCAGCCCGGAGTGGGCCTGTGGTCAGGGAATAGAAGATTTTGTTCAGCATCTTTGGAGAAGAGGCTCCTTCAGCCACAACATGTAGTTTTGGACTGTGCAGCACCAAGCCTGCAGCACACTGGGGACAGAAGGATCCTTTAACCACCACAGATTCAGCCTCAAATTCCCTGCCTCACCTATCACGCAAATCTCCGACTTAAAAACCAGTAGGGATCCCAGTGCTTGCCCCCTCAGGTTGTTCTTGTTCTTTACACAACTTATCTCCTTTGTTGCCAAGATTCTCTAGGAGATTGTGTGCTGGTAAGTGTACCTGGGAGTCCCTGCCTGTAGCTGGGTACGTACCTGTGATATTGTGAAATCCAGAGTCAGCTTAAGAGAACTAGAACACAACAAGCTTCTCACAGAGTGAAGCCAAGGTTGATGTTTGTTATCCACACACACACACACCTCTGACCAGTAACTGGGTAATTACCATTTCTGCACAGCACCTTCTTACAGCAGCACTATGCCCTTGTTTCTGGGCAGACTTCTGAACAACAAGGAAAAAAGTAGCATCTTTTAGCCTCGTGCCTCATACCAGGTGTGGCACATACCAGGTGCAGTTATACAAACAAAACTGTATTCTTGCAGTTCACTTGGATGTAGGAGAAGAGCTCTGTGCTCACTAGCAGCCTCTTGCCAGCAAGTGCAGTGTATTGCAGCATTGTAAACACACACTTGTCCCAAACCACACTTTAAATCTCAGAGTTTAGATATTCTGTATTAGAGGCAGCTCTTTTCCATTTTTGGGCTCTGACATCAAACGGCTTAGGCTTACTATTTCAAACCACTTACAAACATTGTTGGATGTCTTGATCTCATTTCTGTAGCAATTTATGCAAGGACAGAGGGTATAATTTGAGATACAGACATAAACGAACACCTTTCTCAAGCAGCTGTTTAGAATTATACAAGAATTGGCCCCTTTTTCTTCAATCACTTTAAGCCCATGGGCAATTACAAGTCACAAAGAATGCATTAATTGCAAATAACTGAGAAATCAGTAAATTATTTTTCCCTTACCTCCTCCTGGATACAACTTTGTCTTTGACACAGTCTGTTAATTATTAACTTCTGGATTCATACAAGAAATTTTGTAGCAAGACTTTTGAGATACTGAACTCTTTTATGTAGTAATGAGCTAATCACATTTCTGTGCTCCTGCAGGAAAAGAAAAATCTACTGTAACATATTTGTGGAAAGTCTTTTGTAATTACAAAAGTATGTAAGTGGCTGCAGAAAATGAGCTCGTTTTTTATTATGTTGTTTCCTGAAGAGTTGTTTATGGAGATTAAAGTGTATGAAGTGTTTAATATATTTACCACTGTGAGTTTAGGCCAGTGCTGTGGTTTAAAAACTCACACTGATAAATGGGTTTGGTGTTTGGAAGAAGGTGCTCTTGGATGCATCACTGTGGGGAATCTGGGGCACAAGTTACATTCTCCTCTAACAGCTGAAGGCAACAACACTGGAAGAAACAGATGGGCTGAGTTCTGTTAGTGCATAGCTTCATGGCACTTGTCGCTACCAAAATTTTGGGGTTTTTGACAATGCAATTGGCTATGCAGCACCAGGCCTGCTGCATCCCCTGCTGGGATTTATCCTTCTCAGCGAGGGAGGAGAGTCTTTGCTCAGGAAGTAGCAGGGCTCACTGGCAGAGCTTTACAATAGATGTGGAGGGGGACTGGGACAGTCCCAGGCCTGTTGCTGCCAAGACATGGGATGGGATGCAGAGGTTAGAGGGACAGGTAGTGGTAAAGGTCCTCTGCTGCTCTCAGCTGTGCTGGTCCCACTGAAGCACACCTGCAATCCCAGGGACTCACATCTGGCAGCAGAAGCAAACAGGAAAATACCAAAGAGGAAATATGTCAAAGAAATTTTAAGGAATACTCCTTTCGGAAAGATTGATTCTGCAATGAGACCAGACATTGTGAATCAGCACTGAACTTTGCTGAAATAAAGCTTTACAAAGAGACTTGTGGCACACATCCACAAGAGTTGTACATCTCTCTCTCCTAAAAAAAGTTTTTAGTTGTTGATGTTAGATATCATATAAAACCAGTGAAAACCAGAACATGAAATAACCAAGAACAATTCCCAACAAACTGAGAGGCTGGGACCAGAGTGAATGAGTAGTTTGCAAATTACCTGGTCACCCTGATCAATATTGCAGCATCAAGCCAAAGGACTCGAACAGATACAGTCCAACAGTTAAGCAAGTGCTAATACAAGAAACATTATACAGAACTCTAAAAATTGCAATGCATATGTTAAGGAAAACAGTACAACAAAAATCTATGCCATCTTCATGAAAATTTTAAACCCAAAATCCTACCTTACAATCCAAATTACATCTACTTTCAATTTTAGACAGTACTCACTTTGGATTCAGATCAGGACAATTTTGAGCTGTGACAGTTGAAATGTGACCCCCCCCTTTAAATCAATATGTAATATTCTTTTCCACAACAAAAAAAAAAGAAAAATCTACACGAAGAGGTATTTGCAAAAAGGAAGTTTTAAAACCTAAAAAAAATCAATGTTCTAAAAAGCTAGAGGAAAAAAGGATGAGAAACACTGACAAAATTGGTACTTTTGACATTAAAAGTTCTGATACATTATCAATTTTAGCATGTTTTTTTGGTTAGCAAAGTCTCTATGGAGGCAATATTGTGAAAACCATAGAATCTGTCAAAATTACCAGCCTCTTAATTTTGAAAAAAATGACATGTGAATAATCACTGTTTTTCCACAGAACATTCTTGTTTTAATGTTACTTTATCCCAAAAGATAATACAAAGTAAACCAGGGAATATGTGCTTTTTAGCTTCTACAGCAAAAGGACCTCCTGACTGGTCTATGAGCTCTTGGTTCCTTTGGATGAGAAGGCATGTGACCAAGATCCTTCACAAGCACAGTGAAAGCCAATGGATTGAAGCTCTAGAAGAAAGGCTTGTTATCAACGGAACCACTCTTCTTCCAAAGGCAGGATATTAACAAAAAACAAGTAACATGCTCAAGGCATGGCACTTCTGCATTTTCTGATAGAATACAATGAATTACAACTTCCTACAAAATTTCATCCTTTTCTTGATGTATTCAACTCTGTATTCTGCACTCTCTATTTCCATACCTCGATTAACTCAAGCTTTCTATTAGCTCAAGCTATGCAAAATAAGGCACAAAACCACTTAGTAGAGTGCTGAATTTCACAGCATTTTTAATGAAACACATACCTAAGTTAATGCAGGGATTCCCAAAGCACTTCCTTTGCCTTCTGCATAGAAATCATGTATTGCTGAAACTCCTTAGTATACATAAATTTCTTTCTAAGTCTGACACAGCCAGTCAGGGATGCTAGGCCTTCAGAAGCCCTTAGGTGAGTGTCCACAGCAGCTGTTGTGATGCTTATTCCACTTCTTGCTCCTCCCACTGTCAGGAAAATAATTGATTTTCAATATGAAATCAATTTATTTTCTCCATATGCAACCAGTCTTTCAAATGCTAGTGTTCCTTACTTGCCTTTTGGTTGGATACTAAAGCCCACAGGTTCTTTGTAGAAGACAGTCCTGATGCAGAGTGCAGTTTCTTACAATAAATGTGTTCCACTCCATGGACCATGCCCTCTTCTGTCAGTTTAAATGCAGCCTTACTTGAGCCAAAGAAGGAAAAGCAGTAAGACCTTTGAGGTTAAGGGACAGAAAGCAAGAGGCACCACTGCAGCTCTAAGGGACACACCAAAGAGTGGACATGCACTTCAGAGTATGATGTATCTCCCATCTCCGTGAGCTCCTCCACAGACTGGGAAGCAATACAGCTGCACATGATTCAACAGCAGTATTGCCAAAATTTGGGTTTCCCTCAATGTACCACTGAAAGTCAGCTTAAATTGCTTTAACTATTTATGATGGTCTGGTAATTTCATAGGCCTCTCATAAACAAGACCAATCAAAACGAGTAATTTTAGCTGCTTCCAGATTAAATGAATCGGGATCTGTAAGAGTGAAAGTGTCAAGAATATATTCTACCAGTGATGAAATAGAATTCATCTAGCTTTCCGTAGCCCAGTATGCTGGTGAAGTGCGATAAACAGTACTAAGAGTCTTCTTAAAGTTTTGTATTTAAGCTGTGAGATCACAAACTTCATATTTCGTAGAGTCACAATACCAAATTTTTTAGTATTATAACTAATACTGTTTTGGACAAAAATATTGCTTGGGACAGTTATTTAAATGCAAGACATGGAATACCTATATATCAGTAGGCTGGAAAAAGGTACTGTGAAATCACTTTGAAACACACTAACTAGGTACAACTAGTGTATAATCAGTATATGCTTTAGGTACAAATAATGTACAGTCTACCTTTAAAGCAGAAACTGCACCTTTAAAACCCATTTTGCCAATTTAAAGAAATATTACTGAAAGGAAATTACAGAGTATTCAACTTCCCCACTCCATATCCCCAAACAAAAGCAATTAATTCAAAGACTCCTGTGAAGTTTATATTTTGCTTGTATACTATCAGGACACCCCTATATTGTCTCATTTTAAACATTAAAACATTATTAACATCTTTCCTGTACAATCCCTAGTTTGTTGTTAAGGCTATTAAGAGAACATAGCATTTAATGTTTTTTTGTTGTTAAATAATGAAGTCCTTGGTTTTCATGTGTTTTCCTCTAGACTGCTGTATGATAATAGATTGGTACATCAATATACATGGCAAGACAAGCATGCTACATAAGCATGCAAATATATTCAAAATAAGTTACTTTTTCATCTTCCCCACAGAGTAAGAACTGCATTGTTATTACTCACTTAGAAGTAATGTGCTTTTGCAACACATTACAATTTCATGAAACTACATTTCACTAGAAACAAACTAGAATAAGCTGGGAGTCAGGAGACAATGATTTATATTTTTTACTGTTTTAGGAAAAAGTGATTAAGGCTAGGCCACCCATAAAGTGACATTTAGAGACAAACTGCACAGCTGAAACCAGAAGAGTGATTCTCAACTCTGCCCTAAATGTAGAGAAACACAGCACACCCCATCCATAAGGGACAGAGACATGTCACACAAGAAACAATGCTGCAAATTTATTTTCTTTAGTTTTAAGTTTTTATAACCTCAACTTTGTTTATCCCACATAAGACATTTTCAGTAATATGAGATCATCTAGTTCATCACAATTGCAAGGAAAATGAGGTGCATGTGAAGTACAAAAAAATTGAAAATACTCGCATACATTGGATAGACTTGGAATACTGCTCAAAACAAAGCAGTTTTCCAATGGTCCAGTTTTCTTTGGACTTCTCTGCAGTCCAAAGACAGGCAATGAATGGAGAAAAAAGCAACACCAAAGCAGGTGGAATGAAGAAAGAGGCACATTATTAGGAGACACAAAAGAAATGCAAATCAAATGAGAAGAGACACTCTTCCAATGACAAAGTCCAGAGAAAAACATTCCCCAGGTGTTTCAGAAAGGCCTGCTACTGTCCATCCATCCCAGCTGGGTACATGAATCACACTCCATACTATTTAGTAGTCTACATTTATACTTGTAATAGAGAGAACACCTCTTTTGTACAGTACATAATTCCTTGCCCCAAAGAGCTTACAATCTAAATTAATACAAAAGAATGCATCAAGTAGTTGGATCAAGATCAAAGAAATGGAGAAAACAGGGAGATAATTTGATAAGGGATTAAAGTTGGGTTACATTACTAAATGAGGTAACTTCTGAACATCATTGGCAGTGATGTTCTTAAGACATTAAGTAGTTTTTCAGTTAGAAGGTCTTCTGATCATGAAAAACTGGTTTAAAATGTACAGAATGATGCATTAAAAGTAATCCACAAAAATTTTTAAAAACAGACTTGCTGGCAAGACACAAAAAGGTTCAGATTGCCGAAGTTCTTCACTTGAGACGCTAACTTGTCATTCTGTTAGGAAGATATGGATGTCAGAGAAATTCATATGTACATGTAACATTTGAATGTAAAAGATTTTTTACATTTAAGCTTAAAATGTTAAATTCTGATTTAAGAATCCTGTTGCTATAAACACAGGCTTAATACTTAAATATTAATATGAAAATAGTGCTATTTTAAAAATGTATTTTAAATTTTAAAATAAACTATGGACAAGATACAGTTGGTTCAAAAGATCAACATTCTTTAACTGCAGTGACTCATTTTTCCCACTTTTTAAAAAAGGGAACAACTTTTCCCCACTCTGTTCCTGCTACTTGTCAGTTACAATAGAAGGGATTGGTCTATCAACTTTAAAGTTTTAGTTTACCTGGGGGGACATTTGTTTTGCTGAGTTTTTCTTCACATTTTCCTATTCATATATAGTTTTCTGAAGTAAAAGCCTTGCACTTTAAATATTATTTATATGTCACCTTTGTGACCATTTAGCTATCATTTCTTGATCCCTTTACATGCAAATATAAACTAACATCTTTCATGCAACTATGACATCCTTTCATACTCGAGAATTTTGCTTTAGATTATATACATAAACCATCTGCAACACTTCCATGACATTTGAAAAAGTTATAGTAGTAGTAAAAATTCACCACAATTAGCCAGTCTGTTTATGATAACCAAAAAGAAAAATACATATTTTTCACCGTAACAGCATAACCAGTGGTAAATCTGACTTGACCTATCCTTTTGTAAGGGAAGCAGATGTTAAGAGAATTTCATTTATGCACAGAAGTGAGACAGTGATGTTAAGGACTGCTAACAGAGGATGATTTATCTTTAATTTTTAAAGGAATTTTAGAGGAAATCAAACCAGATATTAAGCCTAAAGAACTATAAATATATTTGACCCAAGTCAATACTAACATTTACTTCTTAGAAATTACATTTGTATTAAATTTGCTTACAGGAGGATACAAAAGGAATATAGCCACAGATTACCAAGAGAATCACTTCTGATCAGCATCTAAAAATGAGGGAAAAAAATGGCCAAAAGATTACGATCAATCACTTCTTGTACATGCCACAAAATTACAAAAAAATTACCTGCAAACGTGTAATAAAACCCTCCCCCTTATTTGAATGAGTTTCAATTCCCAGGTAAAGATGAATCAACAAAATTAAAATATTGTGCTGTTTTATTGGTGTAAAAATCACACAATTGCTAGTTCTGATTCTGCAGAGATACATCCATGCAGTTAAACATCTATGATCCCACAGCCAGAAGAAGCCATTAAATAGAATATCTGCTGTTAGTCAGCAATTAATGCAAATTTACATATGAGATCAAAATGTGTGTATCGTACAATATACAACAAATCCTAATACAGTACATCAACCTGAAGAGCAAGATACACTCAAGGAACTCTGTTAAGAGTGAAGCCTGTCTATATGCCAGAGAAGTAAGGCCTGGAAACAAGATGACAGAAGGTACCCCAGAATTCCTAAGAAGCAAAACTGTCCATTTTTTGTTTTATTTTTTTTTTTTTTTTTGCTGGGAATTAGAAGTTTATAGAGGTATTGACACATTACTTGACAATACAATTTGTTATAGTGAAGACTGGTGGATGTGATCTGCTATTAAAAGGTAACATGTGAGACATGCAATTACAGGTGGTGCTTAGATAATGTGCAATTAATGTTTGGGACCTACACCCAACTCTTTTCACAAAAGGGAGAACTAAAGACCTGTTTGATAGACTACCAATTGTGCCATAAATGCTTCTACGCATGCGCCTGAATCAGGATCATGAATGGATAAAATGTGAACACCTGGCAATCTGTGGTTACATACTCTATAATGTATGCAACAAAAATCACAAAATCCAATCCAGTTGATATGGCAAACAGCCCACAGGAACTCTCTCAACCTGAGTAAGCTGGGGAATTGCAAAGAGGCAGACTTTCTAGAATCGTGAACAACTTTCCAATTGTGAAAGGCAGCTTGGGAAGTAACATTGGCTGATGACAGATTAGTAGTTTGTCTCTTTTCTGGCACCATAAAATAAATGCCAGAGTGAATGAAGAGTTTATGTGCTTAAAGGTTAAAATCAACTGATTAGCAAACGTCTTCTGCAAAGATGTTTCAACAGGAAAGAAAATCCATGAAAAAATTCCAGTTGGAAATTTTGGCGACAAACTCTGCAAACTCAAGTCCAAAGATCACGGATGCCCACAGAATAAGATGTGAGAGGCAGTGTCACATTCAAGGAAAAAGTAGTTTGTTTTTTTTCTCTCTATACTGAAATTAAAATACTTAAAATACAAAAGTGGACAAATTGACAAAACAGAACCACAACATTTAATGTAGAATAGAGTGCATTGAGCTAGATGCATGGATATTTAAATAGGCCTTGAAACCAATACCCCTTTCAAAATTAGTAAATTCACAGTTAACGGCAGTAGGCTTAGAGGTGAGAGAAGGGTCGAAGTTGTTCCAGTTGGACTTCCAGGGAGATTCTCTCTTCAAGAACATCCTACAAAAGAAAGATTTTTCTACTGACAGTCCACAGAAAAAGAGTACTGAAAATTTCCTCATGCAATCAAGATCTGCTTCACTTTGAGAACTAACTTATATTCTAGACTCTTGGTAACTCCTTCCAGAAACTGAATAGAAGATTGCCTGCTGGTAATTACTTATCACTGAGAATCAGTACTTTGCTCCAAGGTGATGCCATTTAGTATTTTCTCCTTTCTTTCAAATCACCCAAACCCAAATTTGTAACCCGATGCAAACCAAATTATAATATTCTCAAATGAAGTTTAAAATATTAAGGGGATAAGCTCTCACCTGAATTAAGAGTATTGGAAACTCAGTTTTTCCTCCTATGTAAATTTTATGCACCTTGACTCTCATGAACAGTAACAAGTGAAATTCAGGCTTGAGTTTTTAAAATTATCTAACTTCCATTCTAGACAGTATCTTATTAATTCATATTTTCATTTAAGATATTTTAAAAAAATTATCTTCATAGTTGAAATGAGATGTCTTAGACAAGAAAGATGGTAGGCGAAACACATTAAGCTGATGCCTACAGATGGCTCCAAAACAATGATAGCTGACCTAGATAAACAAATTACTATTGTTGCACTATTTATTAAACTGCAAGTTTTGTATTTCAGATTACTGTATTTGTTTAAAAATATTTATAATTTAATTAAGACTTTAAGGCTTGTTCTTTCCTTCAGAAGAACACAAACCACTTCAGCCGCTCTTCTTGGTACTGCTTTTAAAGTATGTGATGATGACAACAGGTAACCTAGTATTGACAACGTGAGGCAAAATTTTACTGTAGCTAAAAGCAAACCAATACATTAAAAGATATGCATTGTAGCAGCAGAACTGTGATTTGTCATTTCACAAAGCTTGTCACAAATAGGTATATTCTATGATCTACAAAAATAGCTAAATATTTCATATTAATATCCTCAACTACATTTATCAGTGTACTGCAGAGATGCCTGTTACTGTGCATCACTAACATCTTGCTCTCTGAAGCTCTTCTCTTACACAGACAAAGACAGGAATTACCTTTAGTTGCTGCTGTAGTTCACTGTTCAGTCTGGCCAAAACAGTGTTGGTTTCCTTGTTACGTCTGATTGATGCCTGAATTGCCTTCTTGTCTTTCCCCACTGATCTGAGAATATATTAGAAGTACTGTAATAAGTAATTTTGCCACTTAGCTGAACATCTCACTTACAGTCCCCCTTCTTTAAGTGAGTGGAATCCTCTTTTCAAAATTTTTTTACTTGTTATACTGTTAAATTTCCCCGCTTCTGTCTGGCTTGATTAACCACGTTTGTTTGCATGGAAACACAGATATATACATTTCATATATGCACACATAGTTGGTTTCAATCAAAGAGCACACAGTGCATTTTAAAAACATGTCATTATTGACTTTCTGAAGGCCCAACACAGCGAACCTCATTACCTCCAAGTGACTGTTACCATAAGCTGTTTTCACGCTAGGACACACAGACTGCACATTTTGGACCGTTCATAGCAAACATTTAAAATTAAACGTTACATCTTAATACTTCCACCACTTATTTCCAACATACTTGTGGAAGTTAAAAAGAGTTCACACTCCAAAATTCAGAATCTCTTAAAAGTCCCCCAGCAGCAGCAGCTTGGGGATGACCATCTTTAAAAACCAAAAACTTCTTAAATATTTGAATTAATCTAAATTAAATACACTGAACTTGTTTGCAACTCCTGGAACAGAAAGTGTGTATGCTGTTTAAATGTAAACTTTCCAGTAACAGATGTATTTATATACTTCTTGGGTTACCTAGGAATAGATGGCTGTGAAGCAAGAACAGCAGCTATGACACCTGTTTTCTGTGTATGTTCCTCAGCTTCAGGTCTTAGCTCATCTTCTGATTTTAATCTTCTACGAATAGGCTTCGGTGGTGGAGCAAGTGGGGTAGTGCCTTTACCCTGAAGAGGATAACACAGCCTATTAATTCTCTGAAACTACATTTTATTTGGATTATAATCTGGTATCTTGTGCTTCATGTTCAGTTGCTGAGGCAACTGAATTCACAACCCATCAGGTATTTTCTGATGGACATCCAGCTGCATTCTCATTTGGTCTGGAAAAAACCTGAAGTACTAAATCCTACCACATGGTAAAAGGCTAGTAAGTTGCTACACATTTACAAAGAACTGTGCAAGCAGAAACACCACAGTACAAATGAGTACTGTAAACACACGGCAACACAGAGCACACTTTCCCCCCAATAATTTTAAGTCTGTAATCAAATAAAAAGCTACTGTTAATCAAATTCTGCACTAAACATTTTGATCTGTTTCAAAAATTTAAAAACTTACACATATCTTTTCTGCTGTCTCAAGAATAAATCTAATCATCATTATCTGCTACAAAAATTCACCATACACATACCTATTTGAAGCACCTATTGGGCTTAGAAAACTGGGCTCAAGTGGACACGTATAAAGCGGCTGTTGCAAATCAAAACAAACAATTTCATATACATGAGAAAACTGTGCTTTGTTCCAAGGGTACTTTGCATACCGCACTACTGGGGACATTTGCAGGTGGTTTGTCTTCAACTCTTCCATCTGCTTTGGCAACTCTAAGAGAACTCGCAGAATCAGAAGGCTTTTCAACCTAAAGGAATATAAACTGTATTTAGAAATCTACTTAACATATACTTCATTTGGCAACAATTGGAATAAAAACAAGTATGCTGTGTTCTGATACATGAATACAGTTAACACCTGAATTCTAGTTCAATTCTCATTTAGAATCACAAGCCCAATGTCATGAGGCACAAAAGAGGCCGTGGCCTGATCACAAACTGCTATAGCTGTTTCTGCTATTACAGTACCACCATTATCTGTCACTGCCAAAGGTTAATCCCTCCAATGGAACACAATGTGACTGTTCCACATCCACCTCAATGCAAAACAATCAGCAAGCTTAACTTAAGCAGTTTTCAGTGGCAGTTTAAGCTACCATAGCTGGTTTTGCAATGAGGTACATGGAGAGTGCTCAAATGGGGCTACGTCACTGACCTTCCTGAACAAGTGAAGCAAGACCATGCTGCTGACAGTGGGGAGAACTTTAAAACACCACAGGGACTTTTGCAAGCGAGGATGCAGAAGTGTCCCAGAGAACTTACAATCTGGATAAAAGCTACAAATTATCAAAGGAGAATATGAAGTAGTTTCTCCAACAGCAGCTAGCAATGACATTAATACTAATGCCTCCAAACTTTCAAGTCCTATGTCTGTAGTAGGAAACAAGTTTTTGTAAACAACTTTAATGATAGAAGGATGCCAGAGCTCTATTCACTTTAGCTGTTTGTCCAATGACTTTGATGAAAAGTAAATTAATGTAATTTTAGCAGATGTTTACAATATATGACAGTCATCTCTTTTATTAAGGCATGTCTTTTTTAAGACATTATTTAAAAATTACTAGCAAGTCATTTGGAAGACTGGCAAGAATGAGCAGAAGAAAGGTTTTGCCTGTGCTGTGTCTCAAATTATGTGTTTTACCAACACAATTATGTTTATGCCCACGTATGCTAATAAGTACGAAAATCTTTTAAATTACAGTCAAGAGGTGAGAGGAAAAGAATTCCTTCTGCCTAGGCATTTGACAATTACTAAATAAGTGCAGCAGTATGTAATTTATTGCTTTCTAGCAATGGATTGAGACATCATAAAAAAACCAAGACAGAATAAAAAACCCAACAAACCACACACCACTGACAGAGAACAGCAGAAATAGGTTTTAACAGAGTCTCATAACTGTTGATGGTATTAAAGCAATTGACAAGATCTTCCTTTCTACTCACCTGCAAGACTTCTGAGTGTGTTTCAATTTCATCTTCTTCCTCTTTGTTTACACCTGAAACAGCTAATACCTCAAACTGGCTAAAGTCTGCAAAATTTGGCTGTTCTGGTATTTGTTGAGGTGAGGTACTGGTATGAGCTATTAGGCCATCAGCATCCACTGAGCGATGCACATGAGGACCTGCACCCTACAATAAAATAACAAAAATATTTGGGTACAGAATGTTAAGAATTATTTGCCTTTTTAGTGGACAAAAATTTATGTACTATCAGTAGGACAACAGGCATCTCATGCAAGGCTTGCATGCAGAAATATTTAAGAGAAAGGAAGTTCAGATATGCTATTATTCAGGAAGTAAGACCAAAGAGGGATGTAATGTAGCATTAACTACTCATTCAATAGTAGATATTTCTGCTGTGACAGAGCCATTTAGGTTCTGGGGGCTTGATACAGGCTTTTAGTTTAGCTTCATAGGGAAATGTGCTTATGTAATCACTGTGTGGAATACGTCTGTCATTGTACACTCCCTTCATCCCTTCAGATAATTTCTGAATCCTTGTAGATGATTTCCAAATCACTGACTGACTTCAGCTGCTAATAACTCAGATTCTAACAAGTAGCTGCTGGTGAGAAACAACTGAAAAGAAAGTTTATCTGCCTTATGTCAGATCTGCACAGCAGTTGAAGGATTCAGCTGGCTAAGACAAAGAAAAAACTTTTTCAAGATGTGCTTTCTACCAGATCAGCTAACTGATATCACTCAGACTGCAAATGCAAAGATCACCAAGTCTGTGACAAGTGAAGAAGTGGAATCACTCCTTTTGGGGGCAGGCATATTACGTAAAGCTCTACCCTGTGCCAGACAAATGAAAGACAAACCCTTATTTTGCAAAACTTTGGAAAATGGCTCTTGCAGTCTTTGTTACAGCCTATGCACTATACAGGAATAGACAATGGAATGTGAAAGGATAAGTTTTCTCTCTTTCCCACAATTCAGAGCTCCAGAGCCACTCATTCCTCCTCAATATCTACCTTAATCCCTATCCATGGTTCCACTAGAAGCATTTGTTTAATTTAGGAAATACTAACATTTAGCTGTAGTCTAGGTTTTGCCATCATTCACATCCTGGTGCTTTCAAAAATATATCAAGCAATGATACTCATTTTAGAGATATATTAAAACTCAGTTATATAAAAATAATGCACCGAGTTAGAATATGATTTTTCAGAAGTGACATCACCTGTGAAGGCTGTGGTCTTGGAGGCACTGCAGGTGGATAGGCAACAACTCCAGCCTGTTGCTGTCCTGTAAAAGACGCACCACATTTGGCCAAGATTGTTACTTTGTATATTAAATTCTTAACATGTACATTAAATTGTCAACATGAAGAAACATTGCATTTTGCCACATATTAACCTGGCATATTTGGGCCCATAATTGTAATGTCAACTCCTTTCAAACTGGCAAACAGACAAAACTAGGATTAATCAGGACATGGATCTTGTACAGACATGGTTATACTCTTCTGGTTTTAGTATCTTAATCTTTGGGATTTTTTTACCCTCATTATAAGTTCTTAGTATCTTCTCATACTTCGTGATCCTGAATTTAAAAGTACTGACAAGTCAGAAGTCCAATAAAACTCCTTAAGCAGAGTAGCAGAAGTGACTTTAATAATTTCCTTTGAAGTCAAATACTAAATACCCATCTTTGATACATGTGATTCCAAAAAGACCACCCTTGAAAATTTACTGGCAGATACAATTCACTGGATGTGGGTATGCAACCAGAATGTTCTTTCCTGACTTTGTTTCCTACATTCATCCAAAAAACTACAATGCCAGAATTCAGAATTGACTTTTAAATTAGCTACTTAAGTAAAGTGCAATATAAATTTTAATGCAAACAATACAGTAAGAATGACAACATTTGCAACTTTTTTTATCAGAAGTGGTGCTTTAAAAAACAACACTCTAAATCATTACTCAGATAAAAAGGCATTGTTTGCTTCAGGAACACATGTGCTGAAAAATAATATGCACTCAAAACACAGTATATCTACCTGGGGTAACTGAGAAGGATCTGTTCAGATCTAAAGAGGACGACCGAGAATGCGAAGCATGAGGCCTTGGAGGGGGTGGTGGTGGTGCTGTGTTATCTGGAGATGTTCCTGAATGTGACCTGCAAAATACATAAGCTTCTGTAGTGATTTTAGGTGGTTACAACAGAACTAAAAATCAAAAGTTCTTCAATGCATGCAATTAAAAAAGCAAGTTTGACAGAGGTAAAAACCCCTGATTGCCATTGATTTTCAAGATTGCCAAATTAGTTTTAAACTTCCAGTATTCTTTGATTTTAAAACTGTTTTTATATTTCCATTTACTTAAATATCCCTTACTCAAATTATTCTTATATTATCACATGTCATTTATCTTTGGGAAACCAACACCTTGATTTATATCCCAAATAATGATAGCTCAGAAACAGAGAATGCTAAATATAGTAAATTCCATCTAGATGACAGTCACTAGATTTTTTTAAGATGTAGCCAGCATCCTGTTTAGGTTAAATGGGGTAAGTTCAATTTCATTAAAGAAGAATTTTGGGTTTCTGTTGGATCTGCCTCGATGTATATTGAGCTCAAGAAGTCTCTCAGTGTATGAGATAGCAATTTAATTCTCTGCCTGAAATTTTCCAAATCTATATACTTGGCAGAATCTTTAGAAATTTTGACTCATTCTTAGGTAGGATCACCATCTAGTGGATATCTGTTGCAAATTCATGGAGAACACAGGCAGAGAGGAGAGAAGGATAAATTACTGCACTAAGTGCCATTTAAGTGTGATTTATTGTTTATAGAATTTTTGTACAACTTCTTTTTAAAACCAGTTTCCAGAAGCTTCCTAACTAGTCTAATTTGAACAAGACAGATTATTGAGTCAGTGACATGAATACAGCTGCTTTTTTATTAAACTCGTGATAAAATCTTTTCTATGACTGACCTCTGCAACATTCTTCTATAACTATTGTAAAATGTAAACGAGAAGAGGTAAAGGGTACCCAAGTTTCACACAAAACCTGGAACTCCTGAATGTTTAAGTCCAGACTCAAAACTAAGTCATCACAATAGAAAAGTTTATTTTGTTAATATATTCTCTAAGGCAATGCTTCTGTAATGCTGCGTAACTCTCCAGCTGATGAAATTAAAATCTAAATATTCTGACTCCTTGGGTCAGTATACTCCTCTAGCTAGTATAGTAAAAAAACCACAAGCGGAATTAAAAATGGGAGAAAGTGGTTTAAAGAGAAATCCAAAGTATCATCATCTGACACAGCCTTGTCAGTTCTTGCTATGTGAAAATACAAAAAAGTAGTCTTGACTAATGGTAGGATTAAGTACAATGTCATCTCTATACAAAATTGCAATTGGTAGAAGAGATGCCAGTGGAAGGAACTAAAAGAGTAAGTGGAACAAGAAGTTTCCCGTGTGCATACTCCCACAACTACCAGGTCAGGATAGAAGCTCCCTGTGCCATAATGTGGGAACTCATCTGAAAGCTTCACTCATCTTCATTCTCATTCACACAAGTTCAGCAAGAAAACCTAACCCAAAGTCAAAGAGCAAAAGAACATGGTGAACCCATCATGCTGACAGTGCAAAAACATGCATAAAAGCATGACAGAATCACATTTTCCATTAAGTAACAATGCAGGAAAGAATCTTTCAAGCTGTTGTACTGACAGGCAAATGGAAATCTTTCTTTGCTATTGAAGTCACCCTAATTATTTTTGTTTTGAAACTTACCTCCAAAACTGATTGTAAGATGGTTAATGGTGTAGCTGGTTTTAATCCTATTCAGGCAGATTTAGTGGGAACAATTAGCACCAGCTAGTACAGTACATTTTCTTATGTGAAATTACGCAGTTGCGGGTTTTGTGCTTGCACAGCTTTCTCCAATCCCTTAATTTACGCTGGGCCTACGACTGCCCTTTATAAGTCCATTACTAAAAGAGATTGAGTTACTGCCATGGTATACCTAATTTGTGCTTAATTCTTCTTTTAGGCTACAGTGTCATAAGGTTCTTCTCCAATAATGCTTAAACAGGTTATTTTTAAAAATACAAAAAGTTGGTTTCAAGTAACAGTATGGTCTCACGTGCTTACATTCCCTTGTGTTTAAGAGGAAAGCATTAAGATTCTGACTGAACGTGAAGCTTCACATGGAGCACTTGACTGGCCTATCTCAAACAAATTTTTAGACAACTTTCCTTTTTTAATTTTCACTTTACACACTAACAAAAGCAACATACATTGTTAATACATTAGAAAACAGACTGCTTCCAGATTCCTGAGTGTTAAAGTTAGGAATCTATTTTGCCACCATTTAATAAGCTAGTTGTCAAATAACCAGGAGCTGAGAACAGGCTTCTGTAAACACCTTTTACTTGTTCTTTTCACAGCTGCTACTCTACTGACCGTTGCCGTGTTACAGCATTTCCGATTTGCTCTGGATCTGAAGTGTAAGAGTCCGAACTGCTGTAACCATCTGCTGGGAAAAGAAAGTACAGTTTCATATTTGCTTTGCATCATTAGCATACCCTAACAGACAGAAGTAGCAAATAATTTCAAATATCCAATTTCTTTTGTTACAAAAAATGGCTATGTCCTTGTATTGCTGCCCTGTAAGATATCATCTGGTCAGGATTCAAAATCCTTGAGTCTGAATAATTGAAGGACAAAATACAAACCAACTCCACTCACCCAATACTATCAGTTGTTGGTTACTAGTGACATGTACCGAAGAATAAACAATGATAGTAATGATGTATTTAAAATACAAAACCTAAGTTTTATAAACAGAATTTTTTAAACACTTGATGTTCCTTCCCTTCAACAATCTAGTGAACAAGAGTAAGGGACATCCAAATAAAAAAAAGCAAGGGGTAGAACATGCCTGATTTTAGAAGTGCTGAAGGACTATCACCAACCTTAGAAATCAGAAAAAGGAAAGGGTATGTACAGAACACAAATCAATGCAGTTGCTTTGCTACTACTGTAATTTCTGTACCTCCAAGTCTGGTGGTCAACCTTGTTTTGGACTGAATCTTTTTTAAAACTTTCAGCTTTTGATTAAGGAAACCTACAGAAATGAAAGATGCTATTAAAGCATCATAGACGGATTCTCAAGGACACCCTTACCCTTAGAAGCTCTACAAAGCTTGAGTGTTTTTTCCCCAGAAATGAGGAACCTCAAAAAAAATCAAAAGATTTATATGGAATGAAAGCAGATAGAAAAACTGACCTCAGGATAATTTAATCACAAGGGATTATTCTAGAGCACCAGGTAAATCAAAGTTCAAGGCAGAAGCCACTGGAGCAAAGGGACTCAGTTGATTTGTTACCAGTGAAAAGAAAAATTCCACTCAAAACCATCAAGATTTTTCTGAATTACCCACTCTCAAAGGATTACTTTAACCTCCTAGGACACTGAAGTTTTCCAAAGTGGTAAGACACATCAACCAGGCCTCAGAAATGAGAATTCTGCAGAGATGACTTTCCTGATGAGCAAGGCACATTCTTACCAGCTACATTTTTTATACCTTTTCTCCTTAACACTGCAGGTACTACAAAGTGCTTATATCTTAGACTGCAATGTGGTTTGTTGAATTTCACTATGTTCTTCCTCTCAAGGAAAAACACTTTATCAAAAGATTAGGCTACACTTGGATAAGGAAAAGAGCACCAAAAGCTCTTGAACTTAGATCCTGCATACAGCACTAGTTCCACATTAAAAGATGATGCTTGCTCATTCTTTTGCATCAGAAAACTTTTTAGTAGAAACAGAACTCTGCTTGAAAAGTAAAACTCAGACATGGTCAGGACACTGGTCAGAATGAAGATGGCTACTGAAACAGAGCTCAAGAGAAAAGCAAAACCTATTGCAAGACGGTACTTTCTGAATTCCTCCTGTATTACAAACCAATCAAAATACTTCTGGTCTTAAAAATGCAAAAGGATTTAAAATAATGACTTCTTGAGACTTTACTTTTACTGAAGAAAAGTTCCCGACTTGAAGAAAAAAAAAAAAAAAAAAAAAAAAAGACTCCAGAGATTCACTCAGGCAACATATAATCTTGGACCTTTCTCAATATTAGACAAGTGGACTAATCAAATCAACATAACACAACATGCTCAGAAGATACTGGAAATGGAAAAGGCTATTAGAAGGAAACAAATAGTTGAAAAGCTGTACTACAAATGGAATGTAGAAATCTGTAGCATTTTCTTAGTAGCTAAACCAGATGAGAGTTGCCTGGAAATTGTGGTCAACATATTTTCATTCTTTAGAAAACATGTCACATGGTTCTGAGGAAAAACAATCAAATGCTACTTAGTGAATTCCACTTTATGTACATTGAATTTTTCATTCTAGGATTAAAAGAGAAAACACGAAGATGGAAAACAGCTGACAAAAATGAACTTTCTTGAGCACATAGGGTAGGAAAACAACTCCAGCGACACCAAGAGAACTTTCTTAATTACTACTTCTAATACATACTTTATATCAGAAATGTTTCTGTTCTTATGGTAAGTTTATCTCATTTTAGAGCTGCTACTATCCAGCCAGCTTTCATTCATTCACTGAGGGATATAGCAGATCTACATTTTGTGTAATGTAAGAAATGAGACCAGAAAGCACGTTCATACTTACTAACTGTATTTCCAGCCGTAAATTTTACAGATGAACTCATTTTATTTTCTTCTGGAAGATCTGATGGTTTCACAAGTAGTGGACTAGTAGGGTTAGCATGATCTAGATGGAAAATAAATCTAGATAAATGAACTTATTCAAACTAGCCTTTATTTCTGGCGCCAAAGCTTTACACTGGTTTTCTGCCCTTATCCAAAGTGCTGCGCTCAAGACTAAAATTGGTTTATTTTAACTCAGAAATAACACTATTACAAGATAAACAAACAATTTCTCAGTATTAAGAGCAGTGAATTTTCAGCTATTTACGAGGCCAAAGAAATTTTGAAAGAAGTGTGTTGTCGATACTATTTATTTTCCTATGCTGAAGACTCTTGTCTAAGTTCCATGACTTCAGGAAATACTGTCACACAACTGAAAACTAAGACACCCCCACTCAACTCCTTTAAGAAAATTTATCAAACCACCTTGCCTATTATTGGCCAGAGTAAAAAAGGGCCTGCCAATATTCCCAAATGCTTTCAAGTTTCAAAATAATAAATGCAGTATTTCTGACCACAGAAGAACAAGCTTTATGAACGCAGGTTATGATCTCCATCTCCAGTTTCCTTCTCCAAACCCAGAAACCAGGAAACCCAGACATTCACCTGCAGGTCCAAATCCAATGTTTATAATGATGCTGAACTACTCTCCAAGAAACATTCTGCTAGAGATGGTAAAATTCTCACTGTAGCAAATGGCCAATTCAAACAGCAACTCTTAACTCAGTAATGATGCTCGTTAAAACAACAGATTTATTCATCCTTGTGAAGGGAGTGAAGGAGAAAAGTAAGTATATTCAAGGAAGTAAGGCCAACTCTTAACTGTACGACACTCCCCAAATTAGCAAGAGAAAATGTCCTACCACTTCCAGTTCTTTTAAGCTCCATTTCCTGCATGTGGATTTTGCTTGGAGTCATTCTTATAGGAACTGGGTGCACAATTGCAGTATCCTGTGGAAGAGATCACAATTATATTAAACTAGTTTAAATCACTCTTAAAAGAGTCTCTGACACCATGTGCAATGTCAACTCTAAACAAAATTTCATATATTTAGTTTATTTGCACAGTTCCAGGGAACTGAATATACCCAGAAAACCAAAGCTCTCTAAGCTTAATCTCTGTAATATTAACTTAGCTACTTAATTTTACCAGCTTTCCACCATTTCTAGCATATCAGACATCTGGTACCTTGAGCACTTCTTCTTCTTAAAAAAAAAATAAAAAATTGCAATTTAAACCCTGACTCCTCAACGTTACTTGTAATGCCTCAGAAAATAATGGCCTCTCTAAATAGTATGAGTAACTTTGTAGTAATTTCAGGTATTCTGGAGACTTTAAATTAGCAAAAATCTTCTAAACTTCAGTATAATAAGCCCTATGGAATATACCTCTAGTCAGGCATTGGCCTTACACTTAGGCATTAGTCATTCAGACAAGGGGCTCCGTTTGAAGTACTTTAGAGACAATCCTTTCCACTTAGTTTGAACACTGACTGCAAACGGCTTAAAAAACTAATCTCAAAACTCAGAAGCAGCCTAAAAATAGGGCCATGGCTGTCTGAGGATTTTTAGTATTATCCATATTCAGACTATATGAATGGGTGGGCAAATGACAGCACAAGAACACCCTCAGATTATATTATATTCTATCATAGAAATAACAAGAAGTTTCAAAACTACCTTTGTATCAGAAATTTCATCTGTTCAGACTACTTAAATAGATCAATTTCACTAGGTGTAATCTACAACTAGTATCAATCTACATCGGTATTTTCTGAAACTATTTCAATGACGTTCACTACCCTTGTTGCAAGCAAAATCACTTTTTAGTCATAGCTCAAACATTTTTATTGCAGGAAGCTTTTAGGAAAAGCTACCACTTGAAAATATACTGCTTTTTCTTCCCTCTGTACTGAGGTTATCATGCAAAGATCACTTTTACTGTGGCTGCTTCAGACCTCTGCTGTACTCTAATGTGCAGCTGTACAGAAGTCATGCCTCAAATAGTTAAATGGATTTTATATAATGCATTAATTTACATCATTAGCCTAATTTTACATAAAACAACATGTTACCAACTTTGACTTACAAAAGACATACTGTGCTCCCATACTAAGGGATAGATGTACTGTTTTACTCTTTCCACTTATGTTTTACCTTCAAAGCAGCAAATTTCCAACTAAAAAAGATCTGGTCTATGAATTTACTCTTTAGATAGATTTTAACAACTGCTCAAGAAAGCTGGTTTTCTCTCCTCTGGGGAAGCAGTTGCTCCATAAATCATTCCTATGCATCACTATTGAAACTGCTAAAACAAAGTCTGCCATCAGCTAACTGAAAATTTGTCATCATTTGTTCTTTTTTTAATATTGAAAACGAAGACTCTAAGCCCAAAGTCTGTTACCCTAGCAAGTATCAAAGATGCTCATCAGTCTTTTCTGAACTATATAAGCATTTCAAGAAAAGAACTCAAGGATGTTATGAGCCATAAAAAAAATTTGCATTCCCAGTGAATTTCTTTATATACATACATACAAACATGTACTCTATAGAAGAGCTTTTCATATACCATCGCTGCTCTACTTTTTAGATTATCAACATACGAAAAAACTCAAACCTCAGGTTTCTGTCATCTGCTAATTATGCGTGAAAATAAATTACTGTCTTATTGTGGAAACAAGACAGTGATAGCTCCATACTATCAAGCAATTATACAAAACAAGTAACAACTATGAACTAATTTACATCATGTTTACCTCATTAAAACATAGAAATATAGTATATTTAAAACAAAAACCATCTCAGATGAAAGAGGGTTGGTTTTTGTTTTAAGCAGGATATTTCAGCTGTTTAGAATGTTTATTAAAGGTTAGTTCTGAGCATGGGGAATAGTGCAGTTTGAATTCTAGCCTTCAGCATCTAGAATTGCTATTTCCACATGAACATCAGTGTTAACTTTGAGACTGGAGCACTGATGTATTAAAAATCTATGTATATTTATGTATTCTATCTTTTCAGAAGTGACAGGTTTAATACTAAAAGCAGTTAAATGTGTATTATGTGCACCTATTATATTTTGTTACACAATCAAATGGACACCAACACTGTAATTAATTAAATTAAAATGGACACTTGGTGCCAATTAAGTCTGTAAAAAAGGCAGGATGAAAGCAGCAGCTAAATACTGCATTTCTAATGCATTTCAGAACTGCTTTAATGTCACATGCTGTAAAGCTTAAAACCAGCAGAACTTGAAACACTGTAGTGTATTTCTGACTCCCAAACTTGGCAAGATATTTAACTACATAATCCTTCAGAGCACTCCTCACTGAGTAAAGCCGTAGAACACCACAGGTTTAGCTGGAGAGATACTAAAAGCCTTATTAATAAGTAACTTGGGAAAAACATTTGGAATATGAAATACCACACCCATTAAAGCCCAGTAGCTTTTCTTTCACAGAAGTTGGCGCTGTTTTTGTGCAAATCAGGCTCAGCAATTCAAAAAAAAAAACAAAACAACACCAAAGACAAAATCTACAATAGAACTTGTTTATCACAGGGAGTGGCCCTTGCATCAACTTGCACATTTAAAAAAAAAAATTGTTTAAATTCTTTGTGTATGACAGATTTTGACAGAAGTGTTGTATTAGATCAAAATCAACAGGGGAAAGCATTCTTTGCAATCAGAGATTAAACATGAGCAGTACTAGAAAATTTGTATTCTGAAAATAAGCAAACAAGCTATTTGCCACCATTCCCCAAAAAGCAGTCCATGGAATCATGCATAACAGGTAAATACAATGAATGGAAATTCAGTGTTAATAAAATTAATTTCAAACAAGCAAGCTAAGTGATTGACTTACAGGATCAGCTGGTGCAATGTTAGAATCAAATTGGGTCAGAGTTTGTGAGCTTGAAGAGCGTTCGCTAAATGTCTCCCACTGCTGAACAGACAGAGGAGAGAAGTCAGCATGATGAGGAAGATGAGAGTAAAAGATCACTGAGGAGATTTAGCATAGTAGTTCAGAGGTTGCACTGGAAAGAACCATGTTTGTACAGGAGAGTACTTCACTCAGGAAGCGCGCCAATATATATATTAGGTATTTCTATTTCTGAGATTGTTGTGGAACCAAGTTCTATATATCTGTCAGTATTAATCTATATATTCACATTTTATAATAAAGATACAGGTGCAAAGGCAACCCAGAAGTACTTTCAGAGTTCACGCTTGTCAATGAATATCATGTAAGTAAAAGAACTGGTTAAGCCATTCATATAATTTAGAGATAAAAATCAGACACCTTGTGTGCATTTGTCGTCATAACATCCACAGAAAGGTTCCTCAGCTTTGTAGCTGTCAAGTTTCAAACCTATTTAGTAAATGCTAATTTTCTTAAAAAATCCCAGACAAATGAACACTGAGCAGAGTACTCCAATCACACCACTTTAGCTTGCCAGTGCAACCCCCGAGAAGTGATTCTATGCCGTAAAAGAGCATTTCCACAAGTCTAAACCACTGACAAGGCAAAGAATTAAATCCAAATATTCTGTTGATTGCTAAAAGTAAGTAAGTCAATCTCTGAACAATTTTATAAGATATGGGCATGCTGTATCAATACAGGGCTGTCAAGAATCCTCATGCAAACTGAGTCAAGTTATAGCCACAACTGGATCAACAAAGCATCGAAGTACATAAAATTAGTCTGTGATCTGGAAACCAGATAAAAACTCACAACAAGAATGCTAAACCTGTTATATTTTGGTAATATAACCAGTACATATTAAGCAAGTTTCAAACACTACAAATACAAGTTTCAAAAATTAAAATCACAAAATTTTTAGTGCTCAGAAAATCCAATAAAAATTATGTTTGTTATAGTTGTGGAAACAACTTGGGTGTTGGACTCTATGACCCTTGTGGGTCCTTTCCAACTCAGAATATTCTCTGTGTCATATTCTTGTCCCATCTCTATAAGTAAATCAATCTAAATGATCCCAGAAGACACAGGACAAACTATATGGTGATAGCCAACCTAATCTCGTGTTCTCCTCTACACCTAACTATATTCAGTGAACAGCCTGAATGTGAACCAAGTCTAAAACTGTTATTTCAGAAATAACTTCTTAAGGAAACTCCTAAACTGTTTACAATCAGGTGAAATGAAATTCAGAAAAATATTAACTAAATTTTAATTGCTGTCATGTGTGGTAAGACTTCTTGTAGAGAAAGAGCTTTCCTCATTTCAAACTTTAAATGAGGGCAAACATTATGGCATTCTATTGGTGTGGGGTTATTTCTTCTGTTTTTTTGGGTTTTGTTTTTTTTTTTTTCTTTTGTGTGGTTTTCTGTTGGTTTGAGTGTTTTGTTTGTTTGTATTTGTTTTTAACACAAAACTACCCTCTTCATGTACAGAACCTAACAAAACCTTTTTAGTAAGGATTCCCAACTGCTCTGTCCCTGTTTAACACTCCCTGTATTAAACAGTTCATCTCTGTGTCACTCCACCCCTTCATGAAGGGGCAGCATTGTAAGTAGTCTGGAGCTCTACAAACCTATTAGTGAGCCAGTTTTTACTAAGTCAGAAATTTAACTGCCAAGTTCTGCCAGCCTTTCTCCTGATTTGGCCTCTTGCATTTGCACAGCTGCTCATTTTCATTAAACATATCAATATTTATCTTAGGTCTACCACAACCCTTCTAAACTTGATTTGGCCAGTGGCTTCCCAGTTACTAGCGAGTCTGGCAAAGAGACCACTTCATTACAGAAATATTGTTAATTGTTCCAAAAATTCCATAGGGCACACAGCACTTATGTTACAGTTAAGATAAATTGTAAAATATTATTTGTTACAGATGGATGTGTAATGTCTCTTACCACCTTGCTCTAAAGCCAAACTACAGGTACTTTTATTACTTGTCCTTGAGCTCCCTAGCTAGACACAGACAGATAAACACCAACACCTGCTGTAGGAAATATACTGTTGTGCTCCATCCTGAAATACTACCAGAAGCCAGCTACTGCTAACTCCCCAGTTAAGAGAAAGCTAAATATATTAAGAATCTACTCTGCAAACTCTGCAACATTTAACAGCATCGATGAGGTAAAACTCATGCTAGCGAAAGCTGAAGTATTTGTCTTGTAGAATTGCAGAATTTTTTTTAGTTTTTAAAATTACTTTCAAAAGGTTAATTATTAGAAACTAAAACTCACAGCAACGTGAACCATTACAAATAGAACACCAAGGCATTTGAAACAAGGTGTAACAGTTGTGAACTTAAAAGCAAATCTCCACATCCGTGTTAAAGTTAGTATGACAGCTGCATGACACTCAACAGTTTTCAACAGAAAATTTGTAGTAGGCTTTCCTATTATTTTAAGCTTCGAAAACTAAGTGCTCAGCCTTGAGACCTGGATGGAAAAGACATCTGAAGTGAGAAAGAAGTGATGAGTGAAGAGATGAGAATTTGAAGCATGTAGTATATCCACAGTTAGGTAGATTTTCATGTTGCTCTTTATTCTGAAGTTTTAAACTAATGCCTTGGTCTATATTTCAGAGCCTCCAGTGACTGGGCCTGGCAACAGCATTCTATAAACCAACTATGAGCTAGAAAGAACGGAGTAATCAACAGCTTTGAGACTAACAGGATGAGACTGCCTGGAATGACAGATAATACAAAGGTGCAGAGCTTTTACAAGCGATTCATTTGTTGATGACACTTATAAAGAGGGCAAAAGAGGAAACAATTAGACTGGTGCCTACAGCAATACCAGAAATTTTTTCATGGAATTAAAATCTTGAGGACTTTGACCTGACTCATGCTGAAAAGAAAATGCTGAGAAGAAAGAAACATGCCCAGCAACATATCTGAAAAATCAGAAATTCCTTTGTGTTAGAATAAAAAACTGAACATTTAGTTCAACTCTTATTTTAGTATAGTTAGTATCCAGTAGTACAGCTACTGTGAGAACTTTCCCAAACCTCTTAAGCTATAGTAGGCTTTCAAAAAGAAAATGCCACTTTATCTTATGTGAATGGATAGTCAGTTTCATAAGTCAAGATTCTAGCTGACAGAATTGTAATTCACTTTGTTCCACTACTGGAATTACCCTATTCAGTTGGTTTGAGTTGCATTAGACACTGAAGGAATCTGTTCAGTTATGATGCAGGTACCAAATGATTAGCTTATTAAATCTTTATTGAAAACACAAGGGAATGTGTCTGGGCAAATTTTAGTACAGATGCATATATTTATAGCTTTTTAGCAACAACTGAATGAATATCTGCTCCACCTCCCTCTTAAAACAGCTTCCTACCAACAGTCTGAGTCGCTCTGTCAAACAGAACAACTAAGAGTCACTAAATAATGTCCAACATTTTTTAATTTGGTAAGGATGTGACTGTGAGGGTAGCATTTGCCCTTACAAGGAACAGCAGACTTTATAAAGTCCTTCCCTGATGAGAAATGAATGAAGTTTCCTCTGCTCCTAACTTTAATCCTAAAAATGTGCTTATTTTCTGCTTCATGCTGATCTTCCATTGGTTTGTCTAAATCATTTACTATCAATTTCCTATTCACTTGAAGTCTGACGAAGAAAGAAAAAGAACCACAAAAAGCTCTTTTAATAGAAGGCAATACTCAGCTACTGACAGAACAATCTTACAGGTTAAAACAAGTTTTCAATTGTTATCGAGTTCCAGATAATCAAAAATAGTTTTGCAAAAATAATTTCATTATTTTCCCCTTTTTCCCCTCTGATAAGTAAGCCAACATCATCTTTGTATATGGCTGCAGTCAAACTCATTTGTTGATCCAAAGTAGCTCTTAAAACATTGCTTTATTCTAAGTCAGAGGCAAAAATGTTAAAACAGAGCAACAAGAAAAATCTAGCAATTAATCCCTTACAGGCCTTTTAAGCAAAGGACATTTGTAGGGAAATAATATAAAAAATACTGCTTCCTAACTTCACTTTCAAATTCTGACAAAATACAGCTCTACTGCAGAGGACTGCTTATATAGCAAACATATATGCTTAAGTATGATGAAGCAGAAGTACGTAACAGTAAAAATTTAAGATTTAAAAAAATTTAGCCAATGGCTGGCTTCAGATTTTACTCTGAGTCTCTGCTTCTGAAACAGGGTCATGACTTCTCTATGTTACTGGTGATATTTCAGGCTAAAATCACCTTCAGAAATAAGTTTCAATGTCCAGATCTGTCAGAAACTTATTCTGCAATTTAGCAAAAGTGTCTGCTAAAGAAAGAGGTTTTTTGTTACCACTTCAGAGGTAACAAAAAACTTCAACCAAATACATGCCCTAAATGAAAAAAATTAGGAATTCATTCATTACAAAACATGTTATGAAATAAATTTTGTGATTAATATAAAGCTTAATTGCCATTAATAACAATTTTAATGTTAATTAATAACATTTTAAATAGTATCTCACATTGAGATAGAAAAAACAGAATGAAAGTTTTTTTGGTTTTTTGGTTTTTTTTTTGCATTTTAACAGAGAACCTTCTTGTGTCTATTGTCCTGCTAACTGTTTCATGATTTGTGATCAGCAATTCACTTATGACAGATTATGGACACATACACAATTTACTTATTGATTGGCAGTGAAATAACTCTTAGATAAAAGCGCTGACCTCACTGCTCTGATTCAATTCTGGCCAGGTCTGGTTTAGGGATGGCATTGATGGAGACTTGCTTGGAGGTGCTTCTGCTGGAGAGCCAGAGTAACCTACCTCACCAGTCTGTTCCCCAACTTCTGAAACGACAGCAATCACTATGAACAAAAATCATAAATTGCATTCAGTTTATTTTTAGAAGAGTTGCTCACATCTCATGGAAAGTGCAAATTACCCTTTCTTTAATCTTTTTCAAGTAAATACTTAGCAGCAGACAAAACCCAAAAAAACCAAGAACTCTCATTAAATACACTGTTTATCAGCTACTACTCTTATTTTAAGGATGTTTCTGAAAATCAGACTTTGAAGATTACTCTGTACCATCCTATCCTCCCAGTCCTTAGCCTTTAAGTAGCTTTTTCAGATTTTGATTACATATAGAATTAAATAGTTCTTCTTAGAGTATGAGAAAATAACTTCACACTAGCATTTATTACATCATATCCTGCACCAAGCATTTCATCTTGCAGAATAAAATACTTCCTTGTTTGAAAGGTCAGAGCAAAACCAGTAACTCAGTGCAAACACAAAAAAATACGACAACAGATTAAGAAAACCATTCCCCCTCAGATAAGTCCCCAAATAATATTAGTTTCAAGTCTCCTTACTAAAACAGTGGTGTTTCCATTCGCATTTTGCAAATTGACTATGTCTAGTAGCTGTCACATTGCAACTGTCCTTTGGCACTGCTCAGTTTTCTTTTGAAGTAAATCTGAACAGCAGATCAAACATTCTGTCTAACCCAGTAAAATCCTACTTACAATGTCTCCTATTCTAGATATCACAATGCAAGCTAAAGCCAGGAATTAAGACCCTCCAAAAACATGAAAGTTCAGATTACAACTGTGCAGTATATAAGCAACAAGAAGAGTTGAAAAAGTGACTGATAAGTAGCGAGACATATTAACATGATGTCAACAGTCATGCAGAATTAAAAGTCCGAACAAGACAAAATACTAAACAAAAAAAAAAAAAAAAAAAGGTTTAATTAAATTACCATTAAAAAGGACTGCTTCATGGGTATGTGATTGAAGAAGACTGCCACAAGAGTATGCTGTACCTAAACTTCTTTGAACTTTATAAAATTGACTGGTTTCAGGTTCCTAAAGAGCTGACCTCTGCAGCCTTCTCTTCTGCTAAAGCAAGTCAATATTCTGCCTGCTAATTTTCATTCAGAAGAAGCTAATAACAAATCAGATGTCAAACTGAACTGAAAACACTTGACTAGTCAGTGGTGACCACCTGTACCTCTGAAAAGTAACAACCTATTATTTCCTCCAGAGAGCTGCCAGGGACAGCAAAAGGCACAGCCAAACCACTGAAGTTAAAGAAGAAATTAATTGTGCTACCATAAGGTCAGGGGCAACTGAAGTGCTACTACCATGAAAAACCACACACAGAAACCAGTAACTCATCAGAGCTTCAAAGGTCATGTAAACTTCCTTTAAATAGCCAGACATGAGGCTGTTTCCATAATGTTTCCAAAATTATGCCCAGCATCTAGCATCTTGAATTGTTTCCCTCTAGGGAAACCAAAAATAGGTTACATTGAGGTGTCAATATCACAAGTAGTCAAGCTGATATGCTGTGGTCATTGTAAACAAAAATATACTAAGTCCAAAATATGCCAGTGGCAATATTTTGGAAATATACATTGCATGTTAATTGCTCTGAAGTGTAATAAGAATAAAACATTTCTATTAAGTTAAAAAACTCAAAATTCTTGTTTCACTGATGGTACTCTAGATAATTGAACTAACTTCGGTGTTAAACACAAAGTCAAAAGATAAGGCTGAAAATTATTATGGATAGACTACCAACAGCTTGCTACATTTGCAGAATTCTGCATTTGCTAGAATTCTGCAAATACCTACACGAAACATGCCTATGACATTCCATGGAAAATTTTAAGGGTTAAAGTAATTGTGTAAGACATAAGGCATGGCAGATTTTTTTTCTTACAAAGAAATGCATTGTGACACCAACCCAAACAAAAATTCACAGAAAAGTAAAACTTGCTTTTCAGCTTTTGTAAAGGTTGGTGGCTTTTACTAACTGAGATACAATTGAGTTTGAAGGAATTACAATTCTGTAGAGATGTACTGCAGTACTAAAAAAATGACCAACTATACAAATGCCTAATTATACAATAAGTCTGTGCCATGTGAGAGAAATACATATCTCTAGTTATGAAACCAGATGTAAAGCAAGATCATATCTCAAACAGGTATGGAACACCTGCAGCTGGTGCATACTGGATTCACAGGGGCTGATGAAGGAGAGGCTTTCCAGTCTGAACAGAGACATTGGGTGCAAGAGCCCTCTGTTACTCTTCCTTCTGCTGGCCACTAGTTCAGAAGTCAAAATGGAAAAAAGCAGCACTTTTCAAGTGCAGAGGAGAAGTGCAGAAGATTAATGGGAAACTTTCTAACAAAAGAACGGGATTAATAATGGTGATGTTAATGCTTTTGAAATAAAGGTTGCCATCTTGCACATTGGTTTAAAAGACATTCAAGCAATTCATCCTCTTCAACAGTTTGACTGTACATTATTCATACTGAGGCATGTCAGCAGAAGATCAACTATTTCTTTCTTTGAGAGAGTTTTATCCCATGCAAAAAGTGCACTCAAGAAGACACTCTGGTGTCATACTTTAGTTTCTATTTCTAAGACGATTTTGGAAGAAAGCTTTAACAAAACTCAACTTTTATGGGAACTGAAATGAAAAATTATTACCAAAATTTAACTGGTTCATCTTTCTGGCTGATTTACAGCTCTTAAGATGAATTCCTGTAATTCATCATGTCCAGTAGACAAACCTATCACTAACTTTTAAATTAGTAAATGTATGCTGTTGTAACTAAACATAAAACTATACCCACATCAATAAGTTCATCAGAAGTATTTTATTCAACATAGAAGTTCTGGCAATAAATCATGTTATGTGCTACATAAGATCAGCTCTTTCCAATGCTGCTAACCAAATAAATAAATATATAAGTAAAATAAAGCTAATTGGATAAAAACCCACAAGTTTGTAAGAACTTCAATTTTTCATTGTAGCTCTTAATAAACACAGAATAAAGTATCAGATTTTCCTATTTTTTAAGCATGGCTTATATAGCAAGGTAATCTTATAACATTCACTAGAACAGGGTAACTTCCCTTTAATACCAGAGGGAAAAAATTTTAAAAGCAGTTTTCCCTCAGATTTAAAGACCACTTTGTACCTCATGAAAATAAGTCAGAAGTTTTATATTAACAAAGTTGCCTGTAAAATGAGAATAATGAACACACACATAATACTTTCTGGTTTAGTGTCTGATGCATAAAGTTTCCAGACAACTTTAGCTGAAATCTAATACCAATAACAACAAGAGAAAATCAAGACATATATAGCTGTTGGGTGTGGAGTTCTTGGGGATTTTTTTTTTTTTTGTAGTAACAATGGTTTATACAAATAAATGTTATTGCACGTTCTACCAAGATTTTTGCTTGATTACCACTTTAACACAAAAATGGAGAGAATGGAATGGTCTTAGACATTTGCTAGGTTTTAGCCCAATTAAGTGCAGCTATTTCTCACAAATGTCTTCATCATAGCAAAATGCTTACTCATACTGAAAACACTTCAGCAGCAGCTCTTTGAAGAGCCGACCTACTCCCACAGAAAACAGGTTCATTATTAAAAGCAGAGATAAGAAACACAGTATCTAGTTTAAGAATTAATCCATAATTTTGAGATTAAAGTCTCAGCCTACAAACACAGTATGAAAAGAGTCTCCTTGAAGTATTTAGTGAAAATAAATATCATTCTAGCAAATCATAGTACCTGTGCACTCAGAATATAACCTGACTTTTCAAGCAAAGACTGCTTGTTAAAAAGTAATCTAAACCAGCTTTAAAATAGTGAGTTTCCTTTATCTATTTTAAAATAGAAAAAATAAGATGGCCACAGACATCCTGTTTTTAAACATCACTTTAACATGGAACAGAAGATTGTGTTTCAGTTACGGGACTAAGTTTTTGGCACATATTAACAAGCATAACTGATACATTCAGTAGTTTTTCTGGGTGTACCAAAAGGTAAAAGGCAATGCACAGAACAACTAGGTGCCAACACAACAAAGGATAAATCTGCTTTCAAGTCAGGAGGTGAATTTCAAAAAAAGGGTCTGTGGTACTGATCCTGCATTTTTAAATTGCAGGATCATTACCACAGATCAGTACCATCCTGCCCTTGGTATTGAATCTGGGAATATTTTTTAAGTACCTTTGATGCTTAGAACCTCATACCATATTTTCACAAATGAGGGTGAACAGAAAGCATACTCATTTGAAAGTGAGTATAAAGTATAGCTGGCTTGGGAAACTGAAATACAATAGCTGGTCATTAATAAAATCCATACTGTGACAATTTTGTTTTCCTTAACCTTTAAAGGACACAGTCAATACTTCCAAATGTAATAGTGTATGTGTACTGCTCCTAAATAACTGCCCTCTACAGAAATACGTACATGCGCAAATTAGCTTTGAGCGATAAGACTTCTGAAAATTTTACGATGCTTTAGTTCATACTGACAAGTGTTTTCTGTTCATACAAACAAGTACCTGCTGTAACAATTAGACCATAATTTTAAAATACTGACATTTGTGTTGAACCCGTATCTTACCCGTTGAGTCTTCCAAATCAATCAGTTTGGGCATTAAACTTTCAGGTAACTTTTCTGGCAAATCATACCCATTCTTCCTAGCAACTACCAGATGAAATGCAGCACAGAACTCGTCCAATGTCAGTGCACCATCTTTATCAAAATCTGACAGTTCCCTAAGAAGGAAAACTTAGTGTAAATAAAATTTCCAAAAGTTATTTTCTTTCCAAAAGACAGGCTTCCATTTTGCTACTTGGATGAGCAAAGTTTATTGCTCACTTTATGCTACTGAACACTTCATATATTAGTGCTACATGCTTTGCTCCTCAAGATGATGAGACTTCATTAATAACAGCTTACAGATAATTTAAAATCACTTTTATCTCTCCTGGATTTTAACCCACTTAAGACAGTACTGCACAATTTTATAGGTCTCAGATTTTTGGCAAAGTATACTACTGAAATTACAGTGCTGAGGCAACATGATTTATTTTAAATGGGAAAATACCTGAAATAGAAATCATTACACTGAAAGAAGGATAGCACCTGCCAAGGTAAGCCATGTAATGATAGCATGCAATGATGCATTACAAATTCCAGAATACAATGAAACAGAATATTTGCACAAACTAACTCAAAGCTGAATTTGTCATCATGTACCACAAATTGTATTTAAAAATGTGAATCAGTGTTTCATTTAAATTTACTTAGACATAGATGAATAAATATAGATAAGGAAATAATTATTTAAATTTAAATGCATTTTTAACAATGAAAACCTCAAATAAATTGTTTCTAACTCTGAAGAGTTTGAAATTTTCTCAAAGTGCCTTGTAAATAGTACCAGCTCAGGCCCATTAAAACCCACTAAATAGTACTGGCATAAATATGAGCAGGACTGAACATACTAGTGTAGTAGTGAAATTTTACTTAACAGTTTCTAGTAGTAACTATTAGATGTCTACCAGGTAGTTGTCATCTTTCTAAACATTTATCATTATTAATTATTTTAAATAATCATACTTACCAAATATGAGAAAGTTCAAGAATAGGTAGTTTTGACTTAGTGAAAAATTCTTTAGCTGCAGACCCTAAAAAATCGCAACAATCGTTTTTAATATTTAAGGCAAGTGAAATCATTAGAAGACTCAGAGCTACTGTAAAGGTGATGAGTTATTTAGCAAAGGTTCTGAGAAAAATGGCACTAATTACTAGGGTTAAATGAGGGAAAAAGGCAAATTAGTTTCTAGTCTTTCTTGAATTACACTGAACTATAGTAGAATATTATCAGCAAATGCAGAACTTCCTTCAAAATAGTATGCAAGCCTAAGTACAAAACCAAGTCTTTGTAACAGAACTGATGCACCCACAATTATATTTTGTAAAGAATAACTTACCTGGTATAAATCCATTTAGATCAGGTTGAATGGTTTTAAACTGATTAACATAATACTGCCTTTGTTCATCAGTTATTTTCCAGGGGTCATCATAACTACTTGATTGCCTACGAATTTCATTTGCTGTTGTAGCTGATGCTACAGTTCGTACTGTTGTCTGGTCCTGAAATGAAATATTTTTCCTCAGTATTATCTACCTAAAATGATTCTACAAATTCTCAACTTCTTGCCTTCAAAATATAAAGCATAGTTAAAACTCACAGTAGTTAAAAAAGTGCAGGAAACCATCAGCAGATGGCATCTCCAGGATAACGGCAGGGTATTTTTGCACACTGATACAATATGGAATGACCGCAAGGTATGTAAGCAGGAAAAAAAAAAGAGTATGGCACATATGCACAAAAAGCTAAATACAAATGTTTAAAAGTCGTAATTATTGACATTTTTTACATTAGCATCTTTCATTTAATCATTCCAAATTAAGGCAACTCAACGGAACAAGTATCTGCTGGGCAAATAGCACTGAATTGACTACAGCACAGATACACAGTAAACAGCTGCAATGAAAATTATGAAGGAAAAAAAACCCCAAGGATTGCAACATCAATCTGAATGAGGCAAATCAAATACCAATAAAGTGTCACACCTGGACAGAAGCAGGATGCATGGCTAAAAGAGCACTGGTTGGTGGGGTATCTGCAAAACTGACCCAATTTTCTTGATGGGGTGGTGGTGAATGGCCAGACCATATGGGATCACTAGAAGTAGATGAGCCTGAAATTAGAAGAAACATTTCCTTTTCAAAAGGCAACCTTGAAAACTGAGAAAGAAGTGTGGATATGGAAATATCACCTGTCATGGAGATACATTATAGGATGATGTGAAAAATGGAAACCAAAGTGCACCAACGTGACAAAGTTCACCTCCTGACATCTCACTTTTGTAGATTTTTACATTATGTTAGCTTCAATCTGCACTAAAAAGACAGAACTGAGGGATGAGCTTATTGCAACACATGTAAAATGAAAATTGGATTTTATCCATTTAATGGGTTTTGAATGAGTTAATAAACACTCCACATTTTCGTTTAATTGAAATAAGCAACACTTGTATGGACAAATGCTATTTAAACGTGGCACATGATATTAGCATTTGACTGCATTATCAATATTGAACTTTCTTTTTTACATTTTAGTTCGCCATTCAAAGAACTAAATCTTGGAAATTCCTTTTAAGAATCGGGGCTTTTGGCACAGACAACCCTTCTCCTCTACATCATTTCTACACTAACTTAACGTAGTTGCTTAAAAACAGGATAAGAATAATAAAAAGCATCCATATAGAATGCTAATATCTGCTATCTATTAACTATCTGGAACACAACAATTGAAATTCACCCAATGCCCAGCTATCATCTACTTCTGAAGAACTGTCAATGTTCAATATCTTAATATTAAAATAACAATGAAGCAACTACAGAAAGATAAAGCCATCCACTGCTCTACATACAAAACCATCAAAATTCTTTAAAATTGCAGTTGCAAATAAAAAATTTAAGGAACTCAGATCAGAGGGAAAACAAACCATTTAGAACAAGTCTAGAAGAATTCCAGGACTCCTTTCTACTCCTCAATTCCTGAAAGTAATGCTGAACTCCTTAAATCTAAACATTTGTGAAACTGATGAATCTACTCTTCTTGCACAACTAAATGTCTTCTCTTGAAATATGCCAAATAAAGAGACATACTTAGATAAGAATTTTTGCCTTGTATGCAGAAACAGACTTCCTTTGAAAAGACAGGTCAGCTTCTTGTGAATTTCTGTAAACCCTCCACGCGACAAGAAACAGAACACTGATGTCATAAATTTAATCCTGCTACTAAGATTTAATTTCAAGCAAAAAACACACAGAATTTCTTGTCATGATGCTGGCTAAAAAAAACCTGCTATGACAAGTGCATTCATATAGAGGTAATCAATTTATGAATCTGACAAACATCAACAATTTCAGGTTCTTGAAACTTTCATGACACTACACGGCAGTAAACAGAATGAAGGAAATCTGAGAATCTGTGAGACACGTTGAGGACTAACATCTTAAGTGACAGTATAATCGTTAGTATAAAATACCGCTATCTAATACCTGGCAACATGTAATTACTCTTCCATTCCATAAATGAAAAGTAATAAGAAAAATGCTTAGAACCAGTTTATCTTTGCTCTTTTCCTACATACAGTAGTCATAATTGTGCAGAACACATTTAATTTTGCATTACATCGTGTAAAAAGTAGCATTTGCATGAGGAGAATTTTTTTTTTTTTTTTTGTGGAGGATTTTTTCTTTCTAAGTTAGCTTTAATATGATGAAAAGGCACTATTAACTACTCGTTTTGTCCAAAATTCATCCTCCACTTTTGGAAGCTCCTGATGTGGCCTGGAGTTTCTAGTGACTTTTTCCAAAAGTGCTGAGAAGAAAGGTAAGGCATGCTTTATTTGCTTTGAGGTTCTTCTTCAGTAGTTCACCTAACTCTCAAACACTAGAAAGAAACTCAAGACAAAAGCTCAGTCTCTTTCCACCTTGTCTCTTCCAGGACTAACAGACAGTCAAGAGGCAGACAACACCTTCCCAACAGTCCTTCTGATATGTGACATTCAAATTTTATTTTTAATACACTAACTTTCTCCTTCTCTACCTCTCAGACACTGACATTATTACCATTAGCCTTACATATGTTTACTTCTCCTTCACTTCTCTCAACAACTGATCTTGGTACAATTTAAATTCATATCTCACTTAGCACAGTATCTGTTCCAAAGCAGTACTTTGATAGCAATGGAAATGCTGGTAGCACCAAACTGTGATACCTTCAGAGTACTTTACAGGTATTGCAAGAACTGTTTCCTTTCTCTCCTGTTCAAATAATACCAGCAAGAACATTCTTACATTCCTGCTGTTGTTATTTACTCTCCACTGCAATGTTTTAGGACACAGGATGGAATGGCTGGAGAACACTGCAGAAAGATTACTAGTAACCATGGAGACCTGGAACTACACACATACTCATGGACTGCCACCAGCCAATAACTCAATTTGACAAAAGCAAATTGGAAACAAAGGTGGAAGAGAAATTGGAAGAAAACTGGGTCACAGAGAAGACTCAAAGCCATTGGTCTATTTTTATTTTATGATTTGTAACTCAATGAAGAAAACCTTCCGTGGTCTCTGTGCATCTTCATCAGTGGAAACACCTGCAACACCACTTTAAATGGAGAATAGGCCCAAGACCAATGATCAGATTTGATCAAGCTGGTGAAGTCTAATGCTCTATGTTTAGTATGAAGACCTAACAAATTCCTGTAGCTGCTCTTCATCTTCCACTAGCTTCAATATCTTACCAACACATTGATAACTTATGGAAAATTATCTCATTTTCTGTGGAATAAAAGCTACCCCCTTTACTCTGAGATACAAATGGAAATGTAAGAAATGTTCTATCTAGTTAACATGTACTTTTCAATAATTAAACAAATATTGCTTTACTTGAACTAAATTTTCGACTAACTCTGTAAACTAAGAAGAGCTTTCCTTATCAATATGTGGTGAAACAAAACCAGAAGCTGAATACAATTCTGACAATAAGATAAAATACTGGAGAGCTCTTATGCTCAGGTAAGAGTATTCCATAGCTTGTAACAAGACCAATTATCATCAGTTACTGAAGCATTAACTAGGGAACAAAGGACTGTTCAGTCCCCTGCAAGCCCAGTAAATATCTTAGGGCTCTGAAGATGCAAGGGAACTGTTAGCACAGTAGACATATTAGCATTCAACGTCATTATCAATATTAAACTCTTTTCTACTTGTAGACATGTTCCACTTCTGTCCCTGAAGTGTTCACAAACGGCTACAAAACCCCTCCCAAAGAGAAAAGAAAGAAGTACGGCTTAGGGCTGCAATTTCTCATGCATCTTCAGGTACGAACATAAAACTCTTATGTCATGCCAAAGCTAACAAATATCCTAGGACAGAACAGAAGACCTCAGATTTTTTAAACTTGTCTTAGATCATTATTTGGATACTACCAACATAAATATTCTGCTTTGCTTCCAGTCCCAACAGACTACAAGGTAATAAAAAATATTTTAGCATTCTGACATGCCACTCAACTATCATTTAAAGTAGGGAAGGGTTCTTTCTCCCAAGTTTGTCAACATCATGATCTTATCTTAAATTGCTAAGCCAAAGGCACCTGAAAGACTTGAGAGGCTCAGGTTTTAAGAGACTTGACTCTGACATTGCAGGATGAGACCTAAGCTAACTATAAATATTCTACACAGGTAATCAATGTCTGTCACTGAATTTTAATTCCTGATACTAAAATAAAAGAAATGCACCCTTTGGGGCTCTCTTTACAAAAAATCTTGAAGAGAGATGGTAACAAGCCTTGGCTTCTGGTTTCGTATTTGTAAGCACACCGAGCTAGTGTGACAGTACTACCAGTACTGTCCGAAACATACATATAAAGCAGCAACACTATCCTAACTGAATTACAGTCACAGGACAACACAACTGACAAAATATTGTAAAATCCAAATTCTTTTGCTCTGCTGAGATGAGAACAGGTTTTCTTCCAAGAAATTGATAACTACAGCTGTAAGTTATGAGTTCGATTTCTAATGCAAGACAATGTGTAAGATTTTTAAAACCAACAACTGACTTATCTAATAATTATTTTACAGCCGAATTCAATAGAGAAAGCACTGTTTAACTTTGTTCATAGTGGGAGTATGAGGATGCAATAGAACATTTACTATGCATAAGTCAGAATCTTCCCATTTAAATATATCTTTCTTCAACAAAAAAATTAGATTTGATTTTTGCCCTTCTGGTTTAAGCAACATGCTGATTATTATCTGACCCACCAGAAACATTTTCACATTTGAGATTCCATGATTACAGTTGACAACCTCATAATGTGAAATAATGTTTGAGAATAAAGTAAAATACAAGCAGAGACCTGGGTTCTCACTTTGCTTCATCACAAATGAACTGGCACAGCCCTACTGAAACTATAACACTTCACCTGGTTTCTCAAAAATATCTTGCAATGGAATCAAGATGAGCTTATAGTACTGATCTTAAGAAAACTAACCAGCAGTCTATCTGGTTCTATCTAAATGTTATGAGAACATAATTTTTCTATAAACACTGTCCTTAAAATGTAGGATCAAGAGAGGAGGGAAAAGCTGAACTGCCCACAATAGCTGAAATTCATTGCAATAATTAATCATCTGCAGATCTGCAGTGCAAAATGATCATCTATAGTCAATTACACTGACAATTTCTCTTAAAGTAATATATTAAAAACTACTTTAGCATTGCCAGAAGAGACAATCCTTCTATAATAGCATCTTTGAATTACTTTAAATAAACTATGAATGTGTTCCAGTACGGAATATAAAATCAGGGAATACTGAGCTAGTTCAGAAATATGCTCAGAGAACTTCTGAAAAATTTACCCATTAAACATCACAGGGAAACCACTGCCAAACTGAGATATTAACATGGTATTGCAACTTTATTTTTAAGATAACAATATTGAACTCTACAACACAAGGAAGAGTTTGCATACTGTCCTGGAGTCCATGACTTTTTAAGTTAGAAAAACTTCACAAGTTAGAAATCAGACACTTATATTTCAGCTTTAGAGAAACAAAAGTCAGCTGAACTACAGGAGAAAAAACGCTGAGAAATTGAGTGCTGACGGTGCTTGGACTGAACCCCTAGAAGGGATTATATAAGCAATGAGCAGACTAATTTTCTTTTTTTAATTGTAAACTGACTGGGACTTACTAGCAAACAACATTTAGGACACTGGCATAAACCTCTGCATACAACCCACTTCACTTCTGAAGTTTTATCTTCTTATCCAACGAATTCTAATAGAATCCCTGTTCCTCCATGGATGCTTAGAATTACAGAATGACAACCACTGAAAGGTGACAGACCAATTTTGGAATATCCTAACTGAAATAAACCAAGGAATCACAGTTCAATTTCAAACTACAACCTACAAAATGCAACATTATTTAGCAGTACCATCAAAATCAAAACCTAAATTACAATTGTTCCCAAATTTATTAAGACTACCAGGTATCAGAAAAGAAAACAGGACTTTTTAAAATAAGACATATTAAGGGAAAAAACATTTAAATTTGAATACAGTGATACAATAACAGGGATGGTCTTAATGTTAAATGAAGAACATCAAAGGATGAAAAGCTTCACTGAAACAAGTGGTTCTATCTTGACAGATTGGATATGCAGATGCTTCAGTTGTTTACATAAACTTTAAAGAAATAAAATTAATTGTTTTGGTAACTCAGCTAATCTACCAGAAATATAATTCAAGCAAACAATCTGTTATCTGCTGCTTTCCCTTGAGGTCCCCACATTTTCAGGTATACTGACAGCTTCTACACAATTTCAACAGGATTACCAATTTTGTTTTTAAAAACTTTCCACTGGAAAACTTAAGCACTCTTTCCCTCCCTCCAAACCCTTAGCATTTCCCATGTGACCCTAATAAATGCATCTGCCATATGTAAGACCACAGATTCTACAGTGTTGCTATCAACACAGATACTTGAATCTGCAAGAAAATGTCCAGGACTGGAAAACACAAAGATAAACTGTCCTAAGCTCATTTATGATACTTATTTAAGAATTCCACAATGTTGGGTTACCACTGAAGCATAACAAGACATTGATACCTGGTTGTACTTCACTAAATGGAGCCCAAAAAGGCCCAGGTCCAGCAAGAGGTCGCTCACTATTCCCTCCGCTGGGATGGCGGCTGTGCTTCCTCCAGGTATGTGGAGAGGTTGGTGGGGATTGCTGTGGTGAAACAACTGGAGATGTGGACTCCTAATAAAACAAAGGAATCTTTTAAGTTTTTTACTATATAACTAAACACATCTAAAACCTATATAAAACCATTATTTCTAGAAACAACCATCACTGCAGTTAAACTCCCATTTTAGAGAGTGAAAATTTTAGTACTTATTAAAATGAGGGAACAGGAGAAGTCAGGTACATTATAAATGGGACTGAACACATTTACATCAATGTAATCGAATATATTTTTAACTTGGCATTCTTGAAACAACAGCAATGCTGAGTTAAATGACTTAGCTACAAAGGAAACTAGATTATAAGACTCACTTTCACTTGTGATAAAAGTTACATTTGAAACCACATCTCAAAAGAAATACTTACTTACTGTGCAATTTGTTATCCTACCAAATGTTAATCAAAAGACTCACAGTTATTTGTCTTCATTTAAAACAAACCAGAATTATAGATTGCTGAAAAAAAAAATCACCAAATAGCACATTGGATTTTTTAATGTGCAAAAACATAAATGCAAATTTTAAAAAAGAATGATGACAGCTAGGATATACTTCTCTGCTGTACAAGGCAGTGTTCCCATGATGCTAAGGCTCATACTTCTCTTTAATCCCATACTGTACTATAGTCTTCCTGAACAGGTGGGGAAAAAAGAGAATCACGTGCAATTTCTACATGGAATCAGTTCTCATAAGACATTCAAATTACCACTTTATTTCATTTCAAATAAAATACAAAGGAAAAATAATTTATATTGTACCAAGTATTCATGTAGTAGAAAGTAATTTCTTCCCTATATTGAATAAATTCTTGTTTGCCAGTTCTCCCAGTTTGAACTGAACTGTATTAGTGAAAACAAGTAAACAAAAGTAAATCTTGAACTCCAAATATCCTGAAAAGTATTAACAAAGCCAAAAACCTCAAATTCTGTTTCAGCAGTACACAGAAAGTTTGGTATTCTATGCAAACAGGTGTTAACTTATTATCAAGTATCAAGACAGACTAAATGTAGGCTTCCCCAAAATTACCCAAACTGATTTAATTTGCTAATATTCAAAGACCATTAAGCTTTTTAAACAGTACTACACCTATGAAAGTCTAAAAGTCTTTTAACAAGTCAGAAAGTGCCATTAACAAGCTTTTCTCCAAGCAATGTATATTCTAAAAGTATGTGCATCCTAACAAAAAAAGCTTTAGAGCCTCAATGACTGTTAATTTACAATGTGTTGATATAAATAAACTTTTGCCTCTTTTTTGCCCTCTGATTTTCCTATTCCTTGTAAATTTAAGCCACCTTGGTTGATTCTGCAGATGAGGTATTTTCTGGAAGTTCTGACCATCAAGTCAGATTTCCTCAACTAAGTTTCTACGCCACAAGATTTCAAACTTTCCATTCCCAGTATATAAATCATACTCATATATACTGGCAAAAAGTTTTAAAAAATGGCTGGGAGCAATATTAATTCACTTCAGCTTTTAACTGAGGGATCAGCCGACTGCACAGTCTGTGTTACTGTTCCTCCACAGTACCTCCATCAACTCGAGATACCTTTTTTTGTTGCAGCTACATGCCTTTCTGTACTTTGCCTGAAGATTTCTCCTTGTTGCATTTAGTTAACAGATTTATTTTCAATGGCAGGACATTCTTACCCTCACTGGTACATGAGGACAAGAGGGGAAGGAGCCAGGGTTTCCAGAGTGCCACTTGCAGGCTGGAAAATGGAACTGAGTTTGAATGGCTACTGTGCTTAGCATTGTGCAAAAGGTGATAGGAAAACCATGACACTGCATCACTTAATGAAAAGCTTCCTCTTCCATTAGCTTTTATACAGGTCATCTTTTATCAAACAAGATTTGAAGGATGTTTGAATTCTTTAGACAAAACATCATGGAGTAAATGTAGAGAAAGTTATGCTTGGACACAGGTGTTATTCATTTAATCCAGTACTCTTGCAAATCAGATGGTCCAGAAAAAGACACAGAAGAAAACCTGAGGCAGACAAATGTCTGATAGTCTACCTAGAGGAAACTACTCACTACTTCTAGTAACTGCATGTGAACATTAAAACTTGACACACAGTCATCATGAAGCAGCCCTGCCCTAGGCTGAGAACTGACTCTTCAGTAAGCCTCTGCCTAGCAGCTGGTCTTATGCTGAGAGCACAGGAAGTAATTGTAAATATGATCCCAAATTTTAATTCTTCTAAATCTTTACTATACATGTGGTTCATGTGATTCTGTAAAGCATATAGTGACAGTAATCAGATCATCAGAAGCACAAACATAGGAAATAATTAACTTTGTTCTCAGTGTGCAAAACAATATTATATCAGAATTCTGAGCATTTACAGATTTCCCACAATTGATTTGGAGCTTACAGACTCCAAAATAATTAAACAGTAAAAGCATATCACCAGCTCTGATGTCAAACTTCTGGAAGGGGGACAATCCACATTTTTAGCTGTACTGTCATTACAAGGCACACATTCCCAAACCAGTTTAAACCCTATTTAGACACCATTGCTCTGGCACCATCTTTCCCTTGCACAATCCTAGTCATTCACAAATACCACTCATGGCATTCATTCACCTAGCTAACTAGAATCTTAAGAGAGCTAAAACCCTTAGCTGTTTTTTTTTTTAAAACATATTTATATATAGCAAATGTCTTGGCCAAAATACTGATGGCTTGATGCAAGTGTAAAGATGGAAGATGAAAGCCAAAAAAGGCTGAGGAGGAGGCAGGACAGTAGAAATACTGACTCCCATTCTAAAGCAGTCATGGGAAAACACAATGAGTAGAGATTTACTGAAACTGCAATTATATACAGGTTCATCTGACCCCTGTATATAGGTTACTGACTATGTGTCTGTCTTTACACTGGATAACAAGTTATCAGTTTTACCTAGAAAACATGGTTTCTTGTATAGTTTGCACTTCAGTTCTGTCTTGAGCTTCACACTTTAGCAAACAGAGGCAGAGTAGTTTTATCAGAACCAACTTTATTCTCAGCTGCAACACAAATTTGCATAATGTGAGAGTGTTTTGAGAGTTTATGATCGCATTTGTTGCAACTGAGCAAGTAGAGTTGTTTGCTTTCACCTGACTGATCTATTAATAAAAGAAATTAATTTTCAAAGCCTGAAATATCTAGAATCAGATTTTTAAAAGATAATTAGGATACAGAACCTAACTTACCTGCTCTCCCAAATTGTAGCATGTAAAAACAGTTTGAATTATTTAGCTTACTGGTAGCTCAGTCATTTGAAGTTACACACCTAATCTCTTTGGGAACTTTGAAAATTTTACTCAGCATCTGTACACTGTAGTAGGTGTTAGATCAGCTGCTATTAAAATATTTTTAAATAATTTTTTTAGTATTTTCAATGCAATTACATTTAAACCACTACCTTTAATTTTCCCTCTAGACAAATCTCAATAAAAATCAAAGCAATTACAACGTTCTGTATTTTACTATGTTAAGCCACTTATTTTATCTCTTTACATGATTCCAGAAAATATCTTAATAAAAGCATGTTGACATAAATGGTTAACATTTTCATGTTAAATCAAACTGATGAGGACATCTTTGTCAATAACTACTAAAAAAAAAGGTTATGGCTACCAGGCAAAAATTAAGTAGTGCATCTTAATTAATAAAAAAAAAATCACGTTTAAAAACATTGTAAAAAAGCATTTTTGTCAGACTGGAATTAGAAAACTGAGATGAAGTACTTGTAACTTGAATATTTTTGAACTGAGAAGAAGTTACTAAAAACAGCATGTTAATTAAAAAGGTGATATAATATATGACTAAAGGAAGAGTCTTAGTGAAGACAAGTCAAATAAACTGGCTTAAGGCAACACAATAATGTGCTAAAGGGACAATACTGTCCAGAGGAATCTCAGCCTCACAAGGGCATTATAAGCATACATGAGACAAACGAGATTATAAACCTTTTCCTGGGTTGCACACATCAGGTCAGAAGAAAACTGCCTAATGAGAATTCCAGAGGCAATGAAGCCAGACATGATATCTGAAGAATAGCTTTAAAGGTGTTGTGATCCAGGTCCTGATACCACCCAGCCTGCTTATGAGTTAGTCACCAGATCCATCATGAAAAAAGATTTATTTAGAGATGGCAATTGCATTGTAGAACCCAGTTTTTTTTAATCAACTGGCCTTCGTACCAAAGAACAAAACAATCCAAGGTTCAATGAGAACTTCTCCACTTGCAGCACTATCCATTTTTCAAGGCAGGATGTATGGTTCAGTCAATTAAGGAAAATAATAATTAAACCAGAGACAAATGAAAAAGATCAACCATAGCACAAGAAATGATACTGGTATTTTTGTGACTTCCTCAACAAAGGAACTGCACTACATTTAACCTGAAGCTGAGCATTACCTCAGTGGGGTGTCATACAGGATAGTTCCAACAATGTGGAGATTAATACATGGACCTAAGGTGTAAAAGAACTGCCTATGGAAGGGGCAAAGCTGGATTGTATTAGAATGGTAATTACAAGGTTGAAGGGAAGTTTCTAATAATCCTCTTGAATTGGACAATAACCTAATTGATTTGGATAATAACCTAATCTGATACATTAGGTAACCAATTATGCACACTACATAGCATACTTACAAAATTTAACAACAAATGCAAGGCAGCAAACAGATGGATCCCTTTCAGGACATGGTAACAATCAGCTATCAAATTTTAAAATATAAAATACAGTTTTTCTTGCATAATGAATGTTACTACCAAAGGCCATAAAGAGATGCACAGGTCACACGCCTACAGTCTGTCAGGTGTGACACATTTGCTTTATTCACAGCTGCCAAGGTATATGAGGTGAGACATATCAAGCAAAAACAGGAAAGAACCCTACAAAATAGCATTAATACCGGTGAAATATCACTTGGAACAAGAAATACAAATGTAGCAAAATATTTTCAATGAATGCAAATTCAAATTGGATCACAGGCAGAGAAGGATTAAGGATTACTGGTAACTACTTTATGAAATGAAACTGAGACTATGGATTGTTTTGTCAAGCAAAACAGAGCTAACGTAGAATGCAATAGTTTTCCAGTAAATACTGGTGGTGCCCTGCAGCAAATACTAATGACAAAGCTGTTAAATGAGCAGGCTGAGTTAAGTGGGAATTCCCACCATATTCCCATGAATATTCCTACTAAGACCCTGGAATAGTTTTCCCCAACAAAGCCAGTGTGGAATAAAAGGCTTCACAGTTTCAAGAGAGAACCCTGATCTTTTAAAAACTTCTTATAATAATAAAATTACATATGAGATCTTTTCCAGTTCTGTGCTTGTAAACCACGCATATTTTATCTGAAATTACCTGTTCAATCCACAAAACAGAAGTGCACAGAAACGAACTAGCAGAACTACTAACAGAACTTTAAAATAAAATCACACTCGTTTTCATACAGTTGAAAGAATTGAAATGATATAATTCTCTCTGCTACAGGTACCAAATTTGAGTTTCTCCTCCAAAGGCTGCACTGACATAGCACTAAATCAGTATGATCTGGAGTGCCAGTAATATGCTTAATACACCCACAGGCAGAGGAGTACCTTCAGTGAAATTTCCCTTTTATTTTCACAGGGGTATAGCAAGTTTCAGCCTGTAAGCATTTGTCAGATATGTGTTTTTCAGATGTTAAAGTCTCAATATCTACTGAAGCTAGATACTCCCTTTCCTGGAAAAGAGGTAAAAGTATCCTAAAGCAGTACCTGATGAACATCGGATCATACTTAAAAAAGCCTGAAAAAAGTACTTGTTTTTTGGCTTTAACAGCGAAACACAAAACGTCTCCAGCGCTGAGAACATTTAGTCGCTCATGAGCTACTTTCAGAAGACACAAAATTCTTCCTAATCTCAACATTGCTGCTTCTTCTAAGAAAGTTTTCAGTACACTAACATTTTTAGTAACATAGCTGCTACTATCAAGGAATAGATCTGTATATACACTGTGGTAGCATACCTATGTCACCAAAGTGCTCATATAGATGTCACATTGTCAGCAGAAGTGCTCAAATCTACTTAGCCTCTATTTTACAGGAATAAGAAAGTCTGTCAGAAGGAATAAAAACTATTTTCACCCAGTGTTTTATCTCCACTAGGATGTGCAGTTAACATGCTATCCAGCAAGGGATGGCATCTTTCATTACTCAGCTAGACTCCTATAATCAGTTCTGCAGCTTCCACAACAGCTGAGCATGACTTCAGTCACCTTCTAACAATATTAAAAAGATATTAACTTCTGCCCAGTGCTGTATTTCTAAATTACAAAAGCTACCACAAAATCATTTATAGCTACTCTTTGGAAACACAGCCTAACTGCTATTTCCTGATGCCCTGCCTCCAAGTAAAGTTCATTGAGGGAACTGCTGAAATAATGCATTGAAAAGCAAAGTTTTACCTAGCACATTTCAGTAGACAACATACTGAGTAAAGTTCTTCTACATAAATTATTTGTGATTATGAGATATTATACTACGCATGACAAATCTCACCAATATGGAAAGCTGCATATAAATGAACCAGTTTTTAAAGATGAAGATTAAGATACCTTATGATGCCATACAAATAATATTTCAGCCATAGCCTTTTAAGAAATCAATGTATTTTCAAGTGCTAGTGATATTCTCAAAGCCACAAACAGTTTAAGAAAAAACAAACCCCTAAATTTGCTAATGGAGAATCTAAGAAGTATATGATAAGCTCCATGAGCAAAATATCCAAGCTTAACTGACATACTCCTCCAGAAATAAGAGTGATCCCTAGGAAGATGACACATTGTGATTTACGTGTCAGACTTCTCTTTCTAGATTTTATAACTCTGAATGGTATCTCCAGGTCAAGACAACTAGATCAGCAATTTCCATGAAAAACATGGATAAAAGCAGTACCCATCTTTTATAAAATAACCCAATTGGAGTATTTATATGGTTAAATGAGAAACCTGGGCTCAAGCTCCTTTCTCAGTTTATTTCTAACCTGGTATCTGAATCACTAAGTATTAGATTGGGACAAGAAGGCTGTTTGAATGAGTTTGTTGTACAGTCAGAAATGTAGCATTAGCCACAGATTGTTCAATTTTACAACAGGGTGCACAATTAGATAATACTTCCCTGATTTTCTACACTGTGAAACTTAAAACTGCTGGACTCGGTGCTGTGCTGTCTGTTACACTTGTTCCAAGTCTGCTTTCTGGGCCAGATTACTCCAAGGACTTAGATACAGAGTTTCTTTATTCTGAAGATCCCAGACAGAGGTGTAAAAAAGAGATACCAAGTTGTTTTTATCAGCCAAGACAGAGAAATGAAATTGGGATGCACGCACACTTTTGTGAATATGAGGCTTCTTTATTCTAAACTTGAAGATCTCAAACATCAGATTTATTTTCCTTTTTGTTATTTTGACATTATGCCACTACAGATTCCTGTATTAAATTACAATTGTTCATTAAATAAACTCAACATAATGATGGAAGCAATATAAAACACAGTTTCAACCCAACTAAAACGTCACAATCAGATTTAGGAAATCTGCAATGTGTAAAGTGCTTGGTATCCCTCTCAAACACACCTAACCAAATCTAGACAGCAAAAAGCTTTCTTGAGACCTACTGCTAGCTCTTTTTTCATTGTATCTTCTCTTTGAAAGAAAGGAAGTGGCAGCCAAACCCTGATTATGGATTTCCCCTTCTAATTTACTTTTTCTTTATATTGGATCAGTCTGGGCTATTTCCATAGAGACTAATAAATGTTTATGAGTGATTCCTTGACTCTCACAGAGACTATGGGACATTTGCAAGTTCCCCAATTCTTTACAAAATAAGCCCAGAAAAAAAGCACACCATGGGGAAGAAAACAAGTAATTCAATACATATACCCAGCAAAATTTAGCACTTGTACTCAGCTCTTGTTTATAGAAAAGACAATCAGAAAGGATTTCCCCATGGACAAAGAGCATCAAGACTGTAAACCCAAAGAACTGTGTATGAGAAGGCACAGAGTCCTAAGTCTTTACAGTTTTCATTAATTCAGACATCTTGTCACTGAAGATGAAAAAAACAATGAACAAAAAGTAATCAGCTTTCTCATTATTAAAACATAAGTAAAAGTTATTTGAAACTTTGGTCTGTTTTTCTAGATCTCATTATCTCTCCTTAACAGCTAAATTGCTGAACAATAAAATGTGAGGCAGAGAAAAGCTACTGAGAAAATTTACAGATTATTTTTTTAAATACAATATTCCAGATTTGCATGTATTGGAGTATGTTGAAGGACTAGAAATTGAGGTGGCACTCAATACCACCATTCCAATGACCAGGAAACCAATGGGAACAATTTAATAAATGATCTATTAATACCATAATGACTACAACTATATATTTGCCATCCTAACTTACACACTGAATTTCTTTTCTGTCTCAATTCTTTGTCCATTACTACCAATATTTTAAACACAGATTTTAAGACTTCATAAAAAATGTCTCCTACATGCAAGTATTTCAGAGGCAGCTATGGTCTTTGTGTATAATATATATCAGTATAATTTTTTAAAGAAACTATATTGGAAGTAACCTAGCTCAGAAGCCCTATCAAATTGACATCTACACAGCAAAATAGTCATTAAGAATCCCATTTAATCTTTTAAGTTAATTCACCTGTTGATCAGTTGATGTACGCTGCTGAACTGCATCATGGCTCACAGAGCCTTTTTTGACTTGTATCCTGCCAGGCGGAGGAGGAGGAATCACACCGGAATATGAAGCTGGGTTATCAGCATCTGAAGAATACAAGGCTGTGTGTCTTGACTCCTGTTCATTCTTTGACACAACAAATCTGGGAAGAGGGAGATCCTTTACTGTTAAAAAAAAAGAAAGCAGGATATTTACCATACATAAATATGATGATTAAAAATAAAAACACTGTTCTATTTTGAAGTTAAAATTTCACATGTGACTCGATGCCTTACACACTGAGACTGCTGCTATAGCCAAGCTAACACCTGGCAGCTGGAAAAAGCAAATACCTATTCTACACTAGATTTCGTGATTCTGCTATTCAAGATCTGACTTTGGTACACAAAGATGACTTCACATTGCTCCACTATAGCTTTGCACCACAACTGTGTATTAAATGCAGCAGCAACCAGATAACCTGGATTTAGTTCATTTTTTGTTAGATTTGTCAACACTTCATTCCTGAAGCATCATTTTCAAATTTTTTCTGCCATTTCTAGCACATATAAAGAACTAGAGTCTTCATATAAAATGGTTCATCAGGAAAACCAATGCTAAAATACTGCAGTATATTCAACATCATCTTTTAGTGAGTTAATGTCATGTTCATATTTACAACAGATAATATAATCCAGCTGCCCCACAGAGTGTGACTATTGCTTAAACACATCTATGCATACTTCTCTACAACAAAAGCTATATTAGCTCATTTGGAATACTGGAAATACAACTGGAAATATTCCAATGTCACCTCACTTTGATATGAGCAACTAAAAAGCAAAGTTTCTACAAAATGCTAGGAAGCCCATTAACTTAATATACCATGGTTCAGAGTAGCCCAACATAGAAATTAGACTATGTAAACCTTCAATTTCCCACTGCAAGATCTCTACCATTTTTCTCCCAACTGCAATTTTCTTAGTGCTCCACTTTGAATAAACATAAATTGTGAATTTGCTGTACAGCTTATGTGGAAATTATGTCTCCAACACAAAACAAAATTACAAGCATGGCTCAATTTAATTTCTCTTGCTGACTGCTTACGTAAATTACTTCTGGTACTGAGAATGAGTCAGTGGTACTACAACTATATTAAAATACAAGATGAAATTGCATACTGTTTATTACATGAGCATTGTACCCAATGCTGCAGCAGGAAAGTAACATAACTAAACAGCAAACCATGGCCAGCCAAAAGTGAAAAAGCCATTGCATACAAGTGAAAATGTGTATGTCTGCAAAACCAGGAAAATACAGACACCAGATGATCCAACTGACACAGAGGAAGTCTGTGCAATCAGCTTGTGCCAGCACGAGTCACAAAATAATAGAGAACTCAAAAGAAACACAAAATACTCTGTCGTCTTTAAAAGCAAGACTAGATAAATATAGGTTTGTTTAGCTGTACTAAGTTCCTACATGACTAACGTGCTATTTTTACCTCTCTCCTCCCTGACTTTTTCCAGCAACAGCAGAAAAATCTCATTTCAACACTACAGCATTTGCTGCCATTCAGAAATCCCTCAATTATAAATGTGAGAGCTGTCATGAATGGAACCAACCCTTGATACTGAGTGTATTAAAGAGTTCTCTGTACTTTTCATGCCCACATCCTTCCTAATATTTTTTTCCACCAAAACCTGTATTCCACACTTAAAAAATAAGTATTGTTTTGAAATAGACACTGCTCATTCATGTCTCAATTTTTAGCTTTCTGGAAGGAAAATTTTCTGAAGGAACAATAGCTTTGGAGGCTTGAAGTATAATAACTAATGCCAGTATTCTTACTCTACTGCGCATCTGAATAATCAAAAGAGTACTTGAGAACCAGTTGGCTCACACTTATGTTAGACTTAGTATTTAAAATCTGACTGAGTTTCCACTCAGCAATTCAGATAAAGTAAATTTCTCATCAACTGAGAAGACACACAAAAATACAAAAGGAAAAAGTAGATGAAGGAAAAAGGAAGGTGAAAAGAAATTCCCAAGAGAAAAGAATGAAGAAAATTACAAAAATCAATGAAACATGCATAAAATGGATAGCTAAAAATTAGATGTCCAAAAATATAAGCTTTAACTAATTTAAAATGTCTGAAGAGACAGAGTATACAGCTTAGTTTGGGATGGCTCTAACAGTTTGTCTTCAAGACTTCTTGGAGATGGAATGTAAGCAGAACTAAGTTAGTAAAGCTCAGAATCATTTTACCAGCCTGCTGCATTTTAGTTGTTGAGTTAGCTGTTACAACAAGACTTGAATCATTCTATAAGCAGGAAATTCATAGATAGGCCTGGAATGACTGCAACCAAGGCAACAGACCATAGCTAAAAACAGGGTAAAAATAAATGTTCTCTCTATTGTACTTGGTGTATTTTGTAGCCTTGGAACCAGTTACAGAAAATTATTCCTAGAAGTTCAGAAATCATTACAAGTATTTTTAATATTGTCATGAATAAAGGAAATTATCAACGTGAAATTAAAGTTCCAATCACTGTTAACTTTTTAGTAACATATTTTATATTTTGAAATTAACACTGCATTTAAATCTTTCCTTCAAAATTCTTGTGATTTCTTTTTTTAAACAGAAAAGCTCCTCCTGGTTAAGGCACCTTGCATTAAAATAAAACCAAGATTATAAAATCCCTGTATAAAGCCTACATACAGATTTGTCTTTCCCTTCTCCAACAGAAAGTTGTTGGAGATCAAACATCACAATTGTTTGATCAAGTTCCAGTTTTATCAGTATTAAGAGTTGAAGGTTCTTTTTCCAGTTTTCCAATTTTAGGACATTCTGCTACAACTTGCTAAAGCTTTAGATTAGGGAACACATAAGGAAAACTAGGGAAATGGTTTATAAACAGAAAGGGACTTGAATACTAGCAAAATGTTGACGAAAACAATGCACTTTTCCAAAAAGCTACAAAACCCCATGAAATCAGTATAAAGAGTTTGTATGAGACTAGAATAAACGTAACTGTGAGAGTATACAAAGTGATTAATTTTTTATAGCTTTGTCAAATACTTCAGTCATATCAGATTGTTTTTAACAGTCTCCTTAACTACTGTTTAATCTATATCCTTTAGACACAAAAGCTACATAAGACTTCTTTTATTTACTAGCAAATAAAAATCATAACTTTTTTCTACAGATATGAAATCTATTAGGAAAGTCACTCAAAGGCAAAACTGTACTCTAAAGATATTTTTAGCTTATGAGTTTTGTCCTACAATGCAAGGGCTATAGTGCCTTAAAACTCATGACTTCATCTTCCTAAGTCTCTTTTCATCTTACAGAACAACAAGGACACGGATCCACTTATCTCATTCAGAAGGCTACAGGAGAGCCTCACATCAAAGCTCTTCCTGCAGCTCTAAACCATCTTTCTAGAATAAGCCTTCCTCCTGTTTCACCTATTTCACCACCCACTCCACAGCTGACCTTTGAAAAGTTGGGTAACAGATGATTTGGCTGACAACAGACTTCAAAGATCTTTTACAGGTCATGTTTTTCACTAAGAAAAAATCTTAAACTAATCTTCATATCTGCTCTTAGAAGGGAAAAAACTGTCAAACCACATGCAAAGAAATGTAATGTTAGAAAAGATAACCTTCCGTTTGTCACAATCAAGGCTTTGGAAACCCAGCAGCTACAAAAGTCTGCAAATGCTGCATTCTTCTTCTCCTTCCAGTTTACATTACTCCTCTTAGTACTTCCCTCAGAGGACACGGCACACAATTTCTCACATCAGTAGTCTATAGAATTAACTTGCTCCTACATACTGGGTACAAGTTGTTCGTTCGTCCCATGGTGAATGCAATACTTATTCAATGAGTAAGGTATTTCAACTTGTATTTACTGCACAGTAAGAAACACTCTCTCAGTTTCTCCACATTTTTAAATTAGCAACAAATATAAAGATATATCCCACTAATTTACGAGGTTACTCTGTAACCTCTGTAAGAATATGTAAGCCAACTATAAATAACTGCACTCAGCAACACAATCCCCACTCCCTCGATCCTGTGATTTACCTGTATTTAAGCTTTCCACTCTTAGAGGGAGACCAGATTGGGCCACAGCAACAAGTTTCAAAGCAATGTAAAATTGACTTCTTCCGAAATAGCCAAGTCTTTTTGCACCACAGAGCTCCATAATCTGAAATGAAACACAGTTACTTATAGAAAGAAATTTTAAACACAACAGCTATACAGATTTCATACATTTCAGAAGAGCGTGCCATGTTTTCAAACATACTGACTGCATCCCGCTCCACAATGATGACCTGCAATCTTATTGAAGGGCATTCCAGTTTGTGCCAGGTCACTGATAAGATACTAAGTATGACACATTCCAAATCAGACTCTCAGAGTTAAATTATCCAGACTGTTTTTTTATCTACTCAGCAGTCTCATCTAGACTGCAATGTTCCAAATGAGACAAAAAGATGCTCTTGGAATACCACAGTGAAACACTTGTTGGAAGTCAATGTAGATGGCATCACTGCTTCTCTTTCCTCAACCACAGTTCCAGACAATCTGGTGGTCAAGTACTCTTGGTAATCCTAATTACTGTTTTCACCTTCATATGCCTAGAAATGGCTTCCAAACAGGCTCTACAATTCCTCAGGGACCAAACTGCAGCTGACCAGCATGCAGTTCCCCGAATAAATCTTCCTTTACATTCCTGAAGATGACTGTAACATCTTTCTCCAGTCGCAACCCTGATCTCCACAACTATTCAAAGAGAAAGATGGCTTGCAACAACATTAGCTATCTATCTCAACATGCTCAGAAAGATCCCATCTAATCCCATGGATCTGATACTTCTCTAGAGACCCTTCATCTTTTTCTAATAATACTAGTTTCTCTCCTTCAATCTCATCTCAGGCACGAGACTTTGCCTGTGACCATTGGGCAGAGACTCTCAGAATAATTTACATCCATGGGCATGAATTTCTGTCCTCACCCTTCCCACATGAGCTCAGTCATGTTCCCTTATTGGCAAATCTGGTCTCTTGTCACATCTGCACATTTTCCTAACTACTGGCATGTACTATTACTGGACTTAGAAAAAGCTGTCCTGAAAGGTTTCCCAGCTTTCAGAGGACACAGTTCTGAGTGCAGAGGAGCCCTGCCTGCAGGCAAGTTCCAGCTGAAGAAGTGAACTATCACATAGCAATAACTGAGCCATCCAATGCACAAAGCTGTTTTCCTGTGTGCTTCAGCACCACTGGATCAGAAAACAGACTTCAGTAACTCCATCCAATGAATCAGATGAGTTTATCAACTACAACTGAGCCAGATGCAGTTCAACAAAAAACTACTTGGTTATCTCCTTGCCACGCACAAGGATTCTGGAACCTCATGAAAATAAGCTGCTGTAAAACCCATCCCAGGAAGGTGCAGGAAGTTGACAAACTAAGTATTTGTGTTCCAAAAAAGTTAAAAGAGGATCAGCAGATTTAGGGCTGTATATGCAGCTCAAATCCTGCTGGACAAAAAAATACTGCATTAAATCAGTTGTCTGATTCTGCATCACACTTCACACATTGTCCCACAACTCCTCTGTTATATGTATTTTCACACCGTAATATTTCTGCAGTATGATGTCTGGAGAAAAGTCAGGGGATCACAGGGTATTTTCCAGATTTTATTGAAAAATAAAATTATTCAATACAGTTAAATACAACACACTAATTTCAACAGGTTGGTTGGACGACAGAAAGTTCCACCGGGAAAGAACTGACAGTGCAAACTGACAGATGACAATTCAAATAAAAACTAAGGCATCGACATCTAAACCTTTACTCAACCTAATACCAAAAATAATTATCCTGAATTTAAATAAATAGCAGAGCTAAAGCAGTGGAGATTCAAGAGAAGCCAGGAATCAAAACCAGCATGACAGCAAAAGCAATTATTTTTTTAAAGTGCTGTATGCTGGAAGACTGATGGAACATCCACATACTTGACTACAAGCAAAATAGAAAAAGCTTGTGGATTCAGTGGCCTAGCACCAACAGATGGGTTAAATAGGCTCTCATGAGTCTTATGAAAAGAAGCAGTGATAGAGGCATTTTGAGCTTATGGAATCATTAGGCAGTAACGGCTTTGTGCAATTTCAAAGTCATGGCTGAACTACAGACTACCTTTTGTTGGAGCTTTTCAGTACTTCCAGATAGGAAAAAAAAAGTTCCGTTAAAAACTGAATTAATAACTAAGCTACTGTGACAGGTAAGTATGACAAAGAAGATGCAAGCATGGATGCAAAGTAAATAAATATAAATACACCAGATATAAGTATCAAGAAGAGCAAAAAGCTAATGATACCAAAAAAAAAAAACCAAAACAAAACCAATCCAGTCCTCCCCACCCATCCCACCTCAAAAAAGAATGCTCTTCTGCTGCTGAACAAGAGGTGTCAAATCCACTCATAGCTAGCTAAAGGAGTCCTCTGTTTCAAATACAGAATATAACCTAATTAGAAACATGACTGAAGGTTGAGTAAAATCATTAGATGCAAGCATCTAGTGGAAATACCTCTGCTTAGTGACATCATGCCCAAACATACTCAAAACAGGGTACTTGGAAATTCCCTGAAGCAGGATTTAAACATAAACAGGTAATTAGCTATACTGAATGGGGGAATAATAAAAAATTATCAAAGGACTGCTTCTCTGAGATTTAGGGCTTTCATCTGCTTAAGAAGAGAGAGGATAAGGAATTTCCCTAAACTCTTCAAGGAATGCAGAGCCATCTTCAAAACAAAATGCTTCACAATTGTTTTAATCTCTTTAGATATGAAGAACCTGAGGTCACACTACTGCAATTTACTAGCGTAAGGCAAACAACTCAGCAAAGCTCCAGAATTGTTGAAAGCTCTCGATAAAAAACACCAAAAAAAAAAAAAAAAAAAAAAAACCCCAAACAAAAAACTCACAAAGCTACACCTCTGTGCAGTAGCTGTGAATTATTAAATTGCATGCTCAGTCATCATACCGCAAATATGTAACAACAGCAACAGAAATACCAGGAGCTGGCAGAAACCAGCCATGGCTGGGAAGCAGTATGTTGTCAAAAGGCACTGTTTCAAGCAGATACCTTCTAGAACCCTTACAGGTTTCAAATAAGAGACCCTTGAACTTCAAGAGGTTTGTGAACCTTTACAAATTCCAGGTGAAGTGGAACAAATAATTTCTCTATCAAATGCTGTGAAATGCACTTCCCAGAACTCATGAAATCTCTCTGGGAGTATCTTCCAGAATATCACAGTCTCCCTGCCCCCAGGTTCTTCTACAAGGCAAATGAAGCCCATTATCTGTAAATATTATTCATGCAAAAGTAAAACAGTATTTAAACAGGGATGACATCAATGCTAAAACAATAAATGAAGCAACATGCATGCCACCTACACAGTAAAGATAAAAATATTTCATCTGCTTGGAGAGTTACTTAAGTACCTACTGTTCCATTACCAGAGGGTAGCAAGAGGCAAGACCTGAAGACAACTTTAGCAAGCTGGAAGCTAAAACACACATGCTGTGTGCTGATGGGAGGGGGAGTGAAGAAACTTAGAGGAGGACCTTTTTTATCATCTCATCCAAACTAGGACACTGTTGATTAAAAAAGAAGTCTTACACCAAGAATATAAAAATGAAAATTGTTAAACACAAAGAAACCCTACACAGAATCACACAACAGTTGAACTTGGAAAGGTCCTCTGGAGATCATTTGCTCCATTCCCCCTGCTCAAAGCAGGCTCAGTAGGTTGCTTTGAACTGTGTCCAGTTGGGATTTTGAGTATATATATCCAAGCAGGGAAACTCTACAACCTCTCTAGACAACCTCTTTGAGTGATCACCTTTACAGAAACAAAATTTTCTCTTATGTTTAAATTCAAACACCATGAACAATTTCAAGTAAACCATGCACCCGAAATACAAAACAAGTTCTCACATTCATTACACATATTTGATACAAACTTGAGTTAAACCAAACCATATGAATATATTTGTGCTTCAGTATTTAGAAAACAACCTTGAGTTTTACTGTGCATATTAACAATACCCTTCAAATGAAAAACAAGTATTACATTTAAAAAAAAGTTGCTTCCTTAAGATAAAAAATTAAATATAATATCTTGCTTCAGTTTTGTTAGTTAATAAGAATTTAACTGATTATGGACTGATTTTAATTCACAGTTTAAAATTTAAAAATGTATCATATCAACAATGTTATTTCTGTATCTCATACGCAGTAGTTCATTGATGAGTTTTCAAACTAAAAACATAAGACAGAATTTTTTCCAACTTAAAAGTTTATTGGAATACAACCTCAAATTGGTTTCTAGAACACACTGTCCTACAACGATGCTGTCCTGAAGTCATGTACTCCACTCACCTCAGCTATAACTAAAATTAGTCACATCTCTAATATAATTCAGGGATGTGTGATGTAAGTTGAAAAAATGTTTCCTAATCATTGCTATTGTAGTGGAAAAAATCCCCTGACCATCCCTACACACAGAAGAACTATGAAAATCTCCTTCACTCATTTTTTCCTAGCTTGAATACGTTTATATCCTCCCAATTTGTTATCTTCTAACCACACTATTCTGCAACTGCTGTTAGATCAATTCCTGCCACTTAATTTATCTCAATCTACCTCACTAATTGCTGACCACAGCCTGGCACAGTTTTCTAAGTCTCTCACCTATTGTCAACTGGACAAAGCAATACTGATTAGTCTGCTAATATTAGTTAGAACTTTTAACTTCTCTTCAAAGATATCCTTTGACAGGTAGCTGCACAGATGCAACAGTTGTTGCACTGTGCAACAGGAACAAGACAGAGAACTGACAAAGATCCTTCTTTTGATGAGTTATTTTTAACCAAGTCAAGTCTCTGACCCAGTTTTTCACAGGGCTCCACAAAGCTTGGCACAAGGTGGGACACAAATAAAAAACAATTGTAGACAGATTAAAAAAAGAATGCCACTAAAAGAAACAGTCCAAATATTGCTCTGAATTCTATGTTTCAACACATTGCAAACATTTCAACAGTCTTACACTTATCCAAAGATCATTTGCAAAATGCATCTATGAAGGATAATGAATACTGCTATATTTAATATTCAGTCAGTGTGAAGCAGAAAATGTTCATGTGCTGCTGAACAGCAAGTATAAAATTACCTCTAACATATACATTTATCTTATTAGGTACTTAGGCATTGTAGTAAATATAGCTAATCAGCTGATACTAAGAATTCCAAGGCACAGAGTATATTTAGGGCATTGCTGTTCTCTGTTGCATAACAAATAGTAAGGTTTTACTGATTGTTCCATGAAGATACATCTCAGTCAATTCCACAAACCTGGCTTCAGAACACAGGCTTTGAAAGAAATAAAACCAATAGTGCTGGAGGACTTCCAAGACAACACACGCTCTCTGGCAGTGAACTATTTAGAGTCTCTTACTGTCTGAGCTTCTCCTAATACTTCTCTGCCCTTGATTTTCACACTGCACAGATCCACAGTGGAAGCAGACTGCTAAAATGCCACTGGGAAGAAAAAGCTACTCATCTGCTTGGACAATTAATTCTCTATAGATACTTAGAACTAAGATTTCCCATTCTACAGGTCATTTCAGGGTCAAACATACATCTGTTTCAGTTAAATGAAATTTCAGAATTAATCACATCAGAAATAATTAGCTGTTCAAAAAATGACCCAGTACTTTAAAGCTCAGAGGAATTATTCTGCCCCTGTACTTTGGGATCTGTTTTACAAGCATGCCCACTCCCTGAGTACAGGTTGCCTGATTTGGAGTCATGCTTTCACTTTGTTAATAGAAAAGTAGCAAAAACCAGTGGAAATTTAAAACTCTGATTTATGACAGATAAATTCTTAACAAGTGAGTATGCTGACACCACGCACACACAAAAACCTCACAGAACTTTTATTACTGGTGGTGCTTTTTGAAAGAGTTGTATTTAGGTAACTGCTGAACTTGACCCATTTCAAAAGTTGTCTGCAACACCTCTTGTTCCTGGTAGCATGAAGATTCCCAGTGCATTAGCCTCATTTATTAAAAACACTTCCTAATGCAATAGTAGCTTTTTTGATTTTTCCACTTGGAATCAAAATTTGTGGTCTTACTAACAGATTCTGCAAAAGCTGTTACAAGCTCTACACATGAATCTGACCTGCAGAGACTCTCATGAAGAGCTCTATGGTTGCTGACCAGAATTGCTCTCCAGAGGTCAGCAATTCCCTTCTGATTTGGTAGTACATGGCAATCACCACCCATCAATCCACAAAGATAAGGCAGATGCACCCTACATGCAACTACAAGACCCTGACTTAAGAGAAACCATTTTTCCAAATATCTAGAGAAAAAGACTGCCCTACTTGACTACAACTCAAAGAAAATGTTGTCATATACCCTCAAAAACAGGGCAGAATAAAGAATTCTACACCCTTCTGATATGTTCAGTAGCACCAACAAAGGAAAATACAGATAGCCAGATGAACACTCACTTAGAAAGCAACTACCATCCTCCCAGGTCAAAAAATCACACCTGGAAGACTTCAAGGCAGAGTTGCTCTTTTTTTGTATTAAGACTTTCTCTACCGCTTTTTCTTCAGCAGAGTAGCTGCTCATGAGAAAGATACTTTACAAGCAGAAATGGTAATAAAGCAGCCAGAAGAACTGGAAGTTAAAAAAAAAAATCTGAAAGAGCAAAAGACAGCCTGGGGAACTACAAGAACCATTTCTCATTTTTGATCCATAAAGAGAGGCTCGTTTAAAGTGAGATATTCCACATACCTGTGTTCTCTTACTATGTAATTTTACATTGCTGCATAACCTAAATAGCTCCTCCCTCCTCTGCTCTCAGCTGCAGTTCCCCATTCCTGAGCAATAACTGCTGCTTATCTGTCTGGTCACACAATGTGATTACTCCACTCAGTAAGCCAACAAAAGGTTACTGTGTTAGTTATTTTCTCTATTATTAAACGGAATCTGTCTACTGTACAACCAACAAACACCTCAGCAGAGCTTCAGAAGTTATTTACCCACAGGCTTTATTTACAATAGAAAAAGTACAAGTTTTTATTAACAAACTGCAATGAATCTTATAGCCTGTATCTCTCACTGGTCAACATCAGATAGCTGGAACTTGGTTTTTAGGTTTGCAGTTTATGTTTTTGACAAGCAAAGCCTGAAGCAGAAATGGCAAACAAGCCCCAGCTGGCACACACAGAATGACATTCTTCATCTGTAATTTTTTGAGGCACTTGGTCTTATTCTTGCAATAACTGAAAGTCCAGCTGAATACTTATGAAGACTAACCAAGTTTGCCCTAACTTTATGTGTTGTTTGCTTGTTCTTATGGTTGAAGTTTATGTGAGTAAATAACTTCTGAAGCTGTACCAATCTTCAAAACGTAATTTATCTTCCTTAGCATAAACAAATGAATGGAATTACTTGCATATAATTATCAAGAAAGCATCTAGCTTCAGCAGGCACTGGAGATACTTCACAGATATTCTAATTGTGGGTACTCCTACCATGTAGCATTAAGTTGAATACTTTTCCTGTAATACTAAAAGCTGAAGAAAGGAGCATTTATACAGACATTTTCATTTTCAGATCTTCTCTATAATTGAAGCATTCCAGTGATTGATATTCTTTGATAATAATTATTTTCTTTCTTTTTCAGTTTTAACATTTTCCCCACACATCACCTTCCATTATTATGCCAGAACAATACTAACAGAGAAAAATCCCAAATGAGCACAAGCTTCTGATTCTTTTGCTAATGTAAAACAAAGATTAAGGCATTCTCTGATCCCAGATTTAGTGGTCATGCTGTGGTCTGGACAAATAGGACTGTCCTGGTCTGTTCCTGTTATTCCTGAGCACATTCATGAAAGCTTATCTGAAGATTCTGTGTCCATTACTTTACACTCCTTTCTCATACCAGTCTTTTTTTCTCTGAGTATCAATCTGAGCACTGTTAATTGGTTAGCTTTGCACAGCTCTCCTTCTCCCACTGAGGCCAAGAAGCCTTAATGACGTGTCTATCAAAGTTTAAACAAACCTTGGTTAAAGTTCTAAAAACTGCACAATTACAGAGCTACACTTGAGACTCCACTGTTAACATTAGGTCTTAAATTTTTTAAAGATGCTTCAAATTAGAAAAACCAAGTAATTCACACTATTGTAACAATAACAACAGTTTTCTACAAAATTCCCAACTACTAGTCTGTAGCAGGAGTATGTCAGCACCTAATACTAAATTTTACACAGCTCAGTCCTGGTCATCCTTTTCTGGGATTAGTGAAGTTGAAAGATATATTCAAAACTGAGCCTACTCATTGCTCTGTTACTATACTTCAGGAGCATTTTAGATGTCAGAAGTCAATCATTCCTGAAATTCAGGTCAGACTGTCATCTTTTCCAAGTCTTTTAACCTCTCAAAACACAGTTCCTATACATAGTCAGACATACCTAAGTTATGCTGTATTTTTTGCATAACAAACGTAGGGATAACTTAACTCTTCAGACACTAACCCCAGGTGGAAAAACAAGCAAGTTATTAACATGATCACCAACTTGGTACATTAATTTAGAAAGAATGACATTGTTGGCTTAAGAATCCTTATGGCCAACAGAAATGCTAAAGAAAAGAGAATAAGAGGGAAATATACTCTTACATTAATCATTATTGGAACTCCAGTGAGAAATCTGAGAGTCAACATATTTCTCCCACACTCACTTTTGACTTCAAACTAATTTAAAATAACTGCAGAACTCCAATCTGACATCTAGGGATTAGGTTAGAAGGACTAAGCTAAAACAGCAAATATTTATGACCAAATATGTAGGAAACTTGTCTGCAAGGACTAATATTTTGAGAGCTAGTAAATACAATTGAAAAGGCACAGAGACTGCCAGCAAAGTCCTGTAATTTCACAGTATCTGCAGTAGCATTTACTGAAGATTAGACTAAGATGAAGGCATGTTTGCCATTTTCACAGTCAGTGAAGTACTTAAAACTTCTAACACAAAAGAACTGCTTTCACCGGTAAAAGATCAAATTTACAATGCATAATTTTGTACAGCCAACTTGATTGTAAGACAGCTACATTTGCCAAAGGCCCTGATATTTCCAATTCTAGAATCATATCCAGTTATGTCAGAAAGGATATTAATCACCCCTCCTGTCATATGTCTTTTAAAAAGAAAAGAATAAACTGTTTTCAAACTAAGTTGAGCTGTGATACTTGAAATTATCTGAGTGCTGTGTTGGCATACAGACTTATAAAGGAATTATTTACTATGTAAGTGACTGTACAGTCGACTGAATATCAATTTCAAAGGCTCAAAACCAATTACACCAAGGAATCCACTAAAACCAAATATAAGTCTAATGTACTTAATCATAAATCCTACAGTTTTGCCTTAACTTCCTGCCTTTTGTTTCAAAAAGCAATGACTGTTCTCTTCCTAAATGCTGCTGAGATATGAGACCACTCCAACTAATTAACTGTAAAAATAAATTAATTTTCAGCCCAGCATAGTCTCTGTGAAAGTAACATCACTTAAATAAACATTTTTACCAGAATTCTACAGAAACTCAAAGCATAATTCACAGGATAAACAGCAGATTAAAAGCCATTTCTGGTAATAACAGAAAGTACACTCTTGTGTATCTCATCAATACAGGGAATCAAAGCTAACCTACTCCTTAGCTGAAAGACGAATATGCTATTACAGTGACATTTGAAAGGAAAAAATAGGTGATTCACAAATCAGATATTTTTAACTGCAGATCCAAGCCCTTACAACAGGTTTTTAACAACTCTTGTTTACTAAATGAGGACTGAGATATAGCATAATATATACGTGCAAACATATTCTATATGAAAATATATAAAGATGTAAAATTATATGTAAATTAGGTAACATTATAATCATAAGTCTACAGATTCATCAATTTTATGGTGCTCAGGCTAAAAAAATACTAGATTACTAAGAAAATTGCTATAGTTAGAGGTATCTACACTGGAAGAGTACCTTGATAATGACCTGTTGGGAATATTGCCTCAGAAGAAATCTAAACTAATTTGAAATATTTTCTAAGTGACATTTTAATATTTATAAATTTAAAGATTCAAAATAATAAAACAAACAAAATGGATGAGTTGGAGTAAATAAAGTTTTTTTTTTCATTTGGGCTTGTGACAGACTAGATATTGGTCAGTATTAGAGAAGAAAGCTTCGTACACAGCATACATTTTTTAAAGATCTAAAAGTGCTATTATTTTAAATATATGCCAAATTCCTATGACTGAAAGGAAGGCATGAAATTTGCCAAGTATAAGGAATTGTGATTTCTTACCCCATCAGTTCGGGAAGAATAATAAATTCAGAAAATTAACCAGAATGAGTTTGAGTCTTCTGCATGTCTCTACCAAACAGGCAATCCTAAGCCCTGGCTCAGCTTCCACTCAAAGCTGGCATTTAGTAGACTCTACTGGATGAACAGGTAGTCTTTCTGTAGGAAAATTCACTGAAACAGTAACTCCAACAACACAATAATTGCAAACAAGCTGTTATTTTCTTATATCCCTTTCTCTCTACAGCCATTTTCCAACAAAGAAACCAACATTTTAAATCAAGAATCCGCAATTTCATTTGGTCATGTTCTGCCTATGGATTGTAATTCCATTTATAACTGTGCTGCCTGTCAGCAAGTGAACTCTGGCATTTGAGAAAACCACCACTGCATCCTCTGTTCCCTCTGTCTCCAAAAACTACCACTCCAAGAACAACAGAACATGCCTGCATCTCAGAGTCTGGACTTCTCAATGAGCAGCTGCATCACGGGTACGCATTTTCTTACAACTTCTGACGTGAGGGCAGCAAACTCTGACAGAGAGTTGAAGTAGACAACCAGAGTGTAATTTTTTTCTATCAATGAAACAAGAAGAAGCAAAACTAATCTGTCTGTAATGACTCCTTAAAATGTAAACAAAAAGCTTGAAAGTGACTAACAAGAACCAAAATAGCTTTACACTAGGTTTTTACTGGACTAATGGAAGCTTACTATAATTGAAGTAACTGGGCATAATTGTGTGATTCACCTGTCAAAGACTGTCTAACACTAAATTAGAAGCTAGGTAACATTGCTGTACAATGCCAGCACTGAAGATGACAATTCATTTTAGAGAAGATACATGCCAATACTCACACACTTGTAGTTATATAGTAATGTTGTATTTTAAAGCAAGATGCGCTGACTCATTAATTTCAGATGAGTATCATATGCACTGACTTGCTTCTTGTCTGGTGAAGTTTCCGTGATTCATAGTCAAGAGTACAAATTCAGAAAACATTCTATGATTAACTCAGCTAAGTAAGAATTCTACAAATCAAATGGAACAGCTACTATATTCATTCCATACACAAGTAATGAGTTTCACAATACATTTTTTTTTACTAACTGCTGATTTTACAAGCAATTTCCCCACCAATGCAGAGACACCAAAAATTGACTTTATTAGCATACGTACATGAGTGTTTTAGGTCAGATATGAAATATGCCTTCGAAGCCAATTTCCCTGAGCATGCTCCTCCATGCAGCCACTCCAGAACAGGAAACTACGTTTCTTTTGTATCGAGGCACATAATGAATCCCAGCTAACATCCAGTGCACAGGACCTGGCTGGAACTCTAGCAAAAGGAAGCTCCTGAAGTGCATAAATATGGTGGATTACAGCTCCTCAGGATCACTCACGTTGTGGCATGCTGCTTGCACATACAAACACCAATGTACATGCAACTGAGACACAAGATGAGGCAAGTGAAAACTACATTTGACAAAACCTTCTAACTTTTGGCTGAACAAGTTCCCTGGACCAGCTCCCTGCCTGTTCAAAGGAAAGCCAGAGCCAGCTCCATCTTGCAGTGGTTTAAGCCAACAAACCCCATGCCAGGTCACAAGCAAAATACCCAATTGCTCTAGAACAAAGAACATTCTCTACTTCCCCTCTGTCAAAGAGTTTTCCTGCCTCCTTTCTTGTGCTAGCACTGACACTCATTCAACCCCACTGTCACCAGATAAAGAGTTATAACCAACAAAAAGCTGTGATTAATTTTCTGCCCACAACAGCATTGGACAGGCACGAGTGTCTTTGCAAGAAGGAACACAAGGCTGAGGGAAGACAGGAGCACCTTCTTCAGTGCCAACTCACCATTAGATTTTTGTCAGCTGCAATGTGAAACCACACCCTGAGAGTGATCTGAAGACTCATAACTGTTGTGAAGTAGCTGGACTTCTTACCCTAACACATGTACTATTATTCTCTCTTTTATGCAAGTCTTCTACCTTAATGCTCATTTCAGGGATGTGCATAAAGAAGAAATGTGGGTTAATAGAGACTGGTGTTCTGACATATGCATCTTTGGTGTGGCATTTTATTCTGATAATAAAGCTGTCCTTTTGTAGATGTGTACAAAACAGACATCGAGCTTTTCTTTTCCAGGACACTGTAGCTTGGTATACAACACCCATAACTGTTTCAGTCTTCTATATGTTCATTTATCCCCACTAAACAGGGAGCTGACAGTGTCCCTCAGAGGGAGAAATGAAATTGATTAGGAACAATGAGACATACCTATTTAACTTTTGCTCCTGTAAGACAGATCTCTTACAAGGACATAACTCTTTGCAAAAGAGGCTGCACATATATCCAGCCTTTAGACAACAGATTTGCAAGTAAAACAAGTTATGAGTCTAAAAATGCAACTGTCAGACATTTTCATTTCCAACAGAATCAGTTCTGAACTATTCAAAGGTACCTACCAACCTGTAGTACTGAAAATGAAAAATCATGAAGTAGTTCCTCTGGACTACTTGGTCCCCGTGAGCTTGAAGAGCGACCATTTTACGCTATGTTTTGCACACCTACGAAAGTACTTAGCATTCATGTGACCAGTACTACACTTGCATTCCAGGATTATGTAAGGATTGGGTAACTGAATCAAGTTCATTTCCCCACAAGCATCAAGTGCTTCAAATGAACAGGTGAAAACACAGCACCCATATGGTCAAAAGAAAATTCCACCTCCTTCACAGTGTTTATTTCTTAAGCTACTTCATCCTGAGGTTTAAGTTACATAGTCTCAGCTTTCAAAGCATCAAATGCAACTTCCCTTTGAAGAACCCCAATACAATATATTCATGCTTGTGTTAACCTGGTGTAGAGCCATACCTTAAGAAGAATGCAAAATAACTACACAACTAAATTATTTTCAAAGTACGAGGTACTTTACAGGTGACCAACTGTGACTGCACAAGATACTCATAATGGGTCAAACTGCTAAGGGCATTTCAACTTTCTTTGTACTATTTACAGTCTCATTCCTCAGGCAATCTAATATCTTGTTTGCCATTTTAACTGCAAGGTTCTCCTTGAGATCACTAGAGTGATAAGCCAGGTCTGCTTCAGTTAATTTCTTTAGGACCCATGGAATGATGCCGGAGTAGTCTCTCTTCTTCACATGCAGTCTACTTTGCAGGAAAATATCTGACCTCTTCTGCAAAAGATAAGGATATAACCTGTGGACACTTGTTTTCAGAATTCCAGGTCTTTCCAAGTTCTTAAACTAAATTCCTGCATAAAATGAAACGTCTAGAACTATCTTACTATACAATGATTCAGACAAGTTTTATGTAAAAGAAACTTCTAAATACAGCAAAGATGTAAACATTCACTTTTCCTGGGATGATTTTTCTGAAACTGGCTGGCTACACACAAAAAGCAGCCATAGGTGGCCCTTGAGAAACTTTACTCATAATACTGAGCATGGAGACTCTCCTACCATTAAGTCCAGTATAGCAAGTTGTCAAATAAGAGATTACTGGTTTTACCAGAAAGAACCATTTCTTATTCAGCCCTCTTCCACTTCACTGTGTCTTAAACTCATTTCAACTACCCAAGCTGGGAGGCCTAAAACACACCAACAGCAACCCTAGTCAGTAAGTGTTCTCCTGGCACTGAATTTCAGTATCCTGCAATTTATGTTTCTAGCAATAGTAAGCTTAATACTTTGTTAAAAGGGCTGCTTATCTCACTAGGCTGAGGATGAAACTGCATAAAAGGCAGCATGGCTTTCTAAATACAGGTTTACCCACAGCAGTTTAAAAGACTATGTAAACTTTAAAGCACTGAACAATGACAGAGGGAAGTGCAGAAGCAGCAAATTATGACAAATAGCTGTTCATAAGAATGGTTCACTGGGAATACGTTCCTCAAATAATCACCTACGCACACCAAAGCAGACATTCCCTTTCCTATGCAGGTAGCTCTGCAGTACTGCTACACATCTTAGACATAACCTGGCCAAGGAAGTGCTAAAACTGTGCACATACATAGTGAGATTATGGGCCCGCATCAGTTTTAACACCACATTTGTTGTTATTAGAAACATTTGGCTGACTACAGGTAAGTTAATACCTGCCAGCAAGAGATGTCCAAAAAAGACTGCATGGCTTAGGTGAAGTGGACCAGTGTCAGTAACTCCCAAGGACACAAAACCAAAATTTCTTCTATGCTGCTCTTCATCAGCAGATCATGGGGACAATCTCACTCATCCTCAGTTTTACACTCTACAGTTCTCACACTGCGGATGGCCTCTGTCGGCACGGAATATTTTCCTACCAGTTGCTGGAGGCTGCCAGCAGAGACACCACCAGCCCTTCCCAGCCCTGCAGTCGGAGGTCTGATAAGGGGAGGGGAGGCTGGCACAGGGTGCACAACTCGCTGTGTCCCCTGCCTTTCCCCTGCAGCCGGAGGGGCTCAGGTGGCCGGTCAGACAACAGCTCCGTCCTACTGTGTCCAGTCCTGGGCTCCTCGGTACAAGAATGACAAGGAGCTAACAGAGAGAGTCCAGAGGACGGACACAAAGGTGACCAGGGTCTGGAGCTCTCTTATCAGGACAGACTGACGGAGCTGGGCCTCTTTAGTCTAGACAAGACTGAGAGAGGATCTCATTAATGCACGTAAATATCTCAAACGGGATGGTGCCAGGCTCTTTCCAGTGGTGCCCAGCGACAGGATGAGGAGCATTAGCCATAAACTAAATCACAGTAAGTTTCAACACGAGGCAGAGCCTCCTCACACCGAGGACGGCAGAGCACTGAGCGCGCTGCCCAGGGAGGTCGCGGAGTCTCTCTCTGGAGACACTCAAACCCCACCCGGACGCGTTCCTGGGTCACCTGCTCTAGGGGACCCTGCCTCGGCACGGGCGTGGGACGAGAAGATCTCCACAGGTCCCTTCCAACCCCAAAGATTCTGTAATCCCCGAGTCCCCGGCGGCGAAACGACCCCCGCCCAAGGGCTGCAGGGCGGGCAGGGGGCGCGGGCCGGGCGGAGGGGAAGGGCAGGGCCGGGCCGGGGCCATCTCGGCACGACGGGGCGGTGGCCAGGCCCGCCGACCCCCGGGGGCCCCGCGGCGGCGGCCGTACCTGCACGACCACGTCGTTGGGGAGCTGCGCGGCGCGGAAGAGCTCCAGGACGCGCCCGTTGAACGCCACCTTCTTGGTACTCTCGGTGTCGCAGTAGGAGAAGAGGTCGCAGTAGTAGCGCTGCTCCGCCTCGCTCAGCGTCAACCCCTCCATCTTTTAACGCCGCGGATCAGCCGCATGCGGCGGCGGGGCCGGGGGAGGCGGCGGGGCCGGGGGAGGCGGCGGCGCGGCGGCGGTGGGGGGGGGCACACACGGGACACGCGCCGCCGGCGGCCGCGCGCGGGCGGCTGCTCGCACCTTCCCACCGCCGCCCGCCCACGCGGCCGCGCGCCTGCGCGCCTCCCCCGCGCCTGCGCACGCCGCCGCCCGGAAGGGAGGCGTGGGGAGCGCCCAGCGCCGCGGGCAGCCCGCCCCCTCCGCGCCGGCGGCGGCGGCGGAAGCGCCGGGCCCAGGGGCGGGGCTCGCGGGGAGAAGGCTCAGCGGTGCTCCCCGCCGCCGCCCCGCGGTGCCGACGCCATCTGCGGCGCCCTAGGGGTGGCGGGGCGGCAGTCGTAGTCGTAGTCGTAGTCGTAGTCGTAGTCGTAGTCGTAGTCGTAGTCGTAGTCGTAGTCGTAGTCGTAGTCGTAGTCCCCGTGGCCCGGCCGTGCGCCGCAGCGCCCCCTGTGGGTGTGGCGGCGCGGAGGAGGCCCCGCAGGCCACAGCCCCGCAGGGCGCGGGCGCTCGGACCCCGGTGCGGGGACCCCGGTGCGCGGGCGTCTCGCTCTCTGGCCCGGCCGGGACTGCACAGGCCCCCGGGGAAGCTGCCCAATACATTTGGGGATGCTCAGCTGCGCGACCGTCCCGGCCGTCCTGGCTTAGTGCGTCGTGTGAGAGGTTGAGGCAGTGCCGAACGGCTTCCCGAGCTTGCCTTCACGGAATCACAGAAACAATTAGGTTGGAAAAGACTCGAGGTCATCGGATGCAACCTATGACTGAACACCACCATGTCAACTAGACCATGGCACTCAGTGCCACGTCCAGGTTTTCCTTACATACGTCCAGGGACAGTGATGCCGCCACCTCCACGGGCAGCCCATTCCAATTTCTGGTCACCCTTTCTGTAAAGAAATTCCTGCTATTGTCTATCCTGAACCTTCGCTGGTGCAGCTTGAAACAATGTCCTCTTGTCCTATCGCTGGTTGCCTGGGAGAAGAGATGAGCCACACCTGCCTACACCCTTCTTTCAGGGAGTTGAAGAGAGTGATAAGGTCTCCCCTGAGCCTTCTGCAGGCTAAATGCCCCCAGCTCCCTCAGCTGCTCCTCATGCCCATCTCTGGACTTGCTCCACCACCTCAATGTCTGTCCTGAATTGAAGGGCCCAGAACTTGGACACAGGACTCAAAGTATAGCATCACCAGTGCTGAGTACAGGAGAATAATCACTTCTGTCAGGCCTGGGGCACTTGACATCATCCCCAGTGCAGGTTCTGCTGATAACTGGTGAAGGGCAGCCCATTATGCCATATAGGCCCAGCTATAAGTGGTTGCCCTCCTCTGTATGCTTCCTCTTTCTACCATCACTACAGTATTCATCCACACCACGTAGCACACAATAAGTGGCTTGGATAATAGCTCCATACATTGGACTTGCAAGGAAGAATAGGCAAGAGCTCACCTATCTCCACATCAAGAGCTCTTGCTCCATGTGTCTCTTTTGGATTTGTTTTCCTAGCATCTGTGTATTTCCTTGGGTAGAATTGTGGAATGGTTTGGGTTGGAAGGTACATTAAAGATCATGTAGTTCTACCCCTCCTGCTGTGAACATTCTCCACTAAACCAGGTTGCTCAAAGCCTCATCCAACCTGGCCATGACCATTTCCATGGATGAGGCATCCACAGCTCTTCTGGCGATCTCTTCCAGTGCCTCACCACCCCCACAGTAAAGAATTTCTTATCTTATCTAAACCTACTGTCTTTCAGCTTGAAGCCGTTCCCCCTTGTCCCGTCACTGTATACCCTTGTAAACAGTCACTCTCCATCTTTCTTGTAGGCTCCTTTCAGATACTGGAAGGATGAAATTAGGTCCCCCTGGCAGATCAATGCTTTTCCTGCAGTACACTAATAGAATTGTCTCCTTCGGCTTCTGGAGGGCATCTAACAAATGCCATGGTCTCCTGCCTGACCTTTTGACTACCTGGTCTGATTTAAATCCTGCTGATTTGGCAGTCCACTGCTTCATATATTTCTGTCATTCTTAATTTATGTTTATTTTCTTTTTCCACTTCACTTTCCTTCACAACTCTTCCAATGTTTCTCTTTCCAGATTGCTGTTGCTAACTGCTCTTTTTTTCCCTTAAGCACCTCATCCTTTCTGCCTCTTAAGATAATTACATTTTGAACTTAAAGTAGACATTCATCTTTCTTGCTATTTAAAATACACAGTTAACTAAAGTTTTCTGCTAACTAAAGTTTCTGAAAATCACACATACGTTAACTTATAGTTAAAATAATAGACAAAAGGTTGTTCCCAGAAATGTACCATTATCAAACTTTTGCAACTCCAATTACACTAATGATGAAACCAAACAGATCAATCACATTCAAAGTTAAAATTCCTTAGAATAGCCTATATTAAAGAAATAACTTTTTAAAAAATATTATATCTAATTATTATGATTTTATAGACTTAGATTAGGCCAATTTGGCATCATTGGTCACTTACTTGGAGCTATTGTCACATCAGTGTCTCTGCAAGTACAATGATTGTGACCCCCCTCCATGGCTAAATTGCATATTGTGATTCTACTAGTTACACAGAAGCATGTGTAGAAGATGTTTCTAAATCACTTATCAGTAAGTGTTTGGGTTCCAAGTGCCTTTGCTTGTTATAGTGATTGTGGGCTAGTTCAGGCACAGGAGTTTGAAACATTAATATATGCATATCTTTACCTATAAGTTAGTGTAAGGACCCCAAAATACTTCTATAGTCAAAATAATTTTGAGGTTTATTTGTAAGAGTAATTCGGACATCTTATTATTTTAATTGAGTGAGTAATCTGGACATTTTATTGTTTTAATTGAGTTGCTATTTTATTACTTGCATCTTTGCAGCAAGAACTCTCTTTATACATTAATGGAGATCGCTTGGCTGCAGCAATTTGTACAATACCCAAAGACTAATACAAGGAGGAAGTTCCCCAGCATGGACTAGTCCCACATATCCAAGTGTCAAACAGTTCTGAAGTGTGTTCAATAACTGTACATTTCACTAAATCCATTATATGTCACATGAAAATGTCACACCATTGTTTGCTGGAGAGATGAATGCTTTTCCCTGTGGTATAGCATCTCTCTGAAGCTGTTCAGGTAGACAGTTTGGGAATCAGGTTGTTGGGTCTCATTTCCAACTCCTGTACCATAAACTTACATACTTGCTTTGTGCCAGTTCAAAGACTGAGCAGAAATAATAAAAATGACCTGATGTGTAGCAAATGAATTTCTACTTCCAAAGATCTACAGGTGAACGCAGCATCTTTGCCTCAGAGAATCCCACTACAATGTTTCTGTGTTTGACTGTGTGATTGTCCTTCCCTCCCCTGATCAGCCCCTGAAAACCTCCAGCCCAAGGAGGGATTTTCTATTCAGAACTTTACTGGTGCCCATCATGCCAGACTTAGCATCTATTGAGATAAATAATTAAATCTTTTCAGTGGCTTTTCAATGGCAATTAATTTTGTTGGTCTGGAAAATATGCTGTTTACCACAGGATGAACTGAGGAAAATAGTATTCATGCATTTTAGTAAGAAGTGAGTAACTTCTCTGTACTGGCACTTGCAAGTGCAACTGACACAAACAGTTTAGACTTCTAGGTCTTTTGGTTTGGGAAGATTTGTATCACAGCATTCCCCAGAGCTCATATTAGATACACGAAGAAGGTTTATGGTGAAATACCCACCAAAATGTATCAATAGTGATACACTTTTAATATAGTAGATTCTGCCTTCAGTACATGAAACACTTGATTCCAGTATTTTGATTTATGGTTTAAACAGAACAAGAACAGGACCTTTTTGTCCTGGATTTTTAGGTACTGTACCTATTCTTCTCTTTTTAATGTACCTTCTTAGAATTCAGAGTTCTGAATAGCTGAGAGTTAAACTATTCTCCATATGGTGCCTAATTTTACTGTATTTTATTGTCTATGAAGAAACTGTTAGATTACATATATTGATATCAAATGATTCATCCTTTTAAGAGATCAGAGTTGGAGAAAATCATCATTGTCACAGAAAGGCTAAGTCCAGTGACCCAAGGGGATTGAAGTGCAAGGTTGTTTTGCTGCCCATAACTCTTAGAATCAGACTTAAATTATACATCAATAATACATTCTTCTTAGAAACGACATACTTTTACAATTTGATATGTGACCAGAAGTATGTATGTTTATTAGTACTAAAAACCAAAAGGAAATTTATTTAAGGGCAATACTACTTAAAACTGGTTTCAGTGTCTTTTATCAGCTGTGAACTTACTGTTGGTTTCTGAAAACTAGCTGTTACACATGTTGAGACTAATTTCTAAAAGTAAATACAACCCTTAAACAGATGCAGGGTCTGGTGCTCATCAGGTGATGGAGGTGTGCCATGTCTACACCCTACGTGCTTTTGATGTTCTTATTACAGTTAGTGGGTCTCACGTACCACCTGATTTGCACTGAAGTAAGATATATGCTCAGATTGGTTTTTTTTATTAAAATACCTTCAAATAACTTTCAGCCTTATAAAGTATGTATTCAGGTCCAATTTCCATTTTGCGTCTGGTTCTCCAAGTTTAGAAAAATGCCCCTGAGGTTATTTGTCATTGCCTTTCTAAACTCTTCCGCATACATAATGCTGTGGAGCAGGTTTCACAATCTCTGTCAATATACTCCCTTTACTTGCAGCTCATCAGGAGTTCTGGGAACTTGTTCTATCCTGATTCTTTAGTGTAAAGACAAGTAAATTAGGTCTAGAAATGAATGGGAAATGTTTAAAAATATTTGCTGTTTCAGACTTTAGAACTGGTTTGTCATTACTGCCTGATTTTTTCAAAAAAGAAGATACCTTTGGACATAAGGTACTTTATTACAGACAGAAGAAGATTTTGAGAACAGTGTTAACAATTACATATGAAAGAAGTTCCTTTTCTGCTTTTCTAAAAGCATATGTATTTTCTTTGTATAGAAACAAAATTTTAGTAGGAATATAGCCATTTTACGGACATTGTACCCATACTTTTGTAAATTTCTGCATGTCTGTTGTGTTACGGTTTACAACCTCTTTCCAACCTTAGATTTTTTGCAATTTTGAAAAACATTAATGTCATCATGTGCTGTTTTTACCTTCTATGAAACGGCATCCATATTTCCAAGAACCTACCAGTTCTACCAGTCCTTTTGGGATTGTTTTTCCATCAAAAGGGCATCTTACATTTAAGGTTATGAGATTTTCCATGGTAAATGTAAAAATCCTTTCCACACAAAGTCAGGTAGCAGACAGTAACAACAGTGGGGGTTTTGTTCTTTTCCTTCTGTACAAGGAGAGCACCTTTGCAAGGAGCATTTGTTATGTGAACAGTGGATCTAAAGCAATGTGGTTACTCACCAAAGTGAGTGTGCAGGCACATACTAGAAGGGAAAATAATAACTTCTTTCTCAGCAGCCTCCCTAGAGTGTTGTGTCAGCACTGAAATATGCATGGGATCCTGGCTGAAACCATCTACTGTCTCTAAACCTTCTTAGTTCAGAATTAATAGTGTCCTGTCCATATTGTTCACTATTGCACCAGTTTTTCCCAGTCTCTCCTTTAAACACTTAATTTGTATATGTCTATCAGGGTCCTTGTAAAAGTTGCCCGTATTTAAAAAACTGAATTCTTTTCTCTTTCATTCAAATACTTCACCTGATTGAAAAGAGAAAGCAATCAAAAGAAAGCATTTAAAAGAAAGGGTTTCAGTTAAAGCAGTCAAATGGAAGGTACTGGAAAAGAGCAACTTTTACTCCTTATGATTTTGGCAGATTTCTACAGAAGATTTCATCTCTGCATGTCAAAAGGTGGTGAGCCCTCTACCCTTACCCTGCCAGACCTACATGTGTTTGGTAGTTTTCAGACAGGCATTCCTTTACAGAACATATTGAAGGCAGAGTGATTTTTTAATGTTTACCTGCCTGAGCAGCTGATTGAATACCATCTCTCTTTAGATTTTTAAAACTATCTTTGTTTCTTCCAAAAGGAAAGAATGTCTCTTGCTTGCATGAAACTATCAAATAAATCTTTTATTGAAATGAAAACTCCTTTTAGATCCTTACGATATTTAACTTTAAATTCATCTGGTCTTGCTGCCATATTTATTTACAGTTTATTCATAACAATGTCTACATCCTCTTTTATAAATATATTCTCTATAATTTTGTAGAGTCAGGAGGGATGGGATTAACTTTTCTTTGTACTTTTTGACACTAACATACATATTAATAAAATTATTTATATATTAATAGCAACTGCCTTGAAGTATTATAAGGCTATATTCAAATTACTTTTTAAAAATTATTTGGAATACCTTTGTAGTGCTTCAATATCCTTTTTTATTTTGAAGCTCTAGAATTTTTATTACTGAAGTCCCAGCTAGTCTGAAAACAGTCTTAACCTCCGTTACCTTTATTTACTCAGCTTCCGGTCACCCTGGATTCTTGAGCCGTTCTCATTGTTCTCCTACCTTTCACTCTTTCCTCTTGCTCCCTGAATGTGGAAGTGCAGTGTAACTTGATGATGAAACAGGATGTTATCCCTTCCTGATGGGATTATTCCTCATTATTCCTTCCTGATTATTCCTCATTATTCCACTGAATAATGATCTCCATCTGGGATGGTTGTTAACAGCTACTTCAGGAAACTTCTGGCACATTACTGAATTTGTCAGAAATTGGTTACGAGGTGGGAAGAAGTGCTGAAAGCAAAATTTCACATCTCTCCCATATTACACACATACTCAACCCTCCCATCTTTTTATATTCCCTGCTTTTGGCTGTATATATTAATGCATCTGTCCTTTTCCTTACAGTTACATCACTTACATTTTCATTTCCATCTTGCTATTTTTTACCTATTTTCAGTGATAATCAGTTATGCAAGATCTTTAAATTCCCCCTTTATCCTTTCATTCTTCATATTTTTTCCTCACAGACAGCAATACAATCCTGCACAATTTTGATACTCATGGGGTTTGTATTCCAGCCTGTTCCTTGTGCTTTGGTACCTTCTCTCTTCTGGATTCATGGGTTTGCTATTTCACAGAGCGATTCTCCCTCTTGGTCAGAATCTGACTCAGCCTGTTCTTTTAGCTATTTTCCATTAATATCAGTTTCCCAAGGAATTGAATTAATTCTATTTTTTGTTCACAGTGATGTTCTTTGTATGTTAAGATAAATAAAATATAAAATCCCCTCTGTGTTTTATATTTTTTAAAGATAGCGATAATCTAGTTTATTTCTTAAATTCCTCCAGAGCAAAAACACCCCCATTTGCTTTCAAATATCCTTCATTTATTAAAAACAACACTGTTGTGACATTTCTCTGATGTTTCAATCAGGTATAGGAGGGATATTAAGATGCTGTGTGCTCCATCTGTGGTGGCTCTAGGAAGGAGTCTGATAATTAAAGGTCTTCCTCTCTATATATAGCTTTGCTTTAATATGTTTTACAGACTCTCATATCTTCACACTTTCTAATTTTTATGCTATTTTTTTCTGTCCCTTGTCTTAGGTTTTTCTCTTTTTTCCCTTCTGAACATCTTGACTTATTTTGAAGATCTATTTCCAACTGCATCTCTTTATCCACTTTTATTGTGAGGGATTAGCAAAGGAAGCTGAGATCCATGCATGATCACAAGACAGGCAGTGGCCACCTTTGCTGGCAAAAGCCCCATGCTGCTGCCCTAGCGTGGGCAGTGGGCAGGACTGTGTGGTCAACACCAGCAGCCCACAGCCAGGGACACGCAGGGCAGCAATGCAGAGGGACCGCAGCTTTGGCCAGGCCCTGCAGCAGAACCTGGAATGAAAGCAGCTCCCTTGGGACAAGGTTGGCCCTGGCTGTGGCTGCCCTTCCAGCAGCTGACCCAGACCCCCACAGCCAAATCCCCATCTCCTTTGATCATTGACCTCACCTACACATCCCCAGCTCACATGTATTCTTATAAAATCTAGGATAATTCCATCACATTGAGGAGCATAACTTGTACTTACCTCGCTATACCTGACAGCAGAACTTGATTTCAAAATACAGTAGCATTTTCATTGTACTACAAAGAAACCACTCACAGACCCCATTTTTTGAATTTGACAGTAAAATACGTAAAATATACACAGAACTGAAACTTTTTCTGTTTGCATTGAGAATCTCAAGATGTCAGAGAAGGATGTAGTTTTCCTGTCAGTATATAAATAATTTCTGAAGAAAAGCTATTACCATCAAAACTTGACTCAGTTAGCAAATGCTAATGACAGTCCTGTAATGTAAAATCAATAAAAGTTATTTGAACTAAACCCATTATTTGACCAGAGTGGAAATACACTTAATTAACACGCATTCAAGTGTTCTAAATAAATGCAATCTCTTTATTTTTGAAATATCATGTTCTGTTCCAGTTATTTTAGTGGGGCTATATTTGGTAGAATTTGGGCTAAGCCTACATAGTGCTACAATTTTCTGAGTTTAAGTGGAATCATTGCCAAGTGCTTTATTTCTCTCTCTTCCTTTAGAAAAAAAAAATTCAGATCTTACAGTTCTTTAAATTAATCATAAAATGAGTGTGTTATAGACTGGCAGGATGGAATGGCTATATGTGCATAAATACAGAGAGATGATTGCATCTTTTGCTATCCACTCATTTTTTCATTGAACTGTCAACTTGTGTGTGTTTTCCACCAAAGTAATTTTCCAGAATTTGTCTCTTTGACAGAGGAGAGAGAATACACTTGAGTGCATGAAGCACATATCTCTCTTATAGTGGAATATGAAATAAAAGGTGAAGAAAAGCAGCACTTTGCATCATTACTCTTCCATGTGCCTTTTCTTTTAGGCTAAGAGCAGTTTTGACTCTCTTATAGAAAATAATTAAATCAGGAAGCTATTAGAATGTACAGTCACCTCTCTGACTGATGGGCTGTGTCCTGAATTCTTATCTCTTCTGTACTCCCCAGTAGATCAAAACCCAGTTGTAATAAAAAGAAATGCTGATTCTTTGCAAGAACCTAAGCACTGTTGCTACCTGGCTAAGGTAGCAGCCTAGATCTCATAGCCTGAATAGGAACCAAAAGGTTGCAGACTGTCTCAGCCTCCTTGTCCTCTTCTGACCCATGGACTGATGTACTAGGAGTTTTCTTCATGGGAAATATCTGGGTAGTGCTTCTTTTTATAGGTGTCTTCCAAATGGCTGAGAGACAGTGAGGGCAAGCCTCAGGCACGATTCCTGCAATTCATTTGTAGAGGATGTCGTAGCGATAGGAGGAATAGCACTGGAGAGCAAAGCAGGGCTTGCCAGGAGCACACAGTAGGCTCATGCTTCTTCCCCACATCTCCATCTGCAGCTCATCTACAGAATGAGAACAGAAATTTCTTGTTCCACTTCCCAGTCCATTTCAATAAGAGTTGTAGCCCTGGTAAAAAGCCTGGGACTAGGGTGGCCAAGAGTGCACCAAATGTGTTTTGTAATCATGGACTTGGTGAACTTAGAGGTCTTTTTCAACCGAAATGCTTCTATGATTCTATAACTCAAAACCTTTCTCTTGTTTGTATTTGATCACAATACTCTAGCCACTCAATTGACTGAAGACTTAGGAAAAACAGCTGAGAACAGGAAACCCAAAAATAGTTTATTGAGATTTTTGGTCAGATTATTTATTTGTGTAGTTTGATCTTATTAACTTGAAAGAAAGAGAACACTTTTAATGTGGAGCTACAATATTTACATGAAACCCCCTCCCACAAACTCAGAAGCTACCTTTCACATAAAACCTTTTTATCAATAAGGGCTTTTCTGATATTGTCAATGTACTGGAAAAGCCATATATATATATATTATTAGATATCCAAATACACTAAATCAAGATGATGCACTCAAAGTGGCAAACCACTGCTTTTTTGAATGAGGCATAGTGGAAGAGGATGCAGGAAACTGTAAGAACAATAGGTCTGGTCCCATTTTCCTCTTCTCTTTATATAGAGATTATGAAGGAAGTGAAATGATTCTGTTTCCTCACATCTGACCCGTGAGAAAAATAGCCTGTGCAGTCAGTTTTAACTTGGGAACACATACAAGTTCTATTTCCCAGTAATGAAATAAAGGATATGTATTTCTCAGAAAGGGAGTAAACAAAACAACGCCTTCATTTCTTCTGGTGTGAGATACTAGTCTCAAGCCTTCTGCTTGCCTCTGTGATGGAAACATTTTGAGCTGTAGTAACCAATTAACCAACGTACCAAGTCTTTATAGATAACTATTTGCTATATGCAAGTGGTTAATACTGAGCCTTTGTTAACACTGTTAACTAATTATTAGTTAACATTGACTTAACTTTGCTTGGTCTGTGATACAATTGATTGTTTGAAGAAAAAAAAAATTACCCCTCCAATTTCTGTTTCCTGTTAGCACTGTAATTACAGTTATTTCTGGATTTTAGAGCAGCAATAGATACACAAATTCTGGAATCATCAGCCCCCTCCTTACCCTCATAAATTCTGCCCAATTTGCAGATCAACAGAAGCCTACTTTCATGTCTTCTAATATTGTTTTGCAAGATTCCATTAAAATTGAAATGGAGATTAACTGTTTACAATGGAGTAATATGCTGGTTCCTAATACACTACATAGTGATGATGCACTCAAAGTGGCAAACCTCTGCTTTTTTGAATGATGCATTGTGAAAAACAGATGCAGGAAACTGGAAGAACAAGTTGGTGTAAACTTACTTAAGGAGGGCTTGGATTCAGAGGAAGTGCATTGAGAATTTTCTGTAGCTGTTCACAGAGAAAACACTTGCCTGTGTGCAAGACATCTTTTGTGCTTCTTTCAGTAAACATAAAGGAAGTGGGATCCATCTGTGTTATTTGTGTGACAGAACAAATAATATTGGCTTCAAAATGTGACATCACAATACCTTCAGAGGCAAATATTATTCATGTGCATGTAACACAATCACATAGGATAACTATAAACCAAACAAAAGAATGGTAATATATTTTTCTTAACTGTATTTTTAAATCTAAGCATATGCCACGTGTCAGAGATCCTTGGACATAATTTCCTCAAGGAAAAATAAGAAAGGGTAAGACTTATCCCAGAGGCTTGGGATATACAATTGCAATTCACTTTGCAGATGAGAAATTCATAAAACTTAGGTGTTAGATGCAAGAGAAAATTGTCCCGTTTGCAATCAAACCATGTGGCATAGATAAAAGTGTAAATTAATTTGATATTCTCATAGTACTTCCCTGGTAGATATTTATCTCCTCTCTGAAATTAACACACAGTTTAATCTTCTTCACCATCACAGAAATCCTCCTAGGCTATTAGGTCAATATGTGACACCACTGCCAGTGTTCCATGGGAAACTATGCTGGGAGTCTGACTGTCGTCCCCTCTTGCAGTTTCACACAGCAGGAAATCAAATTATTTAGGATCAAATGACTTGTGGCTGCAGTGTCAGTGAAATTAATAAAATTTGATGACACTTGAATTTGAACCTCATTTGGATTTCAGTGCTGGCATTGTATATTGAAGCCAGAAAAGAATTCCTAAAAGGCAGTTTGTTTACAGATCTTATTCTAAAAAGTACACTTCCCCATATGCAGGAAACAATAAAGTGTTTCTGTATGTGACTTAAAAATATAATAAAAATTCAGTGCAATTGCAAATATTATCAGATTCAAATGGTGTGATATGCACCATAAGTACTGTTTTTCAGCTAAGAACCTGGAATGCAGATAATCAGAATTACAGACAAAATTGATCCTTAAAAGTGCCTATGAATGGGAAACTTGAATTAAGTGATCATTAACTGTCATGAATCCAGTGATAAAGAATGTCTTCTTCCCTGTTGTTAGCCAACTGTAAACTTCTATGAACCATGACTGCATGGTCAGCAGGTCTTGACATTTCACCAATTAAAAAAAAATTACTGTGACGACTTTTGCCATGACACAATTTCATATGCTAAGTAAATGCAGTCTGACAAATGCAAATCCATAGTTCAATTTCAATAAATTTCCTTCAGGAAAAGATTTGATATACTTCTGCCATGACTCATGATAAATGCCTGAGCTTTAGGAAGGAAATTTGTATGAAATCAATAAATAAAGGTATTACATCTACAACCGTATTTGATATGAATGTGAATAGTAATTCCATATTAATGTAACTGTAATCTCTGCTGCCATTATTTGACATCTTTTATGGAAAGCCTGTATTTTTGGTTTTCTGAAAAACTCCCCAAAATATCGGTATGTGTATGTATATATGTAGAGGGAAAGGAGAAAGGGAGATGATTTTTTTCATGATGCATACCAAACAAGAGGACAGAGGGTCTGAATAATTCAACTGTTCCCATGCTGTCTGGAGATCAGGAGATGTGCTGCTGTTTCCTTGCCACATGAGATTTTTTGACACCAGGAATATGAGAAAGTATTTAGTCTTCATGTGACTCTCTCTCAAATATTCAGCTCTTGTAACAAAGAACAATCTAAAACACATTATATAAAACCAGCTATTTATACATTTTTTTTCTCTTTGTAAACTGTCTCCAAACACTGATGCACTGCTCTCTCAAAACATTCATGCACATCCTCTTTCCTTCACATCCTTTTGTGCAGAAAAGCATCGCCCCCTGACTAATTTTGACTTTGTGCCTGTTGAGAAAGGCTTTGGAGTCAATCTTACAGTTTTCAAGTAAATGCTCTCAGACACATGGTTTGCTGTATAACTAATGTTATGAGCCTTGTCTTTTAGCTTGTATTGATACAGCATCTTTCTGACATTTCATGCAGAGGTTTACTCTTGGCTTAGGGGTGGAGCAAGTAATTTCAGTGATTTACTTCAAGATTTTAAATACTCCTCTTTTCTATTCCACTGCAGTAAAGGTTTACATGCTAAATTTAGGAAGCAGCAGCATTATATTGTTTGAGACACCTAGTGAATAATAAGACTTTGACATACTGAGGCCATTCCTGAAATAAATCCTCTCTCCTGGACAGACATCGGTGAGCTTAAGTGAATCATTCCATCTACCTCAACTGAAGTGCTCATTCAAGAACCAACACTGTCAGCAGTCATTGTGTTTGTATTTTGTTGTGGTGTGTTTTTATGTTCATAAAAGTTAGATTAAGATAGTTATTTTATTAATGTTACTTAGGTTACAATGTTCCTTGTATCCTCCCATTTCTTTCCCTCATAATTGGTTTGATCCAAGTTGTTTACCCCAAAAGTTCCCGCCACTTGGCTCCCCAAGATAGCTTTCAATCTCCTCACTCCTCCCTGCTCTTTCCTTGTTTGGTTCTGCCACTCAGAGTTTGTCAACACTCCTCCAGCTATCAATCCTGTAACCACCCCCAGTTTCTTCCAGAAGTTTCTGTGTCGATCACCCCAGTTCAGCTTGTCTATTTGTTCTCTGATTTTGTACCCAGCCCTGTCACGCTGTCATTGTTGTTATGATTTATGTAACCCCCTTATGGTTTACCCCCATTGGACGAGACAGGTTTACACCCTTTTCTGCCCACTCCCTATTTAAGTTGCTGTAACCCTTGATTTGACTGACACTCATCCCTGCTCCCACCCTGAGTAGACCTTTGTTCCTGCCCCATCTGGGGGAATAAAGACTCTTTGGGCACACAGGCGACTGTTCGTTCCTTCATCTCTTCGTCTCCTCCCAGCGCGTTTCGGCTATCTGTGTGACCCACGCCGCAGCACTCAGCACTACCAGGGAGGCCGGAGCCATTCCCCTGGAGTGCCCACTCTCGTGGTGGCCACCCGGCCTTATGCGAGCAGTGCTAGTCGGAGCATTCCATCCGCTTGTGGCCGTGGCGAGTAGCTGCCACAGTATTTGTAGTTTCTCTTGATCTGAGGCTGGTCTGGCATATTTGCTTTTACATTAAAAGAAATGTTTGTTTTGCTAAGTTACTTTTTCAACTCACTGAGAAAGTAAAAAAGAGAAAGTGTTGAGCTTTTTTTCTATTGTTGTCTTCTGGTTTGGTCTTTTTTGGTCATTATATGAAGAGTAAAGCTAAGCACCCATATAATTAATATTTTTAAATGTGGCTCTACATGCAAATTCATGGAAAGTTTTCCAGAGCATCACTATGCTTTTCATTTTGGCTAAATTACTTTCTCCCTTGAAACAATTGCTGACTTAAGACAGAGAGAGTGGTCAAGGAAGACCATGATTGGACCAAAAACTATGAAGATGCTTTGGATATGGAGTGCTGTTTTCCTCATTGATTGGCTTGTCTCAAAAAATACAGCCATTCTTCTGACTGCCCCTGATATCCATATGTCGGGGTCGGGTTGGCAAGACCCCAACAGTGTGAAAGTCTTTTTTCCCTAGACCAGCAGCCAAAGAAGACATCTGGGAGGTGTGAAGCTGAGTTTTCAAGGTTGTTTATTTATTCTTATCTAAAATATTTTCTTTCTGACCCATCGAGTTCCAGCTAGTACACAAGCCATGGCAGTCTGCCGCGAGCCCCGGGCGTCTCCCACATTATATACTCAGAATTACATGTACCATGTTTACAGTTCCTGTACCAATACCTAAAATCTATGTTGGACAGTGTGTCCCTATCCTAGACCAATAGAAAAGTGTCACCACCACACCGAGACATGGAGGACAAGAAGAAGGAAGAAAAGGCTAGGGCATGCACAGATTCCTCCATATTGTATCCCTGAATTACATTCTAAAAAACCCCAAAATTCTACTTTTTCACCCTGTGTCAATTCCCTTATTACACTACTCGAGCCCTTTTGTCTTGTAATTCCTCATATAAGGTTGGCAGCCTCTCCCATGGGCTAAAATCAAAGCCACAGGTGTTTTTGACTTGCTGCCAAGGTCCCTGAGCCCCCTGCCAGGGTCTCAAGGCATCCAGGGCAGCCAAAGGGATGTTCTGGACTCCGACATCCATACTCTCTGAGTATTACTTATTGCCCTCAGCTTTCTACAACAGCATTGACTTGAATTTTAATTTCTCATTGTACCCTGTCATGTTCTAGAAACAGGTATCTTACATTTTCTGTGGGGTTACAAAGTCCACAGGAATAAGGAATGCAGTAGATCTTCTACCATTTGAAATCTTTAAATCATATGAAGACTTTTAAGACCAATTATAGTCTGGGCTGATGTGGCTTTTGAGTCATAACCCTACAGCACACCTGTGCAATGGATGCAACACATCCATGGTGAGAAGTGATTCAAGGCAGGTTGATGGCACAGATACCTGATGGGGCTGGGCTAAGACAAGACACATCCACACACTCCTGTTTGAATCACAGCACCACAGTTTCCATCCAGCTTTGGAGACAGTAAGGAGAATTTGGCACTTTAAACAGGTACAAGTTACTGGTGTTAAAGCAAGGGGATGGGACACAGGCACATGCAGCAGGAATTGATGTCTCTACTAAATGAACATGTCAAACAAAAATGTGTTGTAAGATGAAAGTAAGACCTGGATTATGTAAGAAGGCTGTTAAGATGTTCTCATCTAACAGTAAAATCTGCAATCATGGTGTCAGTTCAACGGTTTTTAGCTGGGGAGGATCTCAACACAAAATACTGTATATGCACATGTGATGCATATGCCTGCCTGCATATAAGCACATATAATACAACAAAAATTAAAAAGAAAATTATTATACAAAACAAGAACAGCATGGATTATCAACATATAGTAGTAAAGTGACACTATCTAGTTAATATATGCTGGAAAACAATATAGACAGCCATTACCTAGCAAATGACATTGTCACTTTCCCCTAAATTTTTCAGGCTTGGCCCTAATGGTGTTACACACCTGTCTCTGGAGAACCTGTAACAATAAATATGTTTACCACATGTTTACATTAAACATTAAGTACTTTTATAAAGCTAATTTCTCATGGGGTGAGAAGCTATTCAGATTCCATTCAGAATCAATGAACAGCTGAAAGGTAGAAGGAGACAAAGAGGTAAAGCTGGTAGTGAACTGATAGTCGTGACTGAGAGAGGTTACTAATTACTAGTGCGCTCTTAATACTATTTCTGTTTGGACCTTCTCTGCTGTTCAAAGCTGTCATTGAAGACATGGGAAAAGAGGTGATGAAGTTTGTGTGATCCTATTTTAAATTACACAGTAAAATACCTGATGGTACTGAAAAATGGAAAGTAGTGTACTGGGGGGAGAGTAATCCTAATTATTTGTAACAGAACAATTAATTACTACCACTTTGGAAATAGTTTTTGAAACCATTGTGCATAGCGCTTAGATATTTTAAAAAAGTCAAGTAAAATGTTGGGAACTTTTATTATTGGGAGTGAGAACAAAACAGAAAACATTCTTACATCTTTTGTCCTACATGCTGAATAATACTGACAGTTCTGCTACTTCAGTCCCAGAAACTAACACAGAATTATTTGAAAAATTATAAAGAGAAACAAGAAGGATCAGCAACATGGAGACACGTTCATCTTGTATGAGATTAAATTAGGGACTGTGGTGGAGGAAGGAGAAGATAGAATAATTACTTGCTCCAATGAGTGCCAGGAGCCAGGAGAAAAACTGATAGTTTTCATTGATTACACTGTTTCCCAAATGCCTTCTCTTGGTCCCTGCTGGAGGCAAAATGTCCAGTTAAATTGATGGTTTGATCAGATGCAGTATGTCTACTGTGTTGCTCTCAAGCGATGTTTTTTACGTCATGCATAATTCCTCTGTTTGGCTGCCTTCGTGGGCATCTGGGGGAACAGTAACAATGAAGAGAGATGCCAAGGGAGGTCAAATCAGAATAGTCTGTTTTAAGGCAGAATCTCATGAGTTTTAGGGAGCACTCTTACACAGCTAAAATGCATAATGAATTATGAGTCTGATGATGACCTTCACCAGTTATATGAAATATGTATGAGCAATATTTCCATGTCTGTCCTGTGAGCTTGTAAAGGACAATTTTGCACTTCTTTCTTTTTTAAAACAGCATCAATTTGTGGAAATAGAGTGATGGGAAATCACCATCTCCATAATTATCATGTTTCCTACTCACTGCTGCTGCCCCTGTAATAACATAATCAGTCATTGAGTTCTGATGCTGCCCAGCTAATTTTTGTACTTTGGCAGTATCTGTTACCTTAATTGTCATGGTAACAGATGGTTTTGACTTCTTATTAACCTGTTTTAACATTACATGACTAGGAAGGGCCATGAAAGTAATAATAACAAAAGTGTTTCAATAATCTCCTCATGCCTGGAGACAAATACTTGGGAATAACACTTCATTTTCAAAAGACAGAATAAAAGCAAATATATTAGGCTTACTCAAAAAAAATGTGTTAAAAGAAAATAAGATGAGGAATTATAGAGTTTTCTTCATCTTTCTCAGATACACAGTTGATGTCTCTTATAAATTAGGGTCTATGAGTCAAAACTGAAAAAAATTTTTAACACAGATTTCATCATTAGCATAATAATAATAATGCCTTTAGTCTGAAAAGTCACAAACTATTACTTGATCAAACAAATTATCCATAATATCAATCACATTATGCAAAGGCCTACATTATTTGTGCAAATTTAATGAGTTTTTTTGATGATTAAGAAATCTAGGTTATGTTCAACTGAAAGCATGTAGTTAACAATAAAATCAGAAGATAAGCACTTTCATTCTATACTGCTAAATAACTGGAATCTTTGATGTATTTGGTAACATGCTGATCAGATTCACTTTTAAAAGCTTTATCTCAGATCTACCTTAAAAAAACTACCCTTTTTTACTGTAGCATTTAGCATTTTGTTAGCCAATATAACAAAGACCTTAGAAAAGCAGTACACACATATGGCATCATAAGCACAGAGCATCAGTGCTCTTCAGATACTACATTCTCCTGGGAATTTTCAATGTCTTTTGAGTCAATTCAGATAGATTTAAATTTTATTTATTTCCTTAGCAACTTAGGAATGTAGCCCTTTTTAATCTTGTTTTCCTTAATATCAAGCTTTCTTTTTTGCAAAGAGCACCTCTTACTGATGTAAAATCATCATAATATCTAATCTGTTCCAGAAAATATCTTGATAGCATATCGAAACCAGAAAGCAGTATGGTTTTGGGTTTTTTTAACTATCAAAGATTCTGTAACTGCTCGATCAATAGTGATAATTCAATGGAAAAGTTAATCTTTTCATGAAAACACCATCCAAAATATCCCTTGCAAATCAATTTATCTAGCTGCAGGTTTGAGCCCTAGCAGAGCTTGCTGCAGTGGTTTGAGGTGCTATCAGCTATTTATTCCTACTCACACCTGGGGTTGGAGAATATAACAGGGCACTGGCCCCCACTGGCACAGCTCACAGTCTGAGAAAGAATCTCAGCCTCACCTTCAGAAACTAGTGCACGAAAACTGTGAGTTGCAAGGGCTGGAAATAGTTTCTTTTCTCACCTCTGCTTTAGGGCAGTCATGCCTGGTGAGGAGGCGGGAGAGATATCTGGCAACGGCAATGCCTTCAGCTGTGGCAGTGAGAATTTTTGGGAGAGCCTTGGTACGAACCTTGACTCTGGGGGGCTGGCGGCAGCTTCATTGCTTTGTAGAAGTTAATGCAGCTCTCAGCTTAAATGCCCGAGTCCTTGAGAGAGGACGTAAACGTTTCTATGAGGTGAAGAGAGACAAGAGTAGTAGTGAATGCCACGATACAAGACAGAAAACATTAAGTTGCATTCTTTCTGCAGCGTAGGGTGCGATGATATGGGTGCTGAACGGAAACACAGACACACTGCATCACAACTTTATAGACGGTAAATGGTGTTAACTTAGCTCGTTCATTTTCTTTGGAAGGAGAACTAGTTTTCTAGGAGAAAATAAATGTGGGGGGCTTAAGGAATGTGGCATGATATCACCCGGGGAAGCCAGCGGAGATGGGGCATGGGACGGTGATGGAGAGTGACTGAAGCAAGACGGTAAATTACAGAAAGCTGACCCACAGGAAGAGGGAGCTGCTGAAGGGCTGGCCTTGGAAGGCGTTTTACGTGGCAAACTCAGTAACGCCCGTGCCGCGGGAAGAATTTAGGCACGGCACGGGGAGAGGGGTCCCGGCAGGGCAGGAGGGCAGCAGCACTCCGCTCCCGCGTGTCCCGCCCGGACACAGCCAAGATGGCCGGGAGCGCCGCTCCGGGGCGGTGGGAGCTCAGCGCGGGAGGCGGCGCGGCGCCGGCGGGGGCAGAGCCGCCTCCGCCCGCCCCTCGCCGGCCCCGGCCCCGCCCGGCGCTGCCCCACGGCTCCGCCGGCTCCGAGCGGCCACAGCAGCGGCAGCGGGTGAGTGCTGGCGGGTGGGATCGGCTCGGGACAGCCGTCCGTTCCTCCGACCGTACGTCCTTCCTTCCCTCCCTCCGGCCCAGGGAGCCGTCCTTGCCTCCCTCCGCGCCGGGGGTAGCTGCCGCTCGCCCGGGCGGGGCCCGCTTCCCGGTGCTCCCTGCGCAGGCGGCGGCGGGAGCCGGATCCCGCCGGGATGTGGGAAGGGAGCCGCGCTCTGCCTCCCAGCGCGGATGGGCGCAGGGGCCATCAGTGCCTGCCAGGGGACAGGTCGGCGCCGTGGGTGACCGATGCGTCTGTGCGTGTGTGTGCTCGCAGCGTTCGGCGCGCTTCTGCCAAATCAGGAGAAGTTTAATTTCCATACCACGTACTGCCTTGCAGCAGTGTATTGGCGTCAGGAGTACCAGAGTCTAATAGCTGGCGTGCACCTTTGATAGTTGGTGTGTTGAGCATCTACAGTATAAAGCAAATATATAAGCTTTGAGATACCGAGCATTCCTACTCCTTGCTCAGCCACGCTTCTCTGATCTCAAAAGTCTTGCCTAATAATGTAGAATTTAATTTTTTTTTATTCTAAATAATGCTGTTTATATTGATGATGTATATGTATGAAAATAATTAGAAATCAACGTGAATTTAAACAGCTGGAAGTAAAAAATAGCCTTTAACGTGAGAAGAACGTCTTTAAAAAGAGAAGATAATTATGCCACTGTGATGACCAATATCAAAACTGGCAGTCTGACAAATAAAAGGAGTGTAAGCTTTCTAAGAGATGGGTCATGTTTTCCTTGCCGACTTGATCTGTTGAGTGCGGAGCCCGACAAAATCCGGAAGTTTGTGGAGTTCACCTAAGGCAGTTGCAGCTGTGCGGCCTTGCTGCCCTGCCCTTTGCAGCGGGGGTCCCAGGGCAGCACCTCTCCTTTCAATGTCACCTGTCGGTCTGCGGCTGATGCCCACTGCAGCGCTGCTGTTACCGTGCACTAGGGATGAACTTGTGGTTTGCCTGGGGTTTTGACCAGAACCCATGCTGATAATTAAGCTTGCTGAGTTTTGCATGTTAAAAAGAATAATTTTTTTGCATGTGAATTTTGGATCCAAGAATCAGATTCTGCTGCAAAGGCGTTTTTGACTCTTGTGTAAATCATAAGGGGTCAGGAAGTAGAGCTATGTCACCCTTACCTATTTTAATAAAAAAAGGACGGGAAGTTTTTAGCTTAGGAAGAGTTTGTGATGCATTCAAATGTCTATTTTTTAACTCCACTTTCATACTAGTGCAAAAATCCCAGTTTCTTGAAATTCAGAGTGGGTCTCGGTGATCACTGAGCCGTTTTTAGCTAGTGCTCAGCTGCAGAAACTCTCAGTGGCTTTTGTTCCAGGCTGCATTGTTGGCACTGGTGGAAGCTGCATTTGATGCTTTGCTTTATCTGTGATGCCCAGTTTCTTGTGCTTACCTCAATGCAAGATTTTGCTTGAGTTCAGCAGCTAAAGGTTTCATTGTGCTGATGCTGCTTTGCACAGGGAAGGCCATAAGACACCGTTCAGGCGTCTGCAGTTGTTAACCTTGGGCGCTTTGTAGCCAGGTAGTGTTGTGTGTGACTGTGGTGCCGCCAAATGCTGTGCCACATATGGCTAAACTCTTGTGAGGCATTGGTACACATTGGTGCAAATTGCTGCATTTCACGACAAAGAGGTACCCCAGATAGGTTTGGCAGTGTAGTAGATTCTCGGGATCATTTTGAATGGCAAAAATGTTGACTGCCTTAGGTCACTTGCATAGTTTGGATCAGTTCTGCTTTCAGTAGCAGGTATGCAGGAGCTGCTGTCCTTTCAGACACTATGTGTGTCTGTAACCAGCAATACGTGTCTGCAATATCTTCCCAGTATATGTAGAAAGCTGTGGTGTGGTTTAAGAAACCAAATCTACCACATATCCCAGAGAGAAATTTAAAGGTAGATGTTCCATTTTAATTGAGGCCACTGATGGAAAGTTGCAAAGCCCCTGAAGACGTGTGATGTTAGTGATTTGCTCTGATTGTGTGGCAGCTTAAGCTCATTCCTTAAAACAAACAGCTCTCCTCTTCCTTGACCTTTCCACATCTGTCATATTTTGAAATTGGCTCCTTATATTTGTGTATAGAATGTAACAAGATTGTAACTTCTCTTCCCTTCAAATGCAGAGGTGCAGAGGCTCTTTCTCTGTTCAAGACTAAAATCCTAGATTATCCTGTAGACATGCATCTCCAAGCTACTGGGATTTATGAGGTGTTGTGACATTCCTAAAGAATTGAGAACATGCCAGAACGGTGCAAAGGATTTACAGGATTCCTAATAACTATCTACTTTTTTTTTTTCATTTTAGACCACAATGAATGTGGAACATGAAATTAGCCTCTTAGTGGAGGAGATTCGGCGGCTGGGAACCAAAAGTAAGTGTTGTAGTAGCTCTGTATGGATGTGGTCACATTATAGGTGCGTGTACATACATACATGCCACCATGCATGCATGTCATACAGATGTAGTCATGTTACATCAAACTAAGAACTTGGCAAATTCTAATAAGTAGGTAACCTGAAAACCTGCATATGCACTTCATGTTGGACTGTAAGGTACTGCCTGTATTCCATCCTTTAAAGTAGTTCTGTTATAAAGTTAAACATTTAAGCTTCTGCAGCAGAGGGGTTGTATGCCTGAAATCCTGCTCCCTGAATCCTGAATCGGCTGCAAGAGTCACCTTTTCTTTAGGCTTTCAATACTTGCTACAGTCACCACAAGAAAGTTGCACCTTCTCCTTCCACCTCCTTCCTTGGTAACTTCTTTATTCAGAATACATGCATTTCAATTCTGTTAATGATCTTATTGTTTGGAAGAAATTGGTCCATATGCCTAAAACTAATCCAGGAGTTATATATGTAGTTCCAAACTTCCTTAAATTTGCTTAGAAGGTACTATTTTCTCTTAGGATTGTTTTTCATTGCTAAAACTCCTAATTCTTTACAAATATTTATACACTTTGTGGATGTGCTACCTGCTCCTGTATGTCAGTTCTGGTGCCATTTGTTCAGTTCCACTTGTTTTTCAAAACCTGAATGCATATGTACATTTTGCATTTTGTATGACTGAATCTGCTTTTTAGGAATAACACACCTTTAACATATCTTTTTAGATTTTTTCTTTGTGTGAAAATTCACATTGCAGCCTTTTCAATGTGACCCTTAATGATTAATGAGTGAAAAAATTGTGAAAAAAATATTTTAATGTATGGTTTAGATTTAGGTTGGAGGAGCAGGGTGTTGGACTTAATCCTTATAGGTCTCCCTCAATTTGAGATATTCTAGAATTTTAATTATTTAAAACTAATTTCCTCCAAACACTGTGAAGAGGTTCAATAGCCTCTGCTTGTCATAGGTTTCAGGAAGTCATCAATAAAAGTAAACAGAGCAGATATATGGTCCTTGATACAAGTCTCTGGAAGGAAAGGCAAAGTTAGATTAGGCAGGAGTTCTGCCTACTGTTTATCATCAGCATTCATAGTATTATCCCAAATAAACTGGGAAACACTGTGGGGTTTGCTTTCAATGTTCTCTGTGTCACCTTATCTTCCCGATAATCTCCTAACTTGAAGGAAATCTATATTATGTCTTTTATTTAGATGCTGATGGACAAGTGAGCGTGAAATTTGGTGTGCTGTTTGCTGATGAGAAGTGTGCCAACCTCTTTGAAGCCCTGGTGGGAACGCTTAAGGCGGCAAAACGACGGAAGATCGTCACTTACCAAGGAGAGCTGCTTTTACAAGGCGTTCATGACAACGTGGATATCATGCTGCTGCAGGACTGATGCAGTGTTTCAGCTATGTGTTCATGGAATTGCTTCAAACAGTTTGATCAATCAAACAATTGTTTGATTTGCCACATACTCTTAATAAGGCTGATCATTCCAAGGCGTTTTGATGTATTTTCTATATCTTTATAGTCAAAAGAAAACTGTCCTTTTTTAAAAAACATTTCCTTTTGTAAGTCTTCCTAAAATGGTACTGTATGTGAGTAATGTAAAAGATGCCAGATCTTTTTCTCTTTCTTTGTTCATTTTTTTTTTTAATCTCAGGTAATTCTCTCAAATGTCTGGTGGCTATTTTCAACATATGAAGAAGAGGACTGGCAATTTAATGTTTACAAATGAAAATGTGCCATGAAAGTATAAAATAAAAGCACATACTTAAATTTGTGTTATTCTTACTGCTTTGGTTTCTCTTTTTATTTGCAATCTGAAATGAAAGCAAACTGAATTACTCCAAGGAGCATATTTAGGCAACTGTTCAGAAAGCACAGCTGAGATAGAAATAATTTTGCAGCATGATTCAGTAGAAGAATGACTGGCCTTTGGATTGACCAGATTGTGCACAAAAAGCCATTAATGTTAAAGGTACCTCATTCATCTGTGGCAGGGTCACAGGGTCACAGGGTACCTTTAACAGCTTTCGTTTTCTTGTCCTCTAGACTTGTGAAGCAAGTGGGTGAAGGCTCCCTGAATGCTTTCATGCAGTGCTAACCGGAAGTTAGTACAGCAGCTTCAGGCTGTGATTCTTTTCCTCATAGAAGTCCTACTTTCTCTAAATCTCTCCAGGCAGAAGGTGGCAGGGGAGGAGAAGAAAGAAGCCCTTTCAATTGTTTCCTAGCTTACTGCCAATTCTTTTTATCAGGTAGAAATGTACCCTCCAGTAGGCTGCATGAGGAAAGCAGCCGTGGGTAAGCAAATTACTTACTGCTCTGTGCTTACACTCCACAGCTGCAGTTCTTAAAGTTGCAGGATAGGTGAATTTCCCTTAGCATCCTTTTACAAGTGCAAAATGTTTGAAAAGTGTCTCCTCATTTACAGATCCAGCAAATGCGTGCATTGTTATGGAATCTCTACAAAGCTGTGTAGTTCCAGCTGCTGCCCCTTTCGTCTTGTTTTGCTCTGCTTTGCGCAACAGGAAAACAACTTAGATCCTGTGTGCAAACAGATCTGGGCTGCCTCTGCTTGTGCTGGCCCCAGAAGCTGGAGAGCAGGGAAGTGATATACAGAGAAACTTGAGCTGTCTGGGTCCAAGCCAGTTGGAGTGGAGGAGCAGAGCAGGAACTCAGCACAGCTTACTAGCTCCAGTGCTCTGCCACTCTGGTGCAGCTTTTCTGCTTCCAGATCTGAGCTGGGAAGTGCCTGCACCCCTATGCTCCTCAGGTAGAAAGAAGGGGAGCAGAGACCTATGCCTTCTGCCAGAGGGCTGAGACCAGACGGCTGTGAGTTGCCAGGTAACTACAGCTGATTTTTCTTCTCCTTCTATTTTGCTGCAAGAGACTGCATTGTCTGGGTTCACAGAATAGCCTGAGTATGCTGGCAGATACCGAGTGCTTTGTAATTGTCTGAGATGCCAGTTTTGGTACAGAGGGTACCAACCTGTCCCAGACAGGAAGTAGCTCTCTGTGCAAGCTCACGACAGCTCTTTAAGCACTGAAGGGCTCAGCCTTGAAAATTTAGTAAAAACCAGTGCTGAGTTGGAGCCAAGACAGGACTATGAAGAGACATTTATGTCTCTCTTACTTAAGAATTATCTTAAAAATACTAATAAAAGTGCTCAGGGTTTCTGGGAACACCATGTAGAAAGAGACAGAGAAACTTGGAATTAAAATAAATCTGCAACACAGGAGAATGTGGTTTGTGTACTGCCTGAGGCAGTTGAGTTTCATTTTCTCTCTGATTCTGAAAGCAGGAGAGGAACAGGAACAAGGATGTATATCTAAGAATTTGCCTCCAGTGCAAAGTTTAATCCAGTATCTACTGACCTCAGAATTGTGTAGGGTTTTCACTTCAGGTTATATACAAGCACCGTTGACTTTGTAATATATTTTTTTCCCCAGAGAAAATCAAATACTAACATTTCTTCCCATGCATGGGACAACACATTTGTTAAGGAAATAATTTCCACAAATGGCCTGGACATGAGACGTAGTTCCTGAAGCACTTGATACAATAATAGAAAGCTGGGTGGAGGAATTAGCTATTTCTATAAACAGTAGTACAATCAGCACTCCTCTGCGATGCATTTGTGATCTTGCCAGCTATGGGTCTGAAGGAAGTTTGCAGGTCAGCCAGGAGCACCAGTCATTCCAAAACAGAAAGTAATTCTGGGGAAGTAGGAAGAATCAGAAAATTTTGAGAACAGCATAAGAGCTATCAGTAGCTGTCACCTGCCTGCGATAATGCTGGGAAATCAGCGGAAGTGTAGCTTGGCTAATTTAGTTTCCATCTTCATACGATCTGAGAGCATGGTGGAAACTTGAAGAGAGGTTGGATGAGCTCCAGGCAAAACTAACTGACACAATTTAAGATGTCACCTGTGCATGTCTTCAGCTGGGACTGTTAGAGTAGCTGATGGAGTGTGTGCACTCACACTCACTCAGCTGTTTCCTTACAAAGTCCAGTGACTGGAAATAAATGTGCTTTTCGAAGGAGTTTTAACTAAGCTTTGAAGGTGCTGAGGTGCAGGTCTGTATAACCTCTTGTGGGGGCTGGTGACATCTTAAACTTTGCAGCTATTTCTCTTGTGAGCATAGTTTTTTTTAGTTTTGTTTGTTTTGCTAGGAGCATGAGCAAAGCAAGGATTGAAATATATGCAACACTATATTTTATGTGCCTCTCTTATTGGAATGAATTTTGAAAATGCATGTTGTGTTTTGCTTGTTTCTCATGTTCCCTCCAAAGCTTTGCTGGAGGTATTCTTTCTGCTCCAAGGGATTTCACTTGATGACAGTAATGCCACTTTCACCATTCATTCCTGCGTAAATCTTTGCCCCAAAAAAAAAAAAAAAAAAACACTTGAAGGAAAGAACAAGAAGTAGTGCAGGAAGTTTTTACATACTGAAAATTTATTAGACTGGCACTGATACTTAGTGGTTTTATTTTAAATTAGTTGGATGTTTTATAAATTGGCTGAGATTCTCCTCTATTCTGACAGCACAAAATATTAAGCATGTTTAAACAGTTGTAGAGCCTTTGTTAAGATGACACCACGTGATTGTCACAGGACTGGCCTTACAGCTTGATACCAAAACACTAAAGCTTAATGATATCTTTGTATATCTCCACTTAGTATATAAAACAGTCCTAAAAGTTTGTTCCACAGTCTACAGCATAAGTTATGTTCAGAATTACTTGAAAATCTTTTGTCTGATATCATGATAGGAATCATGCTTTCAAAGACTTAAAAAAAGCACAACGTGTTTCTTTTGGAAACTGGCGAAGTCAGTAATTTTGCAAAATTCATGTGATCTGCCTTTTCTATCGGCAGCAAAACCCGTACCAGTTTAGATCTCCCAATGATTTGATTTTCAATGCAAGATATCTTCAGCATTTTGATCTGAAATGGCATTCTCAAAGAAAGTCAAGAGCAAGTTGAAGAGTTGCTCCAGTGCAACAATTTCCAGGATTCTGTATGGTCAGTATTTCCAGGTACCTCTCGTTTAAAAATAAGTCAAATGGGTTATTTGAGGATAACTGCTTGACAGTTTTTCTGGAAAGCAGTGTTTTTAACATCTAGTTACATAAACTGCCTAATGTGAAATTATTCTAATAAAGTTTTCCTAAGGGTGGTGGTTCAGTTTAGTTCTGCCACTCTGAGTACAGCTTTAGCCACAAATGCACTGCAGTGCGTATTTAAGCAGCCAAAACCAGTCTGCTTGCACACATTTTGAGTAATACACCAGAAGCAGCATTATCTTCTGGTGTAGCCTAGATGTCATTGCAGATTATGCTTATCTCTGCCAGAGCACCTGAGTGACTCAAATATCAGCCTGGTAACCTAGAGAGCGAGTTGTTCGACCTACAAATGCTCTCCTGAGTCTTTTCAGATCAGATCCAGATCAAAACTCCTTTCAGAGAAATGCTTAGAGTCAGACCTGAGCATTTTCCAGTACAGCATTTTCACAAATATAGAGCATTATGCCCATGACCTTGTTCCTTTTTGGACTTTCTTCCTGCACAACCACCGAAAGCTGAATGACACTAAGGGTTTTGCTGCCACCTTGCCATGCTTAAAGCTCTTCTCCAGAGAGGACAATGGTATGTACCATGTAATTGTATATGCATACTATGCATACTTATTGGTAATAGAAGACATATTACTGCCAGGTATTTATTAGTCAAGAGGCCTTGGTCCATCTCTGCAGCTCATGTTCTAAAAAGCTTCCTTTATAAAATTCTATTTTGGAGCACAGTATGATTTTCTTGGAAATCTGCTTTCAGTTTTCTTAGGGGAAAAAAACCAAAGTCAACAGTTGCTGAAGACATTCACCACAATTCGTCAGGACTTCAGCACCCTGAAGCAGTTCACACAGAAGTCAAGATACAAACATAGAAATAACTGTGTTGCAGGAAACTTCAGTGGCATGGGAGTATTTAAATTCAAGTATGTGACATCTGCAAGGTACTCTGGTAGCTCCAAGTCCACAGACACCTAAGGTTTCACTGGAAAACTTTGCTGGAAACCTAAAATCATGCAAACCTTTTTATACCCGGAGACATTGTCACCTTGTCTCCACTGAACACCAATGTGCCTGTCTCAGACACATGACCACAGGGAATCAAGACACACACATGCATAAAGTCAACCAAGGATGTGTGCTGGGAAGCAGGGACACTGAGTAGTCCTTAGCTTTATACAAAAATGTCCGTAACTTTCTACTTAAGCACCCACTCAGACATCTTTCGTTATCCCGACAAATTGGTTCTGGTCTGAAGGGGGTGGGAGCATCAGCAGTGGATGGGTGCAAGTTGCTGCCAGGCCCCTGCACAGCAGGTGGTGTGCCAAAAAACATCAGCAGGAGAAGAGAAATTGTTGTGTGAATAGCTGTGCCTCAGGCTCCTTGGGAAGCTGGTCTGTGCTTCTGTGTCAAGCAACACTGAGGTTGAACGATTTGCTCAGCACCAAGAGTGAGATTCCCTAACCTGTGTCTTTGTGTTTGGAAAACAAGGCCTCTCTGTGTGCTCACATTTGCATTGTGTTCCACTCAAGCATGTCCAGCCAGCTGGCCCCATAGCAGGAAACGGCTGTATTGGGACTTCTCAGAGTTGTTTTCTTCTCTATGAACACTTTTGGCAGTTTATAAAGTCATAGAATGTTTCAAGTTGGAAGGCATCCATAAGCTTGTAGCACACCTTGCTTGGTTCCCTTTCAGACACCTTGCATAGTGAGAAAAAGAGCTCCCAGTCATGCCTGGGACCCCATTCATAGATGTGCACCCTAGTATGGGTCTTGACGGCTTTGTTGACTTTACTGAACACATCTTCTCTTAAAAGTATAAGAATATGTGGCCCAGAGAATGAAGGGTTAAAACATGGCAACACCACAGTGCCACTGCCTTTGCTAAGTTTGGGCCTGTACAGGACGTGCTTCCCCTACATTTTGAAAGCAGCCAAAGACAGCAGGGTTTGCATTTGGATGTAAAAGTCAAACCTTCCTCTCTGCGGTCTGCAGCCCGCACGCCAGCAGGATGTTGTGGTGGGTGACAGCCAGGGGTGAAACCCTTCTGCAGAAAAGAAAACAAAACCAGTTCATGTCAGCAGAAGCAAGAGGGAGTAAATGGTACAAAGACAGCAAACTAAAAGATACTGCGAATTTTAGCTTTATGGCAATCCAGACTACTCGTGATCATGCAAGCACATATTTTAAATTGCTGTTTTGAACCAAAAAAGAAACATCACTAAAGCTGTCTAGAAAACTCCTGACTTGAGCTGTTCCTTGCAAGTTGAATGTGTTGCTGTCAAGTCTCATGATAGTCTCCTTTAAATTTAAGAAGCAAAACTAATCATCTTTGTATTGTTAGTTACAGACAATGTCAATAATCTTGGCCAATTAATGATGTCTTTAGGGTAAAATGCAGACAGTTGGCATTTTATCAATTTATAATAATTTTTTAAATGGCAGTGCCATCCCTTCTCTCCCTCTCTGCCTCTCCCACACACACTCAGCATTTTATGAGTCAGGCTGCAAGAATATCAAGAGGCTGATGCAAAAATTAGAATTTGGAAAGTTCTTTTTTAAAGAATGCTTGAGGTGCTTTTTCTTTGCCTTCCTTACTTTTCTGGTCATATTTCCAAGCTGCTGTCTGCAGTACAAGAGTAATGTTTTCATTAAATCTAAAATTTTTAGGGTATTGTATGGCTAAGGTGAGGCCACAAAAGAAATACATTTTCTTTGCATCAAATTTCTAAGAATGTTTCTGTATCTTATAAAATCTTTATATTTGCAAGCATCTAGAAGCCAGTGGGGCAGTTAACATGAGATCAAACCATGTATTAGACTGTGGATATAGAAGCAAAGAAGCAATAAGTGTGAAAATCTTGAGTTTTATGACTGCACTTATTATCTAAGCACATTCCCATCCTCAGCACAGGTAGTGTGTAAGCCACCCATGCATTACATCATGATCCTGTGGCTTCACAACCACAGTAGTTGGGGCTACCATACTTCTAAACCAGATGGTATCAAGGCCACAGCTTGGACATAAAATCATACTCTAGACACATCTGTCTCATGAGAATTGTTTATATTACCAGCTTAACCCATTGCCAATACTGCTTAAAAAAATCTACCTGGCATGAGCTGTGTTTCAGGTTTAAAGGTTCACTGGGGTGGTACAGCTGTGAAGGCTGCTGGGTGATCTGGTCACCTGGTTGCTGGAAGGCAGCAAATCTGGGGGAGAAGCTCAGGATGAAACCTCTGAGAAAATCTGAGGTTCTTCTGGGTGCTCTGCCCAGGCCTGCCCATAGTTGTGAGAAGAGGCTCTGCTCCAGAGACACTGTTGTCTCTACCATGGATACAGCCATGTAGTTCCTCCTCACCTGGAGGTCCACAGTCTGAGTGGTGAACAAGATACTTCCACCTCCCAACCCTGAGGTGTGCATTTTGGGGTGACTATCCAATAGGGTGACTATCTCTGCCCTTGTTGGAGAAGGTAAAGTGTGAGTTTATGCCTCTATAACACCAGCAGTCAATTTTACAGGTACCTAATTTCTTTTGTTTTAGTATCTCTAGGGTATGCCCAAGCAACATAACCATACCTGTTATACTACCAAATATCTCCAGCTTTGCATAATGGGTAGACAAAACAACCTTTTGAATTCTTAGCCCAAAGACCTCAGAAGATGTTCTCATTAAGGCATCTGTTCACAGATCCTATCCCTATGGCTTTTCTGGTAGCACCAGGGCTTTTTGGTGGAAAATCTCCAGAGAAAGTATTGTTCCTTTGAATTTGTCCAGTTATGCACCACAAAGCCAGTCCTGACTGGAACATCTGTTTTACTGATGTAATGGTGCAAATGACAGTATCATCTAGACTTTCATTTAGTTGCTTTCCAAATATTTTTCTTGTCAGACATCTTTTCCACTATTACAGCAAAAAGATTTAAAAAAATCCATGTAAGACATTGTTTTGCACTGGGTTGGTAGTAAAGTATGAGAGAGAGATGGAAAGAAATACAGTGCAGGGCTCTTTCTGGATTTCAGAAAGAATGGCTGACAAATAGATTAATAAAATAGCCATTTGAATAAGAGAATAAAGAGAGAAAGATAATAAGTAATTCTTAAGTCCCCACAGCATCAGACAGGCCCCATGTATTTTCTCAGGGCAGAATCTTCTTAGGAAAGGTTCTTCCTTTATGATCCTTTGAGCTAGTAAATAATTTCCTTATAAAAAACCCAACTCTTTTCCTGAGGGATGATTTCATGAGAGCTTCTCACAGCACTTTCAGATGAGGCCAAGGCCAAATGGGATGATATAATTGCTGGTACCAAGGGCAAGATGCCCACAGGCTCCTCTCTGAAAAATGGGGTGGCCAAGTTTGTCCCATGGTTGAGGGGCCAATCTGTGCAGCGCAGCTGAGGCTGAAGGCTATGTTGGATATGCAATGTGGCACAGCACAGGTCTGGGACTGCTCAGATTTGCTGTGGAGGGTGACTGATTCCTTGATGCACAGCCTCCTCCTGGTCAGAATCACTTCATAGATGAATTTTAGATGATTCCTTCTAACACTCCTCTTTGGCTCACTTCTGAAATGAAGTCATTTAATGTACCAGTGAAAATGGGAAGAAAAATTGGGAAAGTACATTCTGATGTTGTTTTCAAGTAGAGTAACTGGTCTTCTTGAGAGCTTGAGTGTTTCATGTGTTGGAGTGGACATTAAAAATTGTCCCAATGGGAATTTTGCCAAATACACATTTTCTATAGTGTAAGAACTACAATGTATCACATAGAGTTAGGATATCAAAACATACCTAATCCTGCTTGGTGTCATGTGCTGTTTCTGGGCCTTACTCTTGCAAAATTTTGGTCTTTTCTGATTTCTAGAGCTGCCAGGTACTCTAATATTGGCCCATTTTTTACTGACCCAGACTCTTCTTCTCCACCTTATCATGTCTAAATGGTCAATTCACCACCCATGGACCAGACTGAGGGAGCTGTGTTTACAGTCAGGGAGGAAGTGTGCAGCAGTGGCAGGGTTTCATTTTGTAATATTCACTTGCTTTGTCCCAAAAGACATGCTCTCTCCTTTAGTCTCCTGCTTTTATTTTTCACAGAAATTTTATTTCCTACATGGTGGAACAAGTGAATCAAGGAGCCTCATTAATTCCCAAGCTCGCTTTTTCTTATCACTGTTCTCCCTGTATGACAAGATCCCTGTAGAAAAAAAAAAATTAATTATGGGTTATCTTCCATTGTACATACACTAGGATCCAAATTAAGGCTCTATGGAAGATGCCTTTTATAATTCTAGTGTGTTTAACCTCATTCTAAAGCCTATCATGGAAGTGCTGTATGATGAATCTATATACTCATTGATAAGCATTATCTCCATGTTGATAAGCATTTCTACATACAAATCCTTCACTAGGAAGATGGAAAACAGGGTCTCACTCTGGATCTGTGTATGAGTTGTTGGTAGAACACTATGTTCCACCCCTTCACAAAGGCTCGTGCTCCATTATTTTGGCAGGATACTGATGGGGCAAATGCAGATGGCCAAAGGACTGTAGCAACCTGAAAAATGCTTGTCATCCAAGCTTGAATGGAGCTTCATGGGAGGCAAGGCAGCGCCCATGTCACCACTCCCTGCTCCAGACTTGCAAAGGCCTGCCACGAGGCAGAGGTAGCAACTAAGCTCCTCCAGAAAAGGTCAGATATCTTTTGCAATAGCAAAAACTAATCAACCTAAATATGTAGCTTCTCACAACTTGCACATACAAGTTCAGTTTGCTCTCTCATCATTCTTACTGTTAAACTAAGTCATGACAAAAGGCGGGGAGATTTCTTCAGAAGAATGATTTTGGTGTGCTTAAAATTTGGTAAACTTAGAAATGTGTTTTATTCTTTTTTTTCCCTTTTCCAATGGCTTTTAGAAGCAAGTGTAATCTTTAAACACACCCTGTCTGATCCTGTGTCATTAATGACATCTTACTGAGCATCACCAATCAACAGCTGTTTGTTCCTAAATCCTTTTTTAGAGATTTCCTTTCTTAGCATTTCATATTAGCACAGTACAAGATCTCAGAGAGTGCAAGACTTTTACAAATAATACATAAAATGGATGCAAAATTTGTTTCCCCTCCAGTCCTCAAGACTGCCTATGAGCAAGGTTAGAGGATGAGATGATAAAGATTATAGTTTTCCTACCCTCTGGCTGATGTTGCTTATAGGAATGAAGCTGCTGTGCTCCCACTTTTTTCCACTTCCATTTTATGTAACTTACACAATTTTGTAAGTGTCCTTGATCTTTCCATCTTTTTTTTTTTTCTCCTTATTACAGCAGGGCAGTCTTGTGGAAGCAAGAATGTTGTCTCTCCAGCTTTCCCCTTGCAGAACAAAGCATTCCTCCATTGTGGCTTTGCATTTCACACAGATGGCAAAATTACATACAATATTACTAGATCAAAAAAGGTGTTTGAGATCAGTTTGCACAGCAGCATGTGATTACATCAAATGAAAACTGCTGTATGATTAAACCTAATATTTTTAAACATATGCTGAGCTAGAAAGGGTAAGTTTTTTGGAAGTTTTCCAGAAGAAATTATTTGATTTTTCAGCTTGTATTTTGATATTTATTGAAAATGTCTCAATGAGAGTTGCAAGATTGGGTTCAATATATTCAAAGTGGTTTGAATCTTTCAAGATCATGTCTTTTTTTTCGTTTCCAAACCCAAAGGCTTCAAATCATCACATTCCACCACAGCTGAAGTGATTTATATATCTTAGCAGTGCTGCAAACTGCAGTCTTCTATCCTGGAACTCTCTCCACAAAGTATTAATGTTCCCCAATGATTTCAAATCACTTCACACACTATAAAAAGGGCTAGGTGATTAACACTCTTAAAAACTCCTTATGCTTGGCAGAGATTTACATTTATATCCTAGTCATGTAGAAAACCAGGTTGATACTAACCAAAAGATGTATTATTTTGAATTTACCTTTGAATGTAAAAGGTATTTCCTAAGCTTTTTTGCTCTGCTAGTCAGCTAAATGTGGCGGAGTCTGTAAAATTACACTCTGCCTCTCAACTTCAGCAAGTTCTCATAAAAAAAAGCTGAGAAAACTGGTGGGATTTTTTTGGCATAAAATGCAAACTCTGCCACTATTAAATTATATTTCCCTAAGCTAAGTACTGTTTATCACTACCGTTTCTTCTCTCCTTTTTCTTCTTCATGAGCTGTAGACAATCTCCTGTTCAGCATGGGATATTGTTTATATAGACAAGGGGATGGCTCTGAGACCATACAAAGCAGATCCAAAGCTGCATTCAAGGATTAGAGTAAATCCACGGGATTTCTCCCTCCTCTTCCCTTTCTATGATCTGGTAAAATGAGGAGACACAGAATAAGTGCATGTGAGGTGGGATCAGTGGGTGTTGATGTGTTGGCTAGAAGCAGATGGACTTTCCAGATTTGTTGCCAATGGATACAAAAGTATTTGCACAGGTGGAGTAAGAACAGTCCACTGTGGCAATTCTCCTGTTGTGGGGCGGTTTTTTTTTTTTTTTTTTTTTTTTTTTTTTTTTTTTTTTTTTTTTTTAATTGCAGAACAAGTCATCCTTTCACTTTCTGGAAAGGAAAGGGCAGAGCTTATCACCTTCCCTAACTTCCTTTGAGCACATACACAATCTGTCTCCTCTATTCTTGTGCACATAAACACAACCTTCACTCGTGCTGGTTCTGTCTTGGAGATTAACTCCTCCAGTTGGTTCAAATTATTTTCTCTTCCTTATATTCCTTTTGCTCTACCACACTTTTTGGTGTTAGCTCTTGCTATTAGCCCTCCTGAATGGAAGTGCCAAAATCTGTGAGTTTGCCTTATCTCATTAGACTGGGGCTAAATTCAGTTGTCAGCGCATTGCTGCCATTATGGTCAGTCCCATTCAAGGCTATAATGAAGGGCAGTATCAGCCACGTACAATACTTGTGCTGCAAAGTGCAAAGCTTCTTGATGAAAGGATTCCTTCCTGAGTATGTGGCTAGGGGATTTCAGGCTACCAACAACCCTGAGAGCAAACAAGCTGAACCACATAGTTCTTTTGCAGCACAGAGAATTACTGATGTGTTAGCAGGGAAAATCAGCTCCCCCAGAGCACTAGGTTTGTCCAAGCATCTTATTTTCTCTGCTAAGTTTGAAGGTTTAAAAAATGTATGTATGTATGTATGTATTTATTTATTTATTATATTGCCTTTCTTTGTTCTGTAGGGAAATGAAAAGTGTGCAAACTGAACCATACCTGCCTGTGTATATCAAGACAAGCAGTCTCATGGTCCTAAGCAGAGAGTCGGTAGGATCAATTGAACTATAAAAACAGGAGCAAGAAATCTGTGTTGGCCTGCCTTTGAAAAAAATAGTCAACTATGGTATCTGTGAAGATCTCACCATGATGCCTCTGAGATTAAGAAAAGTCCAGACTGTTGGTTTTATTTTTTAATGGGGAGCTTTTAATCTTCATCTGTGTTTTGGATGCACACATAGGAAATTTGGAAAATTAAACAGAAATAAGACATCAGCTGGTCTTCAAAGCTTGTCACTGTTATTTTTAGCACCTGCTATTCTGCCGCTATAGAAGCAATCGGAACCCCCTAGAACTACTGCATGGGGCTCCTCATTTCCTCTCAGCAAAGAACAAGTTACAAGTATCCAAAAGCTAGGAAGTGCAATCTGTTCCTCCCAGAGAGAGTCCAAGGGATACCATGACAGGTGGGCTTCCACTTTCCCCTCTTCCAGAGGAGCTAGCTTGAGTTAACTCTGATGGAGATCAGTTGTTTTGCCTGAGGGAAGCAGGATGAAAGCTAGTGCACTGGAGAGCTTGGATAGCTATTTCCTGGTCCTGGCACCAGCCCCAGCTCTTTCTGTGACAGCTTGATGACTCGTCTTTCCTGTATGTGAGATGAATGTTTCAGTATTTACTTACTTGGCAAAGAAAAATGATGATTAATTTGTCTTGGTTTTTGCAGTCTGATGTACATTGTGTGATTAGTTGCAATGTGTGTACACATCACCCCCCAGCAGCATGAGCATGAACCTCAGCAGGAGCAGCTGCTTTCAACTTCTCCTCAACCATGCAGGGAGGTGCCTGGATTTTCCCTTCCTTGGTTCCGCACAAAGGTGGTTGCTTGTCTTTTATCTAAAGGTTTAGTGCAGGTATGGGTGTTTTGAAATCCCGTGGTTAACCATTCCCCAACTTCTGGGCTAGCCCTTTGCGTGGTGATGAAGACACAGTGAATGTCATCTGGCAGTCTTAAGGGACATGTTGTATTACAGATTGCCCAGGAACATCATCTTCATCCTTCTGTCAGGGCAATACCTCCCATGAAGACAAATTTTAATCTAATTGTAACAGTATTCTTTGAGTACAATGAGAAATGATACAAGAAGTTTGTGATGACAACAATATAAATCAGTACAGCAGTCAATGGGAACACCCCACAGGCCATTCATCCATACACTTCCATTAACTGGTGTTCATTCTGTGACTTCATTATTTTTCCCTGCTTTACTGCAAAGGATTTACAGGTCTGGACATTAAATCTATCTGACTTCCGTAACAGAGTAGTAAACAACACTGCAGTCTAAATTTAAACTCAATACCTGAGAGACCTACTCTTTCAGATTAGAGATAAGGGAATTTAGGGGAAAAAATGCTCAGCTCTTCCAAGACTCTTCGTCTCTTCTCAGTGTTTCCAAAGATTAAATATCACCTTCACACTTTCTGCCCTTTTCATCATGTGCCTGGAGCTATACTCCATAAATTTCATATGGATTCACTAGAATCGCTAGAGCTTGTGGTTCCAATACTAGCTTTTCCTTTTGGTAATGCAGAGGCCTATATTACAGAAAAGAGAGAAGGAGCCTAAATGATCTGCTCCAGAACCCTCAGTCTTACTCAGAAATATCAAGGGATGATGGCAATTTAGAGAATAAAAAAGACATCTCCATTTTTTTTAGTGTCTTCTTTCTGGTTGGTAGCAGATTTTTTTCTGCTGGAAATTACATATATACTACAATTTCATTATTATCACTTACAGTGATTTAATGCATGTTCTCTGGTGTGAAACTCTGCAATATCCAACACACTTCTCTTTTGGACGTTGAAAAAGTCTTCTTACAGAAAGAAAGACCTTTCAGCCTGTGACAGGAACGGTGATGGCTGTGCCAAGTGGAGATGCTGATGGCATTTGTGTACCACCTTCGTGTTATTTATGGCTTTTACCCATCCTCATCCTGCCCAAGTCATCCCAAATACTTCTTGTGGCAGAAGGGTACTGAATTGTTACCTAATGGAGTCTGCTCCTGAAAAATCACAAAGCTCAGATGTTCAAAGCAGCAACCTGGCCCAGAGTAACGAATACCCTCATATTAAGGGTATGTTTCTGTGGCAAAGCAAGTACATTGGGCATCCTCTTATCTTCTCCTTTTTGAGTTTTCAGGTTGCCATGCAAGCTTTTTTTTCAACTTTTCACTGAAATTATCTGCAGTGGCCTCTTTTAGCTTAATGCTGTGCCCAGCAGCAGGGGCGTTGAGAGAAGCCTCAGTTTGCAACACCCACTGCCTGGATTGTGTCTCCATGCAAGCAGCCCAGGGGACCCAGAAGGGAGGAGGTCAAGCCAAACATAAGCTACAGTGTTAATAAGCACAGGGAGGATGGTGCTGGGAAAATCTCCTGGGATCTTGCTGTTCTCAGTGTTGGCGGGTGGCCATGCCAGGCCCCCTTCTGAGAAGCTGTCTCCAGCTTGCTGGTTTTGCCTTGTTCAAGGAAGTAAAGTTTTGTACGTTATTTGTAAACAAGTGGAGCTGTGTCAAAACCACCCACTTCTCTTATCATTACTCTTCTTACCAGAAAATTACTACAGAACCTTGAATTTTGGCTAGGCATGGAGGTTAAAACACAAAAAGAAGATAAATACTAATTTAAATACACGAGGTCTGCTTGGTTCTCTTCAGGCAACCTGCAAAACTAATTTTCTTTTCCTCCTTACCCCCTGCCTGAGGCACCCATTGTCTGTAATTCAGGATTCACTTGGGAATGTAATTTCTCTTGGAAGCCATCCTTCCTTGTTATTTCTGATTATTTTTTTTCCCCTGGAACTTGACATTTGTGGGAAATACTAATGATTTTTGAGTTTGATATAATTTGGGTCAAAGCTGAAAATGAAAAAGAAAAAAAAAATATTGTCCTTGAACAGGGAATGTGGCCTTTTTAGGCAACTTCATGTAACTAGAACACTCCTGAATTACTCTATACATTTTTGTGTCATTTCAGGATAGCATTCTGAGAAGTTCTCCTGTAAATGCATAATGCCATTGATTTTTCAGTGTAAGGTTTGATTTTAGCCATGGATTTCGAGGAATTTTAGAAAGAACATCCATATAATGGTCCTTATTCTAAGGAATGTGAGATTTTAAACTCACAAGAGATGATGATTTGCTCAACATCATATCATAAATGTGTGGAATTGTTGGGAAGAGAAGGCAGAACTCCTGTAAGGACAGTCAATAATTCACAGAACATATGCAGCAGACCCTATCCCTGTATCTCAGCATGAAATGATAGTTTAGTTGGCTATGTACACAATTTTGAGTCACTAATACAGAGTCTATTGGAATTAATACTATTTCTGAATGACCTCTCTCAAAGCTTGCAGTTACATTTAGTCATGAATTTTAGTTCTGTTTAGATGCTTACAGCATCCCATTTGTCTTGTTCTGTTGGCCTGTAAAAGAACAAAATGTACTGTTCTTCAGACCTGAGTCTATATAAAGAATGACACCCTATTGGCTTATAAAACTGGGAAAATATGAAATAACTAAGCTGCCTTGGGCATCTACATATTCAAGTTGGGTTAGTAGAAAGAGAAAGGTCAAAGTACTGGCAAATTCCTTCTCTCATCTGGAGGGAAGTGAGCAGAAATCTCAGAGGCAGATGTGGAATTCTGACTGATAATATAACAGACTGAGCTGAGAATGTGGGGGAGGAAAATCCAATCGATTTAAGTAAAATGTAACAGATATAGCTATGAGTAGGTTTTTGTCTCTATTTAATAATAATGAAAAAGGTTTTAAAGTAAAGCAATTAGTTGAAAATTATTAATTTTAAGATAATTAGTTGGAAGAGATCTGTGAATGTGAATCTTTCTCATTACGGCTGAGAAAATATTTCTGAGTTTATTTTCTCTTTATTTTACATTGTTTTCATACAGCTGCAAATTATACATCTTCCTTTGCTACAACACATCTTGTTCAAAGCCATTTTTAAAAACCTCACAGTTAATGTTTTGTTGAACAGTAGGACTTGAAACCAGAGCCAGAAATTCCCTGAAAACCCAGAAGGTCTTGTTCACTTTTTAAATGGGAAATGATGGATTTCATGCTTCTGAAAGCAAATTACTGGATCCTCAGTCCAGGCTTCAGAGGCCTCATGACATTTAGTACACAATTTTTCTCCTCTTTCCTATGCCATCAGTTAATTATGAATCTCTCCTCTCCTCTCCTCTCCTCTCCTCTCCTCTCCTCTCCTCTCCTCTCCTCTCCTCTCCTCTCCTCTCCTCTCCTCTCCTCTCCTCTCCTCTCCTCTCCTCTCCTCTCCTCTCCTCTCCTCTCCTCTCTCCTCTCCTCTCTTCTCTCCTCTCTTCATCCATGCAGTAAAAACCCAGAATCAGCATAATCCTAAAACCTCTAAGCTGCCTGGTGCAGACCAGTTCCTGTGGTTACAAGCAGACCCAATGGAATGGGCTCCCTGCTGCCTCCAGGATCTTTGTAGGGCTGAAATATACTGTGGGCTCCTTTTTGGCATCCATACATTTTTTTTATCGGGCACTGGCTATTGCTGCTGCAGTCAATCACAATTTGACCTATATGCTGGAACACAGATTTTGGTGGATGCCAATAGCGAGGGAGTAATTCACTACCTGGCATTATCTGACTGTACCAGTCAGCAACTCCCACGAGTCTGGGAGGAAAAAAGCCCTAAAAGTTCACAAAGAGCTATAAGCTATTCTGTGACAGATTTAAAGCCTGGAACACGTCTTTCCACAAAATATACTTACCCCTCACTATACTTAGGCATGTTCTCAGAATAATCATTCGGGATTAGCTCTTGAAATAAAATTAAAGTTGCAGCAGCAGCCACACCAGGGCTGTTACCAGCAGGACCCAGACTGGGTGCATGCTGAGGGTAACAGCTGGTGCAGAGAAATGAATAGCCAGCCATTGTCCCTGCACCTGGCCGGTACCGGCTCCCACAGCCGGAGACGATAAACAGGGCAGCCACGGAGATGATTGGTGTATTTTTCTGGAGAGAAATGAATTAAATGGTAATTGTGGCAGAAGTGTATGATGTGTAGGAATTATGTATAAATGAGATGTGATGAACAAGATCTTCCACTTTCCCCCCATCAACGAAAGCATTTTAGCTCTCTTGTCTTAGTAACAGAAAGACCTTGGGAAGTGGGTCCTTTTACAAAATGGAAAAGAGGGGGATCGCCAGACCAGGAATGCAAATGAGCCTTCCGGCACTCTGGATGAGACTCTAATCCTCATTATTCTTTGTGGGTGCAGTGGAGATTTGGATTGTTGCTTTTGTTAGCTAAATGCAACCGAGACACAACTTGTACAGGAGGCCCATCTGTTTATAAGGATTAAGATGGTGGGAGAACAGCAAGTGCTGAGCTCAGCCTGTCCTGCTGCTTGCAGAGGTGGGCATACACAACTGCTACAAACCTCAGTGATGTTTTCAGACATGGAATGTGGAATAGCTGACTGTTATCACCACAAAGGGCTTTGCCTGGTGACTGGGAAGGGACAGGTAAGCCCGCTGCACTGGCTGTGTTTAGGAGGCTGGAGGAAGAAACCTTGTCCCAGTGCTGCAGCTGCCCTGGTCCCATCACCAGGAAATAAGGTCTGGGTCAGTGGGACTGAGTTTCAGCACAAGGAGAACATCATGCCCATGCTTTGCTTTGGAGTTAGGACCTTCACCTTTGATCATGAGTGTTCAAAGTCCTTTGAGTTCAAGGGACTGCATACAGCACCACTTTATCATATTTCACGTACAGCTCTGCAGTGCTTTACAGCATCCCTACCACAGATATCTAAACCAATCTTCCCATTCAATTAAGTAGTAGCAATTAGTAATAGCAGAACCCATCTCCTGAGATCTCATTATAAATCCCCAAACCCGTGCGTTTACACATAATTAGTGATAGCAGGAGAGACTAATGCCCTGCCTGTTGCTCATCCCAGGGATGGCAAATGTTTCCCCACTGGATTTTTGGAAACTCAATTGAGTTTTTCAAAAGTAAACACCACAAAAGTGAAATAAAGACTTTCCCATCCCTTCTCCTTCAACAACTGTTGCCTTATCACCTTCCTACATTTGCAGAGAAAACTTGCCCATGAGTGTCTTGGAGCCTTTGCACAAAATAGCATCCATTATTCAAAGAATGAGTAACAGCTGACACATTATATGCTCTGTTTCCTTTTCCTTTTCTTAAGAAATGGCAGGAAGAAATGCTAACTATCAACTTCTTTGTAGTAAACACTCATGGAGAACTGGGAAAATTTCCAAGTTATGAATAATTTTGTGTTTTGCAGCTTCCCAAAAATCAGGTGTTTTTCACAGACACGTGATATTCCCATGGAAAATCTGTGCCCTGCCTGTAATCTCAGTAATAACTATGTGAAATTGATATATTTTTCTTTAGCTTCATCACCTACCAACTTCTGAACAGCAGCAGTGAAGGTGAGAAATGCCACCAATTTTCCCTCAGTAGCTGCAAAAGCTATAAATGTGATGATCTGGAAGCAAAGCTCCCAAGACTTGAAAAATACTTGGGGCTTCACAAAAGTCTGCAGTCAGTCAGTTGTCACAAATTACTTCTGAGCTGAAAAGATCACATTTTCCCTGACTAACTTCACTGGCCAACTGCAAGGAGCCTGTCTGCCACTATTCCACACTAGGGACAGAGAAAGGTGCTTCAGGAAACCCAGTTTTTATTGTCTTTTGAAGTTGGAAGGCTTCACTAACACTACTTAGGAAAAATGGTAAGTGACTTCTAGGACCAAAAATACTTACAGAGACTGGGTTGAAGAACCAAAGTCACTTCATCTCTTGATTTTGGAGTTTGGGCCAAAGCCATTGAGGAAAGGGGAGCTGCAGCGCAGATATGTCCAGGCACTCAGCGAGGGGCTTCACTAGCAGGGGATGGGAGGTGAGAGTGGCACCAGCACAAATCACAGATGGGGGTGACAGAGTGAGAGGTTGAGGGACTCATTTCTCTTCAGAATGGGTACTTGTGAATGGCAACTAACTGAGCCCAGTTGTGAGTTTTTAGTCATCTCAAGCAGCTGGGTGAGCAGTAATCTGTTATCTGGAGAGGTGACAGTAATAGCTAGCAATAAATCAACCAAAGTACTCCATTTTATCTCCCAAAAAAGACATTTTACTTTTATTTCTTCTTTATGGGTAGTTCTATTTGATCAACTTGAACCTGGACATGAATGAACATTTGTTGTTCAATTCATTGTTTGGAGAACTGGACAGGTCTGAGTTTGAGTTTTCACTATTTAAATCTAATTATTTCTTTTTAAACTTATGTTTACATAAAAGTACCTAAATAGAAAGTTTAGAATACAGGTTTTTTGTATTAAATATTTCTGAGAGGAGGATTCCAAAATGATTCACAACATCTTCCCATTAGTTCTCTCTCACACTTTTTGACAGTCATGGAGTGGAATGTGTCTCTCTCTCTGCAATTTAAGTAGAATGGCACTATTTTATCTTCTCCCATTTCTTGTCAATTGACCCTGATTTCAAGTGTCTAATCTGTATCTATTGAGAAAGTCTTGTTTGTTCCTATACCATCATGCTGATTAGGTGCAATAATTTATTTCTGTTATTGAAGTTTTCAAGCTCATTTTTTAGCCTCAAAGGAGATTATACCAAGAATGAAATACCAGCTAATACCTGTAAACCTAAAGTATATTGCTGTGGGGAATTTTTCTTCTCTGTAGAAAACAGACCTTGTACATTTTCTCAGCCTCTTGATTCTTTCTATGTGCAGCTCTTTTGAAGTATACAAATGTCATGCTGTTTACACTGCTGCAGCTGTGTCTTAAGGTGTCTTCTATATGTTCTAAATCAAAGTTCAGTGAGATTTAACAATTTGTGAATGGCTGCAAATCAAGTATGCTAAGGTCAGCTTCCTGGGAGTGTTGCTAGGTCTTTGTATAGAGAAAGAAATAAAATATTAAAAATAAAAAACAAGAATAAAATTCAGTGAAAGGTGACATGTTTTGCTATCACCTTCCTTTTTTACTTACTAAAGGAGATCATATCTATTCTGATAAAAGAACTTCTGAGGAAGTATGGTAAATGGAAAATATCTAAGTGTGAACAGAAATCTGGTTAAGTTTTCCCAAAAACTGTGTGACTGATATAATGAATCACCTGATTTTTAAAATAACTAATTTCAGAGTGAACTGGTCACAACTGCTCTGTGTACGATATATAGAAAGAAAAAGAGATACTTATTTTTGTGTTATGAAAAACAAGGCTTCTGCAAAGGATTGGATTGTGGAGATATAATTTGCTGATAATTTGCAGCACAGGTTGGTGCAGATCTGCTGCACTTGTCAGAAAGATGCATCTCCAGGACAAGTCCTGGCTGATGATGTGCAGTAAGGACTTGCAGACCCAAGAAAAGCCACCTCACTTCCATGAGACAGAGAAGGGGAAGGCCTCTGTGGAGAAGCTGGTAGAGACCCCTTAAGTGTAGGGATCCTCATTACCCCACAACCACCATGAGTGTAAGCGGGGCATGTTCCAGGGGGACCTTGCCAATCTCGTTCCCCTGCCAGACCAGGCAGGGAACTCAGGCAGCATACATGCTAGCATCAGTACTTGCCAACTGATGGAAGAATTTTTTCAGCCCCAGAACATTACAGTAGGTTTCTGTCACCACTAAACCTGCCATTAATTACTTGCTCTCTGCACTTGATGTCTGTGATCTCACTCTGAGAAGGTCTTCTCTATACATGGCAACCCTTGCTAGGGTATAAAGGCTGACTGGACAGCACCAAGACTTGACCTTCCAAACCAGGAAGCTTAAATTTTGCAAAACTGATGCTTGAGATATTCCACTCATGTATCCAGCCATGGAAGTTACTCCTCCAGCTCTTCTGATTCACGGTAAGGAACTGCTGTCTTGGCTCAAACGGAACCATTTAATCTGACACTCCACACCTACTCTGGACATGTGAATCAGGCCTCTATTTCACCGTTATATAGGAACTTGAAGACTTGACAAGTTTTTCTTGGAGGTCTGACCCCCTGTTACAGTAGGCAAGCAACGTTATGTGCCTGTGAAATAGTGGTAAGGTTCTTTTTTTTTTTTTTTTTTTTTTTTCCTTTGTAAACCTACAGTATTAGGGGTAAAATTTGCTCTTTCCAAAACAGATTAAAGTCCTGCAACTGAGGTGACTGGAATCAGGATTTGCCCACTTGTGGCCTCAGAAACTGGCCACAATTTCGCCATTCGTCTGGTTTCTACATAGAAACGCAATTTAGGAGCTTCAAAACTGTGAACTAAGGTAGGCAGGACATTTTACTGTGGGAATGCAAGACACTGGAAAGCACATAATTTCAGAACATTTCCACCAACACAAGGAACCTTTTAAAAATATCTCTGAAATGCTGACATCTGCAGGCAAAGAAACTAGGCTATTTGACTCAAAACTTCTTATGATAGTTGCTTCAAGAGTATTTGAAAATACAGCTGCTAATTTTCTTGGGAAACTAAGGCCCTGGCTACAGGTACAAGATGATACAGAATGTATGTCATTTTTAAAAGGAAAAGATTTGGGAACTGTTCCAGTTTGCCCAGTTACTTCAGACATAATTGTGACTTACAAAATGTGGCACATTCCTATCAGAGAGATCTCACTTATTTTGACCCAACCACTTTGATTTTGATCTCTAGAGCCCAAACAGCTCAGGCATGGCTTTGTCCTCCCAGCCACAGACCAATCACAGACCAGTAACATAACTGCTCAATTTCTTGCATGCCACTATCTACTTCTTCCATAAGGAAGTCATGGAACCTCTCCAGGATCTGGATGAGAAGGAAAAAAAGTTAATTTATGTGCAAGGAAAAGCTTGCCAAGCTCAGAATAACGGCTCATCCTGGGAGCTGGTATGATGTTCTTATGATAGGCTGCTGTTTTTTATTCCCAAATTGGGTAAGCTGGTAGGTACAACGTGAGCATACGGGTAGGTGACACCTATGAGCAGTGAGCTGCTGCTCGTCGGCCAGGAAAAGGCATGTCACGAGTGGTGCTGTTTTGCAGCTGATGGGCAGCATCTCGTGTCCCTGCGTGCAGGAATCCCACGATTATTAGGTACCCATTTTCCGCAGTGCTTCCCACCGAGCCCGGAGTCCTGGAGAAGATGAGGCTGCTGCTCCTCGACAACGCCTCTGTGGAGGCACGGTGCTTCCAGTTCTGCTCCAGAGGAGCGCGACACTTGAGTCCTCCTGTAACTCACATCCAAAAGGTTCGCCCCCGCAGTCCCCCATCAGGAACCACATGAGTGACAAATCCAAAGTCAGGGCTGTTCTGCTGTAAGGCTTTCTGCTTCCCGCCCCCCACCCGAGACCACATTGTTTTGGTTTCCTTCCATCTCCTTTTTATTCCTGCACGTTCAGGTGACATTTTCCAAGTGTTCCCCGCTGTTCGGACATTCACAGCGCCCGGGACGCCGCGGCGGGAGCGCGGCCATCGGCGCACAGCCGAAGCCGGGGCGAGGGGGGCGCACGGAGACCCCCGTCCCCGCTCGCCCGTCACCCTGCCCCGGCTGCCGGGACACCGGCTACAGCTCCGGCTCCCGGCGGCAGAGCGCGACCCGCCCCTCCCGGGAGGCGCGCCTGCCCCCCGCCCGTGCCGGCGGGAGCGGGGCTTTCCCTCTCCCGATCGGCCCCTCCCGCCGCCCGCGCCGGCTCGGGCCCAGCCCCCCCTCGCAGCGCACGCCGCTTCCCGCTGCCGCCCGCGCCTGCTCCGGGAGGAAGAGGGGCGGCGGTAGCGGGCGGCCGAGAGGGACACGCCTTTCACCCTCCCCGGCCCGGCCCCCCGGGCCCCACCGCCCACCGCGGGCGCGGCGCAGCGCAGCGCGGCCGCCGCCGCCCCGCCATGAGCCGGAGGTAGCGGCGGCGGCGCCTTCCGCAGCCGCCGCCGCCCGCCCGCCCCGCCGCGGCGGCGGCCGGGCCCGCGATGCCGAACCAGAAGGGCGGCAAGGGCAAGAAGAACAAGCGCGCCAACAGCAGCGGCGACGAGCAGGAGAACGGGGCGGCGGCGGGCGGCGGAGCCGCGGCGGCGGCGGGCGGCGGTGCCGCGGGCGGCGGCGGAGCCGGAGCGGCGGCCGCGGGCGGCGGCGGCGGAGCGGGTGGCGGAGCGGGCGGCGCCGCGGCCGCGGGCGGCTCGGCGCCCGGAGACGTCAAAAGCGGTGAGCGGCGGCCCGGGCCCCGCGGCCTCCCGCGGTGGCGCAGGCGGCGGCGGAGAGCGGGGGGGCCGCCGGAGGGGACTCACGGTGCGGGGGCGCGCCCGGAGAGAGGGGTTGTGCGGGCGGGTGCCCGGGGCGGTGGGGGGCGTCGACTGGGCCCTGCGCGGCTGCCGCCGGCGGGATCTCCCCGAAACACCCGGCGGGGCGGGGGCTGCGCGCCGGGGTGTCCCCGCCCGCTGACCTGCCGGAGGGCGGGGGTCGCCCGGCGGCGATGCTGAGAGCGGCGGGAGCCCGCGGCGCCCGGGTGCCTTGGCTGCGGGCGGCCCGGGAGCACGGTCCGGGGGCAGAGCGCATCCCCGGAGGGCGGGAAGCGCGTCGCTCGCCGGCAGCGGATTCGGAGCTCCGTTGAAAAACCCCCGCTTTATTCCGTCACGATTAAAAATGGAGTCCTGCTTTTCGGTCAGTTTTGTTTGCCGTTGTACAGCAGTTGGGTTTGTCAGGGCAACGTACTCACTTCGCATCAACCATTTTATGCTGCCTTTGGTCGATGGGTTGGATTTTGGTTCCCAGCGGTTTTGGTAAGGTGGTGTCTTGCAGAAACTTGAATTGCTATTCGTGTTTGTTTCGCTGCAAAAGGATGTGTCAGATTAAAACTAAAGGCGGGCAAAGATTTTATTACAGTTTTGTTAAGCTAGAAGACCCCACCTCTTAGTTCTGCTACTAGGTTTGCAAACTGCAGTGCAGAGTCCCTACTCTTCACTTTCTTCCTCTCCCAAGTTCGATTTCAGCTTTTTACTCTCCATGCTTTTCAAAAAGTGGGAGGGTGGCTACAACTGGTATTATGCTTTGTGAAGGTAGCTTTGCCTACTGCTGTTAGAAAGGCACTTCCAAGTGTCTTAGTTTGGTTTTCGAGATGTCTGATTCCCATGTACTATTTAATGGAAACTTTTCCTTGGAAATATTATCAATTAATTATGAATCACTTTAGCTCACAAGGTCTTTGCCAGACTGCTTTTGTAAGAGTATTACTCCAGAGAATCATGGAGAATGATTAGAATTTCCTTTTTGGGTTTGTTTTGGGTTTTTCCTTTACTATTTGCTTTAAGTGAGTGACCAAGGGAAAAAAAAAAGAGAGGTTAACAGGAGTTTGAATATTGCTGGAGTATTTTTATCATGATTTCAGTATGGTAATGTAATATCTCCAACATCCACATTGCAGGTGGTGTCTTACACGTTGGCTTTTCTTTGGATGGGGAGAAGGACTGTTTTGAATTTTTGTTTTGCTCAGGCACAAGTGGCAGCAGTGGTGCATTTCTGGTGTGGCTGTATTGTCTGTGGATGATGAGGTGGTGTTCCATCTGCAGGTGCCGCAGGAGGTGATGCCAAGTGAATGCTGGTAGTGGTACAGCTCGCTAGCCGGACTGGTTATCAGTCTTCTGCATGTGTGTCCCACATGCTTGGCATAGCCTTCCCCTGTGCCGGCCAGCTTCCTCAGAAGTTGAGGCTGCCTTTCTGACATATAACCTGAGGTGCTCTTTTATTCTCTTTCCCTGCTTCCATATCACTTCAGTGGTCAGAGGCATCCCTTGTCTTTTCCACCAAATTCCTCACTTCCCTTTTTTTACCCCCTCACCACAGAGGTGCAACCTTGGCTTCAACATTTGCTGTACACTGCCTGGTCAGCACACCTGATCTTTGCCTTGACAGGATCGTTGCATCTTGTCATACCTTTATTTTCAGATAGTCATAAAGGCTGGAGGGGTAGATGTGGTTGCTAGCGTTATTTTACACTGACATCATCAGATTGTCCTGAGCTATACGTTTTCGTAAATTGTATTCTCCCTGGTAAGTGCAGAGCTTTCAACAGTTTTGGTTCAGGTTGTGCTGCAGAATTGGGAATCTGGCTCACGTGCAGGGAAAAGATTATACAGTGATAATGGATTCCCTCAAGTCTTCAAACCTAATGAATCTGAAATGAAGCCTTGTACTGTAGCCACTGCCCTGGAGGCAACTAGCCCATTACTAGACTCCAGACATTTGTAAGAGGCTGTGCACTTGAGGGTTGCTTGATCACTAAGCAGTTTATGGAGGATGTGGCCTGCTGCAGTGAGCGGTGGTGTTAATAGAGCTCTGCTGTGCAGAGTCAAGGCTTGACTGTTCGTGGGAGACTGAGTTGTGGATTAAGTCTGCTTGGTTGCTGGGAAGCTCGTAGCTGTGCTGCTTTTGGATGCTGCAGCTGCATGCTGTGACTCGTGCTGCCCAGGCTCACTGGTCCTGTGAGAGACTGGGCTTGCTCTTCTCTTCTGCATTGTCACCCTATGCTGCTCTAGTGTCATTTGTGTGTGCCTTGTGTCACTGCTCTCCTACTCCACCTGTACCCTGGGAATGCAGTGCATGATCATAATGACACAACCTGCTTTCTTTCATTAATATGGCAAGACAGAAGTATACAGAGATGAAAGCAGTAGGTTTAACAGTTGAAAATGTCTGTGCAGACCTTGGCTTTGCATTGTGATGTCAGTATGATAGTCTAATTACACAGTCACATCAGGACCCTACTTTGCTCATGAAGAGACAGTGATTCGGGTATGGGGCTTTTGTAAGTCTTCACAGTTCGTTGTGTGGTCCATGTATTGTTTCTGCCCCTCATCCATGTGGCATAATGAAATAGAATTTTTAATTTCCTCTGGGCTTCTCTGTGCAGTACTGACTAGCTGTGCCATGTGATTGAGATCTGCCATTACAGCATCCCTTTATTGTGGAAAGTTCTTGTTCACTTTTACGTTGTGATAATTTTTGCCTCAATCCCTGGACAATTTTTTTTCCTTTAAACTATCAGCCAGTTTTTGGCATGATGACTGAGAAATGTTAGCAGACTTTTCTCCTGCCCCAACAGGGGATTTGTGTATGGGTTTTTTTGGTGGTGTTTCCATTTTTTTGGTGGTTTTCAATTTTTGGTGTTCAGAGCTCAAACTACACTTGAAGAGTTCCAGAGTCCCACAGGGGAATCAGGAAAGCAGAGAGCATAACCACTGACCAGATGTGATGGCTTTTCTTACCTCTCAATTTCTCAGCAGGTATTGGGATGATGCCTACAAGAGGGATCCACATTCTCTAGCTATGTCCTCTGTTCCTATCTCTTCCATCAGGCCATATGATAGATTGATCTTTCTTGACCAAAGTGCATCCATTTTCTGCACTAAGTAATGCACAGGTCACAGAGAGGGGGTTATAGGGTGTGGGTGAACTGGTTTAACAGTATCACAGTGCACAGGGGAAGTGAGATGTGATGTCACAGAAAGTCTCATTTCTTAGATTACGTGTCTTCAGAGTGATTGAATGATGTTTCTAAAAAAAGATATTATTTTTCTGATTTTCTAGCTGGTTTTCTGCGTTACTTTTTATAAAATCTGAGCTGTCATTGTGTAAAATTATACCAGCAACTGCATGGAATTTTGCATTTACTCCATTGATGGCAGTGTTCCTGTTGGCAGTAGTTGGTTACCTTCATCTGCAGACATGAGTGTAACATTTTGTGGATACTTTGCCCCATCATCAGAAGAGGAGAATCCACAGGGTTTACTTTCAGATCTGAGGCTCCGAGGAACAAATTCCTGTTCTGTCTCTGCCTTGCTCTATGTCCAGTGAGGCTGGACACTTTCAGACTGTGATCCAGCTGTTTTATCCCTTTATCTTCTAAATGTCATACTCTAGTCTTGACACAGAATTGTTTCTGACCCTAATATTCCTTATTCTATCCATTTTCTTTGCCTTGTTTCCATTCTTCATCTCATTGTCCAGTAGAGCCAAGTCCTCTTCTTTGGCTTGGTGATCCCTATCTTAACATCTTGCTGCTTCATCCCTCTATCATTGCCACTCTGTTCTCTTCAGCACTGTTGCTGTGGGAAGACTAGAGAAAAGAAAAAGCTGTGTCTCCTTAGCTGTGCTTTTTCCCTTCAACATGCAATTCAGTAAAGCCAGCCAAATTAAACTAAAAATACCCCCACAGCATAACTGTCTCTAAATCACTGTGCTACAGTGTACTGGCCACCTGTTTTAAGATCGTTTTTTTTCTCCCCTGCCATAGGTGAGCCCTTAAACTGCACGAGTGTCAGGGCTGGTGAGTTGCTTGGTTGGTAGGTGGAGCTGGTGGCAGTCAGATCTGTGTGCTTTTGAACTTTGCCTGGGTTTCACAAATTTGTAAGACTGATTTACTTTCAGATAAAAATGCTAATGTAGGAAAAGTGTATGGAGAGGGAAATCAGTAAGAACAACAGTGACTAATGTGTTGAACACTGTGACTGGCCAACAATTATGATTTATTTAAAAAGGAATCATTATATCCTGGATGTAGGCTAGTTAAAGATGTACGTAAAATTCATCAATGCAATGTTTAATTTAAAAATGTATTTTCAAAGAATTAATTGTTGTAGTATTTAAGCCTGGATTAATATTTGCTGTCAAATGTTCCCTGCTGCATGTAACATCCAGTTCCAGTTTGGCACTCTAGTGATGTTCAGTATTGGCACCTTCTGATTATTTAGCCTGAGGGAGTCCCACTGGTATCAGTGAGACCACTTGGAAGATTAAGTTTCTATTCTGTTGCAGTGACTACAAAATTTAATACCTATTAATTTACTAAGGGGAACTAATTTTGCCTTATAATACTATTGTGTTCTTCTAACTGCAGAAATCAATTGAATGCAAATTTCACTGTCTCTGTCAATGCAAATCAGGTTCAAAAGGACTTTCATGCTAGCTTTAGGATTTGAAAACTATGCAATTACATGCTTTAGTAGCAAATGTCGTTCATGTTTTGCAAATCTTTGCAAATGGAATCATGTTCATGGTATTACTGAGTAAAACAAATATTATCCTTTCATGCAAGCAAGTACACACCTATTTAAGTTTGGGTTTTTTAAGTTATTTGCAGTCAAAATCTTTATCAGTGCCCTGACAGCATTCTGTGTTCCTGTGATTAGTTACTGCTCGAGTGTAGTGCTTTCATGAATAAGGTTTAGACTTGATGTTTGCTCTGTTTCATACAAGGACATACAGTTTTTGAACTCATTGCTTTGCTTTGTCCATACTCATCCCATATCTTACTCGCAGTGATCTAACAAGTAGTGACAAAATGATTTCTAGCCCTTGGAGACATTTGTAAGTTTTCTTCAGCCTTGCTTACAGCCTTGCATATTGAGACATCCTTTGGTATTAAAGTACTGTCATGGCTGGCAGAAGTCCATCCTTCTCTGCTTTTCTTCCTGCAGCATGTGTAAGGGAAAAAAACAGAGGAAAACCTTGCATTCAGCTCAGAGTAAAATACTACAGCTAATCTTCAAGGTGTCTGAATTATAACAGGATTAGTAGAGCATGGGCTTTTTTTAAACTCTTTTGATAGAAATTCAAATAATTTCAAAGAGGCCTCTTGAAGCAGTAATCTAGTCACTGGAGTGGGTAATTCCATTTTGAAAGCTTGTGGGATTTCGAGTGAAGCCCTGGCATTTCCTGGTAGACTTTAGTGACATTTATCTTGAGAGCATTCACTTCAACCTTTATGTCTTTCTGTCTGTGTCTCGGAGTCTATCAGTCCTCTTTCCTGGGCTTGAGAGGGATACTGCTGTTGTTCCTGTCTCCCAGGATGCCTGCTGTGAGAGGAGGCAGCTTCTGTTGGAGCCTGGCTATTGAGTGTGCCTGGCACTCCCCATCTCCCCTTGTGTGCACTGCTCCCGTTATGGGAGCAGTGTCCTACTGAGGTCTCTGTGTGCCCCACAGATGCCAGAGATAGTACATGATAGGGCTGGGACCCAGCTTGACATTGTGAGGAAGATGTCTGTGGGAACCAACAACTCCGCATCAGGAGCTGCTGTCTTGAAGAGATGCTGGGTGCTGCATCTTCTGTTTCCCACTGAGTTTCTACCAGCTTCTTTAGCCTTTGGCATGGAAAACAGAATACAGTTTGTCTCACTGAAACTTGGGAAGGATAGACCAATGACACAAATAGCCCTAGATTTGAAAATATAATAGGTGTTGGTACCACTTGATTCAACCTGCTTTCCTTTCTCTTTTGCCTTCTTGTGCGTTTGGACTGGGTGTGGTGGGTAGCTGGCTCTCAGTCTGGGCAAGTCCAGCCTGCAGTGTTTACATCTGTGTTTGGGATTAGGGCATCTACTGCATGCCACAGTTATCTCTATTTCCAGCATGAGTTGGAGTTTGCCACTGAACACTTGCTAAGGCAGGTACAGTAGAATCTGCATTAGTTATTATTAGAATGACTGTTTCTTGAAACACCAAGGTTAGTTTTCTGTAGCAGTTCAAGTTATTAAAAGCTCTTGGAAGGCTAAAGTGAGAGGATTTAATGGTTACGGTACTTTTCTACAGGGAAGTTCATGTGCAGACTAAGCAACAGCCAGTGTTCAAAACACATTAAGGCCCACCAGTCTTGAGATAGTCATTAATCTCGTCAGTCACCTTTATAGAAGTCATCAAGAAAAATCCACGTGATGCTGAGGAGTCTTCCTTGCTGGGGCATGATTGCTTATGGCACAGAGAACCAGTTGTCTTCTGACCTGGTTAAACCAAATCAGAGTTTACATGGGAGTATTGGGATTGCATAGCTGTCCTGGTACTGATACAGGTAGAGGCTTAGGTCTGTTCTCTGGGGATATTTCCAGTTGGATTCAGGTGTTACAGCACAAGCCAGGGCAAGATTTCTTCTATACAGAGAGGGTCTATACATCTCAAGCAAAAGTCAAAGCTTTTGTTTGTGATTGTTTTCTGTATTTGGGCAACACATATTAAATGGAAAGAAACTGGCTAAATTGGCTAGATGATAATTGTACAGATGATGGTGATTTCTACAAGACCATATGAATTCTCATGTTTGGTTTCAGCAGCGTAGGCAGTAGGTTCAGCTTGGAGCACAGATGGCTGTGTAAACAAGCTACAAAATTGTTGTGCACATGTAAGTGCCTATCTTCCTTAGTTTGTACAGTTTCAATCTTGATTTTCTGCCTTACTTTGTTGAGGTGATGGTTGAGCTGGGAGTGGGTGGTTGAATGAGAGCTGCAGATAACTGTATCACATGCTGGTTGCTGATTTCATAAACAGGCATTAGCTCAGACTGTGCTGTTAGTTAGAAGGTGTTAATGTGGCAGGTATGAGTTAAGCCTTCATGATTTCCATGGTATTTTCCTGCTGCTGTGAAGTTGCTAGGTGTGGTTTTTTTAATTTATTTTTTTATTGTCAGGAGATTGCCTTGGAGTTCAGGTGTGAAGTTAGCTTAAGTGAAGTGCATGGAGATGCTTCTAGTAGCTACTGAGCCCTCTGTGAGTCTCATCACCTAAATTCTCAGCTGAACCAGGGTTTAGCAGCTCCAAATTACCGGAAATCTTTTCTAGGGAAGGTGATCACTTCATGTTACTACTCACTTAATAGACTTAGTGACATCTTGCACGTGGGGTAAAACATGAGGGAATGGGGCTGCTTATGGCTTAAATCCCTTCTGAGTAGGTGTTGCCTGGAGCTCTGTGGTCCTTGGGGGCAGGATTGAGCTCTGGGTTGGCACCTATTGACAGTGTCAATATGTAGGTGCATGATAGATGTAAAGCTATCAGCCAGACTGACTGCAGACAACTCCTCGTTGCAATGGCTCTGGCTCTGTCTGTTGCTTACTGCTGGCCTTAGCTTCTCTTTCCAAGAGCATGAGAGACTCTTAGGGCACAGAAAAAAGCCTGTGATAAGAGTGGCTTACCAGGTGCTGCTGTCCTGTTTTTTTCCCTTCCCTCCTGGAAGCTTTCGTCTTGCTCATTTGGCAAAGATTGCTTAAGAAGTTCTGAAGAGATATCAGTCATCATCAGTGAGTGTTACGAGTATAAGCCCCAAGCTGAGCTGTTTTGAAAGACTTCTCTTACTGTTTGTCAGCTGTTAGTTGTTGTTGCTGCTGCACTGAAGATCCAAGCCTGCCTTTTGGATCAAGTTGTGAAACTATTTTTCTTATTGCGTTCTTCTGCTGCTCTTAGGCTCTTAGGAAAGTGGCCAGTTATTTCTGTATTGCCATATTATTTGTACTATTTAACCAGTTAGGAGTATGACAATACCATTTTGTCACGTCTTGGTAATCTTTGGAATATTAGATTGTATTACAAGGTTCAACACAGCAAATACATCAGACACTTAATTCAAGTTTTCTCTGTCTGTTTTGTTGTAGTGGTGGTGGTTTATTTTCTACAGCTGCATTACAGTATTACTGCAGCAATATTGTATGACTTCAATTAAAATAAAGCTATGCTGATAGCATGGGAAATTAAGAAGATTCATGCAGATGGTTGGTAGGGAGTGGCCTTCCCCAGGAGCGACTCAGCTCTGGTTCAGGCTGGCAGAGTGAACAATTCCTCGCTGTGTAAGGTTGTGAAGAGAGCAGTGTTCATGGGAAAGCAGGCTAGAGGTTAACATGCTTGGTTTGCAAGTATCTGTCCCACAGAAGCCCTTCTGGGCTAGGTAATGTTCTGGCAACTACTGTGTCCTTGGCATAGATGAAGAGATGCTAGAGTAACAGTAGACCAAGAGCAAGCCACAGTTAAGTGTCTTGCAACAAATCTGGAACCAAGACCTTTCCCTTTTTTTGGGGATAATTTCTTTTTCCAGATCTCTAATAACCTACTGTTGCCTGACAGTTGTTTTAAGATGACAGTAGGACCATCTTGTCCAGCCACCACTGCACTTCCCTCTCCCTGTGCCCCCAGCCTTACATGTTTAACACCTCCCTTGAGTTTTACCAGAGATGGCAAATCTGTGCAGTGAGCTGAAATCTATGCCGACGAGTATGGGAAATAATTATCTCTTTCTGTCCACTGACTGAAAAACTCTGGTGCTTAACACAATGGATAATGTGGGAGCATAGCAGGGGAAGAGCGAATTTTGCTTTAGGCACCTGCATTGAGGACTTGGAACAAATGAGAGCAGTCACAAAACTGAAGCCACGGAATCACTGCATCTGGCTTGCTGGGTGCATCTTTGGTTTAATGATGGGTGTGTAAACAGAAGTAAACAACATTCTCCTTAATATACTTCACCAGAGGGGAGTTCCTCAGGCAGCTGTTGTTCTGCTGCTTTCATTTGGGTCATAAAATGGGAAGGATGGTCTTCATATACTGCCTTTCTTTTTTATTAAAAGGTAGAACCAGTTTGTGTGGGAGGATTTTTTTTGTTGAAAGAGGTATTTCTCAGATGTTCTGTTTCTGTTCCTATTCCTGGCTTTTATGGATGTTTATAAACCTGAACAGAAAAAATGACGAAAAGCCAGAAAAAACAATCCAGGTTCCTAGCAGTCTTCTGTCATATTCTCATTTTCAAAAGAAAAGTTAATTTTATGGTGACTCTGTCAAACATAAAACACAACTTTGTTTAAACAGTGAGCTATCTTTGCACAAATGTACGTGTGTTTGGAATATCGTATGTTATTATTGTTTTAGAAGACATTTATGTACTGCTCCTTCCAACTATTTTCAAAATCACTGTTCCAAATCACTACAGAGGAATATGAGAAAACATTTATTTTTTTATGTGGAAACATAATGTATTGAAAGAAGCATCACACGCTTGTAGTTGCAACTTGACAGCCTACGTTGAAGCTGTTCTGCTACACAAAACTGCATGCTGTCTTGTTTTGTTCTCTTAGGCTGTGAAACCCATCTTGAAACTGAGAGTTAAATAGAAATTCTTTTATCGTTATTTTGGCATTCTTTTGAAATGAGCTGCTGGGAGATTAGATGTTGCTCTGATACGGTGTAATCTTTCATTTTCCCTGAAGTTCAGTTTCATAGCTTTGGAAAGCAGAAACTTGTTGAGCTGTTAGTTACTTTGAAGCAAATTATATTTAGGCGACAAACCAGCTTGGGGCTATAGGTGTGGATGGGCAGTTTGGCCATGTAATTTCTATTTACTTCCCATCATAATCTCTCTTGACAGTAATTGTTAACACCGTCATCATAAAACGTTAGGATAATATCTTAAAATTTATTTCTAATTATGGGAAGTACAAGGGCTTTATAACAAGAATTTTTTCAAGTCTTGTCATACTGAAAAAAGTGCTCTGTCTCATTTATAAAATGATGATTAAATAACCCAGACCACTTTCAAGGGTGTGAATTGATGGGAAGAGCTCTTCACATTACCTAGTGAATGCTGTCTCTTTTGCTTCTAAGGCATATCTGTTACCATGAACTGCGGAAATTGCACAGAAATGGCTGTTTTCTGTTTCTCATTTATTCTTTATGGAGGAACATGTGGCATGGTTATGTTTGGCAGGAGACATGGGTACAGAGAAGTCTGCAAGGGATGTTCGGTCCTGCACAGTCTGTTTTGTACAGATAATTTGAAATGTGTGGCAAAACCAAATGTTGGCTTGGGGTTTTTGTATGCTTTTCAGGTAGTGGAATTTTCTGCTTTCTTAAATACAGGAAAACTACAGAAAGCAGTAGAACTTTCTACTGAGATGGCTCAAATGATCTGTACTGGGCTTCTCAGTCTCTGTTGTGGAAATATTGAAGCAGTTTAATCAGGGCCTTCTCCAAACCAGCAGACTTGATAAAAGCAAATCTGCATCAGTGAAAGCAGGTGCTTTGACTCGCATGGCATAACCTGTGCTGTGGAGCATGGCAACATGGCAGAGAGACCTCTTAGTTTCCTGGAGTATTTCCTATGCAGCTACAGTGACAGTAGTGAAATGTCAGATGAGTCCCCAGAACTGGTGAGTAGACACCAGCTCCTCCTCTGAGCAATGATGTTTTCCAAAGCAATTTCATTGCCACCATTTAACAGTTTATTGGGGTCTTTTTCATGATGGAAGGCTTTTGTTAATTCTGTTGCTGTCTTCCAGCTGCTCTAGACCTGCTTTTGCTGTGGTGATTATGTGACCAGCCAATTCACACTGTAGATAGCAGATCAGATGAGGGAATGTGTGAAAACTTTGTAATCATCTAGTTAACTAATGTTGAAGAAGACATCGCTGTCCAGAGCTTGCAGCTTTGCTTTTTCTTGCCCATGGTTCCGCTGTGTGGGAAGTTCCTCAGGTAATCTGGTGTCTGTAAATTCTTAAGGAGAAGCTGGAGAAGATCTCATTCCACAGTATTTCCATTGACTGACTAGGAAAAGGGGAAAAAAAGGTCTGTTGAAAGTCGCCTTTATTTTAGCCTCTAGACACCGAGTACATGATGATAATTAAGTAATTGCAGACATATTCTCTGGAATACGTGCGCTGTGGTGATGGTTTTTGTATTTCAGTCACTTATTTTATTAATTTCATTTTTTGTCCACATAGTGAAGAAGAGTCTGTAAACTTCTCGGGGAACTTGAGATCATATGTTTTTGCATACAAACTCAAAAACGTGTTCAAAGGCTGATCAAGGAAACATTTTCCTTTTTTAGTCAGTTAACTATGCTGGTATGGATGAACGCGTATAGTGTCTGTATTCAGTTCTAGACTTGTCTGTGTAGTACTTTCTCAGCTGTCAGCTATAATTATACCTGCAACTGTTAGAACATTTACTCTCTGAAACACAGTGAGAGCATAAGTGGATTTTTGGCATGTTCTTTTTTTTTTTTTTTTTGCTGCCTTCTTGTAATGGTGGAAAGGAATATCTACCAAATTAGATGAGTAAAGGAAATGCATAAGTGAGAATTGTTCATATTGATGCCTCTGGTACTTTGCCTCACATATGACTTCTGACAATTTGCCTTTCATGGGTTCAGTTTAACTGGCCTTTAATTGCATAAGGATGCTATAATTAATAGTGAACTGTACTTTCAGACCTTAAATATGATGAAGGAAAGATTGAAAATGAAGAAAAGCTTTGGAGAGATGCTTGCTGTAGTAATGTGACTTGAATTGAGGTCTGGGAGAATGTGGGGGAAAACTCTGAACTGGTAAACTGACAGATTGTGTTTCAGAGCAGGTAAGTTATTACTCACTTCTGCTCTTGGCCAGCAACATTATAGTAAATAATAGCAACATTATACTTAATAATACTCAGTAAAAGAGTGGAGGAAAAGTTAGTCCCTGGTAGCCAGTAAAATTGTTGCTTCTCAAAGACATCTCCAAACTTGCACCTTCTTAGCGGGCTTTTCAGAGATGCGAGACAACCAATAACAAAATATTTGTCGCATTATAGAAGGAACTTCCAAAGAGTCTCCAGGAGAAGTCTCTCATGTCTCTGTTCTCTTCAGTTTGGTTATTTGTTTTTAATGACTGAAAAGTCCATGTTTTGAACTGAAATAGGCTTTTTCTTCTTTGAAGGAAAGCTTTTTGGGAATGTGTTATGCTTGCAATTTACAGGCCACTCCCTGAAGGAAAGGTATTGCAGAAGAACTCTTTTTGCAAGGGTGTCACTTCTGGCATTAGAAACAGAGACAGAGAAATTACGTCAAGGATGTGGCATCTTCCAGGGAATGGCTCAGGAAAGTTTTTCTGTGCAATTTGTGCCTCTTTCTTTATTATAAATAAGTTTTAAGAACTTAAGTAATCTTGAATTTATTGAAGGTAGCTTTGAACATTTTGTTTGTTTATAGCCTTTTCCAAAAACTTGCTGGGAAAGGGACCACTAGCACAGCAAAGATCTGTTGTTGCAGAGCATCTGATTTGTATATAACTGCTGTAGGGCAGGTGATCATGGATAGTGTGTCTCTTACTGAGAGTCAGGGTCAAAGTACATCTAGGAGCATAAAACCTCTCATTCTACTGCGAATTATGTAGTGTTATTTGTGCAAGCAGTGATAAAAATGGGATTAAAAACAATGCAACAGAGTGGTATTTTTTTAACTTGCTCATCAGATAGAAATTTAAAGTCCTAAGGGGAAAAAACTTCAGTCCTGACAGTCTCTCTCCTCAAGTCTCTGTGCACCTCTGCCATAAGTCCTGGGGCTCTGGCTGAGACTTCAGGGGAACTTCAGAAAGTTGATTGCTGTGTTTTAGATAGGGTGAGACAGCACTTGACCACAGAAGACCTGGAAGAAGCCTGCTAATACTTGAAAGCAGCCTAAAAAGGTTAAAAGGCAACCTGACAGCCCTGTTGGAACAGAGCTTTCTGATGAAGTGGAATAGTTAGGAAGACAGAAATACAGAGAAGAAATATTTGTAAAACTTGAGTAAGCATCTGTGGTGGGGGTCAACCTGCTACAGCATCTAAAAAATTCTTACAAAAACTTCACTAGAAAATTTCCAATCTCTTTGAGCCTCCCAGCTGCAACAGAGCAGCCAGCAATGGGAGTCACATGTAGTCTGTGGTACTTTGGTGAGGAACTGGAAAACGTCATTGGTTCATAAATACAGAAAATTCTTTTGTAGAGCATTTTTTGGTGTAGAAGCTGATATTGATGCTGTGAGATAATTGAAGTAAAATGTTCTTTGCTCAAGGATATAGCAAAGCTGCTACTTTGCTGAAAAAATGTCATGTTGCATTTGGATTTTTTCACCTGTCTGTGCTGCAAAACTGTTTGGTTTGTGAAATTTAGCTATCCGGAAAGTCAGTGGTGGTGATATAGTCTGTATTTGCCTAAGCAATGTAGTGAAGGCCCTCCTTTCTGTACTAGGAACGTAAGCTCTTTGTCGAGCTTTTCAAAGTTCTCTGCTCCCTCCTTTTCTCCCTAGCTGTTGTCTCTTGCTCAGTCCCCAAAAAAGAAATTTCTTTTCTTTCAGAAAAGATCAATTCCTGCCTCGCCCCATTGCAAAGCTGGGCTTACTTGCTTACTTATGTGTATTGCTTATGTGGTTTTCAAACAAACATCTCTGTGTGTTCTCCCCATGTTGCCTCTCAGGCTTCAGAGCAGCCCTCCAGAAACATTCACAATGCTTTCTCCTTACTTCTTAACACCTTGCAACGGTATCCACAAATGCTTGAGGAGGGCTAATGCTTCTGAGGTCCTTTGGTTTTGAATATTAAACAGACTATAGTGTCATCTTGATTCTTTATTTGTGCATTTCCTTATATCTTTTCACATGCTTATCTCTTTTTGGCAAGTACTGCTTTTTTGCACCGAGCCAGTGCTGGTGCTTGTGGCCCTTCAGTAATACTGGCTGTTAGTAAGAGCTTATGTGTGTTTGTCACAGTATTTAAAGAAAGTACTGCAATAAATGGGCTACTAAGTTATTAATGTGTCTGTTTTACCTTCTACAGAAGCCCCTTGTGCTACTCCACTGATCTGTAGCTTTGGGAGGCCGGTGGACCTGGAGAAGGATGACTACCAGAAGGTTATATGCAACAATGAGCATTGTCCCTACAGCACTTGGATGCACCTTCAGTGCTTCTACGAGTGGGAGAGCAGCATCCTTGTCCAGTTCAATTGCATTGGCAGAGCCAGGAGTTGGAACGAAAAGCAGTGTCGCCAAAACATGTGGACCAAGAAGGGATACGACCTGGCTTTTCGGTTTTGCTCCTGTCGGTGTGGGCAGGGTCATTTAAAGAAGGACACGGACTGGTACCAGGTGAAGCGAATGCAGGATGACAAGAAGAAGAAATCAGTGTTGGAGAAGAGTACGGGAAGGTCCATGACAGAGTCAGCAGAGGAGGCCAAAAAAGGCAGGCCGGCTAATAAGCCGCAGAAAGGCTTGAGTAATGACCTCCAGCGAAGGCACTCTATGGACAGGCAGAACTCCCAGGAGAAGGGTGTCATGGGTGGCAGCTACGCCGTTCGCTCGCCTTGTGTCTCTCCTGGCCAGTCCCCACCCACTGGCTACTCTATCCTGGCCCCCACGCATTTCAGCGGCCCTCGTTCCTCGCGATACTTGGGAGAGTTTTTGAAGAATGCCATTCACCTGGAGCCCCATAAGAAGAACATGGCTGGTGGGGGCATGTTCAGGAATGCACATTTTGATTACGGGGCAGCTGGCTTGCAAGCACATAGATCAGGACACTTCGATACCCCAGTGCAGTTTCTGAGAAGGCTCGATCTATCTGAGTTGCTCACTCACATCCCCAGGCATAAATTGAATACTTTCCATGTGCGAATGGAAGACGATGCCCAGATGGGCCAAGGGGAGGACCTTCGGAAGTTCATCCTTGCTGCTCTCAGTGCCAGCCACAGGAATGTTGTAAACTGTGCTCTGTGCCACAGGGCGCTGCCAGTGTTTGAACAGTTTCCGCTGGTGGATGGGACCCTATTCCTTAGCCCATCAAGACATGATGAAATTGAATATGATGTTCCCTGTCACCTTCAAGGTACAGGTTGTCTGTCAGTCATACTAGGTTTCATTAAATGATGGAACTGCCTTCTGTGCCCTGTCCCTGCCATTACAGATTTTCATCCCGGTTCCACATTTTTAAGCAGTTCTGTAAAGCTAGAAGTAATGTCCACAATATTCATGTGGATCAGATTGAAACACTTAGACGAAATTACAAAAAGATGCTGTATAGAAAGATCCATGCCTTGTGTTTGGGCTTACAACTAAACAAGTTCTCATCTGATTTCTAGGTAGACCATGAGAAGCTTTTCCAGCCAGTCTGTTCTGGAGCTTATGCATGCTCATTTATCTCTTGGGAACTTTATTCCAAGATGCACATCAACCTTTTAAACAGTCTTTTCAATTTAAGCATGCTGTGCTGCAGCCTGGGTGAAACTTGTATTTGTACCACTGATGAGGGTGAGGTACCTCTCATCTGCTTTCAGACTAGGCAGTATCAGTTTTGTTTTATAGCAAAGTATTATTTCTTAAATACAGAAAAGGCTGTAGTCTGGCCTGTGTAAACACATACCTGGAGAGGTTGGATGTAGTAAGAATAAGCTTTTAATATAGTGTGTTAAAGCAGCAGTGTAGCAGTGAAGGTCTTAGACTTCCAAACTTGCACATGCTTGAGCCATGTCTTAATTATATCCTAGCTTTCAGATGAGTTGAGACCACAGCATGTGTTTCTTTTTTCCCTCTTAGAGAAAAAAATGAATGTGGGCCAGCATGAGACTCAGCTCTTCCTGAAAGCTGTGGCCCAAACTTAAGTGATCAGGGTGGTAAATGGCTGGATGTGCCTGTCCTGCAGTCTGCTGGCAGCCAGCATGGCTAAAATAAGTCAGAGGAAGTATTCCAAGTCTGGTGGCCAGAATCATAGAATTATATGTTGAAAAGTGTATTGGTAAGGGATTAACCAGAGGTATTTTAACATTAAAGTTTCTCACCTTTCAATAAAATACATTGTATCCCATGCATGGTCATAATATGCGTTATGTAACATGCCTTTGCTCAGTAAACTTTGTATTTTATTTTTTTTTCTTTCCTTAAATCACTATGCACTAAGTCACTAAACTGTATTCATGCTAACATTATTGTTTCTGTCTTGCCTAATGTGCTTGAAGGAGAAAAACCAGTAGGCAAATATACAAGCCAGAAAAGTTCCAGGATAAACAGAATATACCTATGTGAGATAACTATGCTTATTTGCTTTGATGGAGAATCACACAATGTGCTTGTGATTTTTTCAGTATAAAAAGCTGGTTTAGTAATAATAGTGAAACTCATTGTTAACATTTGCCTCCAAGAATGAAACTGTGAAATGATTTTTTAAATCTTAATTATTTCTTCACTGTTCGATGATATATCTGAAAAACTTGTTCAGACAAGTTGCTATGAATAATTAATTGTTAAAATTTTTGCTTCCTTGTCCTGGGTAAGATGGTTTCTTACCAGAAGTACTCTCTGAAATGCAATTAAGCTATAAGGTGCTATTCCAGGCTGTTATTTTCTTTTCAGTACAGAAAATCATTTGTGTTACTTAAGGCATGTTTAAGCTATTGCCTCATTTCCAATACAAAAAGTATCCTGAAAATTAAATGGTGGGGGGGGGGGGGGGAAACATAGTATTTTAAAGTGCAGAAATGGTGCAGAACTTCAGATGGGGAAAGATATTTATCTTCCTGCTCAACACAACTGCTGTGCATGGAATTGTTTGAACATTACCAGTCTTGAGTGTTCAGTTTAGGAACAGAGTTAAATAATATATGTTATATGTATATTATATACATTTTAGTTTCATCCCATCATGTTTTCTGGACCTGAACATGCCAATGTAGAATAACTAAATTTTTACCAGCTCACACTAGTAAGTGTATTTTGTATGTATATTTCAAGAAGAGTCTGTTTTTTCTTGTTTTTCTAAAATAGTTGGCTTAAAAACCAAAACAAGTAAAAACATAGACTGTTAATTTTGTGTCTGGTATAGACTAATCATAAATTATTAATATTTTGTTCCCATTTTTGTAGAAGAGTTACAAGATGTGTGTCTGTTGAATTACAGTTTGTGATGTGTTCAGTGCTTTGATGCTAAAGAGCACAAATTGCAACCCAAGGTGAACACATGTTGAACACAGTCCTGTTTTGTTGCTGATCTGTAAGTTCACTACTGCTTAGCTCTGTCTTACATAGCAGTGCAAAATCTGGTACTCGGTGTCAGGCCACTTCTAATAGCCAACTATTAAACTGCAAATCAGTTTAGTCACTACAAGGCAGGCATAATCTCGGTACCAGATCTTTATAATTTATGTTGGAATTTTGGTTTTTTGTGAAAGTTGGTCTCAGATTTTGCATTGGTTAGTTCAGTCACGAATATGTAGTGAAAATATTTGATTTCCAAGTCTGAGCCACTTTTTTTTATGGACATAAATGTAACTCACGTTTTGAAAGCATTGTGCATACAGAGCCTAAGGTGATGCCAGAGCTTATTAAATTGATAGTTCCGAGTGGCATGTTAAAATCTTAGTATGTGCTATATATAATGTAAATATACTTGTTGTTAATGAACAGTCAGAAGAAAGTACGTGAAAAAAATTTGCTCCTCTGACTGTTGCTTTTTTTCCATGGGGACTGTTAATTAGGTCGTTGGTTCCCTCTTTGCTGGAGTTGCTGGTAACAACCAGCAAGTTGTTAAATGAATCTGTACCAAGTTTGCTAATAAGCTTCAGCACTTCTCCACTTCTTATGTCAGGTGGGGATGAAGCTAGGGCAATATTCTGGTTTTGGAAACACAGCAGCTGATCTTTCAGCTTAACCTGGCATCACTTCTTGGAGGTTTAGCAACTCCTTTTATAAAATATTCTGCTAAGATTTACCAGCAGATGATGTAAGGGAGAGTGGGCAGGGTGATGACTAATTCCTGAGTTCTGCATAGCTTCAGTCAAGCCCTGTGTATTTCCTATAGAGAAGTACTTTTTACTTTATCATTCACTCTTTATAAAGAAAAAAAAAATAAGATGTGATTTATATCACTAAAGGTCAGATATCACATTGCAGAAGATGTCTGTTTCAGTATTCTCTTTTCAGCTCCTTAAGATGTGTCTTTTCTGTCCACAGGAAGGCTTATGCACCTCTATGCTGTTTGTGTAGACTGCTTAGAAGGGGTTCACAAAATTATCTGCATTAAGTGCAAGTCCCGATGGGATGGAAGCTGGCATCAGCTGGGCACTATGTATACCTACGATATTCTGGCAGCATCTCCCTGTTGTCAGGTTAGTACCATACATAAGTAAGACTCATAAGGTGAAATTCCAACTGATTAGATAAAGTCAAGGTTGTTTATCTTTTCTCCCTTTCCTCCTTCCATCCTCCTTTTCAAGCCTGTACCTATGAGTGCAATACAAGAGGGCTGACGGGTCTCTGTCCCTTAGTCTTCAGAGGTGCAATGGCCTTTAACTAGACTAAAGTCATTGCAAGGGTTGGTGGTTAATATGCTTACGTTTTTAAATAAAGTACCCTTTAAATCTGATGCTTCATCACTAGCATCACTAGTGTCAGGCATAGTTCCACATTTTGAGCAGACGTTTCATGTTTCCAGGGTTTTTTAGTTCATAAATTGTGTTCTATCATAATAGTTGCAAAAAGGCGCCAAGGGAACAGAAAGTGTCCAAAGTGTCTTTGTACTTGGAGGTTACTCAGCTCTCCTTAATCTTTTTTGTGGCTGACTTTGGTGATGGCACTCACCCACCATAGCCTGAAGCAACTTTGTGTTCATTAAACACTCACCTAATCTGTGCCTTGAGAGAGGAAGATCCAAGGCTTGGGGCTACTCTAGAGTGTGCCTAAGACTGCAGGATTGTTTGCATTACAGAGAATTAATTGTCCACGTGATGGACGGAGCACTTCTGCTATGCAGGTAGGGGTAGACAGCTGTGAAAAAAAACATCTGCCTGGGAATGACTCAGTGCTCTGCTCCAGATGCTTGCTGGGACACACAGATGGTGATAGTGGGTCAGGAGGGGAGCCTTGCAGAGATACACCCATTCAAACTGGGATCACTTGATGGTAATATGCATACTTTAAAGCCATCTGAAATACCAGTTTGTCAATATGCAAACTGACTGTTTATTTTAAATTTAATATATTTACCAAAATGTGTTGCTCAAAAGAGAAATGATATTGCTGCTGCTGGTTAAGGTGACATTGGTAGCAATTATAACTACAGACTGATACATTACCTCCAAATTTAGTGTCTCTTGAGGCTGTAACTTTCTTCTAAAAATAGGAACTTTTAAGGGTAAGGAAAGCTCTGATACTAACTTGGTACCTAAAAGTCAGCAGCTTCAAATCTGAATTGCTTCTCTTGAATGTACAAGAAAAGATTTAAGAGCTCATTATATAAGAGCCTTAATTACATGATTAATGCACAGTGTGCGAGTACATGGTATAAGAACTTGCTGTAAAAGCATTAGCTGCAGTGGCTGTGATTGCCAGATAATAAGCATTATTGTTTCACCATGATTGTTAGAGATGGCTCTGTGCATACAGAAGAATGACATTTAAATATGGTATATAATATAATTACAAATTGCCTTCCTGGATTTATTTTGAATAATTTCATGCCTTACTTCGAAATATTTAATTCTACATCACAAATTTGCATGTAGAATAATAAACTGGAACCAGTGTCAGATTACTAACTCTTAGCTAATGTGCTGGACAGTTGTAAAGGAGAAAACACTTTGGTTAAGAATTCCATAAAAATTCATAACCTAGTAGATTGTATTTCTTAAAATTTTTGCTTTTCAAGCAGAGCAGATTGCAGTGAAGCTTTTGATTTTTTTTATTTTTGAGTCTGGTCTCAACAGGGATAGTACTTTAATAATTTCCTCCTCTCCTCATCCAGGAAAATCCCTTAAATCAAGATGGCCTAAACAATACTTTTGGTTCTTTTCAGTGGAGAGCTGAAGCTTTCATTAGTGTACTGTGCTGTGAGGTTAAACTATGGTGCAGCTCAGGCCCTCGCTGCTCATTTGCCATTTTTACTCTTTAGCTTCTTTACAGTTTCAAATCCTTTCTGCTTCTCTTGATTATTCCAAAGGGCTTGCTGTGCTTTCATGCTGCCTGTTGCTTTCTTTGTATCAGATGGGCTGTGTTTCTCAGCTAGATTTCTTCTGAAGTCTCACTTCTTTGCAACAGCTGAATATTAATAGCTCTGTCCATCCTGACCTATGACCTTGAGTTATTTCTCATATCCACCCAGTTAATGTTGCTTCTTTCTCAGTTGGTTTTTGTAGACTAGTTTGTGCATTGAAGTGATGTTTAGTTTGTATAACCTGATATGTATTATAAATGTTTAAATAAACACTTAAAGTGACACAATACCATGTTGTGCTGATAAACTAGATCAAATTATACGTTTGTTAAACCAAAAGATTAAAATGCTGATGTATTTCATAGACAGATGATGTTCAAACGTCAGCCTAAATGGTTGAATTGCATGGCACAAATATGAAATTTCTCTCTTTGCTTTGATACTTCATTAATGATTTATTTAGACACCACATCTTGTGCTGGGGGTTGAGGAATTGATTCAGAGATTAAGCAGCACAAAATAAACCTTGATATTCTCTACCTTCCATCAGTCAGAGTGGGAGGTGACTCACTCCCCAGAATTTGGTGGTGGTCTTAAATCTGAAAGGCATGGTGTGTGCCTGCAAGTTCCCAGGCCAGGTGAGGAATGTCCCTACTGGCACATCCCATTACTGCCAGTTTCCTGACTGACCCCTTCTCCTGCTGGCTGGGACAGGGGACTGCCTCTGGCACCTTCTTTTCCAGAGGTGAGAAGCTGAGGGGAGTGTGGTTATTTCAAAAAGGTTTTTTTTGTTTGTTTCTTTGTTTTTTACAGGCTCGACTGAACTGTAAGCACTGTGGGAAGCCAGTAATAGATGTGCGGATTGGCATGCAGTATTTCTCTGAATACAGCAACGTCCAGCAATGTCCTCACTGTGGAAATCTAGACTACCACTTTGTGAAGCCATTTTCTTCATTTAAAGTTTTGGAGGCTTATTGACGAAAGCTTTGCTTTAGTAATAGCTATTTTATGGGTATTTCAACTTTATTACATATCTTTTTATAGGATTCATTCTGTGATGAAATCTAATTTCTTTTCTAACTGAAAGAGCAGCTTCTTTGTCAGTGTACATATTAATATGTATATATACATGTTAAAACCAGAATCCTCCTGACAAGATCTCTGTGAAGGTTGGAGGCAAGCCGATTTAATGGCCTTTCAATATATCCCGTGTGTGGGGTAAAAGTTCAGCTAAAAATTATTTGGGTTTATTTTTTGTATAGTTGTAATACAGTTTATAGGAAGGGTGTGGGGAGACATAAAGGACAGAGAAATATGTCCAGTTGGAAAATGGGTAATTGCATAGGGTTGTTCCTCCAGCTTGGTGGAAATGGGAAATCCTTGGAAAGAAATGTTTCTGTTGCTATTGAATTTGTTCAGCCTTTTGCATTGGTTCCCAGGGGTGCAGGAGCTGGCCATTTGTTGCCAGTCCCCTCAGCAGGCTTTCTTTCAGATTTCCCATGACCAGGGTAAACTGAGGTGTCATGACAAGTGAATGTAAATGTGTGCCAGAAAACGCAATCTTGAATGAATTCTTTCAGCATCGCATCTCCCTGCTATGTGTGTTTGATGTGCATTGCCCTCACTGAGTTATAGTGCAGGCAGTAGTGCTGCTTCCAACAGGGCTGTCATGTGCCCAGCTGGGTCACCTGCTCATACCAAAACAAGCTGGAGATCTTAAAATGCTTTATTTAAAGGTATTTCTTCACAGACATTTTAGGGAAGGAACTGGCTGAGCAGAATGGGGGTGTGATTGTATGTGCCTGCTGGGTCTGAGGCTTTGCTGTCTGCTGCAGGCTGGTGTGGAAGGAGAACCATGAAAAGTGGGGTCTGGGCCCTCAGACCTGTATGAGTTGACAGGTACTGAGTACAAAACATCTCATCACTTCTAAAAACAATTAATTGCTGCACCTTCTTCTTTCAAAATCGTGTTCCATCTAGGATCTAAAACCAAGGAGATGTTTTAAGAAAGCAAACTTAGCATATTTACTTTCTACATGCCTCTGTGCCGTACATAATAGACTGCATTAAGCAGTGAATTTGTATCAGAGAGCTTGGCCCTGTAGACTCTGCAGTTGTTGTTTCTTGACTCCCATTTCTTCTTTCCTTAAATAAATTTTTCAAAATAGGTCATTAATCTTTTGCTTGGTTTCTCAAATTGGTTGAGATTTAAGGGACATTGGGGTTTTTTGCTTTTCTCAATAGTGTATGAAGTGTTTGTCCACTGAAGAAGTGTCTGTTTTTTTTGTGTTTACATATTGGGATTTTTTTGTTTCTTCTGAAGTCTTTTGTTTTTCCAAATTAGAATCTTTTTAGAGTGTATCTGTTAAAATCATGATCTTGAAAATGGCCCTGATAGTCTGCCACCCTGGGAAAGAAAAAAAAAAAGTCAGAAGTCAAAATAGTGTTTTTTTCCTATGTTGGACTGAGAATTACACTTTCTACCGAATTAAGAAATTATCGTGCACATACAACCCAAGCTGAATATCCATGTTTCTTTGTATGTAAAAATGCCGAGTTAAAAGTTTTATTACCTGGCTGTCTCCACTGCAGAATTAGCTCGTTTTAGCATTAGCTACCCTTCAAGTAGTACCCAAGCTGCACAGAGGGCTTCTGTTGGTACAGTTTGAGTGGCAGTGTCCTTGGGTGCCACCCAGCTCATGTGGTCCAGTGCTGCTCCGAACAGCCATGTTAGCAGGCTGTGGTAGCCTTCACCACTCCTCTCCTTCTGTGCAAGTTCCTGGGCTTGGTTTTGGGTCTGGAGCACGTTCTTGGGGTTTTGTGCAGTTGTCCTGTTGGCAACAGTTTTGGGAAAACCTGTTTTTTCTTCTGGGAGAATTATGGGAAAGACATTAAGAGGCTTCTAACACTGTCCTTTCATGGCTACTACAAAGTTACACGAAGCCCAGCTGCAGTGGGACCAGCACTGCACCCCTTGTCCCTAGGAGCAGAACCTGGCCTGGGCATACCTGGGCAGGAAGGAGATTTCTTGCAGATTAAACCTAATTAGCTGTGCAGTGTAGACTTCCCTTGTGAAGAGCAATGGAATTATAATTTGGATTAACTCCTCCAGAAGGTTGAGCCCTTCAGCTTTGATGGTGTGCTGAGCAACCTGCTGGACTTAGGGTGCCTAAGAAGGTTGGAGTTGTGTTGCCTGGCAGTACTATGAGAACCAGACCAGACAGAAAACAGCGGCTATTGCAGCAGCCTGAAATCACACAGCAAAGACAAAGCTCCTGTAATTAAGCAATTAAAGAGAGCAATTAAAGCACACATCTCTTACTGTAGGTTCAGTCTTCAGTGGCAGTCACGCATCGTAAGTCCCGAGTGTCAGCTCCCACATAGGATACATGGCATTGTGTGCCCACTTTTTTTGTACAGTGGTGGGAGGCGGTGTCACTGTACAATGCACATGGTAGGGGAGAAGTGGGATCTGGAGTTGTCCTAGATACTTGTTTGTTTGCTTCCCTTAGAGTAGCTTAATTTGCTGTTCTGCCCTTTAAGTTCTTGGATGCCTCTCTAGACCTGTATGTGTGACAATCAAAAATGAGTAGACATGGAATAAAGGAAATATGGTCAGCTTTAAAAATAAGTATTTGAGAGATTGTGTAATACATCCAAGTCAAAACCAGGAATGGAACAGACTGAGAAAATGGGAAGGGAAAAGCACATTTAAAGTCGTAACACTGACAAGGAATTCCATACAAATCTCTCTAAGAAAGCAGTTTAGTTCTTTGCCAGCTTTTCCTTTTAATTCTGCTGTTGAGTCTTACTTACTGCTTAAGGAACGTGTATTTTCTTGTAAAACACATCTCTCAACTGGTGGCTAGCAGCATACATAGCACTGTAAAAATGATCCTCAGTGGAAACCAGCTGAGCTACAGAAACGTTCTTCTGAACTTTCCCTCCAAAATAAATTATCTCTAATTTGTAAAGGTTTTTCCTGCTTCTTGTTGGTACTGAAAGCTGCTCTTGGATCACTGGAAAATGCACAGTTTTCTCTAACATGCAGATTGCAGTCAAGCAGTCAGCCCTCAACTTCGGCCAGGAGAGTTTCCTGGGCTTTGCTGAAGTAGAAGTGCAAATGCAACTTCTTTGGGACCTAATGGCTACTTTGGAGGTTAAACTAGACCACAGTTGCTGTTTCCTGTCTTGACAAGCACTGGAAGTAGTCATGAGCTTACAAAAGCATCATAAGGGAAATTACTTCCCAAGCTAGGGAGCTGCTTGCTTTGTTTATTTGGCTAGTTTATTCTTCATTACCTTTCTTTTCTCTCATGTTGTGTGTTCGTTTTAAGCAGGCCCATGGTCAGATTAAATTTGCCTGAAATATGTTTTGTAAATGAGAATGTACTCCTCTGGATTTGGAGGTTCATTCTGCTCTTAAGTGCACGATACTCCTTGGGATAGCAATAGGAGTTGCATGTGCAAATGCTTTTCTTTCCAGTAGTTAACTCTCCTTTCCATAGGAGAGGCTTGCATTTAGGTAGACTTCATGTTTTGGATGTGTAAAACTCAATTAATTCATCACTAAGATGTCTACAAATAAATTTTGATAACCATAACTAACAAAATGGACATCTTTTACATGTGATGTGTAATTTGATATCTATGAACATGAACAGCCTGAAATTATTCTGTCTAATGCTGCAGAGTCATTAAAACAACAGTGTTTTATAGCCAGACCATAGACTATCCTATAGTCTATATACATTAACATCTTCAGTAATGAGCTGTGTATTCATAATGAGTTTAATTGGGAAAATAATGAATATTCCTACAAGGGAGGCATCTAGCCCAATATGTTTCTTTTTTCCTTTTTTTTCCCTCTCCCATGTGTTCCTCATTTTGCTGTACCAAGAAACCAAGGACAAACATGTTGTAAGGCCACTGGTGAGAAAACCCCTCAAAAATATACTTGTCCATAAAGGTTTCTTGTTGAGACATTCTTGGATTGCACTTTTGCAGATAGAAGAATATGTACATAGCAAATGAATGTTGATGAAATTAAAATAATTGGTTATGATATCATTTATGTGTGTTGTTAGAGAATATTTTGTTGTGAGTTCTCTGTATTAAAAAGTAATAAATACCAGACAGCTGATGGTGTGGGTTCTTCTTTCCCTGTTTCTTACACCTGCTCTTTATAGAATTACTCCAGTTGCTTTAAGTTTAAAGGGCACAGTAAAAACAGGTTTTTGGTGTCGGTTTACAATGGAGCTTTGTTGTTGTCATTTTGAAGACTGTTGTACTACAGGGGTCACGGTGGGGTGTGTGTGATGTGTCACCTTGCCAAACTGAAGTCCTGTTCACTTTGTTGATGTCAGAAGTGCTCCTTCTGTAGCACAGTCAGTCCTGCAGGAGCAGTTTTAGGAATGCCGGTCTGCTGTGCCAGCTGCTGCCCGTGGGTCTGAATGGAGGACAGAGTGCCGAATCCTTCACTTCCCGGTGGAGTCTGCTAATGGAAAAGTACCCTGTGATGCCTGTGAAATACCAGAAGAGCTTCTGGAGGGGAGAAAAGAACAGGGTAGCACCTAGGGCAAAAGGGTTTCCCATGTTATGACAGAGCACTTCATCGCTGAAACCTGGCTGCAAATCTTTGCTTCCTGTCTAAGGTTTTTCAGCAGTCTAACTAATCATGAAATCTTACGTTTTAGCAAACCTTGCTCCACATGCTTATAGCATGATTTTTCAGCCTTTATGTATTACCACAGAGAAGTTCAGGAAGGATGCAAATGATCAAGGCCATCTGGATGTACAAAAGGTAAAGCAAATATTTCTGGCAGAGAAGGAACGCCACAGTTCAGGAGGCATGAGGTGGGATTTGGAGATTTGGAAAGACTCTCTAAAGAGCCCACTGTAGCTGTGCAGGTTTAATTTTGGAAGCAAGGTTGGTTTGAATAACCTTGAAACTGACAACCTGTATGTTAATTGTGAAAAGCCTTCTGGATAACTGCTGCTTAAAATATGAGTATCTGCTCATGGGATGGGAATGTAAATAGCTGCCATCATCTAATTGCAAGTGACTGCAGTGATTCCATATTGATTTTGCTGAAGGGTCTTAGGTCATGGTTTAAGCTTAAGCCAGTGTGGGAAAACTAAATGAGAACTAATGTTTTATATAGAGACTGTTCCCCTAGAATAATTACTGCAGTCTTTGGTACTGAGCACTAAACTGCAGAATTTCAGGTTTGATCTGCTGTGTTACTGTGTTGCTGAAAGAAACAGAGTAATACTGTGAGAATGTAAAGGAAGGAAAAAGTCACGGAAATAAAAAGATGTTCAAGCCATTACATGATACAGTATGTCATTAAAATAGGGGTGGCACAGGCAGATTGGGTTAGGAGCATGCCTGGGCTCATTTTCCTCTTGAAGGCATCCCTGATTGTGTCAGAGGAGGGGAACGAACTATTCAGGCTGCATATGTGTGTGGGTGTGTGCACCTAAAAATACATGCCCAGGTTTCACACAGATACATTTGTACTTGATTTCTATTCTGACAGTATTCTGTGAAGCAATTTCTGTTCGTTCTGAACCTGGACATATAAAACAAAACAGCTGCTGCTGCAGTATTTTAGGTACAAGAATATTTTTTGGCCTTAAATACATCTGTTAGTCACTGAGCTTCCTGCATGTTTGCTTTTCATTCAGTAATGTCCAACCAAGATCAGTGGGATGTGGAGAGAAGCTAAAGCAGCTGGTATAGCTCCTTAATCCACAGACCACCTGATCTGAAATTCACATGGGCTGCTTTGCAGAGCCAAACCAGCTGTGGTGGCATCCAGGAAGGACTCTGAAGTCATGCTTCAAGAAGATATTGTCTCCTTCCTCGCATGAAGAAAATACTTTCCTTCTTGTACCTTTCCTAATGTACCTCCCTGAGGTGCTGTATATTCAAGAGTTTGCATTCAGCTCCATTATATAATGTAACCCTGGAGCTACTCCCTTTTGTTAAACATGCACTGTACTTGTTTTCTTGCGAGAAAAACGCGTGTGCAGATCACATCCTTCTTACAGTTTCTGTGTCCCATTTTCCTGGCTACATACTCATTTAATAGGCGGCTGAAAAAAGTAAAAGGCTCTGGCTGAATCTTTTCAAAACAAATTCTCTCTGGTTATCCAGATAGTGTTACAGAATAACAAATCAATGCTGCCTTTGTGTGATGCCTGCATGACTCTTATTAATATAAGAGTCATAACTGTGGAATGGAGTCTGTGGAGATAGAAGACAATCCAGCCATAATACCAAGGAACCTTAATGTATATTGCCAATTGCCAAATACTTCAGCCTTTCCCCCTAATTTTTTTTTTCAGTGCCTGAGCTTTTAAATGAGTCTGGCTCCAACTGAAGTAATACTTTTTGTTTGCAATGTGATTAATGTAGGCTCAGTTTAATTGCCTGAGACTTGTTTTGAGAAACATCTCTGCTAGCTGATTACTTTTATACTGTTTGCAAACATCCCAATCCCCACATGACAACCTGATCCTTTTGTATTTGTGTATTTAGGAAGCATCATTCTATTGGCACAAGACACAAGTACTAGCTGAGGATACTTGGTGTCTCTGAGCTGAGTACTTCCATTTCCATGTATTTTATAAGACCTGGAGGCAGACAGCACCTCTGAGGTCAGAAATGAGGAAGATTGAGAAACTGAATCAGAATCTAGAATCAATATTTTAATAACAAGGGAATATTTTCTTTAAAGCTTTGTTTAAGTGATTGCTATGGTTACAAGTCCTGTAACAAGGATATTCCAGTTATACAAATAATTTAATTTAACCTGCTTTTAAATCTGTTTTCTGCCAAAGAATGTATTATACTTTGCGGAAGTCTTTCCTTGCCATTGGACAGCCTCTCCTTTTGGTGCAGTCATGGCTAGTTTGGCTGCCAGGTTAATGGCAAAAGGGGATCAGGCTGCAGTCCTCAGCATACAGCCGGGTGGAACATGGAGACGGAATGGCTGGGAGCACAATAACAACACTGTCCTGGTTCAGGGCAAGTCTGGGACAGAACCCCCAAGGGCTTCCTCTAGAAGGCAGATTCAATTGGCCCCTCCCCCCATCCGGACCGGGAAAAAATACTTCCTTGGAGAAAAGTGGAAAAAAAAAACCGTTTGTTAAACAAGAAAACCTAAACAATATTAAACAATGAAACTTCTTGCCGCTCCAAAAGAGGGACAAACTCAGAAAAAATCCCCCCCCCCGGGCTGCAGCTCGGCTCGCTCAGTCTCTTTCAGTCCCTCCGGCGCTGGAAATGCCGCGGCCCAGGCCCGGCCGCTGGGCCACGGGTGCGAGCTGCCGCTGCTCTTCTTGGTGTTCAGTCCAGAGCAGGTTTGAGCAGGTCCAGAGAAAAGGAAAAGCCACAGTCCGGGGAGCTTCTTTGCCTCAGCTAGCTAAAACTAACTAAAAAGCAAAGGAGAGCTCTGTCCTGCTGTCTGTCCATTGCAGACAACACAGTCCAGGAGCAGGAATGTGGAGGAGTGCCTGCAGTTTCTGAAAACAAACTCCGCGCTTCTTCTCCTCCCCTTCACTCCTGGAAAATGTCTTAAAGGTGCAAAACTTATTATCCAGCACAAACAGACCAGACGACTGGGGATAAAAGCATCATACAGTCAACCTAGGACACACACAAAGTGTAATCCACTGCTTCAGGCAGTGCAGCAGCCAGGTCGGTTGAAATAAAAAGTGCAGTGTAAGGGCCATTTCCAGTCACAAGTTTTACGGCAATTCTTCCTGTTGATTTTGTATTCAGTTCCTCACTTAAAAATTGACAATGCTTTTGCCTTGTTGAATTTAACTTCCTCTGCCCCTGGCTGGAAGAGTCCCTGTTCCACTTCTTTACCTCCGCTGTCCCGCGCACGCTGGAGTTGAAGGGATGCTCACAGCTGGGGGCATCATGGACCTGGCTCCTTGCAGACCCTCTGACCTGGCTCTGTGCACTTTAGTGCTTGCAGGTACAAGGTGCATTGTGGAGAGTTGGAAGCCGTGGAGAAGGCCAGCATGGACATGGCTGAGCTGAACTGTTTTGCTTCTGTGTTCTGCCTCTGTCATCTCTGATATGCTTGTGATCTTCTGAGAACTATTTATCTAAAAGGCTGTCATGGAAAAGCAAGGCAAAAAGCAGCAGCACTTAGCCGCCCCTGGTGCTATGTGTCAGTGATGTGAGACCTGTTACGCAGGGAACCTAAAGCATCATGAGCCTGCTCAAGTTCCCAGCGCCACACAGACGTCTGGAGAGGGTCCTTGCTTCGTTTAGTCATGCACTGGAAGATTGGTGGGAGCATGCTGTCACTACCATGGTGTGTGTGACTGCTCAGTGCTCGTGGAGAGGAGGCGGCCCAGCTCCGCAGCAGGTGGAGCAGGATTGCCCACCCACCTTTCGCTCTGTGGGAAGATCCTAATAGAAGTAGGTTTCAGCAGCTGCCTGTTTGTGGCTGGAAAAATTGAGAAATGAGTAGCTTGCAGCAGATCTAGGAAGCCAAGACAGGCTTCCTAGATCTGCTGGGAATCGGGATTTTGGCAATGTAGTTGTCCTCTGTCTCCTGCAGTCTGTGGAAATGGGGTTGTGCCTGTTTATACCAGATTTGTACTAGTGCTTTGAATAATTGATGGACACCAGAACTTCACAGTACAGGTATTGCTGAAAACAAGCACTGTACAAATTAGCCTAGTCATGTATTTCACAGAACTCTCATTAGCAAAGAATTCTTAATAAGAATTATAATATTAATGAGGGTTTATCCACTAAATCCCTTTCACAGGAAGAAAATAATCAGAAATATGACTCATACGGTAAGGTGAGGACATTTGGCTGAAGGCATGAAAGAGCTGATGGGAGAATTAACATTGCAGTTCCTCTCTGGATTGTGTGCAGCAGAGCAGGGCTGGAGGGAGAGACATTCTGACTCAACAAACTGGGGGAGAGGTGAAATTAGCACTTTGCTGAAGACTAAGAGAGCTTCACTCAAGCTGTTTGATGACTCAGTTTATTTGCAATATAAAGTTTAGCTGTTGAGAAACCGTTGTCAAATGCAAAGGGCTTCCTCTGGTCTCTGTCTCGTCATTAAGGTCACGATTGCTGGTGGGAGTCACCACCCATAGCAGTGGTCACAGCCCAATGCAAGGACACCGTGGGATGGGAGTTTGTGGGTTGCAGTCAGCTTTCACTGAGGGTGCCTGTACGCTGGCACTTGCCTCTGCAGTGCTGTCATGGCCTTACTGGAGTTTTGTTATTTGTGTAGATTTTGATGTGCTTCATGTCTGGCTTCTGATGAAAATGTGCTGGCAGGAGAGGAGTGCTGGAGGGCCCAGCTCTGCTCTGCTCTCTCTGGGTTGAGAGCAAGGCTGCCCTGTTGTCCCATGATCACTCAGCTGCCACCTCGGCACAAACACACACCTACACTTAAAGCAGCTGGACTTTCTAGTTCAGATTACTGCTGAATCCTCTCTTCCCTCTATGCTCAGCTGCTGAGTAGTGTAAATGTAGTTTTGTGAGGTAAGCCAGAGAGAGTAAGCCAAGTTTTAAACTAGGTGTGTATAATCTTCAGAAAAAATACTGTGTAACTGTGAACTCTCATTTTCTTCTTATTTTGATAATAAGGCTGCCAAGGCACAATAAATGTTCATGTGGGAACTTACACTGGCTTGACCGTGTCAATTTGAAAATGCACAGGACACAGAAATGTCAGTATTGCACTTTTGGAAACCTGTAGTGTGGCAGTGAGGACCCCAAAATAAGTCTGACTTTCCTCTGTAGTACTGTTGCTCCCTCTGACTGCTGCAGCGGCACACTGCAGTGGCACAGGGGAAGATATCTCAGACAGGCTTTTTTGAGTCTTGGAGTCAGTAGTGCCAGGGCACAGACCACGTGAGAGCTTCATCATATTGACTTAACCTTGCCCCTGTCTTTTGGGACCAAGCTGATCCTCACAAGTCCTTGCAGTTATGTAGTTCATCAGCCATGACTGCTAGCTAAGTTGTTTCAGCAGTTTTCAAAATAAAAGTACGTATCCAACAGACTTCAAAAGGGTTATCACACATATATTATTCAGACTTTGGTGGTTGGAGAACCTCTGGGAGATGCCCTGTAGGGTCTGTTCTGTTTAATATATTTAAAATGATCTGGATGCAGCAGTTGAATGTCCTGTTGGCAGGTTTGCTGATAGTACTCAATTGGGAGGTGCTGATGACTGTGGAGGGAGGAGAGGCCTTGCAGAGGGATATACATAGATTGGAGTACTGGGCAATGATTCATGGAATGAAATTCAACAAATCCAAATGCCGGATTCTGCACCTGGGGCAGAGTAACATCGGGTACAAGGATAAATTGGGAGAGTCTGGAGAACAGCTGTGCTGAGAGGGATCTGAGGGTGTTGGTGGGCAGCAGCTCAGTGTGGGTCAGCAGTGTGTGCCCAGATAGCCAGGAGGGCAAACTGTATCCTGCGGTGTGTCAGACATGGCATCACCAGCCTCATCTTGAGCACTGAGAGCAGTTCTGGGGCCCACAATTTAAGGAGGATGCAAAGATCCTTTAAATGCATCCAGAAGAGGGCAAAAAAGCTGGTGGAAGGGCTGGAAGGCATGTCCTGTGAGGAGTGGAGGAGGACTTTGGGCTTGTCTAGTTTGGAGAAAAAGAGGCTGAATTTTGACCTTGTTGCTCTCTGTAGCTGCCTGAGGAGGGGACATGAAGAGGGAGGTGCTGATCTCTTCTCACTGAAATCCAGTGATAGGATGTATGGGAATGGTTAAAAAATGCAATAGAGACTAGGTATTAGAAAGCTTTTTTTTTTTTACCAAGAGGGTGGTCAAACGCTGGAACAAGCTTCCTAGAGGAGTGCTTGATGGCACAAGAATGTCAGTATCTAAGAGGCATTTGGATAGTGCCATTAACAAAGGGCTTCAATTTTTGTTTGTCCCTGAAGTGGTCAGGCACTTAGGCTAGATGATCATTGTAGGTCCCTTCCAGCTGAACTGTTCTATTCTACCCTAGTCTAGAGTAGCTTCTCAGGAATAGGCTGGTGCAACAAGACAAAATGTCTTTACAAGACAGACTTAAGCTTCTTAACCTTTAAGGATTAGAAAAGACTTTTGCTTGTTTTGCATTCTCTTTGAATGTAGCATGTGGGTGTGCTTTAACTAAGTTCTTGTGCTGCGACATTTTTCTTCTTCTTGATCCTTGTAACATTTTGCTTGGCAAGCAGGAACAGTATGTGTGGAAAGTTCATACACCTGTGTAAATGTTATTGTTACAATTACTGCTCTGCTGAGAACTCACAGAGTTTTGACAAAACCTCAGGAGAAAAATTCTATCAAGCACAGGAACCTGAGCCTATGGGAATTAGTGCTCAAGTAGCTGCTGCTGTGCCACTCATCCTGTGGGAGCTGCAGCTGCAGAGGGATGAGGATTTTGCATTCCCAATGGACCTGGATGAACCTACCTGTTGGCCAACAGTTTTTTCTCTGCTCATCTGGCACATCTGCCTACAAAATCATCCCCTGAGCAAAGCCAATTCAAAATTATTTGGTTTTCTGGAGCATTTTCATAACAATCTAAAGCTGCTTGAGGCATTTTCACCAGGTTGGGTTAGAAAATGATCACGTGAGCTGCCATGCTGGAAAAATAGGTGAGGGTTTCCACTCTGATGGAGTTCATGGTGAGGTACTGGGAAGACTGGTGGATGAATGGGAAGTGGTGGCTTCTTTACTTGGATAGCAGCAGTGTGAACAGGCAGGAAATGCACTGCTGCAGTTAAACATGTACGTGGGTTCTCTTGCTATGAAATAGGAATGTCCTATGTCATCTCAAGGGCTGGTTTTGTCCAGCCTGGAGAAGGATCAGAGGGAATCTTAAACTAATGATGGGAGGATATAGAGAAGACAGTGATGCATAATGGCAAGGAGAGAGGTCAAGGACACGGGCTGCACCAAGGAAGATTAGATAGAAAGAAAAAAAAAATTCACTGTGAAGAAAAATCAAATATGGGAACAACTATCCAGAGACAGGCAGGCTCTATCCTTGGAAATACTCAGAACTGACAGGACCTGAGCAACCTGATGTAGTTTCAAAATTGATCCTGCTTCCCTTAGGAAGGGGAGGTGATCTCTAAAGTTCCCTATCAATATAAGATATTACATTATTATAATTTTTAATGGCATCTTAAATTAGATGAGAGCAATTAGTCTTACTGAGGAGTAAATATTATTTGCACTCAAAATAATTCACAACCACATTCACTACCCACATTTTACAAGCAGCAATATGAAGCAGAAAGGTCATTAATTTGTGTGAGACACAGGGTCTCAAGAGCAGAGACCATAATGCAAAATTTGCAAGAGTTCCAGGTGTACCACCACCTGGTATCTGCATTCTATGTCTCCCCCTGCTATCCACTGGTACCTGTGGGATTCTCCAGGGTGCAGCAAGAAACCCAGGTCCTCTCTGGAGTAGAAGGGCACCAAACAGAGCAGCAGTGTCTCTGCAGCTGTGGTGTTGCAAGGCTTACTACAGCTTAAAATGTCTTGCTACAGCTCTGCAGGTCTGTAACAAAACACCTGCATCATTCAATATGTTACATTAATACATAATTAGGATGTCAGTATGGTATCTGTCGATTCACCAGTAACTGTGGCTTAAGCTGTGTTTCATTAAGAATCTTTACTGTTATGTGTGTAACAGAGACATAGAAATAGATAACAGCAAACATAATAAACTAACGATGTGGAAGTCCTGGGTGGGTTGTCAGCTGCTGTTCTGCAGGCACAAGGTCACTGTGATCTTTTACAGAAGGAGAAGTTCAATCTTCTTTTGTCCTAGCTTTGTCTGGAATACGGTTAATTTTCTCCCTAGTAGCTGGTACAGTGCTGTGTTTTGGATTCAGTATGAAAATAATGTTGATAATACACTGATGCCTTAGTTTTTGCTCTGTAGTTCTTATTCTAAGTCAAGGAATTCTCAGTTTTCCATGCTCTGTCAGTGAGCAGGTGCACAAGAAGCCAGGAGGGAGCATGGCCAGGACAGCTGACATGAACTGTCCAAAGGATTATTTCACACCACAGAGTGAAATGTGCAGTATATGAACTGTGGGGAGTTGGCCAGGAGCTGCTGACTGCTGCTCAGGGACAGGCTGGGCATCAGTCAGTGGAGAGTGAGCAACTGAATTGTGCATCACTCATCTTTCTTGGGTTTTATTCGTCTCTCACTCTTTGTTATCTCCTATTTCATCACTATTATTATTATTGTTGTTGTTGTTGTTTTGTTGTTTTTGGTGGTGTCATTATTATCATTATTTATGATTGTTATTATTGTTGTTCTATTTTAATCTATCTCAGTTGTTAAACTGTTCTTATCTCAGTCCATGGGTCTTACCGTTTCTGATTTTTCTCTCCATCCCAGTGTGGGGATGAGGGTAGTGAAGGGGTGGTTAGGTGGTGTTTAATTGCTAGCTGGGGTTAAACCATGGCACCTTTCTGAGAAACCAGCTGAATGTGCTGTGCTGTTGTGAACTATGCATGTAAACTGCAGTTATTTTCATCTAAAGTGTTATGGGTGTATTTAATGATGCAGAAAATGCCAGGTGAGATAAATGGGTTGACCAAGGCAGGTGAGAGATCTCCTGCTAAGACATCTCTCATGGTGGCAGGTCCATCTCTTTCTGACTCTGTGTCAAGCAGCTTTTTCTGTCATCAAGACTTTTCTGAACAGACTCTCTAGCTGTGCAGAATAGCACCAGTTAAAGGTGTGGGTTTGTGCAATGGTCTGGCAGTCTAACGATGGTCTAGAAGCAGAAACTTAAAATCAAAACTGTCTTCAGTTGGTGTAATTCAAATGTGACCCTGGATTTCAGGAGGTAACACTGCGTTACCAACCCAAAGATAGAGGCTGCTTCTAGTAAAAATGACACAGACTTCTTCACTGTTTCTCTTCTGTGAAAAAAATGCCTCATTTTTTTTGACATTACATTCAGCCTCCAGTGTAACAGAAGTGGAGTCTTGTGTTCTGGGATGCTGTGGTCTATAAACTTTGATTTAATAAGGAAAGGAAAGGAAAGGAAAGGAAAGGAAAGGAAAGGAAAGGAAAGGAAAGGAAAGGAAAGGAAAGGAAAGGAAAGGAAAGGAAAGGAAAGGAAAGGAAAGGAAAGGAAAGGAAAGGAAAGGAAAGGAAAGGAAAGGAAAGGAAAGGAAAGGAAAGGAAAGGAAAGGAAAGGAAAGGAAAAGGACTCAGTACGTGCATATTGCTGAGTCATTTTGCCAATTAGCCTCTACCACAGTGACTGGGACCTGAGACGTGATCCTTGAAGGTTGAGTGATCACCCTGCTGCTGACAGTTGACCTGTTCTCCTGTATGAGATCCCAGGGTGTCTGTATGGAAGTGTGAGAGCTTTCTTTGTGTGCAGAAGATGTAACACACAGTTCCAAAGGCTGCAGCTGGTCATTATCAATGTGTGTTGGATATTGTGTCTTCCCTATCTTTTGTGGGAGGGTCAGACTGAGATTTAAAATAGAACTTTTCAGATTCTGTACTTCATCCAGGAGTTGTCTGTTAAAATAGTCAATAGAAAGGTTACCATTAACTCTGAGAACAGCATTACACTCCAGAGTTAATATCCAAATGTGTGGATTCCTTTATGAGAAAAGGATGGGTGGAGTTCAATTAGCAGTTATGGTGACCAGAATTGAGGTCATGTTTCCCTAGATACCATCAGAACAAAAACCCAACAGGATCACTGCAATGATCTGAGTTAAAATTAGCTCTTCTTGGTGATTGTGGTGGTGTATTTTTAACCTGAATTGTTTGAGTGACCCAATTCAAATGCAGCCATGCAGTAGCACACTGGTGAGGACAGCGGGTGCAGCATCTGAGTGGGAGTGATGCCTTGAATAGGGGCACAGGGGACAAGATGTAACTCACATTTCAGCCAAAGATGGCATTTTATTTTTATTTCTCTGGAAACTGGTGGGAAACACATGGGAAGATATAGCGTGATGACTAGCAGCACTCTACACTTGGGACTTAAGGTTCTTTTCTATGTAGGATTGGCTGTGACACTGGAGGTGTGTTCAGCTTGCAACTTTGTTTTTCACAACCTGACCTAGCTGGCAGTGTGCAGGCTAAAGCTTTCTGGTGTCAGCCATAGGGCACCTTTACCACCTAACCTGAGAAAACAGAAATTCCAGAAACCAAATTAATGTCAGCAGATGCTGATTTTAAAAAAGCTATTGCTTCTTAGTAAGGAAGAAATAGCTACCATCACCACCTCTCCTCACCCCCAAATCTGTGCCTGATGGTAAGGGAATAACTGTGTGAAATAAAAGCAAGACTGAAGGAGGCAACCACAGAACACACCAGGACTGATGACACTGCCAGATTAGAATAATGATGATAACAACGAACACCGTGGAGGCAGGTCTCACTGCCACTTGCTGCCTCCAAATGAGTGTTGAAACCCACAGAAGTGTGGGTTTCTTTCCCTTGAGTGCAGAGGCACCTGAAAAAGTGCAGCAGAGCTGTTGTGCAGGCTGCCATCCCAAAGGCTTTTCACAAAGTTACTGTGCATAGTCTGTTTTATATTGGGTACCAATGGAAGAAAAGAGCAAGGGAGGCCAGGAATTAATGTTTAAGAAGAATGAGAGAATCTAGGTTAGCACACAGAAATTTGCGATGGTGATTTAATCTTCCAGTCTGATGCAGTAGACAATAAAAAGGTGCTTGGTTAAATTTTACAGATTTTCCACTTCTACTGAGGGTACTCCAGCTTTCCACAGCTCTACAGGCCATGAGATTACACTTAAACCATCTCCATAGTTTGACTCTAAATACTCTATGCAGACTGGGATCAGCCAGAATTTTCCCTACAATTCTCATCTCGTAAACATGTGAAGCCAAATCCTGAAACTAAAAGCTATGGAGGTCACTCTTCTGTGCTTTCAGTACTATATGTGTGCATACATACTGAAAATGAGGAGGAAACTGCTGGGATAAAGTTCAGTTGTTACATGAGAAGAGAAGAGAAGAGAAGAGAAGAGAAGAGAAGAGAAGAGAAGAGAAGAGAAGAGAAGAGAAGAGAAGAGAAGAGAAGAGAAGAGAAGAGAAGAGAAGAGAAGAGAAGAGAAGAGAAGAGAAGCAACAAGCATGTGAGAGAAACTCATAGTAATAGGAGCTGCAAGTATGTGAGTGCAGTGTTAGGATTTCAAGGGCAAAAATGAGGAAGGTGGAATAGAGTGGGAGTAATTTTCCCAGAAGGCTGTGTATTTATTCATGAGGAATGATGCTGTAAGAATAAATCATAACTATGTAGGAAGTTTTTATCTGCAGGATCCTTATCTCCCTGCTTGCTGAAGTTGGAAGGTATGAGACATGAATTACATAATTAAAGATGTGACCATAATGATTATGTAAAATGGAACCAACATAAAGTTGCAAGGCCATTATTATTGCATTAAATATTTGAATGTATAAGAAAACATCAACAACTGAAGGCTAGTTGAAGAAAAAGAAGGGCATATTTAAAGAAAAATAAGTCAGTTCCATGCAGGTGGTTACTAAAATGGCAACAGAATCAAACAAGATCAAGAATTAAAATCCCCAAAACATTAACAAGTATATAAATTGAATTAATTTTAAAAGTCACCCTGATAACAAACAAAACTTGTAACAGAAACTATATTTTTACCAACTTAAGTCAATGGAAACTAAAAGAAGTGTAACAGGTGAGTATAACTTTTTATCTTAGGATACAGATTTGATATAGATTAATGTTTTCGCAGGCACATAACTGGCTTGGTTTTCAGAGATGGCCATTTACTTAGAGCTTTGAATCTGAATATTTGATGGAATTCATGTTGCCTAATTTAGATACTTAACAACATAAATATTAAATTTAAATTAGTTGTCTTAGGCTGGCTCTAGCATCTGAAGAGAAAGATCATCTACAGAGAGAAAGTAATTCCTTTTGACTTAGATGCCAGTCTTATCATGGGATAACTTGTCCTCAAAAGATGCTTTTCCTTCTCCACTGTTTATAAAAGGAGCTTAAGATAACTAAGACTCAAATTATCTACTTTCTCATGATTAAAGACATTAGATAAATCCTGTAGGATTTGTTATCTAATGTAAGGCATTCACAATTGAAAACTGTAGTCATGATAGCTACAGGCCATATCCAAACACACTTTTGCAGTTTATGCTCCATATACTCCAAGGGTTAGCTCTGTAACCAAGCAGTTCACAGACATATTTAACCAGGGTATGGACCATCTTGGCAGTAAGCAAAGATTCAAACCCCAGTTTTGGAGGGTGGCATGCTGGAAAGACTCTGTGGCCACTGTTTCCCACAGTGTGTCAAAGATGACATCTTTCCTCTTGGTTCTCCTTTATTTCAACTTTGACTTGAATGAGTCGCTTTGTCTTCGGGGTCTTCTTGGGATTTGTCTATAAACATAGGTTTCTTTGATTGTAAGATTTCCCTTTCCAACCTCTAAACATCTTGTTTAAGTGCCCTTTTCAAATTCTTAAGCTATCCAGCTAAGACTCTGAAAGGCCTGGATGGAATTCAGAGGAAGGAAATGAGAAACAAGGAATGTCCCCCAGGATTATTTTAACCTTCTTTCAAAAAGCTTGCTTACTCTCCTTGCTTGAGACTGTAGAGCTGTCTGGGTAGGTATCCTCTCTTGCCTCCTTCCTTCTTCATCTCTACTTTTTGGCACCAGAATAAACCAGTTTCTGACAAGGTGGCTACATTATTAAGCAATAGTTGTTGGCAGACAGATGGGAAGAGCTGGTTAGACAAGAAAGGGGATGGGAATGTGGCCAGCCCCTGGAGGTGTCTGTGAGAGGGATTCCTGCTTTCCTGGTTCCTCTTTGCTTCTGGCTTATTGACTTGTGCTCTGCTTCCAGAATGGCATGACAGGTGAGTCCTCATCCTTCTCCTGGGAGCATTAGCACATGCAGCAGTGCCAGGAGGAAGCTGTGGTTCATGTGGCTGTAACTGGGAGGGACAGCACCATCCAGAAGCATGATCTCAGGATTATTCTCCTGTATTCTTCTGGAATACATCCTGGTACCTTCCACTCTGTTTTCTGCTCCTTGCCTAGAAACTGGGATCTGCAACCAACTTCTGAACTTCTAACCTCGTTTGTGAGATGGAAACAGGCATGATCCCCACTGTTGGCCTTGTGATTCCAAATAGTATGGTAATGCAGCAGTTTTCTGTTGGATGTAGAAAGAGAGTTGTGATCCCTGCCTTGGGAATTGCCATAAATTTGGAAATTGCCGTTGTTTTCAGTTATTTTATGTGAATCTAGAAAAAGATCTTTCCCCTTTCCCTGTAGTTCTGTTGAAAACAAAACCTATTCTAGAACACTGAGGAGAAAAGTCCAATGGAAGGTAAGGCTGAAAGCTTGCGGGTGTTTAAGTTACAGTGCCAAGAGGTCATCTCCTTGCCCAAAAATTCACCTCTGGTTGTTGCACCACTCCTTGGATATGTCTGACCACATTTATGGTTTCACTGTTTCACTTTGTAATTACAGATTCCTTTCATCTCATTTATTAAAATCACTGTGTGTCCAAGTAGGCCATCATTTATGCAATGTCAAAATAAATAGATGGAATTAATTATGAGTCTTTAAATATATGCATGAGAGTTTCATTGGTTTTTGAAACATGGAACTGCAACACTAAAATTATTTTCCTGAATGAGATGACTCATTATGCCTGGGAAAAAAGGATCCTGTGATTTCTCTGTCTTTCCATGTCATTAAGAAAATATTATACTTCAAGCAGATGAAGGACTGCAAAATTTGCAGATCCATTATTACTGGATAGTGGTAGCAAAGAGAAGTGCATTGCATTTGCATACAAATACATGAGGGTGTTTTAGGAATCAATTTTTGTTTCTTAAAAAAAAAAAAAAGGTATCTATTTAGAGGACAAAGCAGAGCTCTGGTTTGCAGAAGACAAACCTGGACACACGGTGTCTTCAATCCACTGCTTCCATGTCTGTGTCCCCTGTTTGCTCCACAGACTGATCCTGGACAGATCTATCTGCTGGGTTATCTGCACATTCTTCAGCTTTTGGTGGACACTGAATGGGTACTGGCATATTCCCAAGGGAGATGGGTGTGTTTTGAGTGAGGCCTGGCACATTTTCAGGAGTTGCTGGCATGCTTTCAGTGGGTTTTGGCATATTCCCAGTGGGTACAAGCACACTCTCTGGAGGCATTGGCACACTTTCTGTGGGTGTTGGCACCCCGTCTGGAAGTGAGGGCATGCTTTTGGTGGGCTTTGACACATTCTCAGTGGGTGCTGTCATACTTTCAGTGGGTGCTGGTGTGTGTTCAGTGGGTATTGGTGTGCTTGTGCTGGGCTGCTCACAGTTTTTCCCAGCCTCTGAATGTGGAATGAGAGGAGCAGGAGGTTCTGGCACCAGGATGGCATTACATGTTTGAGTGTCACAGGTCTCTGAATTGCTGCTGTTGCTTGGGAGGGACTCCTCTGCCTTGTGGGACACTCTGAAAGCTTCAGCCAGCTGCTTCAGCATCCTCTTGTCACTCTCATGCAGCTCAGTGCTTGCCTGCTCAGAGGGGGAAGGGGTTGTTTTAGTATCATCTTCTTCATCATCTTCTTCTTCTAAGATGCCATTTCCATTCACCTCTTCTGGGAACTGTGCTTGCTTTATTTTTTTGTACAATTCATTTCTCTCTTCCTGCAGAGCACGGCAGAGGTTCTCTAGTCTCTGGATTTTCAGCATGAAGCACTCATATTCCTTGGACCTCATGGCTTTCTGTAGTCAAAGACATCAGGCAAAGGTACAGGCTCAGTTTGGCTGCATGCAATTCATTAGTGGAACTGGCAATTAGGAAATTATTTGAGCAGCCTTCAGAGGATGCTGCCAGGTGGCTGGCTTTCACCAACTGCTCTTCAATAACTATGGTGTTTTGGACCAAATTTTCAAGAGGGAATTCATCCCTGTAACTACAGTGTATTAACATTCTGGATACATATTCAGATCAATTTCACTCAAATATATTTGCAGGAATACCTGCTGATGATCTGGAGAGATGGAAAAGACTAGTGGATGTCCATACAGATAAGCAGCCAAAAGCCTGCTTAGACTTTTGGTTGGTGTGGGTGTGAATTTGGAGGCAAACACGCTGCTTTATTTATTTATTTATTTATTTTTGTTTATCTTGCTTCTGGGCTCTGTAAGAGCATCCTGAATTGGAACATTTTCTACACCCAGCGAGGAAACAAGAGATACAGAAATCCATAAAAATAGAAATAGCAATAGCACAGAGCTACAAAGCTATCCAGAAAGATCTGGTCCAAGTTCAGCTTATGTTTGGGGTGAAACTTCAGGCAGCCTCTTATCTCTTTTGAATGAGTTCCAATGTGCTTATGAACTTCCTTTGCAATGCCCCTGGGACAGCACATTTAAAAGTATGGACACAGTACTTGCTTTTGACTCTTAGAGTCTGACTATACAGGAAGTTAATGAAAGGCATTATTTTAAAGTTCATTAGCTAGAACAAATTAATTCCCTGGGTGGATGCTCTTATGCAGAAAGTAGCATGAAGGGAACTGATGCCAATTTTATGTATGGGAGAGCACTGAGAATCACCCATTTTTAGAGCACTTAAAATTCAGAGTTACATAATTCAGTTTCTCATGGATGTAATGGATGCCTGCACAATCTGAAAGCCCTACCAGTTGGGATTGTCTTTTTCTCTAAAGACATCCAATTATCAAGGTAACTTGAAAGAAAGACCCTTAGATTCAAGAAGAAATTTTTCACTGACTTCTGGTGTTATCTCCCAGTTAAAGCTTTAGGTGGGGAAAAGGAAGCATCTTGAGATGGGAAAGACTGCTCACCTCTTCAATCATGTCCAGTAATGCTCTGTTACAGTTCTCAAACCTGGATTTCCATGTAGCAGTATCCTTTTCTAACTTCTTCATTTTCTTTGTCATCTATAGAATCAGGAAGAAAAGCTGAATCACAACAAAAATTCCATGCTGAAGATGAAATTAGGACAGCACCTTTATTCAAGTCTTTGGCCCTACTCAGAGCTCTGCTACCAGCGGCTGTATTGTCTGTGCTAAGTAATAATTTATGTTAAGAGATGGATTTCATTTGAAGTAGCTGCTATATCACTTTCAGCCTCTAGTCTGTAGTCCCAAAAGTAGGACCAGTTGATTATAGCCAACTTCCAGCATACAAACTACCACAAAAACAAAAGGCAAAGAATTTGGTGGAATCTGTTTGTCTCTTTACCAGATTACAGTGTTAGACTGCTAGGAAGTTAAAGATGGGCTCTTCTGAGCCCTCAAGACCAGGGAAATTCCCCCTGGACTAGTCACCCCTCTATACTATCTCCAGAACACACCACTAGCTAAATAGCACCATTGTTCCTGTTGGTTTTCTGCAGGCAGAACTCTCTGTGAAGAATTATTAGGTGCTGCCTGGGTCAGGGCATAAGGATTTTGAGCCTTGGTGGCAGAGCAGAACATTGTTTATTATGAAAGCAGGTACAATATGTAGATGTGTTTGGTTTTTAACTCCCATTCATTACAGGAAATAAGAACTGCAGCAGTCTCTTGGACTGTTTCCACATGGTGTAAAGGGGTTGGTGGGCTTCAGCTCTGCCTACACACTCTAGTGGAAAGATGTGTAGCCTATGTCAAACTCTCTGTACCAGTGTCAGTCACCCAGAAGGTTCTGGGTACTCCTGGGAACATGGTCTGATAAACGTGGTTCCAGGCTCCCCCTCCGGTATGTCTTAGGGATCTGTACCCAACCACCACATTATATTTTAGGTAAAATATTTATTCTTCCAGGCATTTTCAGTTTTAGCTGAAATGGAGAGCTTTCTACTCTCCTTTCTGCTGTTCAGCTTGCAAAGCTGAAATCTAACCTGCTGTCAGTTGTGGCTCAGTGTGTCCTAGATCTTATTTGAATGTTGATGAAATTATTCTTCAAAATGTGCAGAGATGGTCTCATCTCTGGTAGAATTATTAGAGTGAGAAATATCAAAATCTAAAAGGAAAGTATCAATTACAGAGTTCAGGCATGAGCTCCTACTCACTTTTTCCATCTCCTGTTTGAATGTGGCAAACACTTCATTGCTTTTGGCCAATGTTTTCTGAAATTCTTCAAATCTTTCAGAGTAGAGAGTGATCTGTATTAACAGAGAGGAAAAAAAAAAAAACCTCAGTAATTTCAGAACATCCAGGATGGTGAACTTCTACTTGGGTAGAAGATAATAAAATAAGTATTGTGTTTCGACATGGAAATTAGTTTGTTTGGAGACCGTGAAAACACAAACATCAGGGAAGAGCAACTATTCACAACTTTTTATGGTTGCAAACTATTATGATTCCTCTATTGCAGAAAGATAAACCGAATAAGAATAGAAAGAGCCAGGCAAGTGATTTTAAAAATCCTGGGAGTTAGGGATGCCCTACTCTCCTGGATGTTGTAGCTGTGGTATCCCTATACAGGGTGTCCAGAATAAAAGTAATTCTGTAGATATCAAGACTTCTGAAAACATTTCCCTTGCTTTGATCCCTGGCCCATCTCCATGGGCAAGGACTAACCTGAACTGGTCCAACCACTGATGCTGTAGAGGACCATTCAGTGTGATTAACTCAAGGTGAGAGCCAGTGTGAGCAGAGCTGTGCCTGAGCTGTAAGTCTTGCTTCACCATGCAGATGCCTCCTAACCCCATCTTTAACCTGGGGGTTTCAGCCCTGACAGAGGAGGTCAACATTGCATGGCTGCCTGGCTGTTCACCTGCCTTGTGGATTTCTCAGAGTACTCTTCCAGCCAGGCTGGGACCTGGGTGCTACCTTGGCTAGGATGCTTTTGATGTCCAAGTGAGCTGGGGGAGAGGCATCCCCACACCACGCTGCAGTCATGGTTTCCCTTCTTCCATCTTTCCACCTGGCTCAGGCTGTGGCCAAGAGCCACACTGGCAGTGCTTGATGTGCTTCACTGGACTCCCCTGTTGAAGAGGAGTGTCACTGCTCACTTTCTATGTTACCTGGCATGTAAACAAAGCCCACACTTCATTTTCGCACTGCTGTGATTCTGCACTGGATTCCTTCAGGATGCATCCCTGCACCACAGCTTGAGCAAGCTGAGAGGGCACCTTGTCAGCTCTGTTTTGGACTGCAGCTGTAGGCAAGGCCAACAAAGACAGAGCAAGCCATCCCCAGCCAGCCTCTTCTGCCAGTTTCACTTCACTCGGTGAAGCAGAGCAGAAGAAAGTTCTGTTGCAATGTGCCAAATTTCAGACTACCACGGCTCCTTATTTTGCTATCAGTTTATACCTGGCAGCCATGTGAAAGCCTATCTTTGGCTGTATTTTGTCATTATTACAATTTTTTGGTATGTAAAATCATCAGATGGTTTTGGGGCAACAAAAGTTCTAAAGATCTGAGGTTAGTTTTTCTGTAAGATTTTCTTGTTTTTGGCTTTTTTTTTTTTTTTGGCGTTTTTGGTTTTTTTTTTTTTCTCTTTGGAAAAGAAGACCAGCTCCAGGTTGTTCCATTCCTTCTGGTGCCAGAACATCCCCAGCAGTGTTTAGGTCATCACACATTTCATCTGTCCAGCCTGGCAGCTTTTAAGAAAAGTGATAGTGTCACATGTGGTGCCTGAGGCAGGGTGGCTGCACTAGGAGGGTCAAAAGCAGCCTGCAGTATTCCGGGGTGGAATACTGGGTGGAAGCTGGCTGCCCTCTCTCTCCACACCAGCAGGGAGCTGGATAAAGTATTACCTAGGAGATTTTCTTTAGTATAGTGCCAGCCAACTCACCCCCTTCCCTGATAATTACTGTGAAGTTACTGAGGAAAAGAAGATTTAGAAAATGTTGCTAACAGTGGGGTGGGTTTCATTCTGATTTTGAAATCAAGTACAGTTATGTTATGTATCATGCTTGTTCAAGCTAGTTGTTATGGTGCCCCTTGCCACAGCCACAAATGCAGGGTTCCAGCCAGGTATAACCTGGGCTGTAAGGGCCTCGGAGGCTGAGGAGGGTACAGGCTGCAGCCCTGCCCCACGGAACTGGGTGAAGACACAGGAGGTTAACCCATACAGAGCACTCAGTGGTGGCAGTATCAGAGCTAGCTGACATGAAGCTTGCATATTTGTATTTATACAAGGCTGTAACCAGAGCTGTGACCTAGGCACAACCAAAAATGCAAAGGGATTTGTTTTAGCAGCCCAAGTTCTACAGCCTAGGTGGGACACTGATACCAGGTGTAGCAGTGGAACATTGACATTTGGAAGAGATGTCACAGCTCTAAGGAGAAATGCCTGAGCTTCCCACAGCCAGATGATGGAGCAAGGGTAGGAGTCAGAGAACAGAAGCTCCTAGCCCAGATCTGTTTTAAAAAAGCTCACCTCAATTCTGTCTCTGCTTTCCCTTCCAATTTTTGCATATTGTTTAATTAGGTCAAAAACATTTCACATTTGAACAGTGCAAGCTCTGACCTCAGCTGGGGCCCTAAGCAGCACCACAACACTAAGAATAGCTTCTGCAATTTAAACTGAATAATATATGAATGTTTTCATAGTGGCTGGGAATGGGCTTTGAGAGATGTCACTCACTGGAGCATGCATTAGTGCTCCAAGATTAGGGAGACGAGGACCGCCTTGCTGCATCCAGCAGGACTGTGTGAGAAGGGAGGGCAGAGGCATCACTGCTTTGAGAACAGGGCCTTGGGAAGTGGGGGCTCCTCAGCGCTGCCATGCTGAGAGGGTGCTATGATGGGGACACCCCTTTGGCCTTGTTATGTTCTTCTGGGTTGCCATGGTTTAGTGGTTGCCCTGTGCTGGCTACCAAACATTAAAAGTCTCGGCTGGCTTCTATCTTTTTATTTGGTTTCAATGCATGAAGCTAAAATAATTTGCCTAAGCATTATGACTGGGGAGAGCATGCAGCATCCTGGGAAGCACCACCACAGTTTGGGTGTACCTCCTCAGCTGGTGCCAGATCCCTTTCACCATTTGGAGTGCCGAATTTGGTTGTCTCTGGCACATTGTGCCATCCAGAGACCGGCTGGCATGAATATGATGTCCCCAGTTCCTTCCAGCTCAAGGAAGAGCTGGGTGTTTATCACCTCCTTTGGAACAGAGTGATATTTCCCTGTGAAGGTTATATTATGGCTTCTCCCTATCTCACTGACCCAACTTCTTATAAATTTCTATGCAGCTGTTCCTCTGTTAATCATAGAATGACTTATGTTAGAAGGGACCCCAAAGACCATCCTTGCCATGGGCAGGGACACCTTCCACTAGACCAGGTTGCTCAAAGTCCCATCCAACCTGTCCTGGAGCACTTCCAGGGATGGGGCATAATATCTATTTATTGCTTTGTGCTTGTATCAAGGAGCTCTTTATGCTCTTTCTCTTCTGCACTGCACTTGCACTTCCAGATGCTTGCATTACAGCATCTGGATCATGAGGGAGGTCCTTTGGTGCTACCATACTGGAAATAATAAAATTTTTTGAAAATAATATTAATAATGATATTATTCCCAGTAATTCCAAATGAAGGCTGATATGTAAGTGACAGAGCTCTCACACTTGAGCAACACACTTCACTGCATGTTTCATTTCAGGAAGTGAATCACCTAATTTTTGTCTGCACAAGTCTGCAAGGGGCACATGTATTCTCAATGCCTTTACAGACTTGACTGGTGTTTTCTAAAAACACCTTTTCTGTTTCAAATGTTCTAGTTTTTATCAATACCTCCAGCTTCATTAAACTGGCTACAGAGGTCTGCCTGCGTAATGTTTTTTTCTTCTGGTTGAACATAAAAGTTTAATTAAAACCACTCTGAGAAAATTGGGAGCAGGTTTGCAGTCAGGACAGACTCAGCTGGAGGCCTTTGAGGCTTCATTGCAGAACCTGTCAAACTATTGTCAGCAGCTGTTTATATGATGTTCTTTGGTGTGCCACTGGCTTATCTCAGCCTCTGAAAAAACACATGAAAAACCAAACCCTTCTCAGCATGTTTCCAGGTTATCAGTTTAATACTGAAATTTCTTGATGGCTCAACAGGTAGCAGTTAGACCATCTGCAAGGAAAAAGCTGGGACAACTTGCCTGTATGATTAACTGTGAGCAAGGGCTAGAAGGGTGCTTCCTGATGGATAAGGAGACTGGCAGCTGCAAGAGGGGCTGACAGACTGACACCACCCCCCCTCAAGGTTCTGCTTGGGGGGAATCTTTCTCACAGACAGATCATAATTGTGAATCTACATAATTGTTTCTTACATGTAGAAAAAAATCTACTGATACTGTCTCTTTTTGATGTCATCTAGTGCTCTCACTCATTGATTCAAGGTCTCACTCAACTATTAAAAGTGATTATTGCATTGCTCCCAAAGGGTAGTATATTCTGCCTTTGTCTTGGTTTTACTGCCTTTCACTCCAGCTTGACTCTTGGCATAATTTTGGCAAGTAATTTTATTTTATTGGAAGTTTCAAATTACAGTTAAGCACTGAAATCCTAGAGACCCCTCTCTATAAGCCCTTAGTAGACAGAATTCCTGTTAAAGTTAATAAAAATGCTGCCTTTGCACCCCAGTTCAGAAAAGCATATGGGCACAGCAGCTCCAGTTTGGTAAACTTGTTTCCTGATATGTATGTACTCCAATGCTTTGCTGTACAAGAAACCTGCCTGACAGGTGGTTATGGTGAATAATCAAGGCACAAATGTTGTTCTGTGGTTGAGCACTGTAAACACTCATAAATCAGCACTTTAGAATGATTAGGGTCAGAAGGGACCTTTAAAGATCACATAGTACAATCCTTCTGCCTTAGGTGGGGACACTTCCCACTGACCAGGTTGCTTCAAACCCCAACCAGCCAGTCTTGAACACTACCAGGGACGGGGCATCCACAACTTCTCTGGGCAACCTTTTCCAGTGTCTCACCATCCTCACAGCAAAGCATTATTTCCTCATATGTAAAAGAAGTCTCTCCTCTTTATTTTAAAACTTTTACCCTTTATCCTATCACATGCCCTGGCAAAAAATCTCTCTCCATCTTTATAAACCTCTTTTAAATACCAAAGATTTGCAAAAAGGGCCTCCCCTTCTCTTCTTTAGACTAAACACCCCACATGTCAGTATGATTTGCAGTATGGGCATTACCTTACAGTTGGCTCAAAAATAACCTGCTTCCTTTGCAATAGTCTATGGGATGTAGAATGAGGCTAGAAGGAATACACAGAAAGTAGTTTGGATACTTTACCTGGGATGTGCCTCATGGGTTAAAAACTGGCAAACAAAGGCACACCATGCAATCACCTCTCCTACGTCACCTGTGCCTGTAGTACAGTCTCTTGTTCCTTTAACATTTTGGCCTGGAGCTTCCATTCTGCAGCTTGGTTCAGGAGCTGTGTTTTGGGCAACAGAGAGAAAATTGTTAGGTCCCTAGATTATCAGGTGGAAATCCTCATCCTCCAGCTACTCATGTTTCTGTGATAAGAGTGATCTAACTTTCAGGTGAATATAGTTAGAGTAGTTAGGTAAGGCAGACTGTTTAGTGTTATCCTGAGACATGGGACAGGCTATTTGCATTCCAAGGGCATATTTGAACAGGAGTTCAAGACCTACTTGGAATTAAGTGGGCTATAAAAAGTGTGCTATTTAACCACATCTTCAGCAGACTTCTAGAGAATGGTTATTATACTTTCTGGCATATTCATTTCAACACAGTTCCAGCCAAATTCCCATTCTTCAATGAATGGCAAATTTCTTTTTGCATTAATGACCATGAGTTAGCATGTGGGTATGGTCACAGTCAGACCTGCATCAAAAAATCGGAGTTTTCAGTAAGCCAGTGCATAGTTAATGTCATACATTTGCTGCTGTCTGTTATCTTTGGGCTCTGTTTGCAATGACAAGTGGAGAATTCCAACTCAGGGTGATAAATGTCTCAGTTTAAGTAGGCAGCCCAAGAGGAGCTTGACTGCAGTTTCTTTCCTGGCTTCTCCTGGGAAGGTGTGCTTCCCTACTCCACAGTGTTTGGCAAAATCACATTCTGATATGCAGGCTGCAGATAAAACAGGTGGAGGATTGGTCAAGGCTGAACAAACTGTAGGAGTGAGGTTTGCAGAGACCTTTCCTGGCTACAGTTCTGAGTCTGCACTTCCAAAGTACACAGTAATATTTTAGCTATTGGTTTAATCTGAAAGCAGGAAACATTTACCAGAGTGTTAAAGAAATGTCCCTGTCGTCTACCAAGCATTTATAAAGTGTTTTATTAGTCAGGCCAAATATATTTTAGAAAAAGAATGCTAATGATAGCTTGAGAAATGAGACATAAAGAAGTTATTTTACCACAGGATTTTGCTCTGTTGGATTAAATTGAACTTAAATTGTACTGTAAATTGTGTATAGAATAGCACAGCTGGGCTCTGAAAATATATCAATAATTTAAAGGACTGTGTACGTCAGTGGAACTTATACTAGGAGTGAAAGGTAAGTAGAAGCACATGCAGAAAATGTATTTGATACTTTTGATAAAAGTAAAAACTTTTATTCTAACAATTTTATTGGAAATAATACATGTAAACTGCAAATACCACCTGGTAAAAGAGATGAGGATGAACCCTAAAATGCTGAAGGTCTCCAGCTGTTTGGCACAGTGATTATTGGAATTAGACTTGCTGCATAAACATATGTATATTAGCTCTAAAAAAATATTTCTTCAATCAATTCGACCCTTTGATTTGGACCCACTGAATTTATACCATCTAAAATTTCCTAAACAAGAATGTTTTCCAGCTCAATTATGAAGAAATGACATGTTATACTTGTATTATACCTGCCTCTTAATATTTAAGAATTGAATTTGATGTTTGATTCCATGGAGATAAATCAAGTTCTTTAATTCAGATATTGTTGATTAAAATTTCAAATAGGATATGCCATGGCCAGTAAAAAGAGTTGGTATGGGTTAAATGAGCATCAGTTTGTGCATTTATTTTCTCAGAAAAGGATATGCTTTACATGTACCAGAAAAAAAAAATCAATTTTTTAAAAGTTTGGATGAAATCTGGATTTTTAGGTTTCACCTTTCTTTGATATCTAATTTTTAGAGTGTCTTTTAGAATTTATAGGGCTTGAATGATTTAATGAAGAGTACTTTGAAAGCCTTCAGAGCTACCCAGTCCCTAGACCAGTCATTGCTTCTAAGAACTGGACTTTTATCTGAATCGCTTTAATCTCAGCTAGGGTTACCTCCATACCCAGTGTGACTGGAATAATGAAAAAGTCCCACCTCTTGCACCATGTCTTTGGCCAGAGCACAACAGATGGGCAGAGAAGACAAAGAAAAGTTGCTTCTTTTGCCTCTTAATGAAATCTCTCTCTCTTATTGACCCATATAACTTCTGCAATCAGCAAAAATCCAAGAGTTAATAAACTCTTCTGTAATGGAAGCAAGCCACAGAGAGGCTTGCTCAAATTAGCACACGTTCTTATACAGCCTGAAGTCATCTCCAAACACCAAGCTGGGAGAAAATGAATCAGAACTGATACATTTATTAATAGACTATGAAGTGGTAACAAGGAGGCTGAAGTATCCAGAAATGAATAAATATTGCATGTGGTGTTTACAGAGCAGCACTTTAGTGAAGGGTGGTGATGCTACACTCTATTATTAGAACTATGATAGCTGCTGGAGGCCCAGACAGTCACAGGGGCTAGCTTAGTGAAAATTAAGCTTCTCTTTTTGCTGTCAGACTCTGTAAATTCCAATTATGTTGTGCTGACCAGTTGTTGGATAGTGATAAAATTGCATCCATAGGTTAAGTTGTCCCTTTGTGGAAACCACACATTAGGAACCATTGCTGCTTCAATAGGGAATTGCATTCTTTGATGCATGTGTAGAGTGAACTGTGCAAGCAATGAGATGACCTCCTTTTGAGGTGTACAGGCTCTGCAAGAGGGAATGTCTGTCTCTCATTGTCTGAGGAAAAGAAGTTTTGCATAGGGGCAAAGATTACCACATGGAAGAAGTGCATGGGGAGGCATCAAAGTGAGCCTTCAAAGAGTAATCAAATAGATAAAAGCATACAATAATTTTCATTTATGAACACTTGCAAAATCCTGCAGCAAAGGTCATGCACAGGGATGACAAAATCCTATGGATAGAAAGGTTCTCAAAGCTGTTCTAACTCTGCACATTACTGAGCTGGAGAGATTTACAGCTAAGTGAGAGAACTCCATCAAAAGCACCTTGGATTCATACATACATGTATATACATTACTCCCACAGACACTAGCACAATAGCTGGGTGGGTGGGACTAAGAGCACATCAATAGGATGGAGGTGGGAGCCAAGTGTAGGCCAGCTCTCTAGGTGCTGGGCTACCTGTGATGAATTGTGACATGCCTAATGATGCCTTGACTCATTGCATGGCTTTTGGCCTTAATTTCTGCAGCTAAGTCTACCTTGCTTGGAGGTGATGTTAGCCATACATCACCAGACTACCTCAAGGACAGGATTTTTAAGCATTTATTTGGACGATGGGAAAAATATTCTTTGTACACTATGCATACCATTATACACCCACTGTGTAAAGGTTTTGTAGCTTGTTTTCAAACCTGTTGTTTCTTACACACAGCAAAGCCCAAAAGAAAATCTTCTCTCCCACTTGTAGACAGTGATGTCTTTCAGTGCTTTAAAAGAAATGTAAATACCAATTTTGTGCATACCAGATCTGGATAATACATACAAAGAAGTTTTGGCTAAAACAGGGACAGTCACAGATGACAAGCAGCCCCAGAATTCATGTTCTGAGAGATGCAGCATGGAAGATCATTGACACAAGGCTGTATATGCCAGTTTTCCACAGAGCCAATGCCTGGTCTTTTATATCTTCTGTTTTGAGATTTTTTCCCCCCCTCAGTATTTGAAATCTGGTACTCATTAGCAGAACTCCCAGTGACATCAGTAAAGTAAGCCCATATTTGCTTTGCCATTGTAAGTTATTTCTTGGACATCTGGAGATTTCTGGAGTTTAAATCTGCCAAGAATCCAAGGTAATGAATAAAATTTTGGGGTTTGGCTTTTTGTAGGTTTCAGAGTGAAGGAGAATAAGTCAGTTGGGCTACAAATTGTCATGCAATGATATGCAGATTTGCACAGAGAAGCCCCAGCTCATTTTCACCCTCACTCTTTAGCAGGGAGTAAAGCTGAGCAGAAGTGGGTGTTCCAGCTGCAAGATAAGTGCAGAGAAAGAGGATAAATGTCTTATGGGCTGGTTTTGGTAAGAGATGTATGCTGTGTTTCCCCTGTGCTCTAATGACAAGTCTTAGAGCCCCATATTTTCATCTGTTTTGAGTATTTTAAGATACCCGTTAGTGCCATGCTTGTGCTAATATATCTATTTCCAGATATGGGGAAGGGATAAACGTCCTCTCTTTATAGAAATCTCTCATGCTGCTCCTGAGTTAGCTGGAGGACTGGTGAAAACTAAAGCTTTCTTCCAGCTGATGAGAGCCTGTCACTCCCTCTGAGAGCTGCTGCCTCCACTGAGAAGAGGGACTACGTGCCTGCGTTGAACTCTGATCCTTTGTAGATGTGAGGATTGCTGTGAAAATACGAGGCAGTCTGAGAAAATTAATTTTAGTCTGATTGAGTCACAAAATGTGTGAGACTACAGATGGAGGAGTGCCCTCCTTCCATCCCAGCTGTGCCTGCAGAGGACATCCCTCCTGTTTTTCCCTGTCCCCCTGCTAGAAATGTCCCTGCCTCCAGAAAGGGAGGAAGAGCAGACAAAGCTGCTAAACGGATCCAGACCCTGCTTGCCTGAAAGAGGCACTGGCAAACCAGTGCAGGGAGGGAAACAGTGAAGGGGAGGCTTTGTAAGAGCAAATGGCTCCTGTGGATTTCTCCGCTGGCAAAAGTGCATCCATGGCAGGATGCCTGGGGACCCTTGGAACCTGGGGGAATAGCAGCCTTCAGCCATTTCACTTCAATCCCACATTCTTGGTCTCCTCTCTAATGGTTTAGATATGTGTATTCATTGTGTGGGGAGATGAAGTATCAAGTACCAGAGACAACTGAAAACCAATGGCACCACCTGACCCAACATCACGATGCACCAACTGCACAGTAACAGTGAGTTAGTTGAAGCAGTGGGCTCTAACCGCTGCTCTGCAGCATGCCTCTAAAACTGTAAATGCCAATGAAAGCAGCCTTTCAGAGGCTGTTCCTTGCATTGAGCTCTGATGGTACCTATGAAAACTTCTCAGCTACTGTACCCCGGATTGGACCTGAATATGTTAGTGAAATAGCATGCAGAGCTTGTTTTGGCCAAAGCTAGATAAAAGACAGACAAATTAGAAGGATAGATACATACATATTCCTTCTCTTTCTGGTGTCGCTCCTCAGCTTCCTTCATCATTTCCTGAGACTGTTCCAACTTGGCATCCACCAGTTTCTGTTGAAGTTCTCTGTGCTTAAATATTTTGTCAAGGTGCTGTAAAAAAATAAATTCTGCTGAATGTGCAGGTTTAATTATCTACATAGACCTTCATGCTTGTACATGTACAGCTATTTACAGGAACACTTAAAAGACAAAATCATTGCAAAACAAGAAGACACTCAACCCATTGCAATTACTAAAAAGTTACAGCTCTGATAAGAATAAACTGTGCCAGAATTAGCATGGGAAGGGAAACTGGTGTACATTACAAATTTTGATTTATTGTAAGAAAAGAAAAGCCTTAACATCTTTGCCAGTTCTATGGTCTACATATACAGTCATCAGTACAATCTAGTATGACTGAAGATCAAATAATTGCTCATCAATAATAAATATGCTGGGGACACACTTTTATTTAGCTGTTAAATGGCCATTGCATCTGAGCCACAATGTGGATGATGGTGTAGACACATTGCACCTGCAGTATTTGGGAGCATGTGCACAGCTCACAACATCTTCTGTGTCAATACAAGCCCAGCACATCCCCTTTGTTCTGGACACACCTGCACAATGGAGGGCCTGGGTGACAGGACATGAGTGGGGATCTGGAGATAAGACCAAACAAACCAGAGTCCTCCTCTAGCCTGTAAAATGTCTGCCTTTAAATTTTACATTTAAAATGTAAAATGGTGACTTTCAGGAGATAAATGTTGCTGATAGCCTTCTTCACTCTTAATTCACTTAGATAAAATTCATAGGAGCAATTATTCCGTGTGTGTCCCTCTGGCTTACTTTTTCTTCTTATAGACACCACAAGAGAAGAGTGTACATTTCCTTCATTCAGTATAGGAATTCATACATGATTCAAGAGATTTGGAAAAGCAGGTATTGTATCAGTCATTCCAGAGTGTAAAGACAGATAACTTATGTTTTATTCAGTATGATAATGTTGTCTGATTGCACTGAGACTCACTGTAAATGTATTTAGAAACTGTAAAAAGACCCATTGTAATATTTGTTGATGTTTATCATAAAATTTAAAAAATGGTAGTTTGGGATTTTACTGAAGGATTTTTTCTGGTATCAAAAAAAAAAAAAATCTATTTCCATTCATTTCCATTCAAAGGGTCTCCTTTATCTGTCATCCTAAATTTAGGCTTTTGGTAAAGGGTCAAATAGTTTACATCAGAGCCCTTCTCAGCAACCTGCTTCTGGAGGGAACAAAAAATATTTGTTGTCAGCTGCAGAACAGGCTGTCTAAAGGAAAGGGAGCTGGGTTGTACTCAGTGGGAGCTTAATGGGAAGGAGGAAATAGATGCTGGGGGAGGTCCCCAGGGATTTGGAGGAGCTGTGGCGGGGTTGGGGCAGCTCAGCAGACAGCTGGCACATCTGGCTGCTTGGGTGCCTCAGCGCCTCTCCCCACAGCGGCAAGGCTGCCGCGGCTGCCACGGGCGGGGCGCCGTCCCACACAGTTCCATACCGCAGAGACCGCAGGGCTTGCTGCGGGCACAGTGCTGCTCAGAGGGCAAAGCATGGTGGGGGCTACCCTGTGAGACAGCCGAATGATGGCCAGGCTGCTGGCAGTGCTTTCTGCTTCCCCTGGGACAGCCGGGTGTGCTGCCCGAACCAGCCGGCTCCGGGGCACTGCTCACCTCTTCCCGCAGCTCATACTGGTCAATGATGCTCTTCAGCTTCTCTGCCAGCTCCGTGTTCTCCTGGCAGAGCTTCATGTTCCTCTCACTTTGCTGCTCGATCTGAGCCTGGATTTCACTCAGTGTGCCCTGGAAGTGATTAGTTATTTCTTTCCTCTTCTCATCTTCCTCCCGTGCCCGCTGGATTGTTTCCTCCTGTTGTTAAATGGGAGAGAACACAGTAAATGAGAGGCATAATAAGCAGTTCCTGAAAAATACTGTTTCAGAGTCGCACAAGGCTTCCCTTTGAAGGATTATATGATTATATGTGTTTGCATTCCTCTTTGGAGATTTTCTTGCTTTCATCTGCTCCAGCATTATACATGATTCTAAATTTACAGAGCAAATTACACAGTGGCCTTGAAAAAAATGGGGAACTAAGAATTTGCATTTATAAGATGGATGCAGAGCAGAGCTTCAGGTCAAAGCAAACCTGAAGGAGAGGACATACGTCCATGTCTTGATTCATGATACTGCATCGCAGCTTTTTTTTTTTTGGAAAAAGATATTTAGTGGAAACAGTCAAAAGCCCTTTTATAAAAATTTTCTTTGACTGAATTAAAAAATCACCTTTTACAATGCCTCGTTTTAACAAGGAATCTTCATATCAAATTCATGGCCTTTGGGATTTAAATTTTTAAGATAAATCCATCACTTGCTGAAGAATCCCTTCCAATTCATCAATTTTCCTTCCCTAACTTTTTACCTGACATGAACATTTTTACTAATTTACTAGCTAGTGAATTCAAGGAAAGCTTTAAAGTTGTTTCCCACAGAATCAAAGCAGACATTCAGATTTATTTTTTTTCCCTATTGCTGAAGTTCTGTTTTAGATTTGTTTATACAAAAGGCTATGCAGAAAGAATCTGGATTCATTGCTTTGGATCCAGTAATGCAGACAATTTTTATTCTTTCTTCATTTTCTTCCAGGGCAGTCTGCCCTTCTGGGGGATGTAATTCTGATATAGAATTGCTAGACCATATCTGCTGTAGTTACAAATCAGGCCAGGACCGTGTTAAAAACTCTACAGCATGCAAACGGCATACTCTAATAAGGTTTCAACTAGCATAGTAATTTGCATAAAAATCTCTGCTAACACTGCATATGGATATTTTCTATAAATATATTTGAATAAAGCCTTAGCTGACTCTAATAAGGTATAATTTGTATCATGAATGTGACATAGCAGGTGTTGATTCAGGCCCTTCTCATAAAGTAAGGTGAATACCAAATGACCCAATTTCTGCTTAGCATGCACAACACGAGCCTGATCTAGGACAGCTGCTGTTCAAGGTAGGGCATATTTGTCCTTTTGCTGTCCAGGGAGTGACAGGGAGGCCAACACCTTGGATGATGGGAGGAAAGCAATGGAGCCATCAATAATACCCTAGTGCATAGAAATTAATGATACCCTGGTGCACAGAGCCCTGCTGTGCTCTGCACTTCACACAAGAACCTGTGTGTGTATTCATAAAGAGTAATACAAAGTGTGAGCCCAGAAGGACTCTCTCTCCTAATAAGAAGGAAAAATTTCATGTGGAACTAGGCAAATGACTTGGGAGTTAGGTCCTGGTTCAGTACCTGGCTTGGAAATTGGACATACAAAATTTGCAGCAAGACGAAAGAGAAGGTCTTCAATTTTTTTTATCAGTTGGTGAGAATGACTTTGAAACATTTTGCTTGACCAGCAATTGAGCTATTTGTAGGTATTTTTTGTTTAAATCCTTTTAGCAGTAGAATGAGCTTCCAAAGTAGAGTTTAAAATGCTGCTCAGAAGGTGTTTTAAATCTATTGCTTTAGCATTCCCAAAAGGAAACATTTATTTTTCTTTTGAAAGGGCATGTTTGCAAACAATATTGTCCTTTTTATTTTTATTTGAAACTTTTTCCAAATTTGACCTGAATTCCTAGGTAGTTTCGATTAAGTCAGAATTCCATTTTATCTCTAATACACTGTTTAAAAAACTCCTCATGCCTCTCCACTACATAGGTGCAGCCCTGAGCAGGCAGAAGAGTGCAGGTGCTTCACTTCCAGAAGTCAGAGTGAGAATTTGAACTTGCATGTCTGAATTCCTCTTTCTATGGTTTCAAAACATCCTTCCTCAAAAACATTTCATTGTTATAACATAGGTAGCCTTATAACATATCACTACCATGATTTAAAGCTCTCCAGAGTAGTAAGTCCATATGAATATAAACCAAAAAAGGTGGATTGTGCATATGTCACACCAAACAGTTCTGTTACAAGGTGAAATGAGACATCCTGAGACTACCAATCACGTAAATGTAAAAAACCCAACCCTCTGCATACGTGTTACTCAGATGATCTTATTTCCTGCTCTTCTGAGGTAGAAAAATGATACAATACAGAGACAATACAGAGATTCATGGTTAAAGACACTGACCCAGCAAGCATTTATTTGCAGGATGCAGGATTTCTCTGTATCTGTTCTGCTTTGGAGAAAAATATGCTTGAGAAGGATATTTGCTTGGGGATGGGGGCTGGTATGTGTCCTGGGGAGCTTCTCAGTCGCCCTCATTTGTTAAGTCCTTGAGATCCCAGTCACAGAACAAGGGTGGGTAGGAGTAAGGGGAACTGGCTGAGCAGAAGGACAACAGTGTGGCTACAGCACTAAGCAGAGACCAGCCATAAACTATTGTTCTCTTTTCTCTGTCCTTTCTGAACCTTTGCACTCCATGTTTACCCTTTCAAACATATGTTCTTGTCCTAGTGCAATACTGCTTTTGATCTCATGTTTTGCTGCCAAGTGTGTAAGAATGCATTGAGTAAAACCTTGTTAAAATTAAGACAAGATACTTTGCAATTTGGGATTTAGCACAGGAATGTGAGATCATTTGCGAACAGAAGAGTGTGATTGATGCTGGAATTGTTCTCGTGCCTCTCTGGGGCAGTTCCAGAAGACTATTGGTCTGCTGAAGCCATATCAGCCAAGATGATATGAGTGAGGAAACCTCTTTTCAATGAACTGTGCTCTTCATTCCCAGACACCATGGTCTGAGCCAGTTTGGAGCTGAGCCCATAACTGAAGCTGTTGACTTTTGTGACATTTGTATGAAAGTCATTGCTTAATGCCTGGTGGCAGGAAGGACGAGGGACCCGAGCTGTTCATGTACAAGATGCTAAGTAGCTACCAAACTGCCAGATAATTGGCAGAACATGAACTCCCTGCAGAGAAATGAGTTGCTTTTGCTCTTAGCAGAGCTGCTCTCTACTGCAATTCTGCTATTTAGCAAACCTTTATTCTGTTTTTCTTGGAGGGAGAATTAAACATCTATGTAACTGCAAGGAAATAATCAGAATAGCTTGACTGTACATAAATGAGAATTTGAGGCTGGTAGCCAATACTAACCAGAAATTTTTCTTCTCTGTGGATTTTCAATGCATCTCTGCATTGCATATTCATCACCACTTGGCTGCACGGAGCTGCAGTTAATGGGAATTCCACACACCAGATGAGTGAAGATGACATTTATATGACATGATGTGCATATAATTTACCACATGGTAAGTCAGAGGGGGTTTCTGATCTGGGCAGGCCAGCTTTCTCCTTTGCTATTGAAATGACACAAACTCCTAGCTTCTATTTTCCACGTTTTGAAACATAATCAAACTGCTAATCCCAAGCACTAAAAAATATGAATCTCTGTCTTGCCAAAACCAAAATAAAAATATTTAAGCATAAGATTTTAGAAATACCATTTGATGGATTTTCTGGTTTTGGGCCCTCTCAGTAGGGTCATAAGTAGAAGGAAATTACACTAATTTAAAGAAATAGAACATGAGTTTCTGGACATTCACAGATTTCCAGAAGCATAAAGCATAAAGGCAAGTATTCCAAGAACTATACTAAAATTCTTAGAGAGACAAAACTGGATAAAGATAATGAATGCCTTTGTTTATTACTTTATTTCTCATGTGTTCTGCAAGTGTATTTTGTCTTACTATCTTAATTAATTTTGGGGTTTTTTTCTACACTGATAGCATGGGAACCAGAGAAAAGAAAGTATTCTGGGTTTCTTAAAAGGTCTCCAATTTCTCAGAAAGAAGTGATGAAAATTTGAACACTTCTTCCTCATACCAGATCATCTTGAGCATCTTCCCTGGCTCACCTGGCAAAGATACACGATAAAAATAAGAACTGAGCCTGAAATGTATAGGTTTATTTAGAAAACATAGTTACAAAGTAAAGCAGTCCAACAGGTTGTTGAAAATATGTTGAAAAGAGACTTTCCTAATTGTAAAGATGAAATGTGAAAGGAAGTATTTATATACAATGAGAATGGAAAAATCATGCACTCTAGTAGGAAGATTAATAAACATAAAGTAGCTGGGAAACTGTATGAGGAATTCAACAACATTTTTTCCAAATATGTTTTCCAAATAGAATTAGTTTTTCTAAATGCTCCAGTCTTCACTGATTTGTTCCACTGATATGATTTGCTTAGGAATATCAGTTAAGGCTATGCAAAGCACTGTACACTGTATCCTTAATTCACTTTAAAACTGGCTTGTATTTCTTTTGAAAGATTTTACCCACAGGTGGCCTGGTAAATCACTGTGGATCAATATTGAGGAATAGCTCAGGTCTAATACAAATGACAGACACAAATTTAATTTTCACTACCAGTTCTGTGCGACTATAAGTGAGTACAGAGAGATTTGCTTCTAGCTTCCCTATGTGTTAAACTGCTTTTATCTTCTACTAGGGCACAGTTTGAGTGTACGTGTGACTATTCCCTCTCCAAGCTGTATTCTTACCAGCACACAGTGAAAGCCAGAGCAAGACCTTGAAGGCCCACTCCTGAACCGGTGGAAATGAATGAAAATGCACTACCAGTAATAGAGGTTATATCAGGTGGAATTCTTGCTGCTGACAATTCCTATGTGTAATTCCATACATAACTATATCCCCATAAAGAAAGGGTTTAAACAGATCAAAGCAGAGGCCTTTGGTATACTAATACCAACACCATCACTAACATGCACTCAGAAAAAAAAGGATGATCACAACAGAAATTCTTGAACATACATTTTTTAAGGAGCCTAATCATATTATAAATTTCACATTTAAATTGTGTGATGCACCAAGCAACTGGCAGACATGGTGTATGGATCCCAGCATTTTGACACTCCTGAAAATTTTCTCTTTTAACTGATTCTCATAATCCAAACAACTTCCACAAATAATGTTTCCATTCTTCCTGTCTTGACATTTGGTGTCTTTAGGCAAATGTCCTGATTGACTGACCCTCATAAATCAATTGAAAAAGTCCAAGTGCTCGAATTACATGAAAACACCCACCAGCCTCCTGTGAGTCCACTGGAGCAAAGCTGGCATTCCTGTGGTTCTGTCCATGCACGTGCATTTGCATCTGCACTTTGAGGGACATGGTCTGTAAGCCCTGCTGCTCTCCTCTGCACTGAGCTCCCTAATAATGCAAGGAGGGCTTAGAGCTAGTGTGGGCAAACCCAGTGTCCAAAAGTGCTGGGATATTTCCAAATGAGAAACAAAGGGGTCTTGGTGTAAATGGACCTCAAGATTAGAGTGTATATATAATTATTACATATTGCATGTGCAGATGCAAAAGTTCCTTTGATTTGGTGCTATAGGGAGATGGCAAGATGTCAGCATCATCTTTCCCCTCACTGCTGGTTGCTGTGATAAGGCTTCCACTCACCTTGAGGTTCTTGTTGTGTCTCTGGAGCTCTCGGCACAGGCTCTCGAGCTTGCTGCGAGCGAGGATGGCTCGGCTGTGCTCACTCTGCAGCTGGTCCTTCTCCTTGGTGATCTGAGCCTGTCTCTTCTGTAGATACTTCAGCTTTTTCTGCTCAGCACGATGTTCTTCAAGCTGGGCAAAACAGGGATTAAAACAGGGAAACATTGATTAAAATGAAACAAAGAGGGATAGAAAAGAAAATAAAGTGAGCTCTTTTGGTTTGGGGAAAGTCTTCACTCTTTCTTAACTTCTTAGGAAATCTTTTATATTTACCAGCACTAATGTGATAGGAAAGAGGAACCTGGATATTCCCAAGCCTGCTTGCTGCAACAGTCCCAAGTGCGCTATAGTGTGGGTGGGTGAACATAATTTTTAACATTCTTGTCACACCATTTTAGCTCTTCCTTCTTTGTTTTGAATTTCTTTGAAGGACATCTGTGAGGTTTTTATTTTTGTTTCAACATTTGGAACTAGAGCAGTCAGTAGTGCTTTATGTGGTGAGATTTCTCCAGATCATGAGGAGATACAGTAGTTGCTCATTCTATTTTATTTTTCAGTTTCCAGAAAAAGAAGCAGTTTCCTAAATATCCAGGAACCTGCTGGACAAAACAACAGAAGAGGTGCTGGAGATGAGGAATGCTGTTCATGTAGGGACTTTGTTGCTGATGGAGGACAATTCTCTTTCGAGTAGAGTTTCCCAAAATGACATGTGGCACCTCCTTTTGCCAGGCTCCTCTGGCTCATAGGACCATGTGAGAGCATCTGTCAGTTGTGTTTCTGAAGTTTCTGTCATCAGTGAGGGTGGGTCATGGTGCATCAAACCTCTTTTGGGCTCTTTGCCTCCATATAATTCCTGGAGGAAATACAGACAGTCCCTGATGTTCCCTTGGGAGCCTGCTGTTCTGTGGGTACATGACTCCTGCCTTCCCTAGAAGGCTGGTAGGGAGCGGGGTGTATTTGGAGGGGGCAAAGAGGACCAGCAACATAATTACTATTAGCACAGTCTGGTTATTTCTTTTGATGCATGTCTATCACTGAATATTTGGAAAAAAAATCCTGTACTGTAAATTAATACCCTAACAATGAGGTCAAAGAAGTCTTTCACCTCTGAAGCTTTTAATGATTTCATCTCCTTTCCCAACACACAATAACCCTCCTCATTGTATCACAGATGTGCATACATTGCAAGATATTTCTGAAGTCCAGATGTTTTCTGATTGAAAAACAGTAGCACATGAGTTTAAACATGCGAACCTTAATAATAACAGTTGCTGTTAGGACTAAGTTATCTAATAATATGGTACCACTTGTACTAATTAACCCCAGTATGACTGGGAAAGTCTGTGAGCACTGGGGAATGATGTGCAACTCAAACGAGACAGTCAACAGCATCATATTTTACACTTTCATCTGTTTTCTGCAGATGTTCAGTAATTTATGCTTACAGTAGAGAGCTCTATGTATTATTAATCAAATCACAGCTAAGTGTACCACAAAACAATGCTCTCACCAGCTTGGAGTATATTTACAGTTTATTTCTAACTTTTAACATGTGTATTGTCTATTTTTTCTCCTGTAGATCACAATATGGGCTTTTGCATCTAATCAATCTGCACTAACTGAAATAATCTTTCTAGTATTGTACGAAAAGAAATTTCTTTTCTGTAATTAAGGCTGAGATCTTTTTCCTTCACAAGTTTGTATTTGTTCCCTTCCCCTTTCTGCTGAAAAACATAAAAAGTGTTCTTTTTACTTCATATTTTGCATGCCCAGCCTGTGCTTAGTGGATGATGATGTATCCAAATTTCATGATTCACTCAAACTATGCTTGAGAGGGGGGGCTCAGAATAAAGTTGGTCTTAATACTTATATCTCAAAGTTCTCAGGAATATCTAAGACATACTTTTGCAGTGAAAAAGGCACTGGTAAATAGGACTGCCAAAAGTGTCCCCAGTGAAAAATTTTTAAGAATAGTTAATGAAATAGAAGCTAAAATTAACTGCAAATAGAAGCAATTTTGATTTTTGAAAACTGTCCTAGAAAAATAAACAGTCAATTTAGGAAAGAAAAGTTTTATCTTGATCCCACTGTAGACAATGTCAGAGCTTGTCTTTATTTTTTAGCATATTGTTCTTGCACCCAGCACTTATGAGATTCTTAGGACCTCTGAAAATAATCCAGTTATAATCAATTCTGCAACAGCTGTTTATAAGCAAAAGCTGTTGTAAACCACAGTCTGCTTTACTAACCCAACACACTGGATTTAGTGAATGAGATGTTACCTGTTGGCGAGTAGCATGGCAGAGCTTGTGCCCAAGTGCCCGTTCCGCTTCCCCATCCCCACTGGTGTGGCTTCTACCTTCACCAGCCCATGCTCCGGCCTGCTGTGTACCCACAGTTGTACAGACTGTGCCAAGGCATGGGCTGGCATGGAAATAACCTTGCTGGGTGGCCTCTTCAGCTACAGTCAGCCTCAACTCTACTTGAAGTGGCGGAAGCACTGCCAAGCACCCAGCTCCATCACACGGCTACACCTTCTCCTGAGCTGTGCCGCAACAAGTGTTTGTGTCACCACACTGCTCACCAGACCAGGGAGCTGACCTGGCTGGAAAACAACTCAGCAAAAGCAAGACGTGATCCAAAGTGTGTGATGGGGGGACAAGAGGGAGCAGGGAGAGCGGTCACAGCTACAGCCAACTGCTGACAAGCCATTAATCACCATACGCCCCTCATCCGCTTCGAGTGAGCAGGGTAAGGCTGTCTCCAACAAGGTTTTTTTTGTATTTAAGGAATGATTTATTTCGGTGACATTGCACAGTATGTCAGAAACAAGTGTTCAATACTTTTGTTTTAGCACCTTTCTCCTGCATGGGCTACTGGCAATAAAGCCCCTGTTTTATACACTGCTGCAATGCCATTTGAATGCAGTAGAGAGTACTTTATAGAGGAATAAGACCTATTTCAGTTAATCTGTGAGCATGAAGTCCCTTTAAGCATAAGATAAACTATGAACAGCCTGAACCCAATTTACGAAATCAGAGGATTTTACATGAAAAATGGAAAGCAAAATTTTACTTCACATTATGATGAGACATGGACACATCTGTGCATAAAACCAATTAAAAAGTCAATGTTCTGATTTGTGCATTTTTCAGCACTCCACAAAGCGTAAAATGCTGCAGCCTTGTCATTTGTAAAATTTCCACAGCTTGTGGTCATACAGTCCTTTGACTACAAAGGAAAATATCCCTCCATCTGAAAATAACCCATCTTAAGTGTGGAAAGAACAGTCAGGTAGGTGGCATTGTTATAGGAGTGACGTTATGGAGTCAGGGGCTTTGACTCTTCATTTCATTGTGCTGTGGCTTCTCTTACGATTAGTCTCAGTTGTCTATTATCTGCTTCTTAATACAGGAAGTTTTATATTAAATCCTGTATTAATTTTATTTTGATGAAATCACCAATGCATAATTTAAAACAATACCCACAACAGGAACATGCAAAACTCCTTGCGGGAGGTAAAGGAGTCTAGACACCAGTCTCCAGTGTAGGTCAGTCTGGTAGATTTGCCTTTACGTACAGATATTCTGCCTCATCAACTTTCTGGCCCTAATCTTATTTTCCTCACTTTTTATTTTTTTTCTCTTTTTTACCCATAATTATCTGACCATGACAACTGTATTGGGATTCACTTATCAGGACAGACACTACTGGTATGTGAGGTTTAACCATGCTGCATGTCATGTATTTTTTATACCTTTTTGTATAGGCAGTTTGTACAGAAAAGAGCCAGCATTGTACTCACTAGTTCAGCATACTTCTTAAACAACAGGTCCAGCTTCTCTTCTGGAGTATTCAGCTTATTCAAACTTTGCATCAGTAGGGTGGCTTCTTTTCCTTAGAAAAAGAGGAATCAGAGATTTGATGCTAGAGGTAGTTTGTAGTTGATGTACTGTTATGAAATTGGTTGTTTCATGCATGGATCTGTAAAAATGCAGGGTGAAATGAGGCATTTTGGAAGGAAAGGAATAATTTTTGCTACAAATTTCTGCGTTTTTTTTTGCCCCATAAGAACAAACATGCTAGGACTTTTCTCCATTTCAGACCTCAGTAACGCGCTTTTTTTTCTAACAGAAGCATTGTCTGTGAAATGCTTTTGTTCTGTGTAATCTGATTTTTATTCAATGTTTTTGCAACATGATTAGGTCAGACACATGGCACATTTGACTGAACTAAGACAGAAAGGGCCTGGACCCCAAAGGCTCAGGAACAGCTCTCTTTTCAAGCAAAAGTTAATCAAGTCTGGTGTATTCATCTCCTTTGCTGATCAACCCTCATAAGACATCAGGAATATTAAGTCAGATATAGAGACTATCGTGTGGCAGTAATCAATCAGAGAGTGGTAGGTGCTGCCAGCCAGGTCTGGGCTACGTGATACTCATGTAAATCAGCTCCCTGGCTTGGTGGAGAAATCTTGTATTCCAGAGAGAGTCTAATAACTCCCTGGGCATGCAAAGCTAAATCACTGCACAGCCATTTAGGTATTGCTTCTCCTCTGATACCTCCTGGTTTTCATTTCAGCCCCAGGTATGAGCTGGAGCTTGAACACTGCTTGTTCATCAAATACCAAATATCCCTGACAACCCTGGAGATAAGGTTGCCTGTGGTCCCAGGGGCTTGGATATGCTTTTCCAAATGCTCCTCTTTCCTGAAACTGTGAGATAAAATTTGCTTTCTGCTTTGGGCTGGACGTTTTCTACTTCTATTCTAGTGCAGTCCAGGAGTACTGGCTCTGGAGAAAATCCTTTATTTCACAGGAAATTCTCTCTACAGCATTAGCATAAATAAGTGGAAGTGAGCTAAAATAAAATCCTAGTGTGAACTGTCACAAGGGCAGATGGAGAACTGTGTGTTGGTAGGGTTTTTACTGAGCTTGCTGAGGTACCAGTAACAGCACCAAAGCCAAGGCAGTAGAAGCTGAGGAATTTTCTTCTGGACATTCAAAGAAATTTTGAGGAAAAAAATCCATGCTGTGTCCTATGTTTAGTCCACTGTCTGTAAGAATGTCCTGTAGTGATTCGTTTACAGGCTTAGTCTGCATTTGGGTTTGGATTCTCATACAAAGGACAGGCACGAAGATTGGCTGGAGTTAAATGCAGGAAATAATTTACATCTACATTAGATGGGAATGTAACTACGTTGCTCTCTAGTGGCTGTCTAGCAGAAAGTACATGTTTACAAAAACTTGCTGAGACTTCTTTCTAGCTCAGCTGACAGCCCTACCAGGGCTGAGGTGTTAGAGAACAAATGTATTGGCTTATTTCATATATGTTATATGATGAGCCCAGGGGTTTACTAAATGAAAAATAACCTGGTCATAACAATAAATTTATTCTGCAGGTCCCCATGCCAAACAGTAGCACCCTTATTGTTGTTGTGACCAGTGAGTAGTCATATCTGAGCAGACAGGAGAAGAAAACATTCACTAAGGTACAGAGGAGAGGCTAGGTTTTCCTTCTTCTAAGTGACTTTGTGCAGTGTGTCATTGGACTGACAGCTTTGGCTAACCAATGTGGGCGGTCCAGTAATACATCAGTGTTGTGTGATGCAACTGTTTTTTTTAAAGAACTAATATCTGATATAGCCTACATGTTGGGTAGTGCCAAAAATAATTATCAGTTATAGAAAAGTTGTAATGGTCACTGTAATTTTCAGTGGTAGCTGGAAGACTCTATCATCCATACCAGAAACTTAACATGGTAAAGAGCAAGGACCAGGGAATTCTCACTTGTGTTTGCAGAAGGTCTGTGTGAATATGTAAATACTTACCTAGTCCCTTCAGGATTTTCTTCTCTAGCTTCTGCTCCTTGTTGCTGCTGGGCTCCTTTGCTTTGGAAGCATCTCCAGGAGGCAGCTTCTCTTTCTCACTCTCTTCATTTCCCTCTTCATACTCTGCATCCTCCAAGCTGCCTGGCTCTCCCTTCTCAGGCCTGTTGGTTCCTGTAGCAGTGCTTTCCTTCTCTATCAGGCTCGTGGCAGACCCGTAGGTTTTAATGATATCCTCCAGCTGCCGGCTCAGCTCCTCTGAGATGTCACACACGGCTGCTTCGGGCCAGGTACTTGGCTGCTCCATGGGGACTGCAGCAGGGGATGCCAGGCCAGGGGCAGGTTTGTCCCCACTCTGCCCCTTGATGTCCCGCCCAGGTGAGGTGGAAGACTGGTCATTCTCCATGCTTGGTGCAGCCCCTGACAGAAAAACAAATGGAGGGTTAATTTAAAGGCATAGAACTAGCTATATAAAGAATTAGCCATCAAGTTGTTCCCAAAGCTTGGCCAGCATGTGAGTGATTTTGTGTGAAATTTGGGATGGCAGCTTATCCATTGGTTCTGGCTTGACAAATATGTCACACTTAGATAAATAACCAAGGTGATTTGCCTGCAAAGAGGAAGGCAAATTATATAATATCCAAGAGAAAAGCCTACCCAAATATAACACTTAAAAATGAAAACCTCTTATTCCTACCGCCAGCAATGACACATGAAATGACACCCCAGTCACTCATACCATTTTCCTCCTTTAATAAAATATTTGCCACATGTTTACTTTTCTTGATCTGTTTACCTGCAACACTGCCTTCTGATATGGGCAGCTTCACTTCAGAGCTGCATTAGTTTAATTTCCTGTTTCTCTCCTGTTGACACATCTTAAGTCAATAATCACAAAAAATATTTTAAATTAAACTGGTGCACTGAAAATTGCACTGTGCCCTTGGAAAGCCCAGCATGGTGCTTGATCTACAAGTGACGTGGTTTGGTACTGTCACAATAACAGCAAAGAATAAGATTAACAGCTATAAACCACCCTTCTCTTGTACTTCCTGCAGGCTGCTGACAGCTTCTTTGACAAAGTACAAACTACAGAATAAATCACAATGAAATAAACCCAACCACACATAACATAGTTTGATAGTCCATGGTGTTTTGTGGGGCAAATTTCAGCTAATTTATTACCAGTTTGCGAAGGGAAGCTTTTGTTTTCTTAGGGTTTTGAGCAGCTGCACTTAGCCAGGCAAATACAGAGCCCCCAACATATCTGTGTTCCTGCTCTGGCTTACCCAGGACCTGGTAATGAGGTTGCCAGCAAGGGCAGCCTGGGCACCAGGAAAGTTCAGAGTAGTGAAGGCCCCTTCCCTCTCAGAGGGAGAGGGTGCTGGCACCTCTGTGTTGCCCTTATGAAGTAGTGCAGAGGTGTGGGGTGCACAGCTGGACCTTGATCTGCAACTAACCCCCACTACTGCTTGACTGCAGACTCTGTACTCTTTCCAGCCATGAGTCCTTTCTCTCACTGTTCCAGACTGATTTTTGTTCCTTTGCTTAATAACATGATTTACAATGGTGCCAGTGGGGAAGAGGGGAAAAGTTTACTTGGTTGGTTCTTTCCAGCATCTGAAGTGGTTGGTTTCTTATTTTTAAAAGATTTTTAAAACATGGAGCTAACTGGGAAGCATTTTGTTCCCTGTTTAAACAGGCTGTAACATATGTTTTCTATAGTGTTTAAATTTCTACAGCTTTCAAAACTGTAAACATGACCAGAGGCATTATATGATAAAGAGATGCCATTTACTGTAATAAATGACTCAGTGTTTTTCAATTCTTCTCAGTCAAAGTGATACTTGGAAGTGCAGTGATGGCCATCACTAAGGCAACACTTTTGAAGATTTGATTTTCTAGCTATATAACCAGGCTTGCAGATAAGATAGTCAAATGAGTTATCATCTCTCAAGCAAATAATTGAAAGATTTGAGTGGGTTCAGGAAGCACTTGAAAACTGTTAGCTATAAATCCATGCCCCTACAGTCCACCCATAGATACAACTTGCCAGCAGAAATGGTTCAGGAATGCATCTGGACTTGGTCTCACAGACCTGTCACACAATTGCGTCCCATTCTTTCCTCACTCCTTGTGGCATAGTCATTATATCACTGCAAAATAATTGTAAAATTACAGCAATCTGATTTCATATCATATTGAGTTTAATCTACATTGAAAAATTAGATACTATATGTGCAATTTAAGTAAATAATTCCAGATAGCACAAATTTTAGCCTCCTGTTTGTGATCTGTTTTAACTAGAGGTAATAAACTGCCAACTAATTCAAGGTCAGTAAGAGTATTGTAAAGGCTAAACTAGACACTCCACAAAATATGTGTTTATCTCTGACATGTTCAGGCTAGTGTTTACTGTTGCAATCATTAATTTGAGATAATTGGCAGTTGGCAATCAATCAGCTAGAAAACCCAGGACTACCAGTTCTTGTTTAGGCAGAATAAAACTCTCAGAAAGTATATCCCAATTCAAAATAGTTATTTTTGTAATATGTTCATCACAGAGGGAGAGCAGGACCGCAAAATGCTCCATTTCCAAATATTAACTTCTTTTCTGACTGTCTCCCCCTCTTTGTAAGAAGGTACAAGCTGATGTTCTCTCTGTACCCCGACTCTCCCCCTTGGCTGCCTCCCAACTTCATCACTCATGTGGTAGCACTGTCTGGCTAAAGGTTTCCTCTTCTGTGAATCACAAAGCACATCTCCAAATACTGTAGGCTTTAAAACAACTGTGGCAATTGATCTGTGCATGATGTGTCTCAGTAACAAAGGAAAAACATGGGTGAATGAAAGAGAAACCGGATGGTTAGAATCAAGGACACAAGATGTTTACAAGCTGGCCTTGCAGGAAATCTTCCCTAACATACATTCCTGGTTAGAAAGGGATTAGTTATAATCAGTCTGAAACCATGGCAATTCATGTCTGCTGAGTTTCCACCCACCAGCCCAGAATGGTGAGCAGGCAGGAACTCCAGAAATACACAGCAATGAACTTCTAACTCAAAGGTGCCCAGCTGCTGGGTCATACTAGCAGTTGTATTTACACACACAAATAATTATCCTAATGTTTTATTTTGTTCTTCCTCAGGCTAAACCAGAGGTCTGATAACTGCTTTCCAGCACAAACACAATGCCTGTGAAGACTTGTGTACCTTGTTTTGCACAGCAGCTTCTGCAGCGCTGCAGTTTATGTTGAGGGAGTCACAGCATCTGAGAGTTGCCTGCTGACAGCCTTTGATGCTGGGAGTTTTTACTGCAGTTAGCCCCAGTTGTCCCTTGTACTCCAGCCTGCTTAAACTTGATGTACGCAAGGAATTCTCCCTTATCGGGCCATAAAAGACTTTCGGTGCCAATTTCAGCATGACCCTAAGTGTTTACATTATACTATATCTTAAAGACAGTAATGCCTAAAAATTAGGTGACTGAGTCCAGAAAATGAATTCCTTGGTTTTTCAGACTTGCCCAATTTTAGACTGGCCACCTCTTCAGTTTTGCAACTCCTACTAGCATTACTGTTGCCTCCAGGCACCTGAATTTCCAACACAGCCTTACCCTGTTTTATGGTAAGGGGGAGGACTGGCTAGTCTGACTGAGTCTGAGCATTGCATCTTTTACTTTTTTCTCTTTTTGTCCTGCATTCCCAAATCCTGGACCTGTTCCACAGCTGTGAGATCAGCACCTTTCTTGGCCCTGGTGTTTTGGATGGAAACTTGATACTTGTGGTTGCTGTCTACAAATAGTCGCTGTGGTCCTCCTCTCCTTCACTGAGGAACACCCCCAAGAGTCAGAGGGCGCTGCTGCCTCCTCACTGTGAGAAAGACTCTACTCCATTCTCCTTCCTCTGTTAAGAACTTGGGATAACTCAGGACAGAAATGGAACTTTCAGCATAGCTGAGCACACAGCATAGCCACAGCTGCACCCAGAGGCAAGAGCAAAAAGGTGTGTGCCTCAGATCAGTCTGGTTACATGCTGAGTTTGTTTGTCTGCAATTATATCCCTCAATATTTCACATTTACAGCACAATTTGCCTTCACTGTGCCTTGAAAACAGTCAGTATTTCCAAAGTAAAAGGTCAGTAGGCAAGGGCCAATGACTGATTTAGCAGAGCTGCAATAGCCATCCTGCTGCTGGGAAAACTGCTCCTGTGCTGGGGTGTGCCAGCCCACCTCTCACACTGCTGGGAGCTGGCTCTGCTGCCCAGGCACCCTCCTGGCACGATCAAAACACAAATTAAACATCTTCTTCTTAGTTTGTCTTGCAGGCTGCCTTGAAGACTGTCACAGAGTTTTGTTTAGCTTTTATAAACAGTGTGCTTCCCCTTCCTTCTCTCGCTTCCTGATTTCTTTCTTGCAGCTTGAACTTCTAGAGGGTTTACAGACTGGTCTATATTTAGCTTTTGCATCCCCATGTATTCAGCAGAAGGACACATGGCACCTGCTCTGCAGCCAGGAGCTATTTTAAGCTCTTCTAAAATCGGTGATGGTATTTAGCACTTTATGCTCAAAGTTCACATACACACACATTTCTCTAAAACAAAGCTTTACATATATTTGCACCAGCCAACACATGCTGATAAAATCTGATTTTTAATCTTCATATAACACCAGAATGGTCTGCAGTGACACCTCAAAGCAGCAAACATTAAACTCTGGAATTGCCCCAGCTACTGTATCTCCGGTCACCCTCCAGAAAAGTACAAGTACCTTCTTACAGTCTAGATAGACACTGCCCTATGTGTTACTTTAGAAAGCAGAGATAAAACCAGCTGTATCAGCTACCCACTGCATTTGAATAGCTTTATGATTTATGTGCAATTTTCTAGTACAAAACTGAACAAAAGTTTGGAGGTTTTGTGGCAGTTTTCCATACAGGCTCAGAACCACACTTGGAGGCTTTCTGAAGCCTCCTGCCTCACCGCTCATGTGGCACCTGAATCTTGACCACTGTCGTAGCAGACCATGCATGGCCCCCAGTCTCAATTCAACACAAGCGCTACCAAAGTAATCTTAAATTTCTCTGATCACTCTTAAGACAAGAATTTCTTACTTTCACCAACAACCTTGGACACCTTCCTGATTTCCTCAGATGTCACATGGTGCCCAGACTTTCCTAGGGCTGCTCCTAGAAAATGCAGGCTGACGCTCCCAAAGGGAAGTACTTACATTAAAGCCCTTGTGCCATGTCACCAAGCAGTGACAGCAAGGAAGGTGTTCATCAGACTTACCGGACCAAAGAGAAGATCTGAGCAGAGGAAAAAAGTCGGGCAGAATGCTCAGACAAGGGCACGCCAGCAACAGGTTCTGTAATCCTGTCGCTGAGGAAAGAGGGACGGGAAGACCAAGTGAGGAGGGAAGGACAGAATGACACAGGAGGAGCAAACAGTGCAGGGACTGAGTGCGAACTGTGCAGGGACCGTCTCTGATAGGCGCAGGGGAAGCTGCCTGCTGGCTGGCAGCATGAGCCAGCTATGTTGGCTATTCCCTGCTCTGACAGAGATAGCACGAGAGATTAGAGACTTGGACCCTCAGAAAGAGAAAATAAAGGAAGGATACTTACACAGCTGCTACCCTTCAAATTTAAGTCTTAATCCCTCAATTACTTCAGGCATTGTGCTGTGTGAAATTTGTCTGTATTGACAATGGATTGAACGAATTTGGTTGAATTTTTCTGTGTCTACCACAAAGACTGGGATGGATTTCCACAATGTGAACTCCCAGCTGTGACTGCCCTTTGCAGTCCAGGATTTGGGCAGGATTTGTTAAAAACAGACTGATTCTTAATCATAGACTCACTGGCTGGAAGAGACCACAGGATGTCTTTAGTTTAAGCTCTTGCTTGAGGGAAGCTCAGCTGTGATCTCAGACTAGGTCTCTCAGGGCTTTAAATTAGTCTTTAAAACCTCTGTGGATGAAGACTGCATGACCTCCCTGGGAAGCCTGTTGTCTGGCTTGACTGTCAGACACTGAAAAATTTTCTCTTTCTACCTAGTCTTAACTTCTGTTGTTCCAGCTTGTGCCTATTGCCTCTTGTCTTCCCACTTTACTCTCCTATAAAGACCCTATCTCTATCTTCTTGATAATCTCCTCCAAAGCTGTCCCTTTTCCAGGCTGAATATCCAACCTCTCCTCACTGGACAAGTGCTCCAGTGCCAGCAACCATGGTGCTCCTCTGTTGACCAACTTTTCCATTAAGGCAGCAATGCTAAAAGAGGTGAGTGGTGTAGCTGCCCCTGATCCCAGCAGCTCTCAAACAAATATTGCAGCCAAGATAACCTGCCTGACCTACTTTCTGCATGTGACCATGCCGGCTCATGTTGGCCCAAAGTTGTTGATACAAACATGCAGAGCGCTCCCCAGGGAGCTCAGCTGAATGCTGCTTATGCAGCAACCAGCATTTCCCACTTCTGTGACACACAAGCCACTCAAGCACCATCTTGATATGCCATATCACCTAAGCACCATCTGCTACCCACTCCCTAGAAGGAGATGTAGGTCAGTTTAACGCACAGATATGCGAACAGTGGAGAAATGATAGGCTGGCACTGGAAGTGGGAGCCAGGGCTATGAGAAGAGAAATGGGACTTGGTCTCCAGTGAAAAAGAAAGAGGCTCAGAACAAAGGGTGGCAAAACAAATGTATACTATAATGATTTGGAATAAGCTTCAGACCGAACCATGGCAAAAGAAGAACCAGAAATGCTTTGTGCCTGATTTACAAGGGATGTCAGAGAAAGCAGTACTGGGCAGCTCAGTATCAAGAAGTACCAGCTCAGAAATAGTCTGTATGTTAGCAGCATCTCAGACTTTTACTGGAGAGGACTAAAGGTCTTGCTATATCTGTGGAGATGATGGGGCAAAAAGTTCACACTTGAGGTAGTTTCTCATTAGTCTTATTTCTCTACTTGGAAAAGGTAGCTTCTGTAATCTGGGGATGCATGGGCATTGTGGCTTCAGGGAAAATCAGTTCTTCCAATTTTCTTCAGACACTGGTGGTGGCTTGGTAGTATTCCTAAGGAAGTCACTGATTTAGGAGTAATGAAAAGGAGTGAGCTTTCAAGGTCTGGTGCTTCTGTAGAAAATCTTTTGGAGAAGGCTGGGAACTGGCTGGATGTGTTTTGAGCAAAGATAAAACTCTGGCTATGTTTGTGACTGGGCAGTGTGAGAGATCAGAATACCAGTGAAGATAAGAGTGTTTGTATGGGCTCTTTGTGCTCCTCCTGATTTGACTGAAGAAATCTCCAGTTACAGTCCCTGTTCATTTTTCTTTTGAAATAAAATCAATTCTGAGATCAAAATGAACAACTGAGCTACCAAGGAACTAAGTAACAGCTGAGCTGCAGAAACTTACTCTGGCATATTCTCACTCCTTGGCAAACACAAGGCAAGACAGGTTCAACTTTGCTCTCTTTCACTGGGGTTACAGCTATTATATGTCAGCTCATTTTTGCAGAAGCCTCCCTTCAGGTACAGGAACCCTTATCAGAGCTTAAATGAAATTATTCGCATTATGGATTTCCATATCCATATTCACTGGGCACTGGGTCCTTGGTCATATCCCTGAGACATCAGAGTGCAGTGATAATGGGAAATGAGTTGGGGTCATCATTATAAAAACCTCCTGCAAGTAGTACAAAGCCATATATACTGAGTTGTTCCTAAATATGCATGTAAATAAAGCAGTCTGTGATAGACTCAGGAAATAGAAAAACACAGATAAAATCAGTATTACTAAGTTTGTGGGGAGTATGTAGGTGTAGCTTCAGAAGATTAAAAGGGATCTGCTGGATTTTGGGCTGTGAATTGAAATAACTGTTTTAGGAATGGAAAGGGAAACTCAGAGAAATTTAGAGGAGTGTGTTGAAACTGCCATGCAACATTTTACATGCTGAACACAACCAACTGACTGGCACTTTGCATGCTGGGATGGTTACAGTTTAGGTGAAAGACTGATGGTTAATTTTTAGAGTCTCTCTCTCAAATGCTCAAGCGCTTTAAAAAATGCTGACACTGAAGGCAATACTGTGTTGGATAAAACCACTTGAAAAAGTTTTGTGGGTTTCTTTTTCACCACAAGCAATGGCAAGCCTTAGTTGTTCTTCCACCTAAACGAACACTTAGATTCTGCAGAAGCCCTAATATCCCCTAGAAGCCATACAGACTGATTTGTCCTGCAGGCCAGTCTTTTGGCAGAAGGCAAAGAGGCTGCAGAGGTTCTTCTGCCTTGTGCACCAGCAAGGAAAGGGTTGTCTGCACCCCTCTGCAACTTGTAGCTTGCCTGCTCCATGACCCTGCTAGCCAGCAGCAGAAGGAAATTTGGAGACTAGCATTCCCAGTCCTGTCACACACAGGGATGCAGATGTCAGTGGACTGCCATGGTCTGCTACTTCAGTGCCAGTTCTGTATCAGTGAGAGTATAATTTTTTTATTCTTGTGCAGGAACTTTTCTAAGAATCTGAATGAGTTTTTCATGGCTTTCCTCCTGAACAGTTTTTTGTTTATTTTTTGACAGATAAACCAAACATTTTTCAATTTTTTTTTCAAATTATATTGTGCAGGGACAGAACCACTTGCTGTAATATCACTATTTCAGTCAATTATATTATAAACATCATTAGAAGGCCAAATACATCCTGGACTGCATCAAAAACATCATGGCCAGCAGGTCAAGGAAGGTGATTCTCCTCCTCTATTCTGCCCTTATGAGAACCCGCCTGTCCAGCTCAGCTCAAAAAAGGTGTGGATCTGTTGGAGCAAGGCCAGAGCAGGGCCACAAAAATGTGGGAGGACCTCTCCTATGGAAAAATATTAAGAGAATTGGGATTGTTCAGCTTGGAGAAGGGAAGGTCTGGGAAAACCTTATAGCAACCTTCCAGTACTTAAAGGGAGCTTAGAAATGAGAAAGAGTGACTTTTTACATGGACAGATAGTGATACGACAAGGGGCAATTGCTTTTAACTGAGAGATAGTAGATTTAGATAAGATATGAGGAAGAAATTCTTTACTGTGAGGTTGGTGAGGCATTGGAACATGTTGCCCAGAGAAACTGTAAATGCCCCATTCCTGGAAGTGTTCAAGGCCAATCTGGATGGGGTTTTCAGCAACATAGTCTAGTGGAAGGTGTCCCTGCCTGTGCTGGGGAGGTGGAACTAGATGGTCCCTTCCAACCTGAACCATTCTATGATTCTATGAATCTGTGATTCTGTGAAATAGCATTGATCTGTTCTGTTTAAATATGACCATAATATACTTATGTCATTACATAATAATATAATATACTTATAACATGATAATATACAGTAACAAACAGGTATATAAAATATATAATGAAAGTATAGTGTTGATGAAGAATTTAGAAATGCCTATAAACATAAAACATATAATTTGAATTTAGAAAGAGCCCTCATAACAGATCTTGAGACACAGAAGCACAGTGACACCTGAAGAGTAGTCTAGAAGTCAGAAGGCTGCTGAATTTGGCAGCATTTTTCTGCCATTGGCACCTACAACTAAACCGGTATAGGGAGAGTCCTAGATTTTCCAAAGAAAAATTTGTTAAGACCAGTCTCCACTGGGTTTAATTTACTTGGATAGAAATGTTGTAAACACCAGGACCAATAGGACATTTTCCATGGTGGTCTCTTGGGAATAATTTCTCTCCTGTTTAGTCCTGTGGTAATGTGAAAAAAAAAGGAGGGGAGGGGGAATAATATATTTGCATTCCACACTGTATCAATTTTCTACAGATTTCCTAACTCCACATCAATCTCAAAAAGGTTGGAAGGTTGGGATTTGCCTTCTAATAAGATTTTATGGCCCGAAGAGTTTGTCATATACCTAAGGTATGCCAGGTTTTTTTCTTCCAGAGCTCAAAGATCCTGGCTACCAATGGCACTTATAATAATGCAGCCAAATTAGCTGACACAGAAAATCCCAATAGGCAACTGACTTAACTATTTTAAGCAAATAATTTAATTCTTAATCTACATCACTAAGAATATAATTTCTGCAGTATAGCAAGGAAACCACTCTAAGAATCTGGAGGGAATCCCCATGGTCTGCTACTGAACAGTTTTTGATTTATTCTTGGAAAGATTCAAGTCTTTTGAAACTTTAAGAGCTAGCAAAATCAATTATCAGGGTTTCAATTTTCTCCGGGCAATTTCCACCGCTTCAGCTTGCCCAAGAGACAGACTCTACATAAATACATTATGCTGTGTGCTACTTGGAGAATTTGGCAGAGTCGAGAATAGCTCCACTTGAAAAATCACACAAAAGGTAAAGAAAACCCTCAGGTGAGGCATACGGTCACACCTGAATGCATATCAGCAGTTTGAAAATAAGTCTTCTCCATATATAAAGGTAATTTATTGGGAAGGGAAAGAGCAGTATTAGCTGTTTCTATTTATTCTGGTACTGCAGTGAAGTTACTGCTGATTTACACCATTGTAAGTGAGCAAATATCTAGCATGAAACTTCAAAAAGGTACTGAATCCTGAAACAATCTATTTTTGTCATGTAATTTCATTTTAAAATGATACTCCTACAGCTTGAAATCATCTTCTATCAACACACGATGGGAACAGAGTTGGGCCAAGTCAACCATCAACCCCAGACATTTTCTGAACATGCCAGGGGAAATTTCTGAGCCCAATTCAGATATGATCATGCTGTAAAGCACATATCAAATGTAATTGGGAAGTCTTTTAAATGTCAATGGTATGTCAGTCAAGGGTGAGTTATAGCAAAGAAATTATAAATTCCAACATGATAATGTAGACTGAATTATTTTGTAAAAGGTACATGTCTTTTCCTCCCTTTTCTAAATCCTTCCATTTGCTAGTAATGTTCACTTGCATCAGTTTCATTATCAATATGTATCATTTATTTTAGATTGCTCCTAGAACTGGCTTATAAAAATTAGAAATGGGAAAGACTCATTAAAGGCTCAGTCCTGCAGCTGCTTCACGTGTGGAGCTGTCATTGATTTCCCAAGCAGCACCTGTTTGTGAGCAGCAGAGGGAATAAAGCAAATTAGAAATTGAAGGCTTGAATCTCTCAGCTGTATGAGCTGTACATGGGCAGGAAAGCATTTCATAATTGGAGCCAAGCATCTTTCTCTGGAAAGGTCCAAATTCTGCTAATAATCATAAGGAAACTGAGGGGGGCAGGGGGCTGAACAACACTGAGGTTATGGATAACTCGTCTAGGAATACTGGAGGAAAGACTAGGGCCTGACACAATGAAAATGACACAGATTGAGATAAATGACACTTGGAAATCAGGGGAACATTTGTGGTGAAAGATTAAGATCTGTAGAAAGAAGTGGGAAAATAAGAGACAGTGATGGTGAAATAAGTCCTAATAAGGTTCTTATTTTATAGGATAATGACAGGGTGGACAATGAACTGTTAGTTCAGAAGGAATGATCCTGTGATCAGCAGAACTGGCAGCACTACTCTGTGATGTCTAAAACTGCTGCTGATGTAAACACCAATGACCTATTTTAAGGCATGAATGGAAGGAGAATCACTAGATGGAGAACGCAAAAGGATGCAAGAGGTATATTGGCACTGGCAGATCAGAACTGTGAAATGGTGTCAACTGGATTTTTTATAATGGTTTTCTAGCCATGCAGAAGCATCTTATTAAACATAACATTTGTGGGACCAAATTAATAAGGAAGAAAAGATAACCCAAGAGATGAAAGGATGAATAAAGAAAAGATCAGGTGAGAGTGAGCTTCATATTTTACTAAGCTGAAAGACAAATACTGGAGGTGGCACCAATGTCCCCAACTTGTTATAATATAGTAAATTTTCATTCTGTGTACATAAAAAGCCTATGCAAGTAATATTTATTGGAAAAGGCAATTTGGTCTCTAATTTAGGTCCCGGACTTAAATAGGAGTATACAGACAGATACATACATAATATTTAGCCTTAGGTATCTTCAGATGTGTCTCCAAAACTCTATTACTATGAATTTAAAGAGTGTTTTTCCTCTAACAGCAATCTAAAAGAGAGAATGCTTTTCAATAGCCTCAGAGCAGTTATGTAATTTGAGACTCTCAAACTATTTGTAGTATGGGGAATTGCTGAACTAAGGGAAGAAAATTAACTATTTAGCCCCCCACTTGGAATCAGAGAGAACAATTCTAGTTTGCCTGGAAACTAATCATCAGGCAATCTGTAATATTGTCTGTGTTTCTGTAACATTGCAAGATATATCACTAATTACTGTTTGCTTCTGTGGTTTCCAGTGTTTTCCAGTTGTGCAGTAGCTGCTTGCATGCAAGATTGTAATATAACCTATTAAGTAACTTCAATATCAAGCAGCAGTGAACTGCAAAAAGCACTCTGTACTCATTATTTGAAAGGGTAAACTGAGACATAAAGTGTTACATGCTAATGCACAATAAATAAGGCCTTACCCAAGGTCATGCAGATGGGAACAAGATGTGCTCAGATTCTTTTCTACTTTAATTACGGCATGCTTGCTTAAAACAGGAGGACCAGAGTTGCATACTTAGAGTGAGAGGGAAGTCCACCTCACAAAAATGTTCTGTGTCTTTGTGTGCTTTATGTGCCTTCACTTTCTGCAATGAGTTTACATAGGTTGAAAAATTCATGCGACCTGTCCAGTCAGCTTGAGCAAAGATGGTATAAAACCCACACTGCTTTTAACAAAAGACAGCTAAGTTAGGTAAATATAGGACTGGAGGGCCTAAATGTTAACCAATCTAATATTTTCCTGTACAAAGGAACTGTAGTCCACATGACCAGGGAAATGTGTAATTCTGATTTTCATTAAATTAAAAAAAAAACATCTGTGACATCTCTGAGAAATTTTAGAGGTTGTGACTATGACAACCCATACAGGACAGTGCAAATAAAATCACAGGATTGTAATATCATTATTCTAATGACTACTAAATATTACCTTTTCTCAGTGTGTTTTCCTTCTCTCCCCTCCCAGCATTTGATCTCTCATCTATCTTCCCTGTCTTGTAAGATAGACAGTAAGTAAGTCATCCAGAGCCACCATTCTGTTACATGACTGTGCTTTCCTGGTGCAGCAGGCTCCTACTGTCTGGTTGCACCTCCAGGCTTCTCAGTGTTGGCTTCTGTGCCATAATCTTTTCTCTCTAGGAGGTCAGTTAGCAGAGAAGGCAAGAAGGATAGTCATAATTCATAAGACTGTGGACTGTTTTACCAACCATAAAATAGAAAAAAAAAACCAACAAAAAAAAAACAAACCAGTCTTTAGTCTCTTTAGTCCTACCCTTTCTCATTTATTTGCCAGTCACAAAGAGGAAAATCTTTTGGAGGGCACACCAGTCAGAAAGGCCCTCAGAAACCTCCTATATGCCAACCAACAGCAAGCAAGGAGAAATTGCAGTTCTTTTGAGTCTGGCTTTCTCTGTATTCTCTTTTCTTTTATGTCACCAACTAAGGTTTGACTAGCTGCGTCCTTGTGAGGCTCTATCAATTTCAAAGTCCTGTTCCATGACCCAGTTCCTTTGTAGATCATCAGTTGTCAAGGATACCCAAAGGTCATCTGTCTTCCATGTAACCTTCATCAACAAATTGGAAGAAGAAAGTCATGCAGCATTTCAGCATGATCACCCACCTCAGGCAACAAACACTGAGGAGTCATGAATCCGGTAACTCTTGGCACAAGCAGGCGTAAGCTGGCAACTTGCCTTTCTAAAGGAAAGTACAAAATCTCCCTACAATGGATGCTTTACTGGAAATGTGAATTGGTTTGGATGTTAAATATTATATGCATCTATGTCTTTACTTTTTTTAGCAGAACAACCAGAAAACAAAAGTGTCTGTATCCCACAGATGTGACATACACGAAAGTGATTCATGAATGTACTTAAGCTTCCTTAAAAAACAACATGCAATTTCCTCACAAGGAAAGAGGCTGACCAAAGCCACTGACAAGCACTTTGGAGCTGCTCATTTTTGTGGAGGAGGAAAAAAAAATAGGAAAATGTTAGTCAATCATATTTCCATGTACTTTCCTTTCCTTCTCAGTAGTTAAAGATCACCTGCTACCAGGGTGATACAAAACCCTCAAAACTAAGGAAGAAGACATTTTCAAGTTATTTCACTTTAGGCTGAGGAAAAAAGGTAATCAGAAGGTCACAGTAGTTCAGAATGATTTTAACAGTAATAAACTGCAAAAGTTAGTGTCAGAGCAAAATATGGATCAGAATGTACTCTTATCCATTCTTGACCCAAACAACACTTTAGGATTATACTAAAATACGTGACACTATATTTGAATTAAATTAATGAGAACATCATATAGACTCTCAGTCATCATAGTGATTGCAAATTCTGATGTAATTCAATCTGAAATTACCACTGTTACACGAGGTGTTGGAGTTAGGGAGGATGGTTCATGTCTGCATCTGCAGTGCTGTGCTCATGCAACACATTCACTTGATCCAGCAGCGTCTCCAGCAATACCACTCCAGACTCTCAAGAAGGACTTAAAAGACCCAAGAGTAATTTACACCACTATGGTGTAAATATAGATACATAAATATATATATGTATAAACTAACTAAGCAACATATAATCCTTCTAAAATGAATAATGTGTTCTGAGCACTTCTAGGCCCACTGATTCTGGTGGGGTGACTTCAGGGGAGCTGAAGACTCAGAATATTAGACTCAAAACTGCTATGCGGTTTTGGCATAAAGTACTGCCTGCTCTCCAAAAAGGATCCCAAGGCTATGAGTACTTGATAAGCCATCAGTCAGGTCTTGATTTTTGACTTGGACTTCACCGACCAAACAGTTACCTAGGTTAGAACTGGACCCAAAGGTCACTGATCTAGATTTTGGTTGTAAAGCATATCTGGAAAAAATCACAGATGAATAATTAAGTTGTCTTGTTAATCTTTACAATTCAAGACCACTGTCTTTTGAAAGTTAAGCCCAAAAAAAAACCCTCAAAAACTCAAACCCAAAATCAACTACAAAAAAAAAAAAAAAAAAACACACACAAAAAAAAAAAACCAAAAACAAAAAAAAACAACAACAACAACAAAAGAAGGAGAATAGAATGTAACTCTGGAACTTTGCCTTATCTACAATCACAGTCATGAGAATGCCATTCAGGGCAAAGCTGTTATGTACAGTAAGAGCTGGAAAGATCTGAAAGGGAGGCAAGGAAGAAAAGTAGTCTCCATTCCTTCCTCAGGCCAAAATACTGAGAGCTCAGCTCTGGAATTTAGAAGTGCTCTGCTTCACTGATTCCTGTGGAGCCAATCTTGCCCTTTAAGCACAGACCTTGGTAACAGAGCTTGGGGGAAAACAACACAGTCCTCTAATAAAGGACTTCATTGCTTGCAATATTTACGTGTAAAGCCATGTCAAGAAGACCCCTGGACTAAGAGGTTTGGGCTAAAGGAATCAGTCTAGTAGAGTCGCTGTGTGTATTAATCTAATTTTTGTGAAAGCATTGTGGAATTGCCAAGAAGCAGTTCTTGCATTAGGTAAGGGCTCTACTCCATACATCCATCACTACTCATTCTGACTACATTCATTCAGTTAAAATGTATACAATAAATCAAATTAAAAGGCTGCGCTTTAAAATACTTTAATCAATAAGAAAGGCAGGGCTTCAGCTACACCTAGCTACAAGCTCCCAGTACTGCAGTCTCTCCGCAGCACTCTGACAGCAAGCCTTTATCTGTCGTGGTAAATAACTGCTGCTGTGGTTCATGTGGTTCAATACAGAAACTGTGAATGGAAACTAAGTACCTCTCTGTCTGATTATCTGTGCAGTAGCATCTTTTACGTAAAGTGCTTACTTAAAAATGTCAGGCAAGGTCTCAAAAGGTGACAGCTCAGACGGAGACCAAGGAGAGAGGCGATGGGATGGGGGGCTGCCCTGCACCGGGTCCCTCTCTGCGGAGCCAGGGGCGGGGCAACATGCCTGTCAGAGGCTGCTCTTTTCCTTATAGGGCAAAGTCACAAGGTGACTTGTAACAGAGCAGTTGTCACCATCCCCTCCCTTTCCCCCCCCTCCCCCCCCCCCCCAAAAATCCCAGGGCACTGCTGCAATGATGCACCGCACTGGCTGACCGTGCATCCCAAAGGAAACACGCTGCTGCTCCAAATACTTTCAATGGTTACATTTGCCCTGATTAAGCCTGAGTGAGGACATGAGGAAGCAACAAGGCCTGTGGTGCTTCCTGGCCACTGAAAGAGTCCCACCAGACAAAGGTGAGATAGTGTATTACATGGGATTTAAGAAGAGAGAAGGTGGTTTTCAGAAGCAGTGCTGAACACAGGCTTCAAGCCCGTGGTTTAGCTACAACGGTTTCCAGTGTGACAACTGATGGGAATGGGACAACTGATGGGAATGGGACAACTGATAGGAATAGTACTGTTCCCTACTCACAGTCCAGGAGCAGGGACATGCATCCTGAGTCCACCCTCAAGAGCAGAGAAGCTGATGCTCAAAACTGCAGGCTTCATTGCCTCCACCAGCAGCAGCTTTGCTCACTTATATTCACCTAAGAAAATTCAGGTTTTTCTTGTAAATAATGGTCTGTGAAGAAGGTTAACACCTCAACACCTCATGTTTTCTCAAATTCTCCACTTTTCTAGCATACAGTATTGTGCCCTACCAGACATGATGAGCGAAACCAACCTGTCCTGACCACTCCACTGATAGGCACCTGTTCATAGCATGTGGTAAGGCTTTACTGGTCTTCAGACCTTTTCCCTAAAACTTTCTCTGTGATGGTCACTAATTTTTTTCTGCCTGCTACTTAGACTTTGTCTTCATTTCCATATCTGTATTTGAACATTGCCCTTCACCTCCTTGTTGGATCAAACATTAGCTTTAGTGCAGCCTTTAGTGCAGGTTGCTGATAAGCAACCCAAAATATAACTGCATAACCCTTATAATCCTATAAGGAACCTAAAATATGACTATTTCATTTCTGTACAAAGCAGATGCGTACAGAAGCTCGATGTCTTTCCCCATTATTGGGAAATCCTAGGAATTAATTTCTACTTTCAAATACATACTCTACTTCATATAAAGTTGTTGGAGGGCATATAACTAAATGAGGTTTGCAGACAGAGATAATATCACTTATTAGACCAAATAATGTAACTTGAAGTAAATAGAAAAGATTTTGAGTATCAAGCCTTTAAATACGTATCCTGACAGAGAGAGAGAGTGAAATCTGAAACACTCTGTGTTACTTGTGTTTGAATTGCAGCAGATAAGACATTTTATATACTTCCAGAAATATTCCTGTCGCCTACACAGTGCACTAGTGCTAGCAAAGCAGCCTGCAGCAGAAAACTCACAGGGCAACTCTTAGGAGGCTCTTGGTCAAAACTGCCCTCAGCATCTTATTGCAATGAGCATCTGCTCAATAATTAGTTTTTGAGCTTAAGAAATGCTGTGTACTGGCACTAATAACTTCAGCCACAGTTTTAGAAACTTGACAATCCTGAAAGTTTCTTTTATTTTACTTTACTGCTCATAAAATAGGCATTATGTTGCCAAATGAACACTCCAATGGAGAGAGATAACAAAATGGCCCAGTAAAAGAAAAAGGTGTGAAAAGTGGTTAGCATTTCACAAAACCCGATAAGGTGGAAAATATTTTGCTTGGTTTTAATATGGTAAATAAGTCTTTCAAAATCTGTTTCAGGCCTGTGATCAAATTGGCCCTCTGTAATTTTTTAAGAGGGGAAAGGCACAGCAGATGGAGAGGGAATGAACAAACTCTATTAAAAACCTGGTGTTGCAATTTTTTTTCTAAAATGAGGCAAAGAGAGTAACAGAGAACCTACCATAACAGCAGCTCATCTGTTCAGTCACTTGATGTATCTCTTTATTGTTGCAGTTACTGAGACTCAGCTTTATCTTGCGCGTGAGCACAATAGTGACACCATATTGAAATGTGTAAATATATTTTCATAAACTATGTAAAACACCCCCTCTTTACTGACAAAATTATGCACTTAGAATACGTGAAATCCTGAAAAAATGCTGGTGCCTTGGGTTCCAAATTCCTCTGATTCTTCATCTGAGTTTTATTGCACATGCACTGTTATCTGACAAATATATCTGCCAGACTATTTTAAAAATACTTTGTCTTATCATTCAAACAGCTCCTGTCAATGTTACCTAGTCCTTGTTCACACTGCTATCCCTATGAGTGATGATACAAAAATAGATCTGGTTAAGGTTGGTATGTGTAGTCCAGATCCATAACACTGGCATTTCTTATTCCTGTCTGCAGCAAACCCAAAGTATTTTTGAAGAAATGAAAGCTTCAAAAAGGACAGCTGTAGGGTCAGGGACAAGAACTGCTTTTTCTGACTTCATTTCCCTCTGCTCAATGCTTGTGACCCACGATTTTTCTGGGGTTTTTGATACAAGAGTTTATTGTCCCCTTGGGTACCAGCTCACACGTTAAGACCTGGTGTGCCACAGAGTCAGGAGGAAACAGAGGCAGAGGGCAGGAGGAAGAGGGCAGGAACAAGGTCGGAATAGGATGACTCCTATAGCCAGATGTTGATGCAGAAGTCACCTATGCCCTGATGAACTAATTCTATGGGGCTTCACAGACACAAGCCTTTGGCTAAACACCAGTGATCCACAGGGCCTTGTAGCTAACTTAGTGCGGAAAACATCTCCCAGAGGAAAAAATTTAAAAAAAAAAGAAAAAAAAAAAAAAGAAGAGTGACTAAAAAATGAAACAAATGAAAGGAACTTCGCAAATCCAGATGTTGGAATTTTCCAATCTCCCTAGCAAGACAAGATAAACAGGGGATAATCCTTGTTTATATAACTTTTCTTTTTTACTTTTAAACTTTTTTTTAATAAAACCTTAGACTAACAGGCATGTTTTCACCAGTTTGTGTGCTTCTTTTCCAAATCCGCACCGAGAAATTTCGCTAGGGCCCGCAGCCCCTTCGGGTCGGGTGCTGGGGAGGGTCGCCGCCAGCGGGCACGGCTCTCCCTCCACGGCTCCCCAGGGGTCCCTCGGGCAGGGCAGTGACGAGCACTCGGCCGGTTGCCCCGGCTGAGAGCCGTGCCCTCCTGTGCCCCGGCTCGCCTCGTTGCGGGCCCCTGGCCCCCACAGCCCCTGGCCGCGGCGAGGACGGAGGTTCCGGGCTCGGGGGCGGCTCTCGGCCCCCCGCCCTCAGCGGGCCGGCGGCGCAGCGCCCGGCCGCCGCCGGGGGGCGCGCTAGGCCCGCGGCCGCCCCGCGCAGGTGGCCGAGGGGCCGGGCCGGGCCGGGCCGGGCCGGGCCGGGGCTCCTGCGGCGCCCGCGGCCCCGGCGGGCAGCGCCCGAGCCCTTCGGTGAGCGGGCAGCTGCCCCTGCTGCGGCCTCCAGCCCAGCGCCCACACCTGAATTCTTGACTCCCGGGGTACAAGGACGAGGACGGCGTCAATCTGTGCCTAATTTCCCACCGAGAGCGCGTTGCGTGGCGGGCCGGCTTAGGGCTGATCTCCCGTCCAAATAAAGCAGCGCGTCTATTTATGGCCGTGGCTTAAAGAGGAGCAGATCTCATGTACCATGTTGGAAGTTCTTGAAAAACAGCCAAGGTACAGAGGTCAAGTTTCCTGTACTGACAGCAACTTAGCGGGACGCGAGACGGCAGTGTCCTTCGTGAGGAGCTGGAGAACTGGGTCACTGTGCATCCTTCACTAATCGCTGGGTTCCAATTATAAATTACTTTAGTCTATTTGGAAGCAGCGTGGAGGACAGTAGAGAGAATCTACTTGAAAGCCTGTTACTGCCTCAGGCATGGGAGCCAGTGGGAGCATTGCCAAGGGGTTCATGTTGGCAAGATGAGGGTCAGGCCCCCAATATTGCTCAGTAGATGATATAATGAATAAAAAAATACGCACTTGTGGTATCCACTGGGATCTGACTCTTCATTAAAAATTAAGGGACAAGGCAGACAATATGATTGTTTGGCAAATTTCCCCAGGGTCTACTTTTAAGAAATCAGAAAACCCCTTGGCGATGCCTTGCCCAAAGCCAGTGCTTTCCATAGCTGCTGTTACTCAGAGGCAGCAGCTCTCAGTTTTACATGGAGTTGTACGCAAATAGACTCTACCAGTGTGCCCATGGAACTGCCTACTCTTGGAAAATCTTGCATGGAAGTATTTAATGTTGACAGACTTAAGTAGTGATGTCTCAACTGTGAAGAATCTGTTGTTTAACCATCTTTATGAAGCAAAAGTGCCTGTCGTTAAAGTGAGAGTATTCCCTTTGGTTTTAGAAGATCATTGAGGCTTTAAACATCTATGCAATTTAGTATGCACATAATTTGATAGTCTGTTTTACAAGAAGTTGATTAGAATCGGAAAAATCACCCTCCCTAACTCCCGCAGAGGAGGGCAATGAAATGTGCGCAGATCAAACAGCCTTAAAATGGAGAAAGGATTTATATAGTGGCAAATTGGGCAATGGCTCTTAAAACTACAGCTGTATTCTTCTAAACACTCTTTTACGTTATTGGTGAGTTGGTAAGTTATGATTTGCCGTCATTTGATGTAAATTTACTGTTACAAATCATTAGCAATCACTGGCTGAAACCAGAAGGCTGCTTTTTAAAAATTCTTGGTATTGAGTTTTCTAGGAATGGACTGTCACTGCCTGCAGAGTGCAGTTTTGTCATCTTAGTTTTTCCAGGAAGCATACACTTCCTTCTTTTCACCTTTGCTAATACTTTAATATTTACTTTTTTTTCATCCATAAACGTGTTAGCTGCTTTGTGTCTGTAAGGCAAAGAAGGACAAGTATCACTTTTCTCACCAGCTGGGGCAATCTTAGAAATAGTAATCACTTTAATTTCCCAGCTTGATTCAAAACACTGCTATTTACACTCCCATTGTGTGGTGATATCCTCCTGTTTACGTGACCAGGTTTAAAATTTAACTACATCCACCATGCTGTTCTTCCTAATTCAGAAGACAAGGATTAAAAAGTAAGCAAAAAGAAGGTTCAGTGGTACTGCTCCTCTCTCGAACTTGGGAAGCATGGCTAAACAGGATTACATGTATTATTAGGGTCCTGATCCCACAGCCCTCACCAAACTAATAACTTGTGCAGGAGCTTTGCCAAAGGCTGAGTGAGGGCAGAAGACAGCAACAGTTGGCACTAAATGTCAGCTGCCTTAAAATAATGGGCATTTTTCTCTGAAATATTTTAAATAGACCTGTATGGATTTATATCAGTGGCTTCAGTTGGCAGCAATTTCTGGGGGAGAGGGGTCAGAGATGTCTCACTGTGGAATACTTCACTGATATATTCCCCTTCTCCTAAATCACTGGAAATGAAATAAAACTGGTTCCAGTGTCATGCAGATGTGGATTGATGCAGCAATATCCTGTGTTACCCTGTGAGGTAAGAGAGGCAGAGGGTGACACCCACCACCCTCCCTTCCCATATTACAAACACTTTTTACATAGCTCTTCCAGGTGAGATAATGAATATACAAAAGAACAAAGTCTACTATATAAATGAAAGCAGATTTATAAAATTACAAGTTTAATAGATAAATATAATAAATACTTTATGCATCATAACTCTGGACAGCTACATTTAAAGCAAGTATGTTGGCAAGTCACAAAAAAAGTTGCGCCCTCGGCAACTTTATTTTTCAGAAAACCACACTGACAGGCATATTACAATGTAACGCATGAGGCTGTATGCTGTAAGTATGTTCAAATCCCGCTCACCTACTGAGTTCACCATGACATATATATGGGTGTAGTGTACTTTCTATCTTGGAATGTCTTTTTGCACACCAACACGGTTGTACAGATAGATGTTATGTTCTACTTACCAGGGACAGTGGGGAAGAGTTTTGAAGAAAAATACTGGTAAATGACTTCTAGAAAAACTAAAGCATTTCTTAACTTTTTATTGACATTGGCAAATTAAAATAGAATAAATTAACAATATTTTCTCAAAAAAATGTTTTGTACAAAAATACTGTCAAAATTTCCTGAAAAGCTTTCAACACAGTAGTATCTTTTCATGTACTGAATAAACTATATTAGCACAGTGTCAAAACGCTGAAGACAGAAACAAAAAAAAAAAAAAAAAAATCTGTGAAATGTTTGCCACTAGTCAACATTCCATCCACACCATATTATTGTCTGTACATATGGGGGAGGGGGAATGGGTAGCAGACTTTTTAAGTAACAGTATTACTTTTCCTGATCTGGAAAGGTTTGGCCCACATCTGTTAAGCTTCCAGTTTAGCGTATTCAGAAAAAAAAAAAAAATTAGTCTGCACTGCAATGCATAGTTAAAAATTAAGCAAGATGGCAGCTTTTGTGCAGTAGTATCTGCCCTTCAAAGTTCATGCAACCAACTAATGCAATTTTTTTTCCCTGTTCACTCAGAATTTGAATGCAGTTCAAGTCATTGGAAATCATAGTTTACAAAATCCACAAGATTAAGCAATTTGCCAAGATTAATATCGAACAGTCCGGCACTGTGGGAATTCTGGGCATGTTACTGCGAGGAAATAAAGAGAGGGAGGTTAGGAGTGGGGCAACCAACATAAAAAGGCAGAGTTCGCTAGATATTATCACTACAGGAGGGGAAGTGAGTGACAAAGCTACAAAAAGAAAAAAAATGGCAGCGATTAAAAAAAAAAAAATTATACAAGCGCATAGTTGACTCTGCTTTCCAGATTCTCACCTTTTCAAGCCCTGAAAAGTGAGACACCGTGTCTAGGGGAATGTTTTCATTCGCACCGATAAAAGTCCTTTGTTTGTTTTAAATGAATCAGCAGCTCACCCTGCTGGGCTGCTGTTTGCAAACGAAGTCTGTCATGAAGTCAAACTCGTTCTGTCCCAACCACAGCTCGGGAAGCTCCTTGATGCGATCCAGCCCCATTTCGATGACTAAGGACATGAGGACCTCCTCGTCGATGAAGTCCGTGTCTATGACATTGGGCGGCAGCATTGCCGCGGGGACGTGGGGAACGGCGGGCGGCAAGCCGCTGCCGCCGCCGCCGTGCTTGGGGTTGCAGTCCCTGAAATGCTGCTGGCTGCCGCCGTTCAGCTGGTGGCTACCGGGGTGCAAGTCCGGCATGTAGTGGCTGTGGGGGTAGGGGTGGTGGCTGAAGTACTGGTTGTTCAGCTTCTGGAGCTGCATGCTGGCGCTCAGCTGCCCTCCCGGGCTGGCGACGGGGGGGGGCATGAACTGGGAGCCGCTGAAGCGGGCGGGGGGCGGCATGCTGCCGGCCGGGTGCCCTCCGCTCACGCTGCCCGGCCCCATGGCGTGCCTCACCCCGCTGCTCGCGTTCATACTCCCAGCTCCGTAATGTATATGGTCGCCCATCAGGGCGCTGAAGGCGTGCTGCTGCGGCGGCTGCTGCTGCTGGTGGTGGTGATGGGGGGTGGGAAACTGCCCCATGCCCATCCGATGCGCAGGGTGGTGATGGAGCCCGCCGGATCCGTCGGGGAATCGCCCGTGGTTCATGGCCATCATGTGGTCTGCCATGGTTCACCTGGAAAGTTAGCGTGTGAATATATTAGGAAAATACACCCTCCTCGGACATCCAGCCGCCCTCTCCCGGACCAGCTGCATCTGCCTGCCCCTGGCAGAAATTACTTCGCTGGTCCTGCAGTCCTCTCTCCTTCCCGGTGGAGGGAATAATAATAATAATAATAATAATAATAATAATAATAAACTCCCAAAAATCTACAGTGCCTCCACCATGGAGTACAAAAGGAAAAATAAAAGGAGAGCCCGCGGAACGAAAATCCCGGTCCCCTCCGCTAATCCGGCGGGCAGCACGCCTTCCCACTCCAAGTCGCGCATACCTATCGGCGGGGAGCGTCGCATTCGGCCACCGCCGTCGCCTCCCCGTACGCTCCGGAGCCGCCCAAGCCCCCCAGCTTCGCCCTCGAAGGCAGCGGATTCCCACGGCACTCTCGCTAACTTGCGGGGAACAAGCAAAGAATTGGCAAGTCCCACCTAGCCGCTGTCAGCAACTTTTGGAATTGAATACCAATTATTTTGGTGAAAATACGGTAATGCACAGATGAAGCCAGGCATGAAGCCAGGCAGCTAAGAAACACCTTTCCTCGCGTGTTTATACAGTCACGTTTTTCCTGTTGCACACAAAAGGGACACCCGGCACCAGCCACGAGAACCGCCGCACTCACCTCCCGGCTTCTTTCTTCTTCTCCTTCAAAGGTGGCGGTGGAATCAGTCAGCGAGAGTCACCCAGCATAGAGAGGACTTCTCCGGCTCCCTCTCCCCAGCGCTGACGTGACCGGCGCCGCGATCGCTGCCGCAGCCCCGGAGCTGGTTCTCGCCCCTCCGCGAGGCGCATCGGCACTTGCCAACAATGAGCTGTGTTCCTTACACGGCTTTGGCCGCGGCTAATATAGGATTTCAGAAGGGAGGAGCAAAACCCTTACAGGCAACCAGAAGTAAAACCTGGAGCAAGCGGGGCGGGGGGGGGGGGGGGTTTGAGAGTGGGGGGAAGGGAAAAGGGGGGGGAAGAAAAGGGAAAAAAAAAAACCCCGAACACCCAACACCCAGCGCGCGCGCGCGCGCAGGCAGCGGGGCACACGCGTGTTCGGAGACACGCGGGAAGGGGCCAGGCTGTCGGGAAGGCACCCGCGCACCCCGCGCTCAGCGCCTCCCCCGGGAACAAAGCGGGGCTCCGCGGCGGGGCGGCGGGAGCGGCACCCGCGCACCCCGCGGCCGCTCTCCTGCCGCCCATGGCCCCGTCCGGCCCCGCGCCCGGGCATCACCGCTGCCCCTTGTCCGGTCGTGTCGCTGCAGCGCGGCGGCCGCCGACACGCGTGGGGCTGAGCGCTCCGGCAGCGCTGCCCGGGCAGGGCGAGGTCCGTCCCTCCGGCGCCGCCGTGGTGCAGGTGCCCGGATCCGCCGGCGTGTGGCCCCAGAACCCGCGTGGGCGTCCATTGGGCCGGCCCCTCTCCCGGAGGCGAGATCCGAAATCCACCTTTTTCCACAAACACGGGCACCGTATGCGGGAGGTGTATGTGGGAATACCGGCACGCTCCCCACTTCCCACGTCCCTTCATCTCCTGTTTTTCCCACGTCCCTTCAGCTTCTGTTTTTTGCCCGCTGCCACCCGGGCTGTGCAGGGCGAGTGCCCACCCACTCTTGCCCTTGGCCGGTGTGGTGGGGTTTATTACAGTTATTTACGATTGTTTTCATTGCAATGGTAAAAACAAACAAACAAACAAACAAACAAAAAAACCAAACCCAGAACATGTGGGCTGCGGGTGGGCACGGGCAATCGCCCTGGCTGGGCACGTCCCCCATCGCTCCCCCTCTGCCCGGCAGAGCCGTGCCTCGCTGCACAGCCCCAGCAAGAGCCACGCGTATCCAAGCCGCCCCCCCACCGCTGAGGCCGTCGCTCCTGCCTTTTGCTCCACATCCACCAGCTCCTTTCTGAAGGGCAGCCATGCTGCCCTTCAACTAGCAGGGAAGAGCTGAGGGGCTGGGGGAGGCATGCCACAGGGAAGTGCTGGATGGTGGCCCACTTTTCCACAGTGCCTTTGCCTGGCTTTCTGCTTCCGTGTTTGTTTTTCTTCTTGGAGCCGTCTACGGGCACGCAGAGAGGACAGTGCTAGGCAGGACACTCCCCCGGCACAAAGAATTGTGAATATGAGGTCAAGACGGCCATCGTGTAGGCTGAGATGGGGTTTCTGTGCCTCCACGTGCTTTGTAAGGATGCATCACAGTGCAGGAGGGCCTCCCTGGGGAGGCACAGGTGAGACAAATGGGATGCTTCAAAAGGCTCTCCATGTGGCAGCGTCTTGCCCCCTTTTGGGTGGGCCAGGTTCTTACTTGGCTGCAGTGACTTACAAAACCTAAAGGATGGTTAGCTCTGCCTCCATCTGAAGGAGAGACAAGGCAGAGCTGGGCTCCTGGATGCCCTGAGGTGTGATGGATGAGTGTCTCTGTGTGGTTGGTGCAATCCTGTGGCAAAGCCACATGGGCAGGTGGCAGTGGTTGGGCAGACATGGGATACCAGGAAAATACCTGGCTTAGCTGTGAGGCGCGAAAGGGGTGAAATCAAAGCGCTGGGAGGACAGGAAGCTTTAAAACTGTGAGTTGCTTAAAGGAAGTTACCTTATCCTGAAGCTCTCTTTCCTGCAGCAGTTAAGTAGGGTGCCCACCATGATTTCACCTTTTGGTCTTCAAATGCATGTCAGTAGATGGATGTGGGAATTGCCTCTGAGCAAGGATCTCCAACACAGGCAGGAATGGTCAGAAAAGTGACAGTACCTTTCTGGAGTTTTTTTCTTCTCGTCGGTGCATAGGTTTAGCAGGACAAAACAATGAATAATATGAAGATCCTGTTCCATTTGGCAAGTAGTCAGCTATGTATCATGACAAGTGGTTTGTTTAATGTCACATATCCATGGTGATACTGGTATGCCTTTTTGCTCTCTGCTGCTTTAAATTTGTGATCCTTTTTAAAGCCAAGTGCACATCGTATCACTATCCTGCAAATGCCCTTTCCATTTTCAGCTTTCAGGTGCTGGAAGCTGCCAGCTTGCCAAAGTGAGTTATGGACAATTGGCACAAGACTGCCAGAAGCAATAGTAGGGAAGTCACAGCCTCCATGACACTTCACTCATACAAAACATAGCTTCAGGTATTTACAGTCCACATACAAAGAATTAGGTGGGACGGTGCTTTTTCCATCAGGGACTACAATGGGATCCAGATAAGGCTCAGCAGAGCAGTGCCAGACAAGGCAAGCCTGTCATTGTTTATGGCCACAGCAAAGTGGGGACACAGTCAATTGGTTGCTTTCCAGGAACTGGCTGGAAGATTTGTGACTGGCAGCTAAGGGAATGCAGGATAAAGCATGAGCCCATCACCACTGAGCTCTCAGGAAACGCTAAATCTCATTTGTTTGCTACTCCTGATCTAAGCCATGGTTATTTAAAGAAATCTTTTTGCTCATTCTCTTCAAAGTCTTTTGCATATGAGTTGGTTCTTCAGTCAGGCAGCAAGAAAGCAGGGCACTGCATATCAGGAGAAAGCTGGAGATGGCCAGGGGTGGGAATGAAAGCAGCAGGATTCACAGAGTTGCTTCTCAAGTGAAGAATCGGAGTAGAGTTGAAAGCACAATGTGACTGAATGTTCCATCTAGGACAAATCACTGAGAAATATCAAACATGACAATGGCAAAGAAAGACAAAGGTGGATCCCCGGTTGAATGTTAACATTTTGGATTGGAAGGCTGGCTTGCAGATGTGGCCCTGCTTACTCATTCCAGAGTGGAATGTCTGCTGATCGTGGTGAAAGGAAGGAAAGGAAAATCACAAAGGAGAATCCCAGATGGTGTGTTTTCAGATATTTACTGGAAATTTTTAGGCTTGCTGAGTATTGGGAATATATCCCTGGAACAAGATACCCAGGGCAACAAATTTCAGGGGGACTTGGATGTTCAGGTCCTTTTTTTGCAACTTTGAAAATGTAATCCTTAACTGTCTGTAACTTCTCTGTCCCAGATGATGGTGGAGGTGATTTTCTGTGTGTTCCCTTCCACGCTGACACAAAGCAGTCAAGAAAATCCAGCAGACAGCTGCTAGGGTTATCTGATAGGAAATTTTATATTAGAATGATATCCTGGAAGAAATGCCCTTTCTGTAGAAATGACACTGCTATTGGGAAGACAAGCCATGATTTTCTGGCTGCTCTCACATCTGACCTCTTCAAAGCTACCTTCACCAAAACTACCCACCCTTCCCAGAGGCACATGGCAGTTGGGATGGAGATGCAGGATGTCCCCAGTTCTCTACTGGATTGCTGTCTCTAGTTTCACTGCCTCCCCTGAGGAAAAAGGACAAGTTTGTTCCAGATGGGCACCCAGGAAGCAAAGAAATCTGCTTTGGTCTCTAAGCATGCCTTTTTATTACCCCCGGGAATTCCCTTTGTGAGAAGAACAGTTATGTTTTTTTGCTGTTGGGGTTTTGATTAACAGGGAACTCTGTTTTCTGGGTTACTGAGAGATTGGCTATTCTTACGGGATTGAGGGGAAAGACTGAACACAAGATTAACCATGGATCTAGTAATGAGATCCTCTGTGTATCCAGGTGGGAAGGAATTACCATGGCAAATTTGGCTGTTTGAACAGCTCCAAAATCCAGACTATGGCAGAACACATAGGATTATCTCATTTTACTTCAATATCAGACATGAGTTTCCTGAACCCATCACTGCTCCCCTCTGTTGGTCCAGACACTAGCTAGGCATTCCCCAGAGCTGAGCATCTAGCCTCCCATTCCAACAATCTGCTATCCCAGGGAAGGCCGCTGTTTAGAGGGGTACTGCACCTGACATACAGGTGGGCAGCCCAAGTGTGGATGAGATGACCCATTGGGAATTCTTTCAGTGGTGGCCTGTGTTACCACGAGTTACTGGAGTGATGTCAAAGCAAATCTGTATTGTATTCCTAAGAGCTGGCTAGTGGGAGAAAGTCAGTGGAAATGCAGAAAGAGACGTAGAATGTGCTATCTCAATTAGTCTGTATGGGATTAATTTTTTCTTTGACAGGTTTGACAGGATAAACCATCTCTGTTCTGGTTGAAAGTGGTTACTGTGCTGAGAATTGGGGTTACAGGTGTGCTTTATTAGCAGCAAATCATCCTGAAAGGAGTTACCTAGGGCAAGGAACTTCCTTGAAGCATTAGGGGATATGTTGGAGGGTTTCATGTGCTTGCATCTTTTGTTGGTATGCTAGAACCAAAGATGTACACATAAAATTGCTGGTCAAAATTAAGGAACACAGGCTATGCAAGTTGTGCTACTCTCTTTCCACACACATTTTTTTTGTGTTTTGTTAGATGGATCAACATACTAATGTGCCAGTATATTGTATTTTGATAACAATGAATGTGGCTTTGCACCCTTTATCTTCATGATCTTATTCATGTAAGAATGTCTTGGCAAGCTCAATTTTTTACCCTTACATGCCCTTTTTGTGCAGTCTTACAAACTTTTGTGATCAGAACTAAGAGTATTCCTTAAGCGTAATTTCACTGGAAGGTATCTTTATTGAAAAATTAACTCTGCAAAAATGGGAAAACTTATTAGGAACATTATTTCCTGAAGAGGCATGAGAAGATGTAAATATACTAAAATAAGGATACACATAAAGAAATAATGAATCAAGCATCATTCCATTTGTACTTTGTCACACAGAACCCCAACACAGACCTTTTCACTACTCTTTATGTTTTGGTATCAGTGAGAACGAAAAATAACAAAAGGAAACATTCAGGTGCTTTTGACAAAGCAGTGGCAGCTTCTGTGGTAAACTGAATAACACAAGCTTCAAATAGAGCACAGAGGTGGAAAGCGGTCACCAGGGCTAGGTTGTATGAACACGTATTTTTTACATTTGGAGGCCAAGCCACGTGCTAATACTACTTGTCTAGGTCAAGAAAGACTTCAAAAATTTTTTAGAATGAGATGCTTTATTTAATTAAAAATTATTTGAAAGCAGTGTGCATACTTCTAAGTATGTATTAGACCTGGATGAGTACACCTAAAGCGTTTGCTGCATACATTCTGTAATTAATTGAACTGGTAGTTGACAAGTAATTTATTTGAATTCCACTGAATAATTGAAATTTATTATTAGAATGAACTGGAATGCTAAAAAATATTTATGATTACAAATATACAGCTCAATACAGATACATTTATACACATGATTAACAGTCACATTTTTTGGACAGATCACACAGTACCTTACTCTCTTGTATCTGCATACAAACATTCTATTTTAAGTGGATGAGGCTATGCAGGAAGTAAGATTATTCTCAGAATGCATAAGGTTGACAAAATCTTAACTTCTCAGACCACCATATCAAAGTGACACAACTTATATCCAGCAACTGTCTGTACTTGGGACTGGATTTTCAGGTGATCACATCTTTATAGCACAACAGTCCACTTGAGACACTGATCTGTGTGAGTGTCTGGCCTGGAATTTAATAATACCCAGTTAAAAATATAATGATATTATTCCATTGATTAAGTCCAGATTGTGTCTTTGCAATTTCAATATTTCTGACTTGAAGAAAATGTTAGTAAAATTAACATAATGGTTATTATAGAAGAGAAATGTTCTGTTGCAATGCTGAACACCAATTTAGATATGGATAAGCACGTACTTTGGATGTGCTTATTGGACCTAACAGTATAATATGCAGCAGAATCTCTTTAAATCACATGAAAAATACTGACTTTTGTGGGACTACAAGAGTTCCGTGTACAGCAAACAAGTGTGTGCAAATACGGTGATGTAGGATGTAGGAAAATAGTTATTTCATATAACCACTATGGTCATTAAGGCTTGTCCAGCAACTTTGCCACTTTAAATTTTTATTTAAAGAAATAGGAAAGTAGTTTAGTCCTCCTCTTGATGATAAAGGGTTACAAGCAGCTGTGGTGTTGGTGTCACGTGTCCTACATTGTCAGCAGACAGTTGCAGTTTCAGTTACATTTTCTCCTTTGATTTGATTATGTTCTTCTCCTAAATTAAATAATTATAATGTGTGTACTGTGTGGTGATGGCAGCACTATCTATCCCAGGCCTTTAGAAATATGCTGTGAGTTAGGAGAATTTGTAAGCAATAAACCTTCTCATCTTGTTTATCATTTTATGCAACTTACTGTGCATACACCTTCTCCCGTGGTTTTATTTTTTTTTTACAAGGATGAAGAATCTAGGAATCATTCCAGTCTGACCTGTCATATCAGTGGATTTTCACCGCCTTTCTTAAGTCGAGGACCTTTTTACTACAAAGCTGTATTTTGAGGCTTTATATTCCAAATTTGGTGTCTTCTCAGTCCAGCACTTCACATTGTCTGTTCTCTAGAACACCAATAGGTTATCTTTGTTTTCTGTGGCAAGGGTTAATCCTGCTCAGACAGGCCATTCTCAGTGTAGAAGATGCCTATCTGTGCTTCTCCCTTCCTGAATGCTTGCTGCAGAGGAGCCTTGCTGCTATCCCTCTCAAGATTAGTTACACACTTTCTATGTGGATTACTTCCTGCTTTCCCTTCAGCCTTTCATTTTGGTTGGCACCAGAAAATGTTGTTTCCATTTGTGTAAGTAGCTGTTTCGTGGGCCCTAGGATTTGGAAACGACAGACTCAGTTCTAGTATGTTTTAAGTTTTGCTCTGAAATATGTACAGTAAGTCTGTCAAACCCACGAAAAATAATGAAATGTAAACAAAGAAATGTAAATATTCAAAACAGTTTCTATTTTCTAGGCCTACTCAAAACTCATGTTTGGTTAGCCCCTTATTTGGAAATACACACCCTGTTTTCTTATCAGACATATCTTTATGAGTGTTGCAAACTACACCATCATTTTTTCCCCCAATTTATTATTTTTGGTTTCAGTTGTTTTTAGGAAAGCACAGCAGATGTATGTAATTTTTCACACTTTGCCATTCTTATGCATCAGCCTGATGATATCATACTCAAGCACTAATAATACTACTATTCGCCTTTTACATAAATTACCACTTCACAGCTTCAGAGAAAAATACCAACATTACCTAATTACTCCAGAATTGAGCATGCACTCTTTTCCTTTTAGAGTAGAAGCTTAAATGGATTTAAATGGTCAAATGTAATCAGAAAGGAAAACAAGTCCTTTAATAGCTGTGCAGTGGTCTCATCAAAAGGCCAGGAGCCAGGGTATTTGTTCTTTCCTCTCTCCCAGCTCTAGCAGTGTAATTAAAATCAGACTTAAGCACCCCAATTCCTTTCTGCTTCTGAAAGTCCTACATAGACCTCACTTTATCTCTCTGTATAGTGGAAAAAAATGATACCTTTCTCCTAGAAAATGGCTAGCAGAGATCTTTTTGGGTTAATGCCTAAGAATCACTACTGCGGCCACAGATATTCGACATCAAAGCATTTTACAGCTATCCTAGTTTTCTGCATTTATTTAAGATCATGAGTGGGGCTCCGGCCACCTTAATGTCAGTAGAAATAGTCATTGCCATCACTGACTTCAGTGTAGGCAGTATCCACTCTGGTATTTTTAATCTCGTCCAAAAGGTAACCCTTCCAATGACCTTGTGTTCAGTCCCACCCAAGCAACAGGACAAATTTCCCCCCACTCTTTTCTGCCTTTCCTTTGTCCTAAATATTCCACTCCCAGTGCCTCTTACCAATTACCTCTGCAAGACTCTTTGGAGGCTCTTGCTTCCTTTCTGCTCCAGGATGAATTTTCCCTGCAAACTTTCAATCCTCATAGCTCTTGTCCAGGAAGATCACTGCAATTTTCCTACCAAATAGCCCATTTCCTGCAGCTATGTGCAACACCCCCCACCAAATCTCTCACAGGGTGAATGGCAGCAGTCCAGCAACATACTATCAATCACAGTGAAGTTATGTTCTTTGACAACTTCTTTGCATTACCACATCCACTGCCTCTTCCCTGCAGACTCTTGACACCCCAATAACCAATTTCCATTCATTTAAAAAATGCTAAATCCAGCAGCTTCCCTCACTATAATGCCCATACACAATAAACCAAACATCATATAATTTGCTCTGGTATGGAAGGTGTTCAACGATAGCATGAATATGTGTTAGGGCTCTTGCATCTGTCTGAAGTTGTCTTCAAGATCTTAAGAAAAATATTTCCTCCAAGGGTGAAGGCTGACCTACACTTGTACTTCAATAAAGTTGTCTGCAGTTCCAATCCCTGTGTCCCCCCACCATTCCCATGCCAGGGTAGGAAGAGGATTATTACTACTAATGGACACATACATATTGCTTTTATTCCTTCATGAGTTTGAGAAATATCCACCACTCTGTATTTTCATTTACAGATTTTCTCTAAGTCTTCACATTTAAGGGCAAAAATCCTCACAGTTTGCAATGTTTTGAACATTTCATTCATTGTCTTTCATGTATAAATTCTCCAGGCTAGTTGACTGCTCAATACTACTACTACTACTATTATTATTATTATTATTATTATTTTTTTTTAATTATTATTAATATTATATGGTCTTGACTATTATATTAGGTCTTGCAGAATAAAACAAAATGTTCTGTGACTAATACTGACTTAAATTCAGTCTATAGCTCTGATTAATGCTATTTTAAACTCTCATATTGGTTCTCATGTATTATGGCTAGCAATTCCTTGCTCAATTTTTTTTTTTTTTTGCACAGCACCAGGGAACTTTATTTCAGAGAGAACAAATAGCTAAAAGGACATCTGAAATTCAGTTGCATGTATTTTGCCTGAAGACAGGTATTCATAGCACAGGAAAAGCTGCTGGTACACTAAGTTCTGTATCTGTCTAACTAGCTATGCCAACATTAATGTCTTCTAGAGAACTCGTGATGCATCTGGTATTCAACAATACCCGAGGAAGGATTCCCTCATGACTACAACTGAGAGGACAAAACTTTAATATAAAGCAACTCGCCAGCTATATCATCACTGGTGGAGACATAAATCTGAGGGATTTCTGCCTTAATGCTGTCTGCCCTGCAGACTCTTGAACACTGGAAATTGAAGGCTCTTGTCATTTTTATTTTCTGTACAACTGATGAAATGGTACCTCCGTGGCTTGTATAATCAATTCGACTGATTAGAACAGTTAATGGACTGACTCTGTTTACATGAGCAGAGAGGCTGTGTTTCCTTTCTTTTTTTATGTATGTTTAAGTTTCCTTGGCTTTGGTGGTAAACAAAGCTATTTACCACAGTAACAGTTTATGGCCAGTTTTCTACAGATTAGTTACAGGCTGCATTGAAATACTGTGTCCCTTTACATGTTTCCTTATTATGAACGAGGTACGTAAGCATGTCATGTGCCATATCCATTCCATCCTTCATTGAACAAAAGTTCATGTACTCTTTCTTTAAAAGTCATCAATCTACTCAGTTGAAGTGCAGAGATTCTAGGATGCACTGCAGTCAGTAACTCAGGACATAAGCAGCACTTGGCATGATTGACCTCTACAAGTTAATTTGGTTTATTTTCTAGGCAGGTTTCTCTTCTGCATCCCTCTGAGGTTGGATAACTGAAATTTTCTATGAATATTTTTTATATAATCATGTTACAATATCTTCTGTCATCCATTTTCTTTTATTACAGCTTATTTTCTGTGTTTGACCACTGCAGCACACTGAGCAGACATCTTCATTAAGCTGTCCACGCTGATGCCTCAATCTTTTTGTTGAAAGGTTACAATTAATTCAGAACCCATCTGTTTATATGAGTAGTTTAAATCATGCCTTCCAAGGTGCATTACTGTTCACTCATCTACACTGCATTCCCTTTGCTGATGCATTACTCAGTTACTTAGTGTTATCAAGGCTTACCAAGGTGCCTCATCAGCCTTGTCTTGCCCACTGCTGTTATGGATCCAGCTTTTCTAGTAGGACCTCAATAAGTACATTAAACAATGCCACTTTGTATTGATCCTAGAGGCACCCCACTACTTAAATGCTGTGAAGAGAACGAAGCAATTATTCCTGCTCTGCCCCTGTGTGCTATCCCCTAACTGGATTTGCATCCATGACTGGCAGGGTGTTACCCACTCTTCTCCTCCTGACAACTGGCTTTCCTTAGTAGCCTTTTGTGAACACTCTTTATTCAAAGCCTTTGCACTGTTAAAGTAACATCCCCTGGTTCCCCATTACCACTTCACAAAATTGCTCAAAATCCAAAGAACTGACATCAAAGCCTTTTTTCTTTTCACAAACTTTTGTTTGTTGACCCAGAAGATTTTGTTGCTATGAGTGTTGTTTTTTCGGTGTTCTGTACAAGTGACTTTCAGGTCTGTACTACTGTGATGGAGACCTACCTTATAAACTAAATCTATTTCAGCAGGCTGTTGTGTTTTGTACAAGTAGCAATCTCTGCAGAAGCAGTTCTCTCAGACACTCAGGAGCTGAAGAAAAAAAGAGAAATGAAGTTTCCTCAGCAATGATGCATCCATATACCTACACCCCAGTTAAGGGCTTGCTGAGGGTTCACTTTTAACCCTATGATCCCATGCTCATGTGACTAAATTTGGTACTGACTGAGCAGCAGCTGCCACCTTGTCCCTCAGAAAAATTCCTCATGTTTCTGTTTTGCCTGGAGGAGAGGCTTCTCTCCGACAGCAGGTCTATCAGGTGCATGAGCCTGGGCTTCCCTTCCTCTCCAGAGCTCCTCTCTGCCTGCCACTCCACAGCTGCCTCACCCCAGCCTTGTTCATACCTGGTGCCTCTTCTCAGGTCTCACACAACAGCCTCCACAACTCAATCCTCAAGTGGATCGCCCTCCTCTCCCTGGCCACCACCTCGGCTAGCAGCACCTGCCTGAGTGCCCCTTGCTGCTGTGCCTGTTGGGGTAGGTGTCTCTGCACATTTTGGGATGTGGAGCAGGCTTGTCCTGGTGTCCCCATGAGCTGGGAACTGTCAACTGGGAGGAGAGTTGTGGTCCTACATGGTGAGTCTCTTGGCTGGGCCCAGGGAACAAGCCGAAACTCTGCGCAAGAATCATCTAGCTTTAGGTGAATCAGCTTTATAAAAAAAAAAAAACTCTTCTTCATAGGTATGAGGAATGGAAAATTACTTAGAAAAAAGAAAGGATTTGAGATCACCTGGTGCCAGAAAATAACAGCACCAAGTACTAGAGACTTGTGACAGTGTGTGGGAAGTGGTGCAGCACCCGAGAGCATAGATTCTTTGAAATTGAGGCCTTTCACAGGAAGGGACACACTTCCTTCCTTAAGGGGTTTTGATGTAGGTGTTTGTTTCTTTTTATTTATTTATTTATTTATTTATTCATGACTGTGAAGCACTGGTAATGGGTGGGGCACAACTCCTGTTTAACCTTTGGCAATGTGGATGGAGTTGAAACAGTCACTGTCTAAGGAGCACCATCTGCAGCTGTGCACTGAGCATCCCTGACACTGATGGGGTTAGACCAGCCTTGTCAGTCCTCAGAGACTCCAGAAGAAAATGTTGGTGCAGACAAGGCCCCTGCGTCCCAAACAGCAGACACTGCAAATTTTGAAGGTTGCCTTGCTTACTATTTGTTGGCTTTTGCTAGTGAAAAATAAGAGGTATAAATGTGGCAAGATGAGCTGTGATTCTGGTCAACATATGACCATCATGCCAGCATAGGGCAGAAGGCAAAGATGGGGGCTTGTTAGTGTGGGGGAAAGGTTGGACCAAGTATTTTGCCAGCTTATACAACACAGTAACTGAATGGCAGAACTGCAGATTCCTTCAAGAAGCGTGCAGCCAGATACCTTTTTTACTATTCCATGTGGCAGAAGGAGAAGCAGCAACTCTTATCCCGAGCAACTTGCACCCCAATTCCGTTACCTCAATGGAATATACTTTAGGGCACTGTACTTCTTTATGGCTGGTGCTGTTGATACCACCTTGATTTCCTGAAGTTTTCATTTCATGGTATTCTAGTTTGGTGAATAAAAAGCTTAAAATATTTTTACATTCACTTTCACATTAACCTCAGAGTAGACCTTCCAAATCTGACAAGCTGAAAATAAGTGACACTCATTTTGGATTAATTTTAAGGCACTCTTAAAAAGTATTACCTTCCCCGCTTCTGATAAAAGAATTTTGCAGTTAGTTTCAATGATCCATTTAAAATCTCATTCTGCTTTTGAGGTCTTTTTGTAATCTAATTTAAATTTCTACTGCTTGGAAGACCTGCTAAGAATTCTTAATTGGTATATGGAACAGTAAATATAAAAACAAATGGCAAAGAATAGTGGAAGAGAACAAAACAGTTGGAATGCAATAGAAACAAGGATGACTTTGTTGCCACTATTCTAGTAATGCAGAGTTTTAACAGCATGCTGAATGTCAATTCTCTTCCATAACTTTCTATCCTCTTCTTATACAGGATTTTTCCTTTCTGAATTATTTTTGGAATCATGGCTCTGCAAAATTCTATTTCCTCTCTTCACCCCTCTATTCCTCTACCAAATTCCTTGAAACCAAGAAATTAATTTCTTTCTCTAATAATTGCAGTGTGGAATGGAGATTATATCATAGAAATTAGAGATGCAAATGGGCAAGTTAGGTCATTCAGCAGTGCATCTGCACTGTGTATGCATGATGACTCCCTATACTGTAACATGTTCTCTAGTGTTTTGTCCAATCCAATTTTGTAAATTGGGTTGACTTCTATTTAAATTGTGAGGCTATTCTATAATACAGAGAGATTACCAAGAGGAATGTCCTACATATGACCCAATTTAGAGATTTTATTTTCTTTTTAATCAAGCTTTTGCCATATAACTTTTTAAAACTTCTTGCTAAAACCATATGGGAAAATACACAGAAACCATCTAAGATCACTGGAATGGTGATAGAGCTTGCAATCCCTTTGAAGGAAAACTGAGGATTAATCTTGTCAATAAGTGCATTATGGGGACTGCTTCCACAGCAGTTCTTCCCACACAAGTGCCCATTGCCCCAAATAGGAGCTGCTCAAGAGCAATAGCTGCAAAATCAATCCCCCTTTGTGTAACATCCCTTGAATAACAAACTAGAAGTGCAGTGTGTATTATTAGTTTATCTACAGTCTGAAAGTCTCCCAATTGTTTTTGCATTTGAAGTGAAGTGCAAAATTATTATATAACTGTCTGAGCAAAGATCCATTAATCTAACCTCAGAAATACAAAATTATTTGCCCTAGTTTATTTGGTGGAGAAGGAGACAGGAGGCACAATGTTATTTAGGCATCTCACCGTGCTTGAGTAATTTCAATGTGAGCTGGCCATCTACACAGCTGCTTAGTGCCTTAGACCTTTGTAGCTTTTGGCCTGGATATTTGGCTTCCCATTCCCCGTTCTAAACCCATCTTAGGAGCTCTAATTCCGTAATTTATCATATGAGGTATTAGAAAGAATAGATGAGACTTCAATATTTCTATTACATGGGACTTAAAAAAATAATTAATTGGCCATTGCTATGTATCTTAATGTTATGTTTTTGTTTTGTAAGGTAAACAGTAAGTGGGTACTCTTGGCACTTGGCTGCTTTGGAAATCAAGATTCTTTTTTCAGGTGCCTGAGGCTGTGCATGGTATTCCAGGTTGGAGCAGCAATGCAGTTTTCAAGTTATTTCCCCAGTTGTCTCTACTTACAGATCTCTGGTTTAGTTTGAAAAGTGTTTTTGGTATTAGCTAACTAAATTTTGCTTCTTTTCAGAGAAATTAAACCAGAAGCTTTGCTCTGCTTGCACACCAAAACCACTTTGACAGCTGGTGATGGTCCAAGCCTGTAATGCAGCCCTTGAACAACTTGGAAATGCCTGGGGCAACACATGCTCAATTCAGGGGATTGGACTAAACTTAGTCTGAATTTTCCCCAAACTGCTCAAATTGGAAATAAAGGGGCCTCAATACCAATACTTTCGATTGACTTATCTGTGCTTATAATATCAAATTTGTGGCTAATGATAAACTTAGCCTGAGATTTTAGGAATATAGTGTTAGGCCCCTGTCTGGCAGTTTGGACCCATGAGTGCATTAGTGACTCCCTACATGCCTTTTCCAATTCCACTGGAAAAATAAATCATTTTTCTCTCTGGCTTAATCACTTGGAAACTACATCATCTTGAATTAAAATTGCTTTTTCCTATTTACAAAACCAGGAATGGTTTCTAAGAGCTCTGCCCCTCCCACATCACTTTTTTTGCCTCTTTTCCAGCTGGGTCCAGCATGATTCCAGTGCTGAGATAACAAAGCACCATCCGCAGGGTGATGTGGGTGGAGGCACATCGAGAGGGTGTAACTGCCCACCACACATTTAGATATCTTTTCACTGAATCAGGTGAAAAAGATAGTACTTAATGCCTTTAAGAAAAGGCTGCCTGTGTGACAAGTACAAATTATACTTCATGTTCCTGTAATTTGACCAGTCAACACCTGGTCTAAAACAAGTGATATGCTGTTAAAAGAGAATTCCAAAGCCACATCTAACAACAGACATATCATTTTCCAGATGAAATAAACAGGCAGTTAAACCCTCATCTGCACTCACCCCTCCCTAGAAACCAGAAAAGCTAAACACTCAAAACTTAGCAAATAATATTTTAAAAAGTGAAGAAAATGTAGGTAATATCACACTGGTTTACATTTGCAGGTTTGTTATTATGATTATTAATGCCTGTAAAATGAAATTTTCAGGTTTTGAATCATTATAAAACCTGAAATATTTTAAGATAAAACCTGGAAAATAAAGTTTCAGCAGTTATGATCTCTATCAAAATATGTTTTATCTTAGTAAGAAAATATAAGTACTTCTTTAGGTTTGTGTCTATAAATAAGAAAATTGAAGTGCTCAGGTGACCTTAGTTTAATAACTTCTGCTGGGAATTATTCTTTAAATTCTTTTCAATGACAGAACTGAGTGTAAGTGCTCAGCAGAAACAAAACCAGTAAATAATTGTTCAAGAAAGTATTTTTGAATTGTGGCACTTGGAGTAATAATGGTTTGGCTGTCTATAATAATATGTAATTGAACCAACTTGGAGGGGAAACCAAACCAACCCAAAACTTGCTGAGAAAGAAGGATGTCTCCATGCATCAGAAATATGGGGATAGAAAATAATTCAAGGGAGAATGAGAGCTTAAAACCACAGCAAAGAAGGAAGGAGTCTGCAAGATTCAGTGGCTACCAAGGAATAAAGGATTTTGGGGGTTGATATTTAGGGAAGTGCAGCCTCATCTACTTCAGGCAGCCAGCTGAAGCCCCTTTCTTTGCTGCTTGGCCAAAATCAGCAAAGCTTGAACAAGTTTGGGACTAACTCCTATGGATCCTGCAGTTCTTTGAGGGCAGGGATATCTGTCAGAACAGTGAATATTTAGTTGAGAACATCCACCTACATCACTGGCTTTTAAAAAAGTACCCAGGACTGTGCTTTACATCCTGTTAGGTGTATATTCTGAGGGGGTCTTGCGGCTGGAGCCGCTGACTTGAGGAATGTCTTACACTGTATTGCTTAAGAAGTGTCTGTCCCAAGAGGTGCTGGGCATGAGTCATTCCTCCTGATCTTGTTAGCACTCCTACTGTGAATAAGGGCTTGTTTACACTTAGAGCTATTTCTGAGCAGTGCCGCATGTGGATGCAGTGGTCACACATGACATTAATCAAGAACAATTAATCAGGAGCAACTCCATGTGTAGACAAGCCCAAATTTAAGGTGAGGGTGGTCACAAGATGGTGTTCTCCACCAAAGTGACCTTAGAGCAGACGTCATTTCCATGTGGGTTATCATGCTCTTGGCAGGGAAAGAACAGGCATTTGAGAATGATTTAATTTTTTATGACCAGGTATACACTCATACACCACTGTTAACAATCCCCAGTCCCATGAACACTGGAATAGGGATCATGAAGGCAAGCACCTCTTGCTAGTGCTGCCTGGTATTTGCAGCATGAGTTAGGAGATACTTATGAACTGGCACTGGGCTGTGTTGGCCAAAGGTGTAAGTGCATTTATTCCTTTATCTTAGGAAAGGTTAAGTGAAGAGAACCTAAACCTTTGTCACTAAATGGTTTGTGTCACTCAGGCCAAGTTTGTGTGAAATTTTCTTGTTTACAACCAAATTATTGCTAGTGGAAGGCTGCTGACAAGTTCTTCTTGTGTGGGCAGCTTTTAAAGACAGAGATGGTTCAGTGTACCACAAGATAACCTCTTCCTGTTGCAATCACTGGAGTTTCCTGAGCTGGGGCTCGTAGGAAGTAAGATTATTCTGGAGTTGGGTTGGTGTACTCAGGGAATACTTAACATACCTAAGGTGGCTCCCAAACTGGCTGTTACACTGTTTGTATGCAAGCTCTTTTCTGTAACATTTTGTGAAGAACTAATTGCCCATGCTTAGCTTGCTCAAGGTCTGACCAGTGCTTCTTTGTCCTTTTCTTCCTCCCTGCTTTTCAGTGCTTAGGCCAAGAAGTCACTTCTCTGATTCAGTGTATAGTTTGGTTGGACCCCATTTCCATAATGCTGGGATGATGTACTCTTTCTCCTCAGAATATTTAGTGGAGTTCACTCTGTATATAATTTCCCATGAAGCAATATGAAATCCCTTGAAAACCAGTGTGTCACATGTTAGGATAGAGAAATTTTATTTTATTTTATTTTATTTTATTTTATTTTATTTTATTTTATTTTGGAGAATGCAAAATAGCAGGCAAGTATTCATACCATGTTTGTATTTGGTCTGATTTGGAGCTATATATGAGCATACATTTCCACTATCTCAGGCTACAGCATATTTTTGAGCAAGTACCTCCTGTTGAAGTTATTCTTCCTCAATGGGAATCACAGCCTGTGAAACTAACCTGATAGTTAAGGTGGTCATATGGGAGACTCAGATTCATGTGTGTGTTCCAAGAAATGTACAAAGTGAAGCAGCTGTAGTGGGACAGATTGAGACTGATTTTTTTCAAAACACTGAATGGATTTGACATTTGACCAGTTCCTGGAGAAAGAGAAGAATATGTTCAAGTTCCTTCAATGAATCAGGCAGAGAGGAGACTTCAGAATGCATTTCCCAATACACCTAATCCTGACAGATGTGTGCCCTGACCCCACTGCACCCTCCTAACCTCCCCCACCAAATGCTAAATGTGAGATTTCCAGCAGGGTGGGCATGAGGTAGGGCTGTGAGCAGTTTCACAGCCTAGTGTGTGCCTACCTGTTGATCTCCTGCTGTGCCCTCAAATATAAGTGGGATCTGTGGGTTGCAGTGTTGCTGAAATGTTAACCTGAGGCACCTAAACTTGGAGTTAGGCACTCAATTAATTTGTAGATTTAGTTCATAAAACCTGAAGGGTTGTAAAGCTTAATAATTGGTTTCTATATAAGAACTTTGTTTTGGCAATAAAAATGTATATTTCATACTTGTATATATTTGGAATTTTTAATTACTCATTTTTTTAATACTCTTGTGAGGAAGGTCTTTTCCAAACTAAATGATTCTCTGATTCTGCGATATAATTTATATTGTAATGTCATGCAACTCAAAAGCAATTCTAGAAATAGCATTTTTGGTATGAATAGTTCTTTTTCTTGTTACATTTTGACTATGCTTAAGTAAATAAACTATATCGTAAAGGGATACGGCCTTTAAAAATGTCAGATACTAAAAGTTACTGCAATTTTGTTCACTTAAATTCATGGAAGTGGCATTCAGATGACAGATACCCAAGGTTTTGCTGACCTTGTGAGCATTACTGAGTAATCAGTCATTAAGTAATCATGAAGTGTTCATGAACAATGTAGTCAATGCTTTCAGCACTTAACATACTTTCCCATGAAAGCAAGAATCTTCTTGCTCCATCTTCTATTCTGGCACCCAAATTTGTCCTAATTTAAAGGGAACACTGTTCTCCATTTTCCTTGTTTGCTTTTTCCTGTCACATCTCTTCTTAATGGGAGTAACAGACTTCTGTTCAACTTCTGACTTTTTGTGTGTCTCTTAAAGACTATAATAAAACATGAGGTTTATGTCTTCACTATAGAAGGCCTAAGTTCTGCCTTCAGGTGGAAAAGCATAATTCCCCTTGAAATAAATGAAACTCAAACATATTTTTTGCAAAATTCTGTGAGGAAGGTGAGCAAAGCATTATGATACCCATCTTTGCAGATAATCTGAGACAAAGAGGATTAATGAATTGTCGGGCTCCATTTAAAAAAAGCATTACTTAAAACTACTACTGGCACTCAGGAGTTTCTGGGCTCCCAGTCCTATGTGCAATCCACCTGGCTGTAATTCTGAAACCAAGGCACCCCAGGGTGGTGGATAAATTACTCCTCCAAGAGGTTCCTTGGCAGGTTTTTCAGATTCTCCAGCTTAGTGTGCAGACAACCAAATTGGCAGGTGGATCCACACACTGCTTTGCAGTTTATGGAAGGAAATCATCAGTGAAGGAAAGGCTCTGGGTGTTGTGGCTGAAGGATGAGCTGTAATGTCTGGTGTACAGGGTGGTACTGTTGATGCTCAACACACAGGAGGCAGGGTAGGGTGAACAGAGGGGACGTGGAAGAAGGAACATCATGATGAGAGAGGATAGGGTGGGAGTGGAAGGAAAAGAAAATGTGAGAAGTATGAGAGAAAAAACAGAATGTGAAGGAAAGGGATTATAGAACTAAATTAGAGAAAAGTGTATTAATTGATGTAATTTCTTATCATTTGAAGAATGACCATTACATATATCTATATATCTACATCAGGACAGTGCTACTGTGGAAGGTATTCCAGGAATTATTGATTGCTTCTGCAACACAAAGAAATAATTGTTGATTTGATTTTCTGAGTTTAATAAAGTTAGTGTTGTAGTTTGTGATAGATTGGAATCAGATTTGCCAAGGCACAGTGAATTAAACTGGTTCCTGAAAAAAATAACAATTTTCACTTGCTCCCCCTGATATTAATATCAGATTTCAAAATTACTTATATTAAAGTAGGATTGTGCTTTTACATGAAAGCCCTGATTTCCTGAGCATTAAATTTTCTATTAGATACAATGGACATCCATTTAATGGCTAAGAATAGAAAATATATGCCCATACATTGTCACTAAAACTCTAGTGTAAAACCTACCTAGTGTAAAATCTACTCTAGTGTAAAAATCTACTCTAGTGTAAAATATATGCCCATATTTTGTCACTAAAAGTCTAGTATAAAATCTGCCTACAGCCACCTGCCTTTGTTTTCTGAACTACTATAAGGGACCCTCCTAAAAATTTCTTGGTTAGAAATACACACATTCTGTTTAAATTCACTAAGATACTCTGTATTATTAAAAATATTATGAAAGGTTTTAATTCATTGATAAGATGCTGGAGATCATTGAGGAAGGGAGAAATGAGAGCTTGAACATGCAAAACATGCCTATAAGAGCTTACTTAGGATGGGCACATATTCAAATGTCAGAGATACAGATATATATTTCTTTGTTGTTTCTTTCACTTTCAGTAGCCTTAAGTGTTATTTTCACTGTTGTGGATACCACATTTGATAGGCGTAACAAAAATGTGGTTTTCAAGCTGACCCTTTTAAGGCAGAATAGCCTGAAGGAAATGCACCCATTCTGCTTCAAAGAAGATCTGTCTGTAGGAAGGAGGAATAATATGCATGCATAAGTAATTAATAATGATCTGAAGCTTTGATATTTTGTAAGGCCCAGAAAATTACATTTTTGCAGGATGTAATATATTGTTGGGTTAAAAACACATGGCTTAATTCAATATCCTGTGACAAAATTTCTGTTGAGATAAATAGGAACCAAGCTTGAATAAGGACAGAAGTATCAAAAGCACTGGTTTGAGTGCTGTGTGTGTCCTTTTATTACACCAGTGAATATAGTTGTGGTATCACTGCAATCCTTAATAGGATAATATGGATGAGAAAGATCTTCAATACACAGTATAATGAGGTGCTCAAATAGGCTGACTTTTCACTTAATTTAAAGAATTCATTCCCCTGAAAAGCTCAATTTCTACATACCTAATAGTACAACATGAAATTCAGAGGCCAAATCTCATTGACTAGATTTTGTTGGAATATGTTTTAAAACAGCTGCTTTGACTTCATTAGATGTCTTTAATGTATCCATTTGTAAAGTCCTTTTCTTGTATAATAGATTAACTTGAAGAGTGGAACCAGCTGATACAGCGATGCCTTCTGACAGTCCTATTTTTAGAATCAGAGGGAGGTACAGTCAAATAAAACATGCTGCAATTAATAAGCCAGCTATCAAGCGTGGATCATTTTGAGGAAACTCCCTCTGTATTTTAACAGTCTTCTGGGCCTTCCTGCCCATCTTATAACTACAGAGAATCCCACAGGCTCTTTTTACCTGGTGAGAAAGTACCGGTGCACTTATCCATCTGTAACAGGTATATATATATATATTTAGATTTTAATTTTTTTTTTCTTTTGTTCAGTGACAAAAGATGAGGACCTGATGATCAACTTCCGCCATTCATTTATCTCTCCTCTCAGACATTGTTTCAGCAGGACATAAGGACACTGAACTAACAGGTAACCACCCTATTATATGCCATGGCTACGGTAATGCCACTCGGGTATATTACACAGATTGAGGTTTGAAAACCTGGGGGAATATGTTGTTATGATATGTTCTGGGGGGGTTAAACTACTAAGGACCCAAACTGGTCAGTTAAACAGAAACATGGAAAGATTCAGGAGATTTAATAGTAACCCTCAAAAATTGTAGTAAAAGGAAAATTGCAATTCTGATATCAAAGGACTGAGCATGGCTTGGCTTTTGGTAAACTATTGCCATGGGGAAAAGGTCTTCCTGATGGCAGTCTGATAGCAGGTTAGCTCAATTCTGTGCCAGAGATATGACTGGCAGAGTTTAGATGTTGCCTTAATTGAAACATTACACATGTAGAAATTTGAGCAGCAAGGTGATGGTGTTTGCAATTGAAAACATCTCTGTATTTTATGTATGGATAAACTTTCTTTTATATACAAATCAGGCACTGGTTGGTTTGATATTGCCCCAAAAAAGCTTTTCACTGAACATCTCTGCCCATTAAAGCTATTAGGAAAGTAAACACTCAAACCTGTCTGGAAGCTTGGATTGGCAAGATGAGGTTAGTTGACCTAATTTAGGAATCCATTCCCTTTGGTACATTGACAAGTTGTCTGGTGAGAAAGGCTGGAGAAAGGCTGAATCTCTAAATGCAACTTCCCTGCAGGTCATCTACACTCAGTGTCTCTGTCCTTCCAGTGTAGTGTAAAATCCCCTTACCTTTTCCACAGATGCTTGGGCAAATTGCCTGTGGTTTCTCACTGAGCACTGGACAAGAATGTGCAAAGCAGCTAATGGTGAAGGGGATGAGCTCCCACAAGTCCTTCTGATGCATTTATTGATGGCATTTCCTCTGTCAATGCAGATGCTTCAATGCTATGTCACATTCACTAAGTAAATGAGGCATTCCTGTAATTTACAGTTACCACATATTTTTAGCCACATTCATTTCAAGGTTATTAATAAGCAACAGAGAGCTAAACAGGCATTCCCAAGGAGCCAAACTTGTTACTTCTGTCTTCTTCAATCCACTGTCAGCACAATGCCTTTTTGTTTACTGCTATAGGAACTGTTTGTTATCTAATTCTGTATACTTACACCCTATAAACAAGTTATCTATTCTAATAAATAACTCTGTCTAGACAAAGACTTAGAGGTATGATGTTAGCATGTGCAACCAATTTTAACCCATGCTAACCTGTTAGAACCTAGGCTCCCCATGATTCTTTAAGACAGTCTATTCAGCATGTTTCAAAGGTAATGTGTCCTGTCTAAAGCTTAAGAAAAATATAGTTTGACAAAAGCTCTAAGAAGACAGCAGTGTGCATCACTAGTCTCTTTGTGTAGCTGCTAGATTCCATCCACCTCCCCCCACTTCAAGTTGGCATAGTATTTTTTGTAAAACAATGTGTCTTTGTTTTATTTATAAACCTGCCTATCACTTTTGCCTTTGTGGAAGACTCCACAGTTTTATCTAGGCTCTCTTCACAATGAATTTTTAACTGATGTATTTGTAGTCACATGTAATCTTTACTGTGGACTTCTAGTTCTGCAGTGAGCCAGACAGTTAACCCTCAGAGTAAACTGTACCACTAGTGCCACCTTTTTCACTAGGGTAGTGCATCTCCTTTACATACTTTTGCGAGAGTTGTCCTATATAATACAAGTTGTCCTGAATTATGTGGTCGGAGTCAAGTGTCTTATGAAATATATGTTGAATTCAGTTTTTCCCAGGGCAGCTGTCACAGTAAAGGAGATTTTCTGAAAGCAGAAATTACTTGTCTATAATTTGTCTGATCTCACATTTATTAGAACAGTTGATTGATGTGCAAAGTACTTCATTCTGAATCAAATAAAACATGTGCATAACTTTTCTCTCTAGGACTATCTTGAATTTTCATATTTAAAATCTGACAGCTGAAACATGAGGGACTTTTATCAGTGTGTAACCACTGCACAACCATGGTAATGCGAAAAAAAAAAAAAAGAGAGAAAAAAAGATTTTAATGTCTGTTGATAACAGCCAAAGATTCATCTCCCTGTACTGCCTTGAGTTTGTTTTTTTTTTTTTTTACAGGTAAGGCAAAAATAGGAGTCATTCTTTGATAAACACCTTATATGATAGCATGTGTTTCTTATTTGTCCTAACTTGTTTACTTGATCACTGAATATTTTCAGGTATCAACCCTTTAAGACCAATAGTACTCCAAGCTCTTATTGATTTACATTCGTTTTTGACTTTTTTTTTTGACCATGATGATAGCAGATGCTATACCACCATCTTTCTCTCTTATTCTCCAGTACACTGAAACCTTATTTTAGGACATATTCATTATCGACTTATTTTAATGCTGGCCTTTGTAAAAATCTATTTCAGATCCTCAGACATTCTTATGTCCTCTGTCAAGGTCTGTGCTAGTTCAGTTTTCAGTATTCCTACATCATATTATTTTGCACTGCCATGCCCTTTACACATTTTTTTCTCAGTGATTCTTATATATGCCCTACATAACTCATTAAAATCAGTCTCCATTTCATTCTCTCGCCTCACTTTCAGTACTCTCCCACTTTTTATGGCAATTTTTTAAATAATATAATTTTAACCTCTCTGATAAGCTGATTTATGTTCCTTCTTGTGTTCTTAACAACCAGGACAAACCTGCTCTGAGTGATACATAGAACCAAATTCAGTAAATCCCCTCATAACTTAATTTTTCTACCCCTGAAATACTGCACTGAATTTCCAGTTAAGCATTTTGAGTATGTAGAGTAAGAACTTTGCTTTTAGTTCACATCTGAAGAGTTCTGTCTGGTCTGTTCAGCAGCCAGAGAGCCACATTGTATGAGCAGTGCTGGCGCTGCCAGCAAGTCCTCAAACTTCAGCATCCACAGCAGCTCAGCAGGATCAGTTAAGCAGCCCCAGGCCACCTGCTGACCTGCAAGGTAGTTCTTTTCTCACAACTCAGTCAACTGGAAATGCTGTCTTTTTGTAATCCATACTCTGATAAATAGTATTCTTAATTAGCATTGGATTTATTAATGTAGTTGATTTCATTAGGCAGGAGGACGATGAACAATCATTCTGCTTCATAAATATAAGTTGCACTAGCCTAGTGCCACAATCTGGTGTGAGTTACATGATCAGTGTTCTTGAAAACATTCTTGGAGGAGGAAGCTGCATTTCAAACACAGACAAAAGAAATTTGACACCATTTTGACTTGATGAGAGAAGCATACAAGTGTCCTGTCATGGAGTGGATGCCCTACTTTTTCTTTTAGCAGAAAGATACCATTTCATCCACAATGCACACAAGCTGTTTCAAATGATAAGGCAGAACAAGAGGCTTGTTAATGGATAATCTGCTTTTGCCAAGGTGGGCATGAAGCTCTTGCCTCTGTACTGCCTGTCATCTCCCTGCCAACATAACAGCAACAAAGTAGGAAAAACATTCCAGAACTTCATATTATAAGATGGAGAGTTTCAAGTGGCAATTCTTTGGACATTCGCTTTCTTTTGTGGCTGAGGTTTTCTCTTAGGTGGGAAGTGAGTGTGAGCCCATGTACTGGTTTTGTAGGTCTTTGTCCTTTGCCCATAGGACCCTGGTATTCTTACAGAACAGTGGGAGTACAGAATGATCTGTGGAATAGAACTTTATTTTCACTCATGCTGCAGCCCTGAGTAATCATTTACTCATCATCAAGGAATCATTTCCTTTTAGGAAAATTGATCCATTAAAAAAAATTCCTCTTTCTGTACAGAATGTGATGGTGTGATCAGTCCAAGGTTATAGGTGCTAATACCATCTAATTACTCTTGTTGTCTGTAAAGTTCTAAGAACAGCTTTGCATTCTTTCATTATTTTGAGACAGGTGGAAACACTGTTCATTAAAAATTTAGCACTCTTCTCATTTATTCAGAATAGATTAACATAGTGGTGCCCTACAATAGGTTGTTGCATATGAAACTGGTGGGGCTGTTACCCTTGAGCCAGACATGTGGCTCTTTCTTAAAAGGATAGTGTAAATGCACACAGTTCTCTATCAATCACAGTAAAGGCACAGGATTTTTCAAAAGTGTCTATTAGTTTCAGGTGCGTCACTTCTGTGGTGCTTATCTTCATACAGCTTAAGAGGAGTCTGATTTTCAAAGAGCAGGTGTCCATCATTTTGTAAAAATCCAGTTATATTAAAGTGTCAGACAACTGGAGGTATCCAGATGCACTAAGCCATTTTTTGAAGTCTTGTTCAAACCAATGTCTTCTGCAAGACTTTGTAGTCTAATTCACCAAATACAATGTATAGAATGAAAACAAGATGAGGCTTGAGAAGAGAGAGACATCAAAGTGAACAGAATGAAAACACAGAATTTGTCATATCAGAGCAGACCGTTGATCTGAGGAGAGCTGTATTCTGCTTCCAGCTGTGGCCAGTACCCTCTTATTATAAAAGAAGGGCCAAAAAATATGATTCATAACTTGCCATACAAAAAATTCCCCCAAGGCATTTTTGCTTGTGTTGTTCGCTGCAAATACATTGGTTAAGTAAAAATGAGGTGGAGCAAGAAGCCATACATGCCACTTGATAGTTGATGTGAAGGAAGTGTATCTGTGTCTAACATACAGGCCAAATGCTACAAGACTAATTTGTCCTTAGGAAGGTGCTATTCCTGTAATGCTGCCACATTCAGTGCCTATGTGGGTAATGTCTGCCTTGAACAGAAACTGCCAAGTTTGCATGGGGAATTTCTTTGGAATTATTTATCTTAATTTTTTTCTGATTGCTCAGAAAACTTTGTGATTTGTCGTTCATTTCTCCTTTGTGCAGGAACTGTTGCGTAATTTGGAAAACAGCTCATCAGCTAAGGCACTGCTTCCTCAAAATGCGGTTGTAAAGTTGGGCACCAAAGGTCATCCTGTGTGTCATATCTTTCTTATTTTTGCATCACTTCAAACTTGCATCTTCCTAATTATCATATTATAAGAAAGTCTGTGCAGAGTCATTGAATAGGCTAGGACAGAGGGCATCTTTAGAAGTTATCTGGTCATCCCTCCCCTGCTCAAAGCGATGCTAATATTTGGTAAAATTGCTTAATACTGTGTCCAGGAAAACTTTGAATATTACGAAGAATGGAAGTCTCATGACCTCTTTGTGAGCCTGTTCCTTTTTCTGATTATTATGTTTTGGGTTTTTTTTTTCCTTTCGCATATCATTGCAGTCTCCAGTGATGTAAGCTTTGAGAATTGTGTCTTGGCCTTTTGCTATGCACTGCTGAGAAGAACCTGTCTCTGTCTTCTCTCTCTTTTACCCTGTTTAGGAAGCTGAAAATAGAAACTAGACTCTCCTTATGCCTTTTATCTAGGTTGAAGGAATCCAGTTTCCTCAGCTTCTTGTCCTATGTCATGTGCTTCACCAGAGTGATGGAACTTTTCTATTTGTAAGCATCCATTTTGTCCTAGGGAACCCCAAACAACACACAGTGCTCCAGATGGGGTCCCTCAAGCGCTAAATTGTCAGGAATAATTGCTTATTTATAAAATGGGTCATGACTGCTTTCCCTCTCATCCCTCTCCATTAATACAAAGGTAAAGACAAAGAAGAAAAACAAGATTTTGGGACTACTAGAAGGGAGAAAAGAGATGCTGTGATGCTGCACTTAATTTTTCCTTCTTGTTCTTTCAGTTTTGCTTTTTTTTTCTGCATAGTGACACAACTTCAAAAGAAGGGGCAGATGGTGCTGCTACTGATCTCAGCTATCAAAGAAACACCCTCCTGGGAGGGAGGCAAGAGATAGGGATTTCAGATAGTTCCAGCTTGGTCCTATCACTTGTTTGGGAGGAATATGCTATCCATTCAGAGGTGGTTTAGTATCAACTTGAATATTCCCACAGATATCTTTTTGCATGCAAAAATGTTGTTGTTTTGAATTTTGAGGATTTTCTGCATTTGCAGACATTCTTCTTGCCCCTGCAACAAGTAGAATATGTGTGAAACACCTCAGGCTGGATTTTTGTACCTTTAGATGTATTACTTTGTTTGAGAAATGCAATACTTTGGTGATTTAGACATAGGAATTGCCTTTCTAGTTTCTAAGTTTCATTGCAATTTAGACCAGAGGAAAACTCCGTACTTGAGAAGCAAGGTACTTACAGGACAAAATGAAAGCTGAGTCTGGCTACTGTCAGGTGGGTTATCCAGGCACATAAAGTCCCACTTAATTGTCAAAGTCCTCTTATGGGGGTCTAACCTCAAGAGTAAGTTTCTAACAGTATTTAGGCAACTAAGTGAACAGATAAGAACATAATGTGGCTTAAGGAATTTTCAGCCCTGCCTTCTCTCAATTTTTCTCTCAATTTCCTGTTTTTGATATGGACATACTCTGTTCTTGCAAGGATGTTGTGGAAATGAAATTACATATTCAAATCTACAGAGTTCTCAGACACTATACTGTGTGCAGGACATAAAGCTATTTCACCAGGTACTGTGATAGAGGGATTTAATGCTCCTCCTATCTCAGTCCAGTCAATCCTCTGCTTTCCTTCTGCTTGTTTGCCTTTTCCCTCCTGTTTTATTGTGATATACTTCTGTTCTTTGAGAAGCATATGTTGACGAATACTGATGGGTGAGTGAGTGTTGTGGAAGAGGTACATACTCATTGATTTCTTTTTTTTCCATGACAGTTCTATGAAAAAAAAACACCAAAAACTGCAAAGCCATTCATGAAAAAAACCTAGGCATTCGGTATCACTGTGCAGAGTATAAATCACCAAAGAGGCAGCCTTATGTTTGACTTTATAATATGCAACAGAAGTGCCTTCACATCATCAGATGTTGATCCTATGGTTGCCATTCCTAAGTTGTTCCCCCCACACCCCAAGCTGCTGCTAATAAATTACAAACACATTTGCTCTCATTAATCATTCTTTGGAATGGCAGAATCGTCTTTGCTGATTGAAAATAATTATTAGCTTCTCAAAAGGATTAAACAGCCTGTTTGGATTTTAATTTATATCACCATTTTGATGGAGTGATGCGGGGGTATGTACACAGCCTTTGTCTTAAAAGTAGTAATAATAATAATTAGTGCTGTGTAACAAAGAGTTTCAGAAGGACTTCAGACAATGAGAGAAAGAAAAGGCAGGCAAGGTGAGCTCTGGAATAAATGTAGGACACAGAACTGAACATAAGCTTGCTTTGGGCAAGGAGCCTCCTACTGTAGCAGAGCAGTGATAAACACAAAGGAAACTGCAGCATTCTCTACATAGCAGTGGAGAGACTTGAAATTTCTGGCTAACATTACAATCTGAGCAGTGTAATTAATCTGGAATTGAAAGAATACCACAGATGTTTAAAATTATTTTTTTCTACTGAGTCAGTATCCTGCACATTTACAAATTGTAGGTTGTGGATTAATAGCCTCTGAGGTTCATTACCCGATGGGCCTTGCTCCAAGCTTTGAATTTACACTCAGCAAAGTGTATTTGGATTGAGACAATTTCCTGAAGTCAGGTCCCAAGGCCTTAAATTAAGTGTGTTTGTTCTTAAAGTGTTCTGTGGGCAATGGGATGGGAGTGCTTGCTGGAGTGTCAGGGATACTAATTTTTTTTTAAAAAGTACACCAGGCAAGATTTAGCACATGTATACTTCAGAATGGGATGCAATGTGTAGATTGCCAAATTATATAACCCTAATAATGTCTTATGCTCACACTGTAACACTGCTAATATGATATTTGTCTGCTAAAGGGCAAGACTTATTAACTAGATCCATGTTCTACATTAATTTGATTGCACTGTCTTGGGACCTGAGTTGACACATCTGTGCAGTGCAATACACCTCTCTGGAGGTACTAGCTACTGAGGGTTCTTCACCTGATACAGGCAGGCTTTCTAAGAATCTGAGTGGTACAGAAACACTGTGGGTCATTTTTGGATAGGGTGAGTTCCATCAAAGTCCCTGTGCTTGATATTTCCTGTTGGTTCTCTGTAGGCTTCTCTCTGCCTTGATCCTCATTTTAGTTCTTTAAGTTATTCCTTAGAGTCTGTCATGGAACTTGGATGTAAACGGAGCTGTTAAAATAAATCCCTCTGTGACTGTCACATTTCATTCATCCTCAGTGTCATGCTTGAAGTGAGAGCCCAAACACTGGGAGGCCAATAATGGATTTTCTTCACCTGGGGGGATGGGACATGTGGCATTCCAGCTTCTACTCAGAAAGATTTACATAGATTTCACAAAATGAAAAAAATCCCATCAAGAGGGGTGGAAATTATATCTCCTTGTTTGGAAATAATGATGGTCATGTAACAGCTGAATTAAACCTGTGGAGCAGAAAGGACTTCCACAGCTATTAAGGAGAGGAGAATCCAGAATTATTCTTTCATGTGCTGCTGTTTATTAATGTGAACTCCTGAGAGAGAGATATAAGTACAGTGCCTTTTTCAATTATTTTATGACCAAGTAATGAATGGTTGGTCACTATTTAGATGGTTGTACATGTACTCCACAGCACCTTACTAACTTTAGCAGTGGAAGAAGGGTTTTTTTTAAGCACTGAATGTTCAAATGCTGCTTTAAATGCTCAGCTAAAGAGTCAAGCAGGTATTTTGTGAATCTAACTCTGGTCAGCCCCAGAATTAATTTCCTGATGGTAATCTTTGAATATGACTTTGAACTAAAAGAGAAATTGTACACATATGCACTGAAGCAGTGTATCTTCTGTTCCCCATCACAATTTGTACCAAGAATCACAATACAAAAGCTTATCTGGATTTATAGTTGGATAAATGATTTTGTGACATGGGTCAAGGAATCCTTGATCTAATTATTTAACTAGCCTCTGGAGCATTATTTCTCTGACTGTACAATGGGAATCTGAATTTCTGTTGGACTTTGCTATCCTTAATTAGTGTACAAGGTCTTCTGGCAGTTGTAATATCTTAAAATGTATGTAAGCATTTTAAGGATCTGTGCACTGAGATCCCCATTTACACTGAGTGCTGCAGTTGAAACAGGTAACGAGAGGGGCCGTGTGACAGGGTGCACAGCACAGGGTTCTCTCAACCATAAAGTTAAAGACAGTGTGTACTCCAGACAGCTTGCAACCTAAATACTGGTGATTTATTTTAGCAGCTGTTTACATAATTCTTATATCGGTGTGAAAAATGTCTGTGAAAATATTTAAAAGTAAATGCAATTTATTCTTCTAAAGTTCAGTATCCAGTTCCTAAACATGGAGCTCCAGATGGAGGTTTATTTACTAGAACTGTGTCTGTAACATTATGTGTGGCAGTATATTCTGTCCTTCCCTTTTTACAGGGTAATATTCCTATGTGAAAGTTCAGTTTTGAACCTACTCTAAACATTTACTTTTTCAGTGACCTAGGAAGACATTTCTGAAAACTGCATATACTGGAATAGGTTAACAACTTTCTTGTTTTTCTCACAGATCACCTAAATAAATATTGTATTGATTCTTTACTATATTAGTTGTTACCGTTGTGTCCTTAACTCGGACCTTTCCATATGGAGCTGTTGTTTAAATGCACAGAGATCAAGATGGATAGAATAGGTAAGACCTGTCTGTATTTTGCTTGCATAGATCATTTGATTTTATGAGGGGAAGGAACTCATCTAACCTTATAACTAACAATTGCTGGTTGATTTGCATAATGAGTTGATGGCAAAGCTTTCTTTGTCAACAATTAAAAGCAATATTGGATTCAAATTTACAAAGTTGCAGAGAATGATAAATGAAAATATACTGGACCTGAGAATTAAGGCAACAAAATATCTGTCATCCACATGTTAGCCTAATTTCTACTTTCTCTGTATTCACATCTCCTTTGCAAGTGACTTCATGCAACCAGATGGGAAAGCATTTTCCACACCTCCCATGTGTGCAGGGAAGATCCTCTCTCCAGTGAAAACCATGATCCCTCGATGGCACAGCCATCTGATGAGTAGGTGGGAGGACGCTTGACTGTGTCTCTTCTGACACAATCAGCATCATGTAGAATGGGAAGGAAGTTGTAGAAGAGTCAGATTTACTGCTAAATACTTCCACTATGGGTCAAGAACTGTCTGAACTTTAATCCTCAAAACTTTTTTTGTAAGTTGAATTTAGTTGCATGTCGGCTCCTCTCGGTATGCTCCTGTATATTAGCACCCAGTAACATATTTCTACATGCAGGTCTTAAAATTAGATAGTGCGTGTTATATTTTTTTAATGACTGAGATCTTTGATTATGAACAATTTTTCTATTACAAAGCAGAAACACACACACAAAAAAAATAAGGGAATGAAAACCATTAACCTAAAAGAGTAATTTATCATATAAACATTGGCATGATCTATTAAAATATGGGATCTTATAGAACAAAATACATTTACATCTCCTAGATACATTGATAAAGAAGAAATAGTCAAGGTAGCATTAAAAATTCATTCTTTTTTTATGCACTTTATTAACTTGGATTATCATATTTTATTTTATTATCAGCTGTTTTTTGTTTTTTTACAGTTTGGGCCTGATCCAGTATCTTCTTACCAGTAAGGAGTATTCTTTGTATAGGGAAAATAGGATTTTATTTATTTGTTTGTTGATTTTGACTACTCATTAGAGTTTACTACTGTTTGAGCTTTAACAATATGTCACTGTATCTTGAGTCTCTTTGGATTACTGCTTGATAATTAGGAGACTGTGTAATATAACGAATTATTGTCAAAAGGGCATAACAGAAGGCTGCTCTATAATTTGTTACAATCATTAGTTTGACTCACTTGTCTATCCTAAACAAATTTTACTGTGTTATTGCAATTACTGTATGTCAAAGAATAGTAAAAGATAGTAAAAATCCCATTGGCTTCTATTTCAAGCGAATTATTAACAGGAGAACCTGAACTTAACTGCAGCATTAAGATACAATATCTGGTTCTGCCTTTTTAAATCCAACAAAAATCAAATAAATTATGTGGATGAAACTGAAGTGTATTTAAATTGTTTTGTTTTTCTCGGTGCTAGGATAGAATGTGAAACGGAATATGTTCATCCAAAGATAACTGAAGTTCCTGCTCCTGTTTAGATTTCATCGTCTGTTAGAAATCTCCTAGGTGATTAAACTAATGCACTGTAAAAGAATGAATCAGTCCTGCAGAGCTCCTCTCTGTACTCAGAATAACTTGCTCGGTTAAGTACTGTTGGGGTTTTACTAAATTAAAATCCTGGGAATTTTTGTACATAATATATTTTATCTGTGAAAGCTGAGTAAAATTTTATATCTGACTCTCAAACTAAATTCCTATGGTAATTAATAAAGAAGATTTGAATACATTTCTGGTAGAGTCATCTTTGACCAATTTAATAACTTGATTTTCTTAACAGAAGAAAATCCTTATCTCTCAAGGCTTGTGGTAGCATTGGGATACACCATGAAATTGTTAAGAGAATCAGAGAGTCTTTTCTTTGTTGTAAGAAGATGAATTCAGATTGGAAAGTTATCATTTACTGGCTCAGGTGGAATACATTCTTCGTAATTATTTAATATTTATATTTCTGTTCCTCTGTAGATACCAGTAGATTCCTGAAACTCTTATCAGGAGCATCATGTAGGCTGCTTGCAAAGCTGACTCATTTTAACTACTCACTTGTTTACAGACAAATACGAATATTGTTTTTTCACATGTCAGCACAGATAGGCAAAAAATTAGTCAGATGTATGTTCTTAAAGCATATATATATATATATATATATATATACACACACACACACACACACACACACACACATACACACATACACACACACATTTGCCTTTTTTAGTAGATTTATTAAATGTTACTTATCCCCACCCCCTCTTGGCCTATTTTTTGTGGCTGGTATGGCAAGGAGGAATGACAAGAGCTAAAAAAGAGATAAGGAAATGATCTTATCAGTCAGCTCAGAGATGGCATTTCCTGAGTGGCATTTTGCAATTGTTGCATGTAATAAAAGTGCAGATATATAGAATAAATGTATGCTTTTCGGTGGGTTTGTCTTTTAACACCTGATCTCCAGCTGCAACTTACTTTGTCCACTTCAATCAGTGTAGTTGTGGATAAAGACTACAATTAATTAATTTAAATGAAACAAATGCTTCCTTTTGTTATATGACATAGAATTTATGTATGTATTCACTATTTAATTCAAATACAGTTTGATTTTTGAGTGTAGTGAACAGAAAGAATTATCTGAATTTTTTTTTTAATATGGTATGTGCTTTTCCAATTTTAAAAGTTTTCTTTTAAAATTCCATGTAAAGATCTTACTGTGCTGTACCCAGCAAGTACCTGCCTATGTGCACTTTTCTGTAGATTGTAAAATCAATGATAACTTTGACTAAAGTTGACTGAATTGTGAAAAAACCCCAAACCCACAACCAAATATATGCAGAAATTTGAATTCCATAGGAAATTTCAATTCAATCATGTTTGCTGCCCTTTTATACTTTCTATTTGTGAACACTTAAGAACTTGATTCTTGATGCTGAGATAATTTCAGGAACATTTAAGACTGAAGATTTTATGAAATAAATGTGTATTCTGGTAGTAACAGGGTGAGATTCCCTTGGTCCTTTTGTAATAAAGCTTGTGATGGCATTGTGGAATAATGCTTGTCTTTATAAAGAGCTGGCAGATGTAGGACTTGATCTAGAAGAGGGCCTTTCATGGTAAATTCAGTAGTCTTACACCAGCTAAGGAAAACTCCCATGCTTAGGAAGTAAAGCTGATAGATTTTCATAGGAATGTTACAAAGTCTATTTGATTTACTTGAAATGACCAGTATTTTCAGAAAAAGGTTTCTTGTGCAATAGCACTTGGCAGAAGGCACATGAGGATTGCACAGTCTGGAGAAAGGAGTTGATAGCAGCTCAGCATACAGTGCTTTCCTTTATTATTTTGGAACAGTATGTTTAGTTGGCTTTTGATCTGGTGTCCTCCTAAATCAACATTAAAGGTCAGACAGATAAATAAGAGAAATTTGATGCACTGGTAATTAAGAAGGTATTGTGATTCAGGGCAGTAACTTAAGAGGAAATGAATGCAACCAGGCAGATGCAAACAGAGGGGAGACCCTTTCCAGAATGACTCCAACGACCTTTGTGCTCTGCTTCTGCAGAGTACAGTACTTTCCCCACTGTGGCGGGAAGGCTGGTTTAGTTCTCGCTCCTGTTTTGTTTTCAATGTAGAGTCACTGCAGTATTTTCTGTTCAAAAGATGTCAGGGACATGGCAGAACTTGCTGCAAGTGAGGAGGACTGCCCACACTATTTTTATGTGTGAGTTCCATTTCCATATATGTGTTCTATTTCCATGACAAACATTGACCCAAACTGGACAGCACTGGTAGCTGATAGATTAAGACAGGGTAGATCCTGAAGGAAAGAGTTCTATTCAAGAGATGGGTTTTTGACAACTGTCAAGTCAAGGATTTTCATCTTTAATGTAATGGAGACTTGGAAGTTCTTCCTACCCAGCTGGGAAGGTGAAAGTTTGCTCAAGAATCCAAACCCAGCAAAGCAATGGGTTAAGGACAGCATCAAGCTGGATGGAGCATAAATAGACATGTTAATGAATTTAAGAGTAAAATAGTTGCTAACTGAAGTACACACTTTCTTTTCTCTTACTTAAGTCAGCAATTACATTGGAAGATAGCAAATATTATACTTATAAAAAGCCTGCATAACAACCTGGAGAATTACAGACCAGTAAGACTTACTTAAGTTCCTGGCAACTTAGCTGATAGGATGATTAAAAATACAGAAGCTATAAAAAAAATCTCAGAAACAGAGTTTGATGATACGGTAGGGAAAAAATGACACAAATTTTGTAAAGGATTATTGCACCTCACTAGTTCCTTAAATGTATAAATGATACAGTAGATGAATGAAAACCAGTTGATGAAGTATATTTCTGTACATAATCACTGATACTTCTTGAAGTGACAGCTAAGGAGACAAAAGGATGGAATTTCCCTAGAAAGGTGGTGAGAGGAGATAGAAGTCTGACATTCAAGTATTCCTTCCAAATCAGTGCAGAAGATTTGATCTTACATTCTCTGTATTCAAAATAACTGTTAAAATTGGTGGATTTCTGAGATCCCAAGGAGTGAATTTTTTGTTCCCTTTGTTCTGATAGGATTTACAGTGCCTGGCAGAATGCCTGCTTCAGCTGAATTGATGCCTAAACCCCACCCATTTCCTCTGTTTCACTGCTTAGCGGTGTCACATTCAGCCAGCTTTGGGAATCTCTTTAGCTGCATATTAATCGCATGCAAGTATGCCATTAGGCATCAGGGCATGTCTGAGTTAGGCATAGTAACACTTTAGTATCTTTGATATTCTGAGCAGAGTAATACTTTGAGAAAGGAGCATCCTCTCTGGATAAATGAGTACAAAGCAGAAGGAAAGAAAAAAAGGAGTTCATTTTCCTCAGGGGAAAAAAATAACCTTTGGAGTATATCAGAATCCAGTTTATGGGTGGAAGTTGTTCTATTTATTAATCATTTGGAAAATGGAAGACCAATGATGTATTAAATTATAAATATGCTCCAAATTAATTTCATTAAGGCTGAAGACATGTGAACAAACTTCAGGTGGAACTAGCAAAGCTGGCAGCAAAATTGTCACAATGGCAGGATAAAATCAGCGTTGATTTGAAAGTGGTGATCCTTAAATCATTTTATGCCAAAGGACTGTTGTTACACCTTCAGTTTTGTCATAGGTGGCTTTTAAAAATGTGAGTCCAATGAAGACAGCATCTCAAATGAGTAATAAGGTACAGATGAAAGAATCTGAAAAATTCAGAAGAAATTCAAGAATTATATGAGTACTAATAAAGGCATGCACTTTTTTCTCATCAGATTTTTAATGGAGGAATTATAGTACTGTTTGATATACTCCTATGGACAGTCTACAACCTAGTTTTCATGGCTTAGCATGAACTCCATGGAAACCACAAGAATTTGTTCTGGGATCTCTTGGCCTAAGAAAGCACTAAATATTGAAAGGTTCAATTGTAAGTATTTTTACAGCTTAATGGTTTCAAAACCCAGTACCCTGGGAAATTTCTTGTAGAGGTGAAGGCTTTTGTGTAATAAGTGCAAGTGTTCTGATATGAGGCCTGCTTTTTAAAGTATTTTTTAAATGACCTCTTACAGATCCCAGCAGTCACCCACGTATATCAGGGAATACACACATGATAGGAACAAAAACAAAAGGCCATCAGTTCAATAAGGGTTTCTAAAGGATCCTTTAGTTGAAAACACTATTGTACCTAAGAGCAATTGTACCTAAGCTTGTGATAAAGTGTCTTTTGCATTTCATGCCATAGTTATTTTTAGCACCACTACTTAATGTTTTTTAGTTTGAACACAAGCCCTTTGTTTTCATTGAAGTTGGAAAGGAAGACATTTTGGAGTAATTAGAACACTACTGCTCTTTTCAGCTTTCCCCTTATTCCCCTTATCCTTACAGTTTAAAAAAAATCAGACTAGTGGACTTCAGAGCCTTGGTGGGTGCTTGGGCTGGGAGAAGAGGCAGTGAAGCAATACACTTAATGTGGCAAAAGGTGAGCTAGCAAACTTTTATGTACCCTGGATACCATGTATTAATCTCCTGATAACTGCTTTCACATTTGAACCTTCTGTCTCTTATGTGAGATCCAGCAATCTTTGCTTTTTTCTGTTCTGGGAGCAATTTTCTGAATCATTAATTTTCAGTGGCCAGGCTTCAATTAGCTTAATCAGGCATTGATTAGATTTCTCAAGTCCCTGGCATTTATTTTCCACCTTGCCTATATGGTTCCTTGACTCCATTACCTGATTGTTCACTTATTGCATATAAGGTTGATTCCTCTCCATTAACATTCCCTGATGAGAGGTCTCCTTAGCCATCCAGCTAGCCACTTTCATTAGTGATGGTGGCAATTCATGGTGAAGGCCAGTTTCTACTGCCCTTGCAAAACAGGATATTTTCTTCTAAGTTGCATCACTATATCAGCAATTTACTCTTAGATGAAGGTGCTGCTTATGAATTGTTCTGACTCAAAGGAAAAATAATTTATTCCACATTTTTTAATATGTTTCATATTTTGTTTAGAAAGTTGTGAAATTGTGGAAAATGAGGAAAGTAAACCACTATTCTTTTTCAAAGCACACTTGATGCAAATCTAGTGGGTTTTTTTATTCCTGCTTTTCTTAGTATCTAACCTGACATATTAAAATACATTCCCATAGCTAGTGCTCCTGATTTCTGAGGAAGCTTAACAAAGTTTTATAATCAAGGCTGGTGTGAGTCACATGTAGGCTCCAAGTCCCCATAGGTAGACCCATGTCCTGTTCCTAATACCAGTTGCTCAGCAGTAACAACTTGTGTGCAGACTCATTCCTCAGGATACATATTTTGGGGAAGTGTGAGCATGGAGCAAGACAGGTGAAGAATGGAGCTGGAGGTGAGGGATTGGACAGAGCTGGAAAATGGGACTTCAGACACAGGTGAATTTTTCTAGTCTGAAAAGCACTTTCTTTTCTCTAAATTCTACTGAGGTTCTCACACCATCTGTGGTCAGCTCTGTTCATTCTGTTTTTTTTTTTTTTTTTTTTGCAAATTATGTCTTCTAAAGGCACAGACCTCTTTTTGAAATTCTCTTTTTAATTCATGTATCTACATTATATTGAACTAGACAGACCTGACTGTAAATGAACTTGTGCCAAAATCGATAGCAGGAAAATTTTAATAGCACAGTTTTAAGAAATTAATGTAATATATGCTAATTAAAAACTCTAATAAAAAGTTTTATAACAATAAAATAAAACATGGGATCAGGTCTTCAAGGTTTTTTTTTGCTATAGGTTCCAAAGAAGTTGGGCAAATTGCCCAAATTTCCTTTTCTTTGTAACCAAACTGAAGTTGTTTAACTTCAGTTTTGATAAGTCAACATTTCTTAAAAAAATTACATTTTACCAGGTAGTTTCTAATCTTGACACACTTAAATAATTAAATATATTATTTGTCTTATCACAGTCCTAGGACATATAGGTGCTTTCTAATTTAAATGATAAAGCTTAAAAAGGGATCCTCCCAAGGTTTAACATTTGATTTTTAAGAGATTGTTCTCAGAAATATTTTGAGCATCAGCTTCAGCTTTTGGTCAAAAATGTTAGAAAAAAAATTGTAAAAAGAAATTAATGATCCCTTTCTTCTTAACAACTAGTTGCAACAGTGATTAGATTCAGTGTGAGACTGTCTGGAAGTTAATTTCCTCTTTTTGTACTCTGTTTTAAAGATTCATTGTGATTTGCTGGATTTTTAGACAAGGAGAGAAATCTCTTGTTTTCCTTATTCACTTTGTTGTTTATGCTCCATGTCCTTATTATGGCCCCAAAATTGTAGCCATTTATTTAAGAAATATAAAATGTGGGGGGTTTGATATGTTTTCTGTCTTGAAATTATTCTAAAATTATATTTTATGGCATTAAAATCTCACATATATGAGAAATATTCTTTGGCTTTCTAAAAACATCCTCCCTCCCCATTTTGAATCTTCCCCTCCCTTTTGAATCAGAGGTCCCCTTCAGAAAAAAAAAAAAAATCATGTCTAAGGCTGTCTTTCTATAGAAACTATGGTCTTCTGTGATGAAAAATACCCTTTGAAAATATCTGACAGTTCATCTCTGCAATTAGTAATTTTCAATTACTACATTCAGAATGGCAAGGGGAATTAACATATAACTATCTCAGAAATCACATCCAGTATCATTGCTCCTTCAATTTTGGTCATTTGCTATCTCTGAGGTTTCTGGGTTTATTGGGACCATTTTGACCATTTGGTGGGGGCATCAGTTTGGACCTTTATCTTTTCTAACTAGTGAAAGCCACTGCTGATTCACTGCATTACTTGGGCAGTTAATAATGCTCCATGAAAGACTGCTAGGAGGAGGTATTTTGTCAACAGCAGAGGCAATGATGTGGGGCTCAGGTTGCTCCAGAATCGATGGCACACCTCTGACAATCTTGCCAGCTGTCCAAGCATGTCTCATTTTCAGTTTTGCAGCTGGAGGTTATTGATGGAGTATGGGTAAATGGCGTGTTCCACAGAGATTCTTTCAGGTGTTGCTTTACGTGCTTCACCCAGCTGAACCACCCTAGCACACAGCAAATGTGAAAATGGTTGCCCTGAGGTGCTTTTTCTTCCTTCTTGGATGGTCCCAGAGGACACTGTTGGGCGCTATATTTCAGTGCACTTTCTACAGGAGTGTTTTAAGCATTAGTTTAGAAATCCCTCAACTCTAACATATGCATAAAATAATGTGCTTGGTGAAGGGAGAAGTGCTAGTCCTTGGTGGACAGTGCTTGTTAGACTCCTTGCCTAGCTCTGGCAAGTCAGAAAACTGCTGCAGCACATGTCCCCTCGTTTGTGTCTTTCCTGCTGATAAGGCAAATGGGCCTATTTATTTCAGATCTTCACCTTGCAATGCCTTTTTACCTTCTGTGTGGTGCATGGAAATTTCCTCCAACAAGCAATAGCTTGAGTTCTCAAAACAGAGCTTATCATAGCTGCTTCATTTATTGAGGTGGGTTCTTAATCCTGTTGCCAAAAGCACAGAGTTTCTCACTAAAGATGAAGTTATTTGTTTTAATTAGAGCTGATCTAGATAAAAGGACCAAAATCATAGTAACATTCTCATAAAAGTTAATTTCCATTTTTCGTCAAAGATTTCTTTCCAATGAAATTTTCCTAGAGGAAGAGATTAGATCTATGTAAATTTAGGTTTCAGCTTAACTAAGTTGCCAAAGACTGAAGCTTAGTTTTTTTGGATTCTTTCTTCAGTCAAGGGAAAGAGATGGGCAAATCTAGATGGACTTTAAGTCTGGTTTATGTGGGCTGGGCTGCACATTGAAGCAATTTGTCTTTCTCCACCGACTATAGACAATAGATACAAGAGCTGAGTGATTTGGGAGCTTGTGAAAATAAACTTAGATGAAGTGCAGAAATGCAGAGGGAAGAATCAGGGACCTAAGCATCTTTACTGTAATGTGGATGGGTTGACCAGACCTCCAATTGTCCCATATGGTCTGCCGCAGGGAATGGACCTGACTTAGTTTGGGAGGTAGTGATGGAACAAGCAAAGTCATATGTTGCAGAAATGACTCAGGAAATATCTATAACTATTCAGCAAATCTGCTCCTGCTGGAGAGACAGCTGTAGCTGAAAGGCTTCATCTGTCTCAAAGGGTTAGGTGTTGAGAATTTTATTCCTTAATAAATTTTTCTTTCAAGAGAAAAAAAACAAAAGCCAAGAGCTGGTCAAAATTCTAAATAGCTCCTTATCCCTAAGCATTTTGAAGTAGCTTGAACACAAAAGTTGTTGCTGAAATTCAGTGCTGTATAAAACAAGAGGTTTAAAATGTAAGTGCTTCATATACATTAGTTCTTATTTTTTCTTTAAAAAAATAACACACCAATAATGTGTTGTGATAAAAATATTTGTGAGTATTGTAACTATGGGCATTAATGCTCTGAAATAGAAATTAATGCATACCTTATTAACTGCTTAAGCCTATGTTATAATTAGAAAAATAAGCCACATATTGTTGCTAGAAATATACACCTTGTGCAGTATCTAAATGGAAAAATTAGACAGTAAAGAGTACAGTTGTGTATTTGTTGTATACGTACGTAAAGAGAATACATTATATCATGATAGGTGTTTTTTTCAGTGGGAATTTGGGACAGCCACATTATTAATGATTAAAATATAGTGAGTCATCTCTTGCTGGTATGAACAGTACTCTATACCTTTCACTTTGTAGATGAAATATGATGCATGTATTGTGCCAACAGAAAAAATATTTTCAAAGCAGTTATATTAAAAAAAATGGAAAAAAAAAATTTACTCTCTGCTTGTAAACTCTGGTACTTTCCACCTGTATATCTGTCCAAAGCCTTTGAGGCAGCCATAAAAAATAACTTTAAAATATTGTGAGTTTGAAATTTGATATTTCAAGAAGTTTTAAGAGCTAAATGCAATCACAAGGATCTCTTGGGAAAGAAAGAGTTTCTCCTTTCAGTTACCTTTACTACTTTACAAGGCTGGAAAATTTTCAGGCTCCAAGTTATGATTTGTATTAATACACAATTTCTCTTGTATATATATATATATATATATATATATATATATATATATATATAATCTGCCTTTGTTCTTAGAAGTAATTTGTGGATGTAGAAAACCAAAGATTTTTGGAACTTATTTTTACCCTAAAATATTAAAATAAGTCCCAGAGAGCAGGATTAATGTTCAGAGGTCAAAGATCCTTGATAGAGGTATATTTTTACACAGTTAATTTCTCATGTGGCTTTTACTGAATATGCTATTTTGCCATGTCACTCTACAAAGACAGCTGGGTAAATTTATTGGATGGTGAGTGTTGGAATTTCTGCAGATGAAGAAACATTTCTCCTGGCCGACTGATTTAAAAAGAAAATGGTTTGTCAGTGTGCAAATGCATCTGGAGGAAGAAGGGTAAAGGAATGAATTAGAGGTCAGTCAAGATAATCATAAGTGAATCACACCAATGTGTATGTGTGCTCAGGCTGTGTAGAGCTGGCTGAGTATTCATTGTTCTCATGAATATTGTGCTGGAGTGGGATTTTCCTGAAGAATATTTGGAAAATGTTGATTCAGTGAAACCAAATCTTTTTGTAGACACATGCATAGTTTTACTTGGATTTGGCTGGGAATATTTTTAGGTATTTGGAGAGATTCAGAGTGGCAGGGGTGCACCAGCCTTTTCAGTGGAACAATGCACTGGCTGAAGCACCTGGCACAGATGTGGGCAAGAGAGTGCAGAATTACCCTGCGGGCTCACTTGGCTGGAGGAGGTGAACCCCTTGCCTTTGCCCGGAATAATACCTTTCCCCATCCTGCTGGCTTTATAAATGGGAGCATTTAACATATTCATATGTTGTTTTTTTGTTTGTTTGTTTGTTTGGGTTTTTTGTTTTGTTTTGTAATCTGCAAAGATATTCTTGACTGAAATTTCAGAGAGAGAAAATTCAATTTATTTTTGCAAACTATCCTTGAGTCCCCATTTTTGCTTTTAGTCCCACTGCATATTTAAGCTCCTTCACTTAAGAGAGTAATATTTGATAAGTAAATCTCTACCTATATTCCTCCGTGTGCTGCTGCTTCCTTTTGATTCCTCCCTTTGTGTTCTCATACTTCTGTATTCTGCCATAGATCCTCTGGACCTGAGGTAGCCTCCTTTTCCAATTCCCCTGTTTTCCCTAAAACTCCTGATCCAAACACTCCTTAACTGCCTTTCTTTCTTTTTCCTTTACCTCAGTTGCAGTTATTCCCTCACATGGCTCTTCCGTGTTGTACAGATGAGTTCCAGTTTTGTAGCTGGGTTTTTCCTTTCAGAGGTGTTCTTTTAAGATATCCATAAAGTTTTAAAGGTTTAAAGGCCAAACTTGAGAGGGAGATCTGGTAAGGGTGCAAGGGACTTCGCTTTCCTTTCTTTTACCCCAATTTTTTCTTCTTAAAATATTTTTTCCATTTGCAGCTTTGCTCTGTGAATAGCAGTCAGAAGCCCCTGGGACCTGTTTATCCAGTCACCCCTATTCTTACACATTTGGGGTGCAATAAAATGGACTCCAGATACCATCAGCTCCTGCTGTTGGGTCTGACTAATGTTATTTTGATAAAAACCAAAGACCCCTACCCCTTCCCCCCAAGGGATTCTGCATTTATATTTTGTGCTTTTAAATTGAACAGAAAGGAGCCATCATTTCATTTAGGATATCCTCCTTCTAGCTGGTGTTTGGAAGGCTGGGAAAGGTGGAGCATAGTGTTGGGGCACCCCTTTTTTCACAACAACAATTCCCTGTGCCTCTGCTCCTCCCCAGGCACAGAGAGGCACACAGGCAAACAACAGTCTATCTGCAACCCGCTTACCACTGCGAGCAACTACAGCTTTTTGTTTCACTGTATAATTGCTCTCTCGGTGGGTTCTGGGTTTTCTTTTCCCCATCTCCATTTGTTTTCTTAATAACTAAGACCAGTACATTTAAATGGTCCTTTTCCTTTTTTTTTTTTTTTTTCCTTCTTTTTGACAAGCATGCCGGATGTAACAAGATATGCAGCTAAAAACATTAATCATATTAAAACTAATTAAAAACTGAAAAGTTTCTGTGCATTCCAAGCACTGGGGGTGGGAGGGGGCGGGGAGGCCTTTGGTCTGAGCACTGGCGTTTCCTGAGGCAAGCAAATGCCTGACACATGGACTTCGCCGAATTCCAAAATGTAGCAAAACAGTGCCTGCATATTTGGCAGGAATCACCACCAGTTCAGGTCAGTGTCTGTTTCAGCAGAAGACGAAGCCCTGCATGTTAACAGAGGAAAATAATTCAGAGGAAAAGGGGAGGAACAACATGTGACATTTTGTAAGAGCAGCACTTGTGTTACCCAAGGCGCACCACTCTCTGTAAACACTTCCTCCGGTGCCAGTGCCTTAGGACGCATTTTTTCGGAATGGGGTAGGGGGGGAGGCAGCGGGAGGGGTGAGGAGGAGGTCAGGGCTTTCAAGCTGCTGGGATACGAATGAGCTAGGGTTTCCCCCACTCCCCACCTTTTCTTTTAAAAAGCTTCTTTTTACCTATTGAGTGTCATAAATGTTTTGAGGAGACATCGGTGAATCTGTGGCCGAAGAGATGGGCGAGCAGTGCTGCAGGACACCAACCCCCAAACCAGTGGGAACGTGGCAGAGAGAAGGGGCAAGGCTGCAGGGAATGGGTGCAAATGATGGGGCTCTGCAGTGCAGTCTCACGACACCAGGTGCAGGGGAGGTCAGCTGGGAAGAGTGGGTGACCCACTGAAGCCCCAGCACCTCACCTTGCTTCCACCTTGGTGCTCCATAAGCCTGTGCCATGGATCTCGGTCACCGTTGTTGGGATGGGACAACCTCTGTCTGCTTAGGGACACAGTCTGACTCCCCCAGTCTGACTCTCCCAGTTAATTTAGAAGTAAACCCATGTTTAAGCCCTTTCATAGTCAAAGCAAGAGTAGGTAATTAAGATTTAAAATACTGTTTTGGTCATTGTCCTCTTCCTTTCTTGAATTTTGGCACCTTAAGCTGACTTTGTTGTTGAGGAACTTGCTATTTCTTGAGAGATAGGGCTGGATCACTTGTTATTGTAACACTTCTTGGTGATAAAGTTCAGTCTAAAAATTAAGCAGCTGCAATGTTGCAGCACAAATTAGTTTAATGTAAGCAGTCAGGAGCAGCTGTTTGGCTCGGGACTCCGCTCTGGCGGTGGGGGAAGGGCGCTGTGATGCTGACAGTGTTTTTTCCTCTACATAAACATTTTCGGCTGTTGCAGCTTTTGTGCCGATCATGTGACAGTGTCCCTAGGCAGATAATTTATTTCTGTAGCTTTCATGAGCAATCATTAACCTTCAGACACTGAGCTTGCTTTCTGCTTTGTGGCATTTGTTGTTTTTATTTTTTTGTATCCTAACTAGTTTAATTCACAGAGTGTCAAGAGAAAATTACAACCAATTTATAATAGACTGTAATGCATAATACTTATGTTTCTATTAAAACAGACCTTGCTTACAAGACCATTCTTACGGCTTAGCTTGTGTTCATGGATCAGAATAATTATTTTCAGTGATGTAAGTGCAGCTGTCATCATGATACTCCCACAGTGTCTTATTCTGAATGCAAAGCCCTTCAGAGTCCTGATTTGGGACCACCCTTTTGAATTCCCCCTTTGCTGGAGACACTGCGAAGTTTATTGAGATGCAACAGGCTTGGGAGAAAGGGCATAGCATTTATTCTGGTGATTGCTATTCTCCCACCATGACCGGCTGCTGAACAGGTATTGACCACCATAGAAAGTGTGTCTAGGGGAGAGGCGAGGCATTACTGATAACACTGATAATTACAGCTCCAGTCTGTGCTAACTTAGTCTGGGGTTTCAGAGCAGGCTCAGACGACAGGGTTGGATCACAAAGCAGTTGTGACTGTCAGAAAAAGACTTCATTTTCATTTCTGTCCATTTTGTTACAGTAAGGGAAACAATAAATTAGGTGACTTTGTCAAGGTCACTGAAGAAATAAATGTCAGGATAGGAATTTCCCTTTCCCTGATCCTTCTCCCCAGGTCCTGTGCTTTTGTCTAGGGAAGATGACAAAAGAGTAAAAAATACAGAGTCTTGGGCAAAAGAACTAAAAATTAAGCAATGAAAAAAGTGGGAGGTGAGTGGGGGCGGGGAAGAGAAATCATAAAAAGAGCTGAAAGCCAGGGTGACTGATAACTTACTGTGAATATAATTTTCCTTCAGATCTGAATGTGATTTTTGCTTTTGTTCATTGCCTCTTTGCCTTATCTTAATTCTTTTTTCTAACTGGTCATTCACTAGCACTGGTAAGTTCATCTTTTTTCTGCCAGAGAGCAAGATACTATGTTTGTATATGCCTCCGAATAGGTGTAATCTAGACATGTGTATTCCTTAGTTTATTTTTTACAGCTTGTGCCATAGTGGAATCAAACATTTGTGATAGAAGTTCTCCCAACATAATGTTGCAGATACAATGGACAAGACAGACATAGGGTGGAAGGGGACAGAGATAGAGAAATAAAAGGATATTTCCAATGCCCCAAGGATAAAAAGGGACTTTGTCATAATCTGTCAGTGAAAGCAGTACCATCCAGAGAGTTCAACAATTGCTTTATTTCCTTAGGACTCAAATGAAACTTTGTGCATCCTATGATTGCCCATTAACTTATGAAAAAGGCGTGTAACTGGAAAAAGACCAAAACACACGCTTAGTCTGAGATGTGACAGTAGTACATGCTGTATCAGCCTCTAAAACATACAAATGGGTGGAGGGATTTTTTGCTGTCAATGTCAGGAAAAATATTGCTTCCTCATTAGTTAAAAATAACTGAAATGTCTGAAATTGGTGTTTTACTGATGCTAGGTTTCTGTGTGGAAAGATGAATGAATGAGTACCTCACTGTTTGAAATCTCCATCTTTCAAAATGTTTAATGAAAATGATGACACAACATATGGTAAATGTGGAATAAAATCATGGATGAAAAAGCAGAAGCCTTGGATGCCCACTGAAGGGCAAACGGATTATGGAGGTGCTTGGTGTTGTGTTATGTATAGAAGTGAGTAACATTTCTGGATGTATTAGAGTGATTTAGGAGTTATCATCCCATTGACTTTTGACTAGAGTCAGGATGGAACTGCCTAAGTCAATTCTGAAAATGGGAATTAGATTTCTAAGTCATTTTAAGGTGCTTTTGAAATTTTTAGCTCTAATCCCAGGTTGATTAATTTGTAACAAGGTGATTCATTTGTATCTTTCTTGTCTTCAGAAGCCTAAATGACACATTTGAGATGCACTCTAAAAGCACAGGTAATAGTCGGAGTGCTACCTCAGCGACTTTAAAAGACAATTGATTAATTTGAATTCATGCTTCTATTCACACTTTTAGAGGATTCTGAAATTAGTAATAGCACTTTGGATCTGCTTGGTTTGAACTGTCACTTCCATGCCCTTGCCTGCATAAAGGTTTTTCCTATTTTTTTCTTTCTTTTTTTTTACTTTTTTCCTGAAATTTGTCCCTATCCCTCCCCACTGCTAACAGCAGTGCAGCCCCACTGGTCACAGCAAAAGGAAGAGTTCTAAGATAGTAGCTGCTTTACTGCATGGAATGGCTGAGTAGCTTAAGACAAAACAGTGTCCAGGAAGCTGCTGTGAACTTGTCTCTACTAGTTTGCACAGGGAGCTACAGTATTTTTGCTGAAGCTGTCCTAGTGAGTGATGCTGGGAGGAAGGCCTGGTTAGATAGTTAGACAAGACTTTCTTAGAGTAAATTCAAGCCACCTAAACTGGTAGTTTGTCCAAAACTAAAAATAAAGACTGATCTCTTTGGTATTTCACCAGATTTTTTTAGAATCTTGCTAAGAAGATTATAGTGTTTTATGAACTTAATTATTTTTGTTATCACTGTCTTAATCTACTTTGAAAAGCTGAGACTATAGTCATACTGGTATAGATTTGGTCAAGACATTATATAAATCTATCTATACTGCTGCCTTACATCAGCAACATTATTGCAAAGGTCAGTTTGCATTGCTCCTCTGTATTTTAGGGTGTAACTGATGACACAAAATCCTTTCTGGAGTGAAAGGAAGACTACCAAGCCTATCTGTGGGACTTCTCAAAAACATTAGTGCTTACCAGAAGCAAATCTAAATATTTGACTTGTCTGTACTTTCAGAATCGAAGGATCTGATGATCACAAGAACTTCCCTTTCATCCCCTGGTACAACTGCAACCAAACACACATCTCAAATTAATTGAGAAGTCAATGGCTGGTATTTACTGTTTGGAGTAAGGAAACCTGGGTTTGCTTACATGTCTTCAAGAAGAAAAGTGGAGTGGAGGGACTGAATGCAATGCAAGTTTGATTTGTGGACTAATATCACCAACTTTTGACTGTGGAAATTATTTTCTGGAATGATTTGTTTCATGCAGTTTCAAGGTAATCTCCTAGGAAGTCACCTTGGTGTTCTGTGCTGCAGGCTGGAGATAATCAAGGTCCCAGGGAGCCCTCCCACATTTTACAGTGTCAGCAGTCTCAACCAATACATATCTTTTGAAGTAAGGATTCCTAAAAGGTCCAAAGGAATACTGGGGACATCGGAATACCAGGGAAAACGTGCCTCTAAGAACATACTCTAAAGCTCCCTACTGTCAGTCACACAAGGGAAGGAGAAAGGGAAAACTTCATCACAGTCTGAGCTGCAGGATCTGGGCTTTTTTTTTCTTTTTTTTTTTTTTTTTTTTTTTTTTTTTCCTGAGTCCCTTGTCTGGAAAAAGTGCTGCACATCATTTGGTCCTTGAGGAATGGAATGCTTTACATTGAGAGCAACCCTTGCAGGCACTTCTGCCTCCCATTGTCATTTACGACATCAAGCACTAAGTTAATGAGTGACAAAGCTTTCCTTCTCTGTAGCCCAGAACTGTAGAGGGTGTATCTAGAAGATCTAAAGACTGCTGTGAATTTTACCCTGAACTTGCTTTTTAAAAAATAAACTGACAAAACTTGAATGTGTATATAATACTTAAACATATTCTAAAACAGATCCCAGGCTGTGCACCATGCTTTCAGGAGAGAATGATAAAGCAGATGGATTTGTGCAGTAATAGACAGAGCTAGGAAATGGTGACACAGGGTGAGAATGTGTATGTGAATGTGTATGTGTGTGCTCTTTGAGGGCTGGAACTGGTAAATTTCTTTCCCTTGCATTTTCATTGCTTAAAGAGGGAAAAAAACAACAAACACCCTCAAAAGGCAAAACCACAAGACAAAACCCTGACCCAAAACCCTGCAGAGGAAATGAAACCACAAGAACATTTTTCACACCAGCTAATTTCAAGGGTCTCCCATATACACAGCAAGCCTAGGAAATTCACAGGTGCACTGTATCATTCTCCAGAATGCATTGAGCTTTTTCTCTCTTGATATAAACATGCTTTAATGTAGTTTTAACAATTTCTTTATTTCTTTATTTCATTTTGATTTTTTACTATCTGTAATCCACACACTCTTTTGACTGCCATGCAGCTGACTAGACCCAGAGACTTCACAGTGCAGTAATCTGTCATCCCAGACTGTGTATAATGTAGGGAAAGTTGAGCAGAATGAATTTATTTTCGCAAGAACCAGGGACAGTCATTTTCACAAGGACTTGTAGTTTGCAAATCATCAGGGTTTCATTTCATATGAACTGCAAAACATAAAAGAAGGGAGGAGTTAGCCAGACCAGAAAGCAAGGATCTAGAAATGTATTTTGACAGTTATCCCCCACTGAAAGTTAGCAACACAGAAAAAACAATGGCTTACTAACCAGAAGCATTGCAGAAGGCTCTGGGGAGACCTCACTGCGGTAGAGAAGGACTTTTTACACAGGCAGATAGTGATAGGACAAGGGGAACAGTTTAAAACTAAAAGAGGAGAGATTTAGATTAGATGTTAAAAAGAAATTCTTCACTCAGAGGATAGTGAGGTGCTGGCACAGGTTGCCCAGTGAAGCTGTGGATGCCCCATCCCTGCAAGTATTCAAGGCCAGGTTGGATGGGGCTGTGAACAACCTGATCTAGTGGAAAGTGTCCCTAGCCATGGCAGGGGATTGGAACTAGTTGGTCCTTAAGGTTCCTTCCTACCCAAACTATGTGTACCTGGTCTTAGGAATCTGGCTACAAGCATGAATATTTTGTCCTATTTTTTATTTTTCCCTCTTGAGAATAGTTGTCAGCTTGAAAGAAGGTGTCATGGTGAGACCGATATCTTTTTATGGAGAATGTGTTTCAAACAAAAGGATAAATCTCTCAGAGAAACAGCAGGAAACATCTTTATAATTTCATTAGCTCAATTTAAAGTTAATATTAAGCTTCTGAAATATGTTTGCTCATTTGTTTGCTGGCAGTCTGTTTGCCCATTCTCCCTGCTTAACACTGGTTTGAAAACTTGTATTTTTATTCATATGTTTTCCTCACTGTTTCCTGAGGTAAAAGAAAAACAATTTTCAATAAAGCTTTCATTTTCTTTACAGGCGATTGAATGCTAAAGGTGTTAGAGACCTGAGAATGGGTGAAAATAAAGAGGGGCAACATCCATATTATTAGTTAAAAATATTATTAAAGTGCCTACACAGTTTTCTCTTCCTGCACTATCTACTTCACATCATCATCAATAATATTTAATTGACTCTTCTACAAATGCCTTCTTCCAGAGAGAGTGAAATATCCAAAATTTAGCTAAATGAAGAAAAATTCCCTGAATCTCCCAATTAGGGAAAATTTCAGAGGGAGGTGTAAATAGAGCATAATTGAGAGTTAAGTGGTACATATCCTGTTGTGACCTTTTGCAGAGAACACATTCACCCTTAGCTAACTATTTGAGCAAAGATATGCCTCGTCCTGGTCCTGTAGTAAATAAAAGACATTCCTTCCCTTTAAATGTGAACTACTGTGTGATTTGCAGCTCCAGCATGTCAGTTCAGTTTTCTTGGAGGGGAAGAATCTGGTGTCTGTAAGCTGCTTTTTAAGTGCTTAAGTGGATTTGAGAAGCAGACAGCCATATACTCGGGGAAAAAAAAAGATTCCCTGAAGAAAAAAATTGATTTTCAGATTTCCCATTCAGAATTTAAAGGCAATTCTCTTTGTGAGCTCAATATATAGTAAAAACAGGACCTATTATAGCCAATCACTACTCTGAGTTTACATCCAGTTTCTTCACTGGAGCTCAGATTTAGCCCAGTATTTGCCTTGGGAAAGAACTATGTATGTGAAAAGAAATGATGGAATTTGATGTAATACAGAAATAGTCCAACTAAGTACAACTAGAAATAAGGGGATGAAAGTGAACAAAGAAAAATCCATGCCGATAATGAGGAAAAATTTCATAGCAGTGAGGTCTGTTAGTCTGCTGAATGGTCTCCCAAGGGAATGAGTTGAACCCTTGTTGCTTTAGTTATTTTTAAAATGAACAAAACAGTCAAAATCCTGTCAAGAAGACACTCTTAATTAACAAGAAGACATGAAAAATGACCAAATGGGTCTTTTTTTCCATCTCCACTGTTCATGACTATTATTGTTGGCAAAACCAGGTTTGGCAATAAAATTATGGATTTCCAATTTTCACTGCAATTTTGCAGCACTCTTATTCTATAATAATAACAGTACTTGCCCACTTTTTCTTTTCCCTCTGTAAACTTTTGTGTCTTACTTTTCCTTCAAAGAGGGCTATTTTGTAGCCCTCCGACCAAAAATGGCTGTCAGGTAGCCTAATTTACTTTAAATAATACTGCTTGTAAGTATAAGATAAATATTTGGACCTTGTGCCTCCTAATTTTCTTCAAGAACTCTTCAGTCAGACCTTAAGTCCAGGGCAACAGTACTGGGCAAAATGTCACTGCCTGTCAATCTGTGAAATAAGGGGCTGCCTGTACAGCCAAGTGTTTGGCTTCTGCTGCTTTCCACAAAGATAAATTATGAAGGCATGACAAGCAGCACCATCTTTGTGATCAGTATTTAGGGCTCCTTATATGATTTCAAGACTTTTCCTCTTTCCATTGAAGCCAGTCTTTGACCTGGAGTGTTTTCACACTAGAAAGAGGCCCAGGCAAAGGTGATTTCTGCTCCTCTGTCCAGGCATCTCCAGTATCCATCAATGCCCTGCATCCCTTCCCTTGTTCTCAGAAACCCCACATAGACTTGTATGGTGAACTGGCTCAAAGAAATGGCAACTCAGCAAAAATAGTAGGTAAGAAATAGTGCAAGGAGAGCAGCAATTGCACATGGTCCTTTATGGGCTTGCTTCTCAGCAGCTGTTTTTTTTTTTTTTTCAGATGACAGTGACATGAATTTTAATGGTTAATACTGATGTCAAAACTGAAGTAATGCTGCAATGAGTCAGGCCCTGCTTCTTCGAAATGCTGTGCAAATATTTGCCAGTTACTCTTCCCAGCAGCCAGCAAGCTATGCAACCTTGTTGCTGCTTTATCAGAAGACAGATTGATGGAAATGAAATCCAGGAAGATCTGATTGTTATGTTACAGTCATACAGCAAGGATAGGCAAAGGGCATCGAAGCCCATACTTCATAATCAGCCCCAGATAAACCTGTGAGTAGTATGACCAAGATGACTAGAGTCTAAATTAGAGAGAGATGTGGTGCTATTGTGTATTTATTAGTGATTTACTGAGATGAACGTTCATCCCAAGAGTTAATCCAGGAATATCCAAACCACTGTAATTATCCCTGCACAAAGGCTCTCTATTATTTGCCTGTTAAGTAACAAAGCCTTTTCATTACCTGGTACTGACATAACTTTAGCTGCAGTGGTAGGTAGGCAGTGAACTAACTTCCCCTGTTTGTGGGGGATGGGATGTCACAGGATGAAGCCCTCCCCCCTCCCTGTGAGCTCTAGCAGAATACAAACGGGATGGCCAAACTTCTTTGAATAAAATTGACTATCACTGTTTACATGCCAAATGTTGTGTACCACAAACAGTTGAAATCTTATGAACTGTACAAAAAGAACAAAGGAGCAAATTCCTGTTATACACAAAAATGAAAATGTAGAAGCACTGGCCACAGGAAGGTAACTGTATTAAAATTGGGAAAGGATCCAAAATCTGTAGTAGCTCTCTAATCTGCAACACAAGAGCAAGGATTTTCATTATGTTTTGCATTCCACATGCGCCTTTGCTTTGGTGCTCTTATGCAATTGTTGATGCAGTAAAACTATTGTATTCATAGTGATTTCAAAGATGTGGATGCTTCCAGGGTTTGACCTATTTTACCACTCATACATTATACACCAGGTAAAGCTACTATCATAAGGCAGAGTCATTAGTACTTAAAATGTATCTGTCTACTGCTGTCCCTTTTCTCTGCAAAGCTGCTGATTTTTTTACAATTCTAAATCAATTATTCTTCATTACATAATTTATGTTTACATGCATCAGTGGAAACTGCCCATGCACATTTTAAGGCAGAGCTCAGTGTATATAGACAAATTAAGGCAGAGACCAGTGTATAAAGATAACTGTTGTTACCCCATAGCAAATATTTCTGTAAAGTCTAAATAGTCCTTTTCAATTAGTGATATTTTTTACTTTGGATATATAAAAACATACCTGTGGTCATAACTTCCAGACCAATAATACAACTCAGATTTTTGGAGGCCCAGATTCAACACAACTCCTAATCCCATGCCCTGCTTTCAGCAGGATGAAGTCTTCCCTAGTTAAGCATATTTGAGACCTATTAATATCTGCAGATCTCAAACTTTGCTCTGCACAGTAAGGTGCAAAGAACTTTCTGAAGATCAGTTTAATGCCTCAGGATTTTTCCATGAGCCAGACTACAAATTCTGTGTGCTGTAGTCATCATTGCAATGACAAACTTTCCTGCTTCTTTTTGAAAAAAGAATTAATAACTGATCCCCAAGTAGTGTAGTTCAGGGCTTATTTTCTTTAGATCCCCTGAGCCATCCTGTCTGGTACTGAGAGCAAGCTTGAACTATGAAGACAGCACTGATTTCTCCAGGCTCTACCATGGATTGCCATAGCAAGAACAGGCCCATGACAAATGTATTCTCCCACTGCTGAAGTGTATGGCATACAGCATGCATGGAAGATGATCTCCAGAGGTCCCTTCCAACCCTAACAATTCTGTGATTCTGTGAGATGATGAGTAGGCTCAGACCAAAAGTTTGTTTGCAGCGGTGGGGGAAGCTAGTGAATACCACCCTTCCCCCCTCCTTCCTCCACAGGGATCTTGTTTTCTGTAGGCCAGTCTTCCACTTGCTCCACAAAAACTGGATTAATTTCTCTGAAGCAGCTGCACAACAAAAGCTTAGATGTCTGCCCAGAAAGTTTTTCCTCTGTGCCAGGTGCACTAGTGGGGTTAGGGCAGAGGTCTTCCCTTTACCTGCTGGCCAGAGAAAGGCTCTTCAATATCGTATCGCTTCTTTTCACTTGCCTGACTTTTTGAAACCATAGTAAGGGAGATGCCACTGCACTGCGGAAGATGACCCATCTGCTGGTCACTTCAGCATTCAGGCACAGAGCAGAACTGCTCCTGGGGGTGAATCCAGGGCAGGACCAAGGTTTTTCCCACTTCCCCATTGTAGTCTTACACCTTGGCTTGGGCTGAGGTGGATGGTGTTTCTCTGCCTTACTCCTGTCTCTTGAGTGCTTTGGGGCTGAAGTGTGGTCTCTAACGAGAAGTTAAATGAAACCTTTGCTGTTTCTGTGACCTCCAAAAATAGGATCAAAGTGAAAACAGAGGCAAGAGTCAATCAGCCAGTGATTACATTAAAGAAAATGGTTCTCTGCAGAAAGCATGAAAGAGAAAACAGACTGGGTGCTGGGACTGGAGTAAGGAAAACAAGACTTGTGGGGTTTTGAGGTCTTCTACTTTACTTTTAATCCTTTCATAGTGTATTTTAAATTCATAAATAATGGAATAAAAAGACACCAACAAAACTCAGCTAAATGATCTTGAGCCCTCAAGCCTCAATCAAAAAATAAACACTATAATGCTTTTAAAAGGAATTAGTAATCCACAATTATATTATTCCATGTTTAAAAATACAGCTGTTGAATAAATGAACAATACCATGGCTGAAAAGTATTTCAGCTGAAGAGTGAAATCCCTGCAGAGAGTGATCTGTGAGATTCTGCAGGAAATCTGCATTACAATACACCATTTCCATTTCCAGGGAGGGACTCACAGAAGGACACATGGAGGAGAAAAAAGAAATGAAAAAGCCCCAGTCCTTTATGCCTAGGTTGTAGGGGGCCTTGGCCCATCATTCTCATGCTAAACAGTTACTTCTTCTACAGGTACCAACTTAAATGGGAATATTTTTTGAAAGAATAGTGAATGTGAAAAAGGCTAACAGAATTGGTTCTTAGGTTAAAGAAAAAGTGTCTCCATAGCTCACTTAGATAGCAGACATGCGTTTACTTCTCTGTCTTCCTGAAAATGAAGTAAGGAGTGTGTCTGAAGCACTGGGCTACTCTGCTGCTCTTTGTCTTCTGCCCCTCCATTCCAACTACACCTCTCGTTACTAATTAAATATCTTTGCAGTGGAGGAAAGGTTTCAAGCTAGATCATTAGCCCACTCGTCAACCAGCTTATGAGGGATGCAGGATGTCAGGGTCCTAAGGCTGCTCCAGGGACAATTGACAGTCTGGTGTTGCTCTTCTCCAGTGGAGAGGACTACAAATAGTGCCCTTTAGGCTTGAGTCTTCTGGCTGTAATTTAGCAGCTGGGGAAATGGCCATCCAGGGACTTGGATACACAAAGTATTATGTCCTGGCTGACTGCCCCATCTGAAGGCTAGTGTGCAATGGGCCAGCCTCACTTGCGTGTGGAAAAATTGACACAAGGCTGGTTTCCTTTTGCTGCAGAGTGGGAAAATTTGTGAAATCTTTGTCAAATTTGTGGGATAGGAAAAATGGAAAGGCAGCAAGTGGAAGAAAAAAGGAATAAAGTTCCTGGCTTCTAGTCCGCAGGCTACTAAGCCAGCCATAGCTAGCAGAGTGTGACTGGGCACTGGCACTAGCATGTTCACATGGTTACTTTGGTGTAGAGCAGCAGCAAACACACAGTGCTGTCTGCACCATGCGTAGCAGGCAGAGAAAGTGTTTTGGTAGAGGGAAAGAGTGGGCCCATCAGCTGCATAAATCTGTTTGTTGCAGTCTGTACTATAACTAATACAATGGGCTGCTACTCTTTGTGGATGATGACAATCTTGAAGACAAGAAGATGCCATGTTTCTGTGTCCCTAGCATTTCATTACACACAGAGTATCTTCTGCTTGAGTGTGTACTGAAAGGAAGAGAAACCACAAAGCAATCAGCAGCTGGTTATTTCTGCTAATCAGAAGTTTGTGGTGCTTCCAAAAAAGACGCAAAATTTGCCCCTGACCTCTGCTCCTGGAAAGCATTGACTGTTATCTTTTGCTTATAATTTATTGTGGCTCTGCATTATGCCAAAATATTATCTAATTAGGGACAGAATAATTTGAAATTTCTGCATTTGTACAAACACAAATACCTGCCTTCATACCTGGATTTAGCCATATTTTATCTATGTGCATTATACCTATGGGTTTGTGTATTTATGTTTGTGTGAGTGTGTGTATGAAGGAGTATGTGTGCATTTCAAATAGATGTGTATGTGAGGAGGCAGTTTTAAAAGCATACCTTACATGGTATAAAATATACTGCTACATAAATCACAGGAAGAATTCCATCTCTAAATTAAAGTACACTCCAGAAAGAGCAATTATTGCCTCTAAAATGTTTCTGTTAAATTCATGAGACACCATACAATTTTATTCATGTTATCATCTACGGTTGCCTGAAAGTGTAAAAAAAGAAATCTTAGCCACTAGCAGAGAAATGTGCAAAATACTGTCAAAGGAGTGGCAAAGGTCATTTCTATTGGCTGCCTTTTTATGTGTTCCATTTTTGTCTTTTTTTTTTTTTTTTTTCTCATTGCAGTTTGTTTGTGTACATTGCAAAACTTTAATGGAAGAAAATATGAGGGGAGCAAAATAAATATAAAGAAACAGACTGCTGTTCAACACTGCTGAGCTGGTATTTCCATGAATGATGTTAGACTCGTGTTTAGAATAGAAATTCGGAAGGTCCACAAACAGAAGGTTGCAGAAATGCTTTTCTCCTTTTCTCTCTCTTTTACACTTGATACATTTTAAGATTGACACATATTTCTGTGTAGTTTGATAAATGTGTTATCATTATGCACAGCAGTACTGATTCTGTGAGGCACAGAAAGGAGAAGCCTTGGAATAGTTGGACCATACATTTTCTTTGTTGCTGCAGATGGCCCATTGCTTTGTGCATGGGATTTTGTTTGTGCAGGTTCAAATTCCAAACTCGATTGCTTAACCCCTACAGTAATAGCAACTGATTAGAGTTTAACACAGCAATAACAACATTTCCATATGCAGGTGCCTGACATCAGGCATGAGAGCTCCATTTGAGATCCCTAAGAAAAGGTACCATTTTCCAGAGATGGCAGCCAGCATTTGCAGTTTTTGTTGAATTCAATTGTATCAGCATGTCCTTCATTTCTCTGAGAAGGAGAAGCCCTTAACTCTGGTTAATCAGTTGAAATATTATCTTGATCTTCTCTGTAAAGTGTCTTAAATTCAGACGAGCTTTTCTTGTTCAGAATCAGGCTTAGCAAAATGCATAAATAAATGCAGACGTAAAAGGCAAGACTGAATATAATCAGATACTTAAGTGCTTTGCCCTATAAGGGCACCACATCTTATACATCTATTTTGTTGAGTCAGTCCCTAATTGTCTCTTATGCCTGCCTTAAAATGAAATTTACAACTGTTCTGGCAATGTTTAAAGGCAGTGTAGTTTAATTTCTACAGCTACTTTACTTTTTTTTGCTAGAAGTTTGCTTTCTCCCTTCTTACTGCAAGACTCCTTCTAGCAATAAAGAAAACTCCATGTGAAGTATGAGCAGAGTCCTTGAATGAACACTTTATTCCTTGAGATAAGGAAAAACATTGCAAGTAAAATGTGATGGATAAGCTGACCTCTGCAAAAAATCCAAAGTGTTCCTCTTTCTTACTGCTCAGTAGGTGATGGTGCAGGTTTTTAGCCCTCAAAAGAGTCTGCATAGTTGCAAACCTACAAAAGTGAAAAGTGGTGTAGAAAAGCACATTACAGATAGATGCTGCATCTCCTGTGTAGATGCAGAAATGACACCAAGCAGAGTTTGTGCAGAAACCGTTCAAGCCTTTCCCCAGAGGTCACTACAGCAGTGGGGTGAAATGGTAGCTGAAACAAGGGTGTTACTGGACACTGCTTGAGTACCAGGCAGTCCCAGCTGTACTGCCAGGACCACAGCCAAGAGCGGTAGCAAGGTGTTGTACACAAAATACTTCCATGAAGAAGGCAGATATTCCTGAAATCTCCATATGTTGAATAGTCTTAGGAGAGTTCCAGCATAATTTGTCAGATCAGAAGCTTTAAACTTCCAGAGTTTTTAGATGTTTAAACTAATTGTCTAATAGACAATTAGTCTGTCAGGACAAGGGTCCTAATATACCCTAATAGACTAGGACCCTTTTACAGACCAGAACAAAACAATCCAATCTGTATGTATATATATTATCCAAATAATATAAATCGCTTGCTTACTAGCAACAGTGTATCTCAAGGCATTTTCATATTTATTTCACCTATAGAGAAGCTTAAATCTGGGAAGGGAACCTATTCCCAGCCCTTTGAAACTGTTTATGGTTGAAATTGTTTTTCCTGTTGGAACAAACCCAACATGCTTTTAGATTTTTTCATAGAGAGAAAGCTACAGACCTCTGTATGGATTATTTGGGCTGGAATTTGTTTATTTGAGTTCTGGACAATCCATGTATGAACTTGTGGAACTGATATATTCTGTCTCCAGTGTTTTTATGATTAAAAAGACAGGGAGAAAATTATATCTCAGAAAGTCACTGTTTGCAGCTGATGTCCCAAAATGAGTTGACTACCGAAATTGTCTACCAAAATGTCTGGCTTTCCCGCCCACCTGCCTAGCCAGTAAATATGACTGGCACATTTCAGCACTGATGTAGAATTAAGATATCAGAAATTCCACATTTGCTTTGACCTGGTCCTAGGCTGAGTGCAGCTCTGATTTCTGACATGAACGAAGCCCCAGATTCCTTAAATTAGCATTGGCTTCTGACTCATCCACTCCTACTTTATCCCTCACCTGCAAACACTAGCCTAGGCCAGCCAACTCCCCTTCCTACCAATATACCTATAAGCATAAGTCTAAAAAAAAAAAAATAATTTCTCTGTTTGCCCCCCAGTAAAATAGTTTTGTCAGTCTGCATTTCTCAGGCCTTCATGAAAGGGACTTTCTTTTAACTGTGACTTGTGCAAGCAACTACATGAATAATTTCTGTTTGATAAACAGTAAAAACAATGCTAAAATTAAAACATTCTTTTTGTCAGCATATGTAGCTGGAATGCTGAAGGCTGTTCTTCTGGTAGGGAGAGATCTTGCACACATTTATTTATCTGGTTAAACTTTGCGGCTCATTTTTAAAGCCAGCAACTTCTCAACCCCAAGCAGCAGAGCACAAGTAAAGGCAGATGGTCGAATGAAGCAAAAAGACTGACTATAAAAAGCTCAGCTTTTCAATAATGTTGCTGCCTCCCAGTTTTTTCATACAAATCTCTCCATTTTGCCTTCTAGAGCCTCACAATTAAAATTCTATTCTGCCTGTCTAATCAAGACAGCAAATCTATTGAGTTGCATAATGCTGGGGATAATCAAGGAAAAGGATGTGACATGAATCCATTTTTCTTTACAGGTAGAAAATGAAATATTTTCTCTCTTCCCCTGAAAACAGATGGGTGGCTGAGGAATTTTTATTTGGCCTACCTTCTCCCTCTTGTTCCCTTCTACCTTTGGCACCAGACATTCACTGCTGAGTAAATCTGCTTATTAGGGACTGGCATGAGGGCAAACAGGTTTCAGTAGTGACAGTGCCTCAGTGGTGTGGGACAGGCACTGCATGTGGCTCTAGGTGCTAGTGGGTTTAAGTGGTGGTGTTAATCACCTCACTGCCCACCCCTTTACTTTAAGGTTATTTTTCCAGTAGCCTGGAGAACTGAATAAAATTTATATCTGTTCCCTAGTTGCTGTAGCTAAACCCTGTTTATTAATGTACTCTGAAATCCCTCCTGCACCTCCTCTAATTCATGTTAACATCCTTTAGGGCTGGTCTGGGCTCTTGAGAAGAAAACAGGGGCTTGCAGGATTTGATCCTGAAGTCTGTGGGTTCTCACAGTTAAGTGACCAAATGTAACTCTGGAGCGAGGGCACGTCACTCCCTCTCAACTGTTTGAAGAGGAGCTGTGTGAGCTTGTGCAATGACTGAAATTGGCACGTACCTTCCTATCCACCAGTAAATCCCTGAGCATCGAGGTGAACAGGCAGACTACTTTTTGTGCGAAGTCAGAGAGGGAATCAACCCAACTGAGCTGAATTGGTTTGTAACCCAATCACGCTTAATTTGGTTACAGGAAAAACAAGGCCCATGGAGTTTCAACCTTGCTCCTGTGCAACATCGGGAATCTGATTTGTGCCGATCTCATAATCGGGTGCAGACAACAAGGAAAACAAGTCCTTGCAGTGGTTTCTTTACTGAGCATAACAAACCACATCTGATAAGCTATATAATTTGCTACAGCAATTTGTGCCAAAAATAAAAGGCACAGCCCTACAGTGCAGCACGTTTCTGAGAAAAACAGAACCCCACCTCTTGCCTTTGCAGCATCTTTCTCTTTCTTTTGCTCTCTCAGTGAGCCTGAGCAGATGCCTTCCATCCTAAATGACTGCCTCTGTGTTGCTGTGCCTGCTCTGCTCCCCAAACTGATTTTGGCTCCCTTCTTCCCTGCAGGATGATCCAAGGTGACGGCACTAGCAGGGTTAGGAGGAAATGATGACAGTACCTTGATGACTTGAACAGAGAAGGTTGTTTCTTGGCTGAGTGTCCCTGACTGGAGGGGAGGAATCTGAATCTGAATCATCAAGTAATAAGCTATACAACTTTTTATAAAAGAAGCCAGGCTTTTTAGTTGTTGTTGATTTGACAATTATTCTAATATTGCAAGAAATGTGTCTCTTTTTAGTTCACTGACCAGAAAAGGAACTGGTTCTTCATGTGTATTTTATGTATCAGGCTGCTAATGGAGAAAAAAAGTTCCTGTGCTTTTTTTGGGGGGTGTGTGTGTTTTTTTTTTTCTTTGTCCTGTTGCTTACAGAAAGAGAGGGAAAGAAAAAAACAAACAATACAATGTTCTGAAGAATGAAAGCTGTCAGCTATGCTGTGGAATAACTTGGAGGTTAAATGTGAATCCCTGCAGTATATTTTCTAATTTGGATTTTGCCAAGGTTACCTTAAAAACCTTAATGCTTTCTGCAGTGTTTACAGCAAAAACTGCAGATGTGTTTCTTGGTTATTAAAGGGAAAGCATATGAGAAGGAGGTGGACTAAGAGGAAAGGAGAATGAAAGGTCAATGATTTTAATTCTACCTCACTGAATTCCAAAGTTTGAAGGGATATATTTGCTTGAAAGGTCATGCTATGGAAGGTAAGCACCCTGAAAGCAGCGTGTTCAGGGTTGCACAGTGGAAATAAACAACAAGGTAACTTGCTGGGATGTTTGCGTGTCAAAGGTGACAAAAAAACCTGCCTTTTTTCAAAGCCTCTCAGCCCTCTGCAAACTCACTCGGATCAAGACTGGAGTTTAAAGGCAACACACTGGTGTTTGCTTTAACTCGTTAGACAAAAGCCCTATCCAGAAGCCAGCAAGATTTCACTCCTTACTGAAAACAACTAAAAGAAGGAGCAGCAGGCTTCGTATCAGGGCAGCACTTGAAACTTTCAGTGTTTGTAAGTTCAGTGAGTTCACACTGTGTTCCCTTAATATGAAAATTCTAGAAAAACAGATGCTGGGCACAGAGATCTGCAATTCTGACTTCGATTATGAAAGTCCTTCTGATGGTAATTTTGAGGCTAGATATATCATACTTTGGTCCTTTGCTTGCACAAAACCCAGCACAATGGATTCCAAATTTATGACTATTGCCTCTGAGCACTACTACAACACAACAGTGGATACTGATAATGTTATTTATTGTTCAGTTAAAGTTACCTGGAAGGAGTGAGATCCTTCAAGTCAAGTATCAAGAAAGTTTTCCTTTAACACCCACCCCTCCTCTCTGGCCCCCTGGCCAATTCTTGCATGGTTCATTAATGGATTTTAACTATATAAGAGTACTGGAAGGAAGGAAAGTTCTTACAGGCAAGGACGATGGAGGCGCACGACAGAATAAGTGACTTATACAAGGTCATGCAGGAAACCTGATGCTGTGCCAAGAACAGAGTGTAAGTTCCTTGAGTTCTAGTTAAGCTCTTTGTCCATTTACCCATCCTCCTGCCTGCTTGCCTAAGCCAAATAAACAACGACAGCCACATACACACACACACACACACACACACACACACACACACGTGCACCTACGTACATGTGCACACATTACAAGACAACAAGACAATATTCCTGCAAACAAATTCAAATGTTTGGAAGCAGCAGGCAAAGTGTGCTTGCGCACCTTTATTTTAAGCAGCCCTGTCTGTATGCATTCTAATGCATGGTTCTTAAACAAACTCAACAGTTTAAAACTGCAGCCCGTTGACCATATGGACAGTGCAATCTTCGAAAGGATTTTCATCTGGCAACATCTTGGTAGAATATGGCTCATCCCAGGAATAAAGCACACTGGGTTTTAAGTTCTTTCCCCCAAGTGCATGGAGAACAAGGGCTTCTGAAGGAATTATCACTTGAGTATTTTAACATGAGAAACAGCTGATTTAGCCCTTCCCTCATTGTCAGAAATCTTTACTTGAGGCTGAAAAGTAGCACGAGCATTGTTAGCCTGAGCCATTATAGTCTGGCAGACACAAGTAATGGTAAACAGGATTGTATAATGGTGTCAGCAGCTTTAGGAGTTGCTAGTGTTACTCAGTCTATATTTAATTGTACACTGAGTTTGACTGTCTGATTAGGCTCTACTCCTGTATCTCAGAAAACAGCTGAAATATTTTCTCCTGCCTTAAATGAGAGGAGGATCAGGCTTTAAAGAAAGGGGCTCTTATTTTTTGCAAAGCTGTACTCAATGAGCATGTTTTGGAAATACATCAGCATGACCTTTCAGCAATGTGCCAAAAAATGGGAAAAAAAGGGAAAGACTATGGGAACTGCCAACCAGGAAACATTGTTTTGTTTGTTTAAAAAAGAAAACCAGAAACCCGTCCAAGAATTTTAGTGTAAGTTAGAGGCTAAGTCACTCTCCTTTATAATCACTCATCTTTTTCTGGATACTGTATTTTCAGTGAGGGTAGATAAAATCTGGCAACAAGCTCATTGGCTCTGTGTTTGGATTCAGTCCCCTTGACACTCATCTGCCTCCATAAACTTTCATCTCCTAAACTCAAAGCAAGTTCACCCAGGAAAGGAAAAAGAGGGAAGGGAGCTGGGGTGAAGGCTAGTGAACTGCACAATAAAAATCCAAACTGCAGATTTTGCCATTTCTCAATGAAGAAAACATTAGCAATGGCCAAGACGTGCAATAAAATGCCACAAATCACCCAGCTTTTATTTCCTCTTTGTGAGCATTCCATAAAGATGAATTTCTGGCAATTTCTAGATACACACAGGTTTTGCAAGTGTGATTATTTCTTCAGGTTGTGTTGCACTGAGTAATTTCAAAACATGCACAGACAGTGAATTGAAGAGAGACCAAAAGGTGAAAAGCTGTATGTACTACTCCTTCCCCCTGCTCCCTTCCCCCTGTGCCGGCTGTTTTGCAGCGTCAGCCTTCCATGCATCATCAGCTCTCTACAAGCGGTGGAAACCCCCTCCCTAGAAGTCAGAGGCCTTGTGCAAAGCCATAGGATTTGGCTATCCCAAATGCATTCTGGTGCATTTCTTATTCTCCTCCTCCCCCCTGTTTACATTCCAGCTCATTTCTCATTTTCCATGGGAAAGAAAGAGATACTAGCAGGTATAACAAGGGGCCCTTTAAATATTTCCTGATTCCTGCTTGCTAATGGGACCCTGAAACTGTTTTTTACAGAGGTTCTCACACAATGTAGTTTTAATAGCAGCATAACTTTTATTGAAGTTTTGGTAAAGTGGGAAAAATGTTAAAAATAAATGATAAATTATTTTAATGTTAATTGCTAATATAAAGTGGAATAACTGCCATTTTATTAAACACAAGCAAGTCTGACAAACCCAGCCCTCCAATTTTACTTGGAGCTTGGTAATTTTTCTTAGGTGACTGTTCAAAGGGTTTAGATCTCAACTTAATTCACTTTAAGGCTTATTTTAATTTAATAGGTAATTAGAGGTACTTTTTTTTCATGTCAAATATACCTGATGTTGCAGAATGGTAACAAAATCCCCAACAGCCAGTTGGGACATAAATGGGACATATTAAATGGGACATATTAAATGGGACATATTAAAACATCCCCCAACATTTTGTGCCCCCTCTAGCTTAACCAGTTGGCTAGTAAGCACCGAGCCACATTCTGCCTCAGTGACACATATGCAGCCAGCCTCCCTCTGACCTTAATGGCAGTTCTGTGCCTACGTCTAAGGGCAAAATTTGACCCATTTTTTCCCAGGGTGGTAATGGGCTCAGATGCATCTTCCTTCTCCTATTTTGCTCTGCTGATGGATGAGTGCAGTGCACCAGCACAAGCAATTGTGGTATAGATCCTAAACATAAATGCGATGTTAATTTCAAGGTCTATTAGCAACACCACGAAAAAAAAAAATGTTTGACAGGACAAAATCTGCAGGGGAAAAGAAAACATTATTCTCAAGCTTCAGGGAGGTTATTATTACAAACAATGGAGAATCGATAAATTATATTTAACACTATTAAAGGCAGTTGACAGTGTTCCTTTGAGTGAGCACACCGAGGTCCCGAACACCGTGTGACTGCTGCCCGAGTGCCCAGAGCTTTCTAACTCACCGTCGGGTCACGCTGGGAACACTCTGCACAGCGTTTGTGGAAGAGCTGCTGGGAAGTGCCCTGTGCCGAGCGCACACACACGCACACACACACACACACACACACACATCAATAAACTGAAACACAGCCTGCCCCCCCGCCCCCCGAGCTTGTTATGCTTCATTTCTGAGTTGGTGAAGTGGGCTGCTGCGCACTCTCAGGGCTGTTTTTTGTTTCGTTTGAAAGCAAGTGGCAAGGCAAAAGCAAACAGGGTTTTGGCTACGAAAGGATGACCTTCCTTGTAAAGAATTTAAGTTTTTTTAACTTCAGAGGGGAATGAGGCAGGAATGCTGTTTGTATCTGAACACTAACATGGTGAAGGGGAGTGGGGGGAGGGAAGCGGCATCTTCCTCCTATCACTTCGGTGCTTTCAAAGATCCCCATTTCCCAGAAGTACTTCTGTAGCAGGATAATATAATTATTAGCAGCTGTTAAAACAAACAACAAACAAAAACAAAAAGCGCAGGCCAGCACTGGCATGTCTGCACATGCCTGAATGCTCTGGCCGCTGCACGGAGAGCTCCGAAGAGGCCCCTTTCCCCATGCACCGCTCGGATTCAGGCCTGGTGGGGCCGGAGCGCGGAACAGCGGGGCGAGAACGGCGGCCAGAGGCATTTATTTTCATCCATTCATGTTATGAATGCCGAGCACTCCTCCATTTGATGAGTGGAGCATTGATTCTTTTGCTTCTCGAGCATGCTCTCCCGTAAACAAAAGGCAGAAGAGATGACTTATTTCAGATTTAGAGAAACACAGGGGGAACAAATGAAACAACAGAAGGGGCAAATGCAAAAACTTCCACGCTTTTAAAGAGGAATATGGGGAGAGGAGGAGAGGGGGAGAAAGAGGTTAAATGATGGTTTGCTCCGGTGGCTTTAAGAATCTGACAAGTGGTAGGATTTCTGATCACATCTTTTGTTGTCATGTGGCTCGCTCCTGGGATTGCGGGGGGGTGTGGTTTGGGGGGGGGGGGGGAAATGCAGATCTTCTTTTTCCCGTTTTAACAAGAGCCTTCAGGCCCTTAAATTCTGGCTAAAAAGTTTATAAACATGATCCTGGGAATCTGTAAAATCCAAAAGCAAATAAAAGCATTCCCATGCGAATTGTTCATTAAAATCACATGATTTTTAAGTAGCTCTCATGATTCCTTGGGCCAGTTTCACGATTCTGAATGCTCAAGGTTGGCGCTATAAATTCTACCTGCTCCCTGGGACTACTTTTTCTGATTAGCTGGCTCTCGGCAGCTACTTGGTCTGCAAATTCCTGTTCGGAATCCTCCATTCATTTATTAACAAGGCAGAGGGGCACAGGTAGAGTGTCAGCCCCATGAATATGAATGCCCTGCTTGACTGATCCGAGTGGCAGGCACCAAAGAAGCGACTCAGAGCTATTTAAAATGTGACTGCCTCCCAGCAGTGCGCACCCTCCCTCTCTCTCTCCCTCCCTCCCTGCTTCGAGGATCCCGTGCCCGAGCAGCGATGCGGTGCGTTAGTGCAGAGCCGCCCTTTCTTTAAGCTGGGGCTGCAGTGGCTGAGGCACGGACATAGGTTTGGGTTGTGCTGCCGGAGCTTCAGGGGAAGGCAGGCAACATCTGGACCAGGGCAGGGCGGGCAGGAGGGTTTGAAACCGCTGTAGCAGAATGCACTGGCTCTCATCCCCGAGTCTGCAGCAGCTAAAATGAAATGCAAAATGGCACATATCGCATGCATGTCCCCTTTGTGTGGGAGGGAGAGACTTCTCTCTTTAAAGGGGCAGTACGCAAAAGCGGCGAGGTTTCTGATGATGCTTAGCTTCCTGGTGTCTTTCCAGGCTGGATAATAATTGGCAAATGTCAAAGTCTTAAACAAAATTTAGCGGTAGTTAAAAATGTGACTAAACCCCGAAGGTTGGTATTAAATCCAGAAAAACCCCTTTAATATACTGGGCCAGACTTGCTGTAAGTATTTATGAAACTTTGCGGCTTGGACCCCTCTCCACTGATAATGACGGTCAGTCTTGTTATCATGGACCTCTTCCTTTGTCCTTCCCTTGCCTGCCAGGCAAAGAAGCTCTGCCGCTTACATTTTCTTCTTGACCCTCCTTGTCCTTTTCTCAAGTGCCTCTTATGCTGGTTAGATAAAAGGTAGCAGTGTTCTAAAACGCTGCCTCTGTAGTTTTGCTGTGTAAAATGACATTCATTCTGAAGAGTGGTAAGAAAATAATGATCTCATTAGAAGAGAGTTTAGCTATGTAGTGGCTCCTCTCTGTAGTGGAGATTAAATAGCAGCTAACTACAAACAATAGTCATTTAAACAAAGAGCCAGCATCAAAGTTATTATCTCTTTCTGCCCTTCAAGAACATCATCAGAAATTGATCCTCTCACCACTGCACATTTTCATCAAAGGTTCTGAATTTTAAGTTTGAAACACTAATTGTTTTGTACATGTGTGCGTATGTCTATGTGTGTTCTAAACTGGTTTCTCAGGTTGGTGTTCTTAACTAATTATTGGTGACATTTCACTTTTTTTGTCATGAACTTTCTTCATTGTTTTTTTTTTTTTTCTTTCTTCCTCAGAAAGAGAGAATACAAATCCTGTCTCAAAAAAGGGAGGTGAAGTGGCAGAAATAAAAGAAATAATAGTGCAAATATTTTTTTCTCTTCTGTGTACAAGGAATGCTAGGAGCGCGTGGTCACTGCACATTTGGGAAATACAGTAAAAGGTGGTTCAGAGTTGCAGATGCTGCCCAGACTGTAATCAGAATAAGAGAAGGATGGGAATTATGAACCTGGGATTTCCAGTTTTTTGCCACATCTCGGAGAATGTTAAAGTGGAATTGCAAGACAAGAAACAGCCACCCTTCTCTCCTGTGACCCAACACCCTCCACCTCCTCAGGTGATGGTACATCATTTGTTTCCTTTCTGAAACGAGAGCCTGCCTTTCTTGGTTGAGGCCTGCTCACAGCAGAACATCTGCTCTTTACTCTCATGCAGCTTTTGAGCTGTGGAAGGGGAGAAGCATGAGAAGTAAACTATCCAGGAACATGTTGCTTAAAACTGGAGCTCTGTGGTTGCTGCTCATGCTGTTGCAATTGCTGCCATGCAACACCACTGAGGGGCCTGTGTTTCAGGGATGGCAACAAGCAAAGGAGTGGTGTGTAATGATGATTATGGTGCTGGTTCATGTATGCATACATGCAGCAAACCCCAAGTTGTTTGATTTGTGGTTGACTCAAATTCAAGCATACATTCTATGTCAGTTAGGAAAGAACAGCTTGTGAGAAAATTACGCTCACTGTAGTGCATGAAAATGCTTCATTTTTCTAAACATCTTTGTTCAGTGTGAAGAACCAGATTCATCAAGACCCAAAATACAGAGCTGTCACTGTTTTTTTAAGGGCAGATGTATGCAGTCACCTACGTTTATCGTGACCTCCAAATGCCAATTATATCTCTAGGAAATCTGAAAGAAAAATGGCAGGCTTTTTGTTTGAGGTTTCCTGTGAAAAGTGAAAACTGAAAACTGCAGCAGTAACTTGGTTAAAGCCTCAGTCTAGTTGGGGTTGGTCTGATCTGAATGGATTTCTTTCTGGAACAGTTCTCTTTGCTGTGGAAAACATTGTAAAGTATGTATTTTTCTTTCCTTGAAAGTACATTTTTATTCAAAGAGACTTTTTTATCTTTTAAATGAAAAACATTTTGACCAAGTCAGCTAGGGGTATAAAAGTACCCAAATACTAGCGAGTTTAAATTCCTGACCTCTGATCTGGAGAAGTTACTGAATGCATAATGTTGAAGAATAGAAAAAGGGGAAGAAGTGTAATAAAAGATAATAGCAGTGACTTCTACTACCCACATCCAATCGAGAAAGAAGTTATCTAAGGACATTGTAGCACTCACAGAAGCAGCTAAAAAGAAAGCAGGAAGAAAGAGAAAACAAATTATGATTAAATGGCGAAGTTCAAAATGCTGTTTGAGGTAAGCAAGATCCTCTGGAAAATGGAGAGAGAGCAGGAATGAAGCCAAAAATAAAGAGTGCAAGCTATGATAAGAAAAAAAAAAAAGAAAGAAAATTCTGAAGAATGGCAATTACTTGATAATAAGGGTTATTTAAATATGTAAGATACTGTAAGCCCATCTGTCCACAGGATTTCAAGGATGCAAGAAAAGCAATTAAGGGGAACAGGGCTCTTCCAGGGAGTTTTGACAACTCCTTTGATTGCCAGTGGGGTAGATGGTACAGAGGAATGCAGTGAATTTGTGGATGAGTCAAATTAGTTTCATATTGGTGCTGTGCAAAATGCACAAAAGCATTGCCTTGCAATGCCAGGCCATCTGTGTGACCTACCTGGGGTTGTGGCTGGAAGCACTTCTTCCAGAGCTGGTGACAACCCACAGGATGGGGACTTGCGTGGATGGGCTGAATCCGTGGGAGCTGCCTCTGCTATTTCCGAAGGTTTTTTTCATGCTGTTTCAAGTCTCTGGTTGTTCAGCTCTGCTGCTCGCCCTGCCTCTCTGGGGAGCAAAGCAGTCAGGACAGCACTGGCTAATGAACGGAGCACAACAGCAGGAGGTCTTCCACCCTGGTTTATTCATTGTGGCCCCAGGTTTTACTTAGCAAAACTCCTTCACTCACAAAACAAGTTTAATGCTGTCTCTGATACAGTGTATGGCTACTGTACCTTGACTTTCAATTACATTAAATCCTATTATAATCACTTTCTTTATAACAAATCCTCTTTAACACCTGAAAAGCTCAGTTCCCATGGGTGCAGTGCTGTGTTCTTGAAATAAAAAACAGTGGAATTCTAATGGAAATGCATTAACTGGGAGAATACTTTGAACATGTGCCTGGCATGAAAGGCCTTCAGCACGCAGCTTACATTCAAATAGCAGAGGAGAAAAAAAATTTCCAGAGCCAAGCACTTGTACACCAGCTGCCTTAAGACAGAGTGTCTGAATCACTGTGTTATCACAGTAAAACATCTTGTATGGAAAATCATCACTATCCAAAGACAGGTCAAGTACAGGTTATCTAAGTACTGTTATTATAGAACTGAATGTTTTCCATCAAAACAGGAGCAAGAATTTGAAGAGATTTACAGTGATGGCCAAGAGGCTCAGTGGTATAGTTGATAAACTATGGAGCTTCTATTTGTTGTTGCTGCTTTTTTTTTCTGGCTGGCAGAAGGGCACCAAAAGTAGTGTGCCACTATTTGTTAACAATTCTTTTCAGAGTTCTACCCTTCCTGGAAAAATAAAAAGATTTTGTGCATGATTCACATGATGTTTGGTTTTTCTTATATAAAAATTACCCTGCTGTTTTCTATTAAAAAGAGAAATAATGTGTCAGTTCACTTCATTGGGGGAGATAGAGAGTGGAAGAGTATTTCTAATACAGATGCAAATCTGGTACCTCCATCCAAACAACTGGGTCTTCCTCCATACATTTTACATACAGCCTGCAAAGGAAATGCTCACTCAGGGGTTCTAGGAGATAGCAGGTAAAATGAATGATGTGAATAATTCATGCCTTTAGGGTACCATACACATCTTTGTCTGTTTTCCATGCTAGTTGGGTTTGCTGAGGGAACCTGAAAGCCTAAGCTACGCCTTTACGCTTAGAAACTACCTGTGGAGTTCTCTCACACACTGGCCAAACATTGAAGAATAGATAACACTTTTGCATACAGTTTTTAGCAGTAGAAAAATCCTCAACCCTGTTCTTATCCTGAGTACAGGTTCATGCCTTTGCTTTCTTGGCCCTACCCCTAAGTGGGGAATACACTGCAGACACAGTTTGTAGTAAATGCTTTCTTGTGTAGATCTTGCTTGTGAAATAATTTAACTTGCATTTTAACTTACATGACCCTTCTTGGTACATACATACTTTCTGTAAATGTCACCAGATTTGATTGCATTTCAACCAAATTTCTGGCAGTGGTGCTGGTAAATGCCATGCTGAGCTGGGAGGACTACTCAGATGTCCTTCTAGACCTCATCAGCAACAAAAAAATTGAAATAATGATCGTGGTTTTCCAGCGTAGGCAACTGCCTTCTGACCTAGAGCTCTGTTTTAGTGATAGTGGGGCCCCATATCAGCTTATGGTGACTGTGAACCTGCATCCTGAGGAGTCTGTTGTTAAGTATGTGCACACATTTCTCCTTGGTTTTCAAGCTAGGGACACAATAGTGTATGCAGGCATGTTCTGCTGCTAGAATATGGCAAAATGTGATGGCTTTGTTGAATGGTGAATGTGCACTGACAGAAGGCAATACTCTCTTCCAAAGAGAAAAAAATCCATTATTTTTTTCTGTGTAGAAACCTTTTTATAGATGATTGTGTGTATAATTCTGCGGAAGTAGCATACTTCTTCTTGCAAAGTGGAGCTAAAAAATTGTCTGAATTTTGTGGAAAGGTTATATAACTGTACTCTTTCTTTAAATAGTACTTTTTATTCATACTGCTTACTTTCTTATCAGTAGGAAAAAATATTTTCCTAGCACAAAAGGTAATTTCCAAAGGACTGTAATTAGTTCGTGAAAACTCTGCCTTTTGTCATATCTCCTCAGTTGAAATGGAAAAAAGGATGGACCTTTTTCTTTGTTAAAACAAAAACATAGCATATGAGGTAAGGGAGCCTAAAGGAATCATATGACAATTTGTGTCTTAGGTCTACAGAAAATGATATTGCAGCAGTACTGTAGATTCATGACTTCTCACTTTGATTGCCAACTTTTGGAAAACCTAGAAGTGGTAACTGTCATTTATTTCTTTGCTCATCTCTCCTGGGAGAGAGCCTGGAGCCTTATGAAAAAGAGGTATAGTTTAAGTGCTAATGGGGAGATAAGAAGGAACCTATAAAAGCCCTAATGCTGCAAGGTGACTCTAGCACAGTCACATACACTTTTGATCTCTCAGGATCACCTGAGTTCACCACTGTTTTTTGGTACCAAGCAGGAGGGAAGGGGTACTAACAGAAGTAAAAAGACTGCTAGAGATTTGAGTAAAATGAAAGGAAAGACATGAGGAAAGAAGAAAAAAGGAAAGGCAAATATTGATGGCAGTTGATAATAAAGAATGGCACCTAAAAAGATATTCTGTCAGAAAGAATATTTTTAAAAAATGTAATAATTTCATTTTGGGTGATGTTTTTAACATTGTGTAAAAAGATAATAAATTTTAGTTATAGTCAAAGACAAGAAGAAAAGAAAGAAATAATGGAAAGAAGAGGAACTAAAATTTTCTCACCCTCTCATGTTCATCTTTCTTCTATGTTCTTATTTTGAAGCACTGCCAATAAGTGATTTATTTTTTAATAATAAACACATGATGCAGCCATTTCTGCTGTATCCCCTAGATTATCGTCATGGATGAAGAAGGGAGAAATATCTTCTGAGCAAATGTTCTTATTTACATAAAGATATAGCTAATCCTAAAATCATAAAAAATGATACTGTAAATAAATTTGGGGCCTATAAATAGAACTCAATTTTAAAGGGTTTACTTAAATAGGCTCAAACCATAAAATAGAAGTCTATTGAAATATGGTTTTAAATAGAAGTTTATTTGAGTAGGCACAAGCTATACATTTCAAATCCAGATTTAGAAACCCCCAAATTTTAGGAGTGTTTGGAGCTGTGTTTTTTGTTTCATCCCGTTATAGTGAAGGTTACTTTTCATTTAGATTAGGGTTCATATTTCACATGCATCCAAAATCTGGAGCTTGATTATATGCTCTGCTTAAAAACTATAACTAAAAGAATGAACCTCTTTATTTTTGCTAGTTGTATTCCAATCAGTGATTTTCTTTTGTAGTTTCTTTTTAACTTGAGGTTCTTCAATAAGCATAAAGACATTGACAATTAAGTTAATGAAATTAGTGAAGGTAGGAAAACTATAAAAAACATTATAAGGTATTACTAAACATGCATCTAAGGAGATTGGGAATACTATATGGTTTATTACTTGAGGAGCAATGTGGGATACTGTAACTAAAATCTGTTTCATAATTCATATACACAAGAGGATAGACTTAGGGTTGCAAATGGTGTAACTTAGCATAAATTTAATGGAACTATGACAATTTATAACAGGAGGCTCTCTGCATCTCAGAGGGGTTGACTTTTGCTTCTGAAAAAAAATATCAGTGCAGTGACAGTGTCTCCAATTGCAGCTGGCACAGAGGGGCTAGGTGGCAAAAAGCTGGTGTTACCCTTGACGGGAGCTGGCTCTGACAGCAAGCAGTGGCCATGTTTTGACTAAAAGGTTGTCCCTAAAGGGTTGTTGGGCTAGAGAAGAAGTGATGTGGTTTGATATTCTCTGAAGTAGGAAAGGCAAGAGAGATGCTGCTAGATAAGCATGTTGCCAAAGCTGCAGCACCCCAGCATTGGTCTGCCTGGTTTCTCTGCTGGGAAGATGGGCACAGGGAAAAACATTCCTGTAAGGAGGCAAGGTGAATACAGCAGTAAATGGCAAAGCGATGTGTTACTGAAGCTTTTTGATAGGGCTCCTGGCTAAATCTGATGGTCATTATGCTTTGGGGTAGCAGAACAGCCCGTGTGAAATACAGGATCATGTCACAGGGAACTGCGTCTTTCCTGCTGCAAAACAGGCTGCTACTGTGACAGGTAAAGAGATGCCTCTTAAGAAATGACACCAGGTTGCTTGACATATCTGCTCTTTGGACTCAGTTCTGGTTTGCAGCAGCAAAGTAAGCTACAGGGTCCTTAAGTGAAAGCCTGACTATGGTGAAGCCCATAAGTTTTTTGTTATCACCAGCAGTGTGGCAGGGACTTTAGCCTTAAGTCAAATCTGCTCTGAAAAAGTAATGTAAAAAAAAGTCTAGGTCCTCTGAGACAGGAAGTGCTTAAAATTCCCATACTAAGATTACGCTATTCTGCCCTTTGAATATTTTGCTTGTACCTTTGTAGGTGGCCTGACTCCACATAAGAGCTGGAAATTAGAGTGGAGGGCAGTCAGTGTTAGCAGGTATTTGTTGATTATAACAAAATAAACTAAGGGAAATACAGAAAAATGTCTTAATTGGTCTCAAATTACGTGGCCATCCTTACTGGACTTCTCATAGACTCCTTGAAATTTTACTTGTGTACTTCAGTATTTAGTCCTGTCTGCCTTCCAGTCAAAAGGAGTAAAAAGATATTTTGCTTACCATTCCATTAATTCTTTAACACCTGCTCAAATGCATGATTCTCCAGGCTGTAGCATGCTCAGAGATGAGAGCCTGCAGGATAAATACTAGCTAATACACTAGAAATAATGCAGTATCCCTGTGGAAGCAGAATTAAGTAGTTGATTTTGGCTGGGTGTATGGTGAGGCTGTTAGGAAGAGAAAAAGAAGGAAAAAAAAAAGGAGATTGCAGAACTGTGATACAGTGTTTTAGAAATTTTATGTACCTTCTTGTGTAGCTCCTGTAGGGCTGCTGGAGACCTAAAGAAAGCTCAGTTCGATTAATACAAGGCAGCCAAACCTTTTCAAATAGCAGATAGCCTTTGAGTTTCAGAAATGTATTTTATGCTTTTGGCAAAGGTTGATGAGTCATATATATTCCTTGTGTGTTCAGCATTAGGATCAGGCTAAAATTAACCCCATTCCGAGGCAGAACGTAGGCAACTTGACACTGTGATCCATTATGCTAAAGAGAAATGTTTCTGTCTAAACCCAGAGGTAAACTGCACAGACAAGGAGTCATTGAAATGAATTATGTGGCCAATCTTGTTAGGCCTAGGTCAGAAGCAGAGATATCTCTCTATTTCTGTTCCTCCACCTCCTAAGTACATTTAGCCTTTACACTATTAGACTTCCCTGGGCCCTTTTTTAAAATGTCACCTGCTCCACAGATTCCAGCATTTTGTATTTTTAGATGCTGGGGTCAGGATGAGTGCAAAAATAATGACATTTCTGCCCTTACAAGTAATTCCTTCATTTTATTGCTTGTAGGAATGAGCCATAATACAGAGTGAAGGAAAACTGCTTAACCATTTTAACCTCTCACAGTCTGAGAGAGAAATTACAAAGGAAATGAGCCTCTTCCTAACCTAGTAACCTTCCTTGTACCTTCCACCATCACGAAGATGTCCCTTCCTGGTGTGCTATTGAAGCTACTTGCACGGTGGACTATGAGGGAGTGTATTGTAAGGCATTTTGTCTCTCTAAGCATTCTGGAAAGCAGCTTTTCCAGAAACCCAGCTGATCTGATACACTCATTTCTCCAATCACATTTTTTTTTTTTTTAATTTCATTTAGCACTTACTATTTTTTCCCTTTAGAGCAAGGTCAAATGCTTGTTCTAGGTTCTCCTTCTGTCTTTGAATTAAGATCCTTTTCTCCCCCTCTGCCCCCTTTAATGTGCAAGGCTATATCACCGCTCCTGAACAAGGAAGTGAAGCTGTTTTATGTGGAATCGATTACGCTGGCAGACCTCAACATGCCATTTTCACATGGGAAGATCTGGCTTAATTTTTTTTTCTTCCAAGACAAGTCTGGCTGCTGAGTCCACAGTAATTCCCATTTTATGTGGGGAGGATATTTTCTCAAATGAACATCAACTTTCAAAACATAAATAAAAAACCCCTTACCAACCCATTTATCACTTTTTAACCAGAAGGTCCATTATATTTGAGACCTGGCCATAAGTGTGATAAGAACTTCTTCTCAGTGTCTCCATATTTTAAGGTCTGGACCGGAAATTCTGGTTTTCAGTGCTTAATTGTCTCAAAATGGGGTTTTCTGTTCCTGCCTTTAACCAGCTGAGATTGCTTCGAAATACGAAGAGCAAGACTATCAAAGGGAAAAGACAATCTCACAGAGGTATTCTCAGAAACAGTGTATTAAACTGAGTCTTCTGGGAATACGTTTTAAAAAAGGATCTGATTTACCATAAGGCTGCCTTGCAGTGGTTAGCCTGGTGTAGTTTTCCTCAGGGGAATACATTCAAGTGAGGTGGTGAGGTAAAGAAAAGCATGTGTTTTTTATTAAGAACTTTTAGCCCTTTACCATTTCTGTAAGGAAACACCACCACAGATGATAACTGAGCAAAGGAAAGATCGTATTTTAAGTGAATTCCTATGAAATCAGTGATGATTTTTCATGCCTTTTCATCACTTTTATTAGTATTTTAAAGGAGCAATAAAGAATACATAGCTATTAAACCCATGAAACCCTCCGCAAACCCTCTGATGCAAAAAAGAAAGAAAAACAATCTAAACCATTCATTATAATTTCAACGTTTGTCAAAAACTTGATTTAAAAATAGAAAGGAAGGAGAAATTACGTGTTGATCTATATTTAGTGTAATCAGGCTTTTGAATGAAGTTTTGAGGCCCGTATTTTCATAATTGTGTGTGTGCAACTGATTGGAATTTTATGGCAGGCAAGCTTTCCTTGAGGGAGGGAGATAGATTACTGAGTCAATATTTGAGGGCTCTTTTGTTTTGCTTTGTTTTAATGTTATTGGAAAGTCTGGGTGGCAGCCATGATAAGTGCTTTACAGCTCACAGATTATTAAAAAAAACAACTAATTATTAAAAAAAAAAAAAAAAAAAGAAAAAAACGATCAATTGGTTGCACATGGCCAGTACAGAAGAGCAGTGGTTTAAAATATTTGTCGTGTGTGCTTTACGTCCATGGAAATACCATATGAAACTGTAATAATGATCAGGATAATTTATTTGAGAAGAGACTTCTGGATCGAGTTATTTTATATTAGAAATTCAGACCTCATTTGAATGCTACCTGTGAGGCCTTTAGTGAAATGAAGAGGCAAGGGAAGAAGGGTGTTGTGCTGTCTGCTAAATATTAACAAACAACAAAGTAGAAAGTTTTGCTCAGCACAAAAGCTTTTAAAGTATACTTCTCTTGTGATAAAAACATCCTGGGTATCTCAACAGCTTTGAGTAATTCTTAAGAATCTATTGAAAAAAAAAAAAAAAGTATCTTTATATCATTATCCACTTCTATCCATGTATAGGTAAGTTTATTCCAGCAGGATGCAGGTGACCCTTAAACCACTACTGCCTACCTACAATATTTTCAGAATTCTGGGAAATACATTAAGAAGTTACACTTCTGGAAACAATACTCCTCTGTCAAATCTCGTAAAGCAATACAAACCAGAGATATTCCATAAACTTTGCAAATTTTGTACAGCCATGTTTCTTGAAAAAAGCAACTCCCCTTGGCTCCAAGTAAGCTTTTTGACTTGTGTTTTGCCATGCACTTGGAATAGAATGAATCCTTCACTTAATGAGATAATGTCAATTAAAGAAGCTGAAAGACCAGATTTTATTCTTTTTTATTGCTTCTAAAATGCTTTACAGAACCAAACATTTATAAAAGTATATAGGTGCACATGTGTGCCCACATATACACACACTCATATGCAGATGTAGTCCTAAATGGAGCAGCATTTTATCTCCTAAAATTTCAACAAAGTATTTTTAAATAGACATAAAATGGAACCACCTACCATTTGAAAAACTTGACTTCAAATGTTGTGTTTCATTTTTTGTGTGTTTCCAACCCTCTGTATTTCCTGGGGTGGAGTTGTGTAATCTCACTGGAGAAAACATAAAAGACATACAACCTTCATAAGTATGAAGTAACCTAAATCAATAACTGCTTTAAGAAAAGTAGCCATTATTACCTTGTTGTTTTTCTGTCCTCTTATACAAAACAATTTTGTGCCAGACTGAACATTGTATAATTTGTGTTAAAAAAAGTTGTAGAGTCATAATTTCTGATTTATTCTCACGTTAGTTTTGGCTAATAATAATAATAATAATAATAATAATAATAATAACACTATCTACTCTTTTCTGAATCCTTAATTGAAGGTCCATAGAAAAGAAGGAAATAAAGAAAAAAAAGAAGAAAAAAATGCTAGGTATATGTTTTCCTGATTTTAGAGTTGGGAAGCAGAGACAGAGTAGAGAAAAGTGATTTTCTCAGTGTCACCCATGAGGCCAGTGGCAGAAAGGGGGACAAAATCCAGATTTGCCAAGAGAACCAATATGACATGGTATCCACTTTCTCCCCTATCATGGGTGATATCACACACATTCTTCCTGAGGCTACTTGTCTACCAAGCAAGCACAAGAATGATTTTTCTCTTGTTTATTATCACTCAATCTATTTTTTCCCCTGAAACTATGCACAAGAGACCCATGCTGAATTTCACATCTCAGAATCAGACATTTTTGATGGAGCCGTGTTACCACCTTTTTTTATTTTTACAGTGAGACTATATCCTTCGTTCTTCCATTCCTCATAAAATTGACAAAATCTTTTCCATCAGAATTTCTTTTTAAGAATCACCTCAGGCATAAAATAATAATGAAAAATTGAAAATAGCCGTAAGACTGAATGTTTGGAGAAATCATATCCATGACACTGGTGTCTTAAGTGCAACATATTTGGTTTTGGGGGCCACTTAGAAGACAGCCACATTCATGGCCATGAGCAGTGTTTGGGACACCCTGCAATATTCCCAACATCCTATGTCCGAGGTGTGGCTGGATGAGTTTTGCCCTCCAATAACAGAATGCTTCTTCTGGACTTTTTTCTTGTTAGCTGCCCTGCATCTCATGGTTAAGGACTCAGATGTATTAAAAACTGAAAAGATATAGGTGGACAGCACTTTAATTTCAGTGAGGCAGGTGGCAGATCACTTAAGAATTAGGCTGAGATGGTAACTGCTACCATTAAACCAGACTTTTGGAGGTAATAATGATCCAGCAATAAAGTGCTGACTGTAATAAAAAACCAAAATAAAACCCAAACAAGTAAAAAACTCAATGTCTCTTACATCTTTCAAAGGTCCGATGTCAGACATCTTTGTCAGATGTCTGTGAAACAGAGCAGATGTGGCATGACATCTTTGCAGACAGATTTGGTTTATTCCAGGGAAAGATGGAACCGGAATTTTGGCATCAAAGATGTTTTGCCTGTATAGTGGAAGAGCTTGCTTTCTTCTCTTCAGCTTTTCGAGGTGACTGGAAGAGTGAGAAGGTTACAAACACTTCACCTGAGTTTCTCTGGCTGTGGAGCAACAGCAGGGGGATCTGGACTTGGTGTCTTGTATCTTCATGTTTTCTTATTTTATTCAGAGGAAATTCAGCTCCAGTGGTATCATCACCTGGCTTAGTGATGACTTTGCAGTCCTCTGACTTGTTACTTTAGGATAAAATTCACTGCCCTTACAGCCATATCCTGCCACAGAGTTGCATGCTACTGACTTCAGTGGGAATCCTGTATATGAAACAATGACTGGAAATGCCTGTAGCATTGCATACAGTGACATTATATCCCATGAAAGCAGCAAAGAACAATAGCCAAAGTTCTTCCTAGGCAATAAAATTATGTCTGGTTTCTTTACTTTTTCTCCTCCTCCCATCCTGAGATGCTTCCATAGCATGAGATGCAAATTTTGGGGCTGTTAATTTCCAACATCCCTTTTAATTGAACGAGATCTTAAAAATATGCAGCAACTTAACAATTCTATTGACAAAGTATCCAGTGAAGAAGCATTTCATAAAAAAATAGACACAACTGACATTTGGTCTTGTAATCTTTTTTATTCTAAAAAAGGAAATTAAAGAGTTTTCTTTTGCTAAAATTAAACAATGAGCCCTAACAACAGGAATGATACTGGCCTTGATCCAAAACCCTCTGAAGTTAATGCAGAACCTTGCATCAATTCTAGTGGGCTTTGGGTCAGACCAATTTTGAATTAAAGACAAAATATTAGCTTTGTTACAGAAATGTACTTGTCCTCATTTGCTTGGTATCCCATACTTGGTATTCCCATATTTTAACCTGTTTAATCTTGTTCAGGTTTGACACAATTTGAATTAAAAGAAACAGCTGAACCTCCACACATAGCACATGTGAATATTATCCTAAGAATCAACAAAATTAATGCTTCCTTAGAGGTTTCTTAGCTATATGAAGATATTATTTTTCTTGTTCTGGGTAGGGAAATTTTCCCCTTCTACAAGTACCTGGGCAGGAATTTCCCCCTAAAAGATCTTGTAGGATTAAGAAGTGTCTCCCTCTAACTGCCCCCTTTTTCTCCCACATACTCTCAAGCCCAAGCCCTTATTTAGGAAACCAGAATTTTCTTAGCCATTTTCTTCCCAAGCTGTCCATGACAAACAGGATTCCTAAGAGTGGTGTATTGCTCACAAATGTGTCAGCAAACTGCTCATTTACAGAGACCAGAATTTTTTCATTAATATACCCACTTATTTGGGAAGGGTTTTCAAAATATTTGTTCCCTTTACCATGAGTGTGCCATCATGAGATGACAGTTTCCTCCACATAAGTTGAGATCAAATTACCCCACCCAGATAAACCAATAGCAAATATGACTCAAACAGCCAAAACAGGTTTTCCTCTCTCATAGGGGAAGCATCCATATTTTAAGTTTGCATTGCATCCTATCAGATAATGTTAGACCTTATAATCTAATGCAGTACTTACAATACCCATAAATCACTCAATCTGACATAAATGCAGAGAATATTAATTCTTTTCTTTGAGCAGAATGCAATCATGCCTTCATACTGCCTTAAAACCAGTGAGGAGTCATATCCAATAACTATCCCAATTATCTCTCAGCACAATGTTTTCCACCTGCAAGGAATGATTATGTGTCAGTAATGATGATAAAGTCCTTAAAGAGATGTTGATGCCTCATGGAAAAATTTGAAAGACATATTGTTTAGAGAGAGTTCTGCTTACAGACTGCATCACATATATCTGATGTATTTCTTTTCCCTATTTTTTATTACTAAGGACATATGCATAAAGAGATATTGTGTGTCAGGGAAATAATCGTTATACAGCTAAAGAAGAAACTGGCAATCATGTGTGTTCTATTCTTGTTTTGACAGACCCTTCACAATGACCTTGGGGAAGTTTTGTAACTGTTCTGTGTCCTACTCCAATGTGAAGTGGAGACAATGCCTGTACGAAGCTGAGTGTCAATTCATGGCAAGGTGTTCCATACTGTTGAATGGAATGTTCCAGGAAAGGGTTAGAGCATGTTCTTACCATCTATACCACAAGTTGTAGTTCTCTTCCTATTGAGCCTAAATGCAGAAATGAACATCTGTCTGTTGCTGTTTTAGGTGCCATAATAGAAGATGTACTGAAAAAATTGCAATTTAAGTAGTAAAAATCAAGGAAAAAAGGGACAGAGAAGACAATGATGTTGAGAGGGGACTGTCTTTTGTCAAAGTTACAATGGTTTTATCTATCAAAATATCAAAAAGAATCTATATTTAATGTATTGGTTGTTATCTCTGCATGGGCAGATAGAAATAGAGCTGTCCTGAACCCACTGAAGCTCCACCCTGCCAGAGATGTTTGATAATTTCATTAGTTGGAGCCTGGTGTTGTGTGAGCGTGGCTGGATGGCTTTTAGACAGGAGCTGTTGGAGGAGCTTTGGTCTCTCTGTGTGAGCAAGTCTGGGTCTCACAGCAAAAAAATTTTTGCTAAACCACAGCCCCTATGACTGCAGGAGGTAGTGAATGTGCTTATGTTGCAGAATTCAACTGATTTGCAGACCTCACCAACATTCACTCAAAATCTGCTTTCCTAGCAGCACTATTCTGAGTGTGTTTTAATGAGCTGTACCTCCTGCAAAACAAGCTGAGTACCAAAAACATATTGCTTCCAGTTGCCTCCCTCTTTTCTTTCCTCTGTTTTTTCCTCTCTCTCTCTCTCTCTCTCCTGGAAGTCTTTGAAGAGACTCATCTTGTTATTTAAGGGTTTCCAAATTATAGGCTCTAAATTTCAGGGTTCTCTTCACCTGTTTCTATCTTTAAAGCACCATGAACATCTTTATACTAAGTATCAGTTTTCACAATGACCAAATGCTAATATCCACAAACAAAATTTTCAGAAGTCAGACTCTTATATATAAAAGTTTTAACCACCTGCAGCTCCCAGTAACTTTAGCAGGATTAGCACTGACTGACATTTCTATACAGAAAATCACCTCTCTACACTGCTCTTGTGTTTGAGTTTGCTGGACCTGCTGTGGGCAGCCAGGAGGAAAGTTATGGTTCTTTGCAGGGTCCCTTCAGCTTGTTACCATGCGACTGACAGTGCAACAAGTGAACCACAAAGGTTTACATGATCACCTGGACTTTTAATTGCATCCCTGTACTGAAATATCTTCCCTAATTTTTGAATCTGTCTCTTTTTTTTTTTGACAGTGCTTCTTGATCTGGCTGTCATCATGCAAACTGTATTGTTAAATGGTTTTAATAACTTCCTGCAAGTGCAGCAAGTAGTGTCTAGCATATGTTAAGGGACATATGTCAGTCATAATTGACTTACACTTAGATTTCATTTCTTTTGTGGGTTTAAATCAGATCCTTAATGCTACTTGTATATTTTTTTTTTTTTTTGTGGTTACATTTTAATACTTTTTTTGTTAAACCTTCCAGAACAACGTCCTTTCCTGGCGGGTGATACATCGAAACCACAAGTGCGAGAGGGGGAAGGACCTGCCATTGAAAAGCATGAAGATATGTATGACGGATTGTTCACTTGACTTGCACAGTCAAAAATATCTATTTTGTCCTTACCAAAGTGAAAAGGCTGCTTTGACATAATTGTGACCTCTTGTACAATGTTATTTCATAGTGTTGAAGCCATTATAATTCTAGTTCAGATGTGTGTATTTTTTAAAAAGAATTATTGAAGAAAGTAATTTTAAATACTCGGGTACTGATATTTTTATTTAATAATGTTGGTTTTAATTTCTAAAAAAAAAAAATATGTCACTATAGGGAACTTTTGGATTTAGTAAATCTGCTAGCTACAAAATTCCTTTTTAAAGAATTAAATTTCTTTGTAATCCAACTCTAGCAAACTAGTTACTAATTTGCTCATGTCCACTGTCTGCTTAAACTCTCAGATGCAATTAATTGTTCTTTTCATTATTTACAATCTTTATACCTGTTCATTAGGAGTTGTAGGAAGTCACAATCAAATTTATGTTGTTCAGTCATTCTTTTAGAACAAGAAAGAGCAGCAATCCAGTTTCATTCACTGCCAAAGAATTTCCTGTCTGTTAACCCTATTTTATTATCAATCCTTATTTGCACAGCATTATGTGTTTATTTTCAAAGCCTTCTTAGCACTAGGATGAAATATAAATATCTAATACAAATTTTCAAGTAATGTGAAAATGTTAGAAAGGCTATTAAAAATGTTGGGAATAATATTTGAAGAAATTGATCCTCTATTTTTTCCAGGGTCCAACTTCCTGGTATCATAGTCCCTAATTTTTTCCTCTCCTGTTAGAAACTATTGAAAAGGTATAGCTCACTACAAATGTTATCTCCAAGAAAAACAGAAATTTTAACACTTTACAGGAGAAGCACAAATCAGCACTTTAAACGTGAGTGTGGTATCACAGTAATGATAAACCTCCAGAAGTTTGAACTGAGAAAACTGCTAGGATTGCTCCAGCTTCAATGAGCAGAGAAACTGAAAGCATTGTTCCAAAACATATTGAACAAATGCCAGAGGAAGTAGGTCCCACACCAAGCTCAAATGTTTATCTTCAGGACATCAAAACTCTTGGCCTAAGCATTTTCTGTAAGAAATTATGTGATGAAGTTTGCATTGCTCAATAGTATTGGAGGAAATCAGAAAAACTTTTAAAACTTAAAAATGGGTAAACTCTAAGGGAAAGGTGCTTTAATTTTACATTATCTTGGTCAGAATCTGGAAGATGCAATACATTAACATCTGATTGTGGAAATAGGCAAAAGTGATGAGAAATATGATTTATCCTACATTTGAATCAGTCTCAGAAATGGGGTGGAAAAGCTGCCAACATCATTTTATGTCATATATGTTGATGTATGCCAGAGAAGCTGCTTGTCAGGCAGTGCACAATCTAAATAAAACAAGGACAAGAGGTGTATTCAGAAAGATTAAGTAAAGGAAGACAAGAAAGGAATGAAATACCTTTTATTGTAGCAACAGAGAAGATGCTGCTGAAAAGATATAAAAAAGAAATTAGTATTTGGCAGAATCAGTTGATTAGGATGGTCCACGTGTATAGACAAAAGATGATGTGTGTAGAGAAGAGATCTATGTAGGAAATGCTACTTAGGAGCTGTGGAACACAGGATTGGGATATCTAGAGAAAGGTGAATGACATGGATCTTCCTTAGTGTACACTGGAATAAAAAATTATGATATTTGGGATTAGAAAGAAGGATACATATCAAAGGTGATATAAAGCTAAAAAAGGACCACATTAAAAGGTAGAAAAGAGAGGCTGTTCTGGCTTGAGTCAAGCAGACTGCTATGGTGGGAGGCTCTGCTCTTTGCTTTCAGCCTCAGGAGTAATACACTCCTCTCTTTTTGAGCATTAGATAGGAGCCTAGCTATGCTTCAGATCAGTCTTTTCTTTTAGGTCAGTTCTTAGCTTGCTTTCTAGGTAAATACTTTTCTAGCAACAGTCCAAGCTGGATCTGAGAATTGGATCCAGCACATATGGTATAGCTGTTTTGAGATTTCTACTGTAGAAAAAAGTAATAATAATAATAATAATAATAATAATAATAATAAAAATAAAACCCATATGCCAAATGCCACCAAATTAAGCAGCATGATAACCTTTACTCTAAATTAGCTTCATATTGTGGCCTTAGGCAAAATGCTGAAATTTAGATTCTGCTATTTTTATATGTCAAACATGAATTCAGATAAAATACACTTCATACATATTTAAGATACCAGAATCATAAACTCACCATGAAACAGTGACCAAGTTTCACTACCTTAGAAGTATCCTGACTGACAGGATATAATCAAAATATAAATTTTACTCTGTGTGTTTTAATTGTTACTGTAAACTTATGGCATTAATGTATCGAGAACACTGTGTACTGCATTTCCCATGCTACATATGCACTTATGTAACTTAGGTATGGGATTCTTAGGTATGGACTTCTTCTGAAGTCATGGAAGACATTGTAAGCTAATCATATATTTTCTCTTAAACTGGAAGCAGAACTGTTCAAAATCTTGGGAAAATGGTGTGATGACTTATAACTGACTCTCATTCTTCTTTTTTTTTGAAATAAAGCAATAACACCAATTCATCAATGAAGCTAGCAATCAAGTATGTTGCAGAAAGAATGTCCTAAAGACTGAGATGTTTCTACGTGCTTAGAATTTTCACCACAGAATTTATGCTACTGCAGAAAAGTTTGTGTATATGGTGGGTTGAAAACAAATTTCTGATGTCTGAAACTGCAGCTGTGACCTGGAATCTTGGCTTAAGTGAAGCCCATTGCAAGTCTCAGCTTCAAAACATGGAACGTATCTTAGAGTTAGATTCTGGAGATTCAGAACTTAGCTGACAGAACTTGAAAATGGAACAGATGGATCTGTGCTCTCAGTCAGTCTTCAGGAGAATACAGCATTGGTTATCACAGAGGACACTACAGGGTCACTGATTATCTCAAGTTTATAAGTGCTGTATCCATAAGGGATAGAGATATATTTCTTTTCTCAAGTGTTCATTTACCTGCAACATTTATAGTTCAAAAAAAAGGTAGAGTGAGGTGTTTTTTTTAGGTGATAAAATAATTCAGTGGGTGCATTTGTATGAGCAGCATGTTTTTCAATCAATTAATTAGCAGTTAATTAGAGGTAGGAAAAGATACAAAGGAAAGGAATGATCAAAAGGAGGAGGGGGGTCAGTATAGCCAAAAGGGAGCCAGTATGGAAGAATTTTGAACATCACTAAGCTAGCATCACTAGGACCACTGGTCCCTGGTTGTTTTATTTACTCACTGACCACTTATTTTATTAAATTTTCCAGTGACTTCTTCAGATTGAAGAAAAATTGACCATTGTTGTGCTTGTCATGCCTATCTCAGAATTAGCTCACATCCTCAAGCTCTTCTTGGTTTATGCAGACTGAGTTAAATTACTTTTTTAATTGTATTTCAATGAGAACCTTTTCTTTCAAGTCAGTGCTCAACAGTGATTGATGGAAGGATGTAGGGAAACATTGGCTTTTCTCAGGATATACTGTAGATGACCTTATGTCCTATGTCCTTGTTTCATTTGAAAAGAATAATTACTAATCAATAGTGAAGGGTTAGGTGACACAGTAGGTTAATTTACTAGCCTTTTGCCTCTGGAGAGCTGGATTCTGTCTTAGGTCACTTGTAAAATGGGTTTGGTGGTTTCAACCTTGTCCCTGGTGGATGTCTGGCCATATCACAGAAAACAGGCTTGAATTTGATATGTGTTGGATGCCTGGCAGTTTCTGCTTAGGGAAATCTCAGGGTTCACGCAGTGGGGAGCCAGGCGTGGGCAGGGTGGGCACACGCTGACATCCGCAAGAGGAAATGCGGCCCCGCGCCACAACCTGCCTGACACGGGGCACCCGACCAAAACAGCAGAGTTTGGGGCATGACTCCCACTGCAGCCAGGTGCATGCACACTTTTAAAGAAATGAGCTTCTCTTTCTCCTTGTAGCTGCTGAAATGTTACAGAGAATGCCTTTCAGGACATGCCTTTATGACACCAGGGTTGCAGTTACCTTTTTCTCAGAATTACCCATTCAGGAAGCTTCTTTCAGTTTGAGCTTCAGTTCATGATGAGAGTTTTATGAGTAAAAAATATCTTATGTGTTTATAACTTGGGAAAATAATATAGTTTCAGCCATTTTGTAAAATTTATTACATGTATTTGCGCAGCAGCTCCAGATGTTTTATGCTTTGTATGAGCATCCTGACATTATGCAGGAGGCTAACCTGGTTGCTTATGTGATATAAACCCTTATATGATTCTTAGTATCAGGACTGCTTTAATTTTAATAGCTTGTTGAAGCTTTATTTTGTTTTCAAAGTGTAACTTTGATTGCAGTCATTAGCATAATTTAGATTTTTAATGCTCATAGCTGGTCTGTCACTGAAATGTCTGACTTCACTGAGGGTGCAGAAGGGGATTTGAGAAATTCAAGTTTGATTTCTGCTTTTTTGCTGTACTCAGAGTGGTCCCCTTCTTTTAGAAATCTGTCTCATTGAACTGCAGAAGATGGGAAAGGAAGAGTGAACAAGGTTAGGAACTGCAGGCAGAGAAGAGGCCTCTTGTTCAGTACTCACAGTTGCATTTCAAGTTGAGTAGAACTGTAATTTGAGTATATAAAAACTGTAAAATACATGATGTATTGATGTTTCATTTTGGGCACAGAAAACTAATGGACAATTTTGACAATTTTAGACTTGCTCTCCTTTCTTTTTTTGCTCTAAGATGGACTCTTAATACTCATTATTCCCTTCAGGACATTGTGAAGATTGGTGCTTGAGAAGGATTTAGATGTGACTGTGAGTAACCTAATGAGGAATTGGAAGGGATGAATAATTTTATAATCACTGCAGGTTTTGATAGGCATTAAATAAGTTCAAATAACCAATAAGGAAGATGAAATGAAAATTTAAATAATCATCCATTTAGAGTCTGTGCCAGGGGAAGCCTCATGGGGAGGAAAGTGTGTGAACATGAGTGTAGGCAATCATGCTACATATACAAAAGAGGATAATAAAGGCTGGATAGACAATCTTAATTCTGGCATTCCCTAATCCCTGCATGAGTAAATGTGGTGTCCTTCATATAGATTTTATTTTGTTTAATAATGTAGGCATGTTGCATGGTAGTTCAGACATGGCTGCTGCTGTGTGTCTAGGCTGAATTGCCAATTGTCATCTGAATTTTCTTGTTATCTCCCCACAGAAACAGGCTGACTATAGCACACAGTAATGCTATCACTGCCTAGATCAGCCCTGGTGGGAGCTGCTTGTGTAGGCACGATGCCCTGTATGCTGAATTAGTCTTTCCATGGGAATGAGGAGGCAACTTGTAAAATAATTTCTTAAAGGGCTAAATGCCTCAGGCTTCATGGAGATGTTCCAAAGGGACTTCCCCATTGACACCATTTTGATTTGACCCCACGGTTCATTATCTCAGCTATGAAGACTTTTTAAAAAGTAAATTTCTAACACATATTTCTAATTTGTAATATATACTCATTAGGTTTATCATGTCATGCATTATAATTGTGAGTTCTAACTGACTGGTTTAACGATACTTTGCAAAGTAAACTCAACATGTAGGTCATAAGTTCAGAATGAATGAATCCCTGGATGTTTACCAAACACCAAAATTAAATTGCATTCTTAATTGTTTTGCAAATACTTTGGCCTAACTAATTAAACAGGAATGACTTTCTGCGTTGCTATAGTGCAAGGAATATTAAAGTCTTTAGGACTCATTTCAAATTAGCAAACTCAACTACTTTCATTGTACACTATGTGGTCAACTAGCACTTCAAAAATAGCAACTCCCATATCCTCCCAAAACAGACAAACTAAAAAACTACTAATACTTTACAACTTCAGTTGTAAGAAATACCTCTTGAGGACAATTATTAGACTGAGCATATTGAAATTTCCACCTTCCTTCCCTGAGGCTCTTAGGGAGTCTTCCAGAGTATCCTAATGAGTTGCTAGACTAGGACGAATATCTGTTAAGAAGTATTTTCTCTTTGTCTTGTTCCCTGATTCTTTACCAAATCAGTGAGATGTAGACCTCAGAGTACACAGGTGGGAAGGTAATTCAAAAGGTAAGTTTAGCTGTTTGTGCTGGAACAGCTGAGGTTGTACTTTGTCTTTGATCTCTTCCAGACATGAACTTCAGCTTCATGTACTAGTTCCCTGTGTTCAAGAAATGTGTTTCTCTCTCAAGGCTTACAGCTTCTTTGCTCTGGAGTAGTAAGGACAGGGCTGTGAACAGGGATACTCATGTAGGTGAGTATCTACAAAGATTTCTGAAACCTTGGATTTGACTGTGCTCATTGGAGAGTGAGAGCAGCACGAGCTGTGTATTCTCTGTGATATGTGATGCTGAGCAAGTGGACTATTCCTCTCAACTGTGTATAGCCTTTTGGTAGAAGATTGTTTCATTTTGTGTCATGCTGCAAGGGATTGCAATAAACCAAGGAATTATGAAAATTTGGGTGACAGCAGCTGTGGACAGAAGATGTGGATGTATTAACCTTATATATATCCTTGTATCTGCCATAAACCTATGTGTATCCAATGTATTCATGCAAGAGGATGATATAGAGACATCAAGGATTTTAAGAGTCCTCTGGCTCTTCAATAGAATAATTTTCCACTCCAGGAGCTATCGTTATCCATTTGCTGTTTTCTTCCAAGACCTTGCAGTCAGTGCTGTTGGTGTCTAACAAGACTGTCTGACAAATGTGACATCTTTTTTGGAACTGGAGGAGAAAACTATAACTGAGATTGTTTGCATATACATTGCTACTGGGATAAACATGGCCTCTGTAGGTCAGGATAATACCCTTGAGTCCTGCCTGGGTCATTTACCAACTTATTCTGCAAAGCAAATTAAAAATGCAGAAGATAAGGAAAAAATATATAGTGTTTTGCATTGTTCTCAGAGATAACCATTATTAAAATGTTACTCCTGAATAGCCGTTAAGCTGTGCTGGGAAAAAGAAAACTTGTGACCCTTTTGACCTCTCTGCTAGTATTCAGAAGAAGTGGTTGTGTGTAAAGCATCTGATGACATCAACCATTAAAGTAGAAAATGGTTCTTCTACAGATGTCTGAACCAGAAAAATAGTCCAGTCTGCTAAAACTTCTCAGAAGTTTTAAGGGATTCTGCACTAGTTGGTTAGCTCATGTTCCAGTGGGTTTCTGGGATGTTGATACAGGAAGCTGGACCCATATATAATGGTTTCTAGTTTTTAATATGTTTTTCTCTGTTTATAGGACTTGGCTGAACACTTACAGGAAACTACATTAAAATCTTAAATTATGACAAAGGCCTAGCTAGTTCAGCAAGCAAGCAAGCAGCTAGTACATATATTCCAAGTGTAAATGTCTGAATGAGAGGATTTTAAGGAACATGTTCAGCATCTGAAATTCCACCAAAAGTTTAGATTTAGGATGTTTTCTCTAGTAGTGTGATTTTACCTTTACCTTAGGACAGAGCTGAACAATCTTCAAAATAACATTGTCTTTCCAGAAAGGCAAAAAATTCCCCCCCAAATCAATTGAGGGCAACTAGTATCTTTCAAAGTAAATTTTTTAAACTCTGTAAGAACAACAGTGTTTCTACATGCTTCATACATGCTTCAGAGGTAATTGTGCTTGAAAGAATGTTTGTGCATGCTGCAACACTCTGGCAAGTGCATCTTCAATATCCTTAATTGGGATGGGCTGCAGAAAATTTAAGCTCAAAGCTACCATTTTTGAAATTGTGTGTAAAATAATGGATTTTGCTGTTATGAAATTCTTTGAAGATCAGTGAAACTAATCTCTCAGGAGAGGAACATAGCAACGAAAACAAACAAAAATATACACAAGATAATATAGTTTTGAAATGGAAGTAGAGCTTAAGCAACTTTTGTATTTTGAAGGAAGGAAAACAGCCCTTTTCAGAGAAATTATGCCTCTCAACTGATTTTACTTAGAAAATGAAGAAGTGTTTATTTGCTGGGTAGATTTCTTCTCATTGAAGAGAATGAATTTTTGATTTGTGTTGATGATTTTGAATAATCATTTCCTGTTTCTACTAGCAGCTCTCAAACAAGGAGATTTCTTGAGTGATAGCTAAAGAAATGCCATATTCAGCCTTGCTGAGAATGTTCATAGTAAACAAAACTTTGTGGTTTATTGGTGTCAGTTGGGAAAGGGGGTCTTTGCTCCTTGTGTTGATCACTGTATTTCTATTGTTTACCACAGCTCTTAGTTTTGTTGTGCTAATTGCTCGGTGAGAGTCTACATTTTGTACATGTGAAACAACACATGTTTCACTGCTTGATATAATTTTTATTTTTGGTGGCAGAGCCCCACCTTGGTTTTCACTCACCATAATATGGCATGAACTTTTCTCTCCAAAGGTCCTTTGTAGAGAGGCTGGGATCAAACATCTTGAAAAATATAATTTGCTTTAAGTAAACGCAGTATTATAAGAAAAGTTTATCTATTTTTATATCAGATATCTTTTGGAACAGTTTTATGCTAGTATTATCTCTAATTCTGTCCAGAATGAAACCTGATACAACCCTGAAGAAAGTTCATATTTCTAAGCTTGTAATAAAAAGATTTATTTTTCTTAATGAAGGCCACAAAAATGATAGAGTTCCCCAAAAGGATACAAGAGCAAATATAATTTCAAAGTTCAGTCATAATATAGGTGAAAAGAAGTGTAACAGAGTCCTAATTTGCATCTGACTGCCCTGTAATCTACAACACCTTTAAAGACTGTCAACACTGAGAATTTGGATCACATTTGCAAATTACAACCTTCTTTTCTCTAGGTGCTGTTTATCTCTAAATTTCACTTTATTGACAAGGTAAACATATATAGTACGAAGAAATAAATTTCTGGTTTCTTTATTTGAATAATCTCAGAGTTTCAAGGCTCATAGCAGAAGAAACTTAGGGAATAATATTTTTAGTGTTTTTTTTTCTTCCAAGGACAGAGTATTCCATGAGGCCTACAGTAATGGGAATTACTATGCAGAGCTTTTTGAGAAGGGTTGTGATTTAAAATACTAAAATGGCTAACCATTTTTAATAGTGTATTCTAATTGCAGTAGCCTCTTTCTCTGAGCAGGCTCTACTAAGAGATAATTGACCTCTGCGTCTGTTAAGCACTCTTACATTTGGCTTGGGAAGCATAATTCACATCACAGCCAATTACCTTGTGATACAGCCTACAAAAAACTCCTCAACTATTGGCATAGCCCCGCCATTTCTTTCCCTTTCTGTCTTCCTTTCGTCTTTCCTTCCTGGCTATAATATTTGGGTTGTCATATTTGTCAGATGCCCTCTTTGTTCTCTTCCATCTATTCTTTACTGTAGGAATCCAAACAGAAGAAAATAACAGACTCAGAACAGCTCCACCGTTTCAGTGCATAAAGCTGAACAATGATTTACAGTGACATAGAAAATAACTCTCTGTTAAATATTGCTTTTAGTTAGTTTTGTATATAAAGCCTTTCAAACTAGATGCTGTATTGTGTGTGATAAGGAAATCTGATAAAGGAGATTCTGTTTTGCTTGCTGCTATAAAATTGTCTGTTATTTTGCCAGGTATTTTTTAATAAAGATTTAAGGAAAGCCATTCAATTACTCATGGCTCCTTAATTGTTTCTTTCAGATCTGTTATACTGACCATCCTGTTGGCACCTGGGCAACTTACATAAATTAAAACAGTATAGAAAAAAATATGACTCCTTTGGGAATAAAAGTCTTGCTAACTAGAGCTATGCCTCTGTTACTAAAAATGGCCCAGAGGTCAACTGAAAATCAGAGTGATTAATAGATCTAGTAGAGTCTTGCAGACTGCCAGAGTCTAGTTCTCTACTGGAAATCCTTAACTATTGGACCAGGCTGACCATAAGCCAAGAAATTACAGCAAAAGATCATCTGACTGGTAAATGGGTCTCAGTCCTACCTCAATCACTCATAATCAAAACCTTAAGCTGCTTTGCCATAAGGGGCTGTACTTGCTCAAGCAGGCAGAAAAGTTCTACTTTCACAGCCATTACAAACATGTTTGAAAAGCACCAGTTGGATTTCTGCTGACATTATCTTATCTAGGCTGATTCTAGTTGCTGCTGTCCCTGTCCCTGTGACTTTTAGAAACTGGTAAACCACAGAAGTACCAACACTGCATAATTCTGAAAACTCAATTTTCTGGATGCTGAAAGAGTTGTGACTCAAGACTTTATTAAAACGTGGATTGCCAAAAGCATTGAAATTTAGATAATAAGATTTTCAAAGATGCGTCTGACACTGAAGAATCAGTACTGCATACCAGGGACCTGTCAGAACCTCAGTCAAAAACTCCAAAAGTAAAATACCTGTCATATTTCTGGAAAATAGTAACTTTCTATGAGGCAGATTTTTCTGTGCCTTAACACCTCCTTGAAAATAGGAACTTAATGAATAACTTGGACTGGATGATAGGTTTATGAAGCAATCTTTTATACTCCGGAGTGTCAGGTTAAAAGCATAAGATGCAGTGCTATTTTGTAGAGTAGAATTTCTGAAGTTCTTTCTAGGAATGCATTGATAATATTCTGTGACTGCATACATTTGCTAAGTCTTTAATTTGCTTAATATCTGTGACAAGATAGTTAATAGAGGTTTGAATTTAAAAGATGGTGTAATATATATTGTATATACTGTGTTTATATTATACTAATCCTGTGCTTCAGGGCTTCCAGAGATTACTTTTAGGGCTAGAAAGAATTTTCCTTCTTTGATCCATAATGGGAGTTCTTATTTTCACCTGCCTCTGGGCCATGGAGGTAGAGATGTATAAAGAATTTTTAGTGGCATTAAATTCATACATTTCTGATTGGTATATATTGCTCATACACTCAGGATTAAACCAGTGACCAGATTTGGGGTCAGGAAGTGTTTTTCCTGTGGCTGAGATTGACTACCTGAGTGGTATTTTTTAAACCTTTTTTTTGTACCATAGAACATCATGTGCTTCCCAGCATTTTGTTGAAATTTTATTTTAAAAATACCTTACAGCCAGATCCTGGGAAAAAACCTCTTTACCTTGTGACACAGTATGTTTATGTTCCTTATTTTTTTATGAAATAACTGAAGTTTGTTGCAGAATGCAGCACAGTTTTGGTAGCTGCCATAGGTGTGGCGTAAAATATAAATATTTTATGGAGTGGTCCAGATGATAGGCAAAAAGACTTTTCCAATAGAGTAGCTCACGACTGCAGTTCTGGACACACTGTTGCAAGTATACCCTTCCATTCCTATTTTCTTGTGTTTCAAACAGTCACAGCAGAGATGGACTGGAAGTAGTTTTGATGTCTGGCACCAGGTTGTCAGCTCCAATCCTTCCTTTAGTTTTGTAGAGAGAAAATCAAAGAGTGATAAGATGTGGATTATGGGTCTGGAAATCCAGTGGTTGACTGCCTGTGTGCAGCAGTGTTTGGAAGACACCGAGTAGAGCTTGTTGTATGGAGAGCAAATTGATTGGAGAGGTATAGAAGGTTTTGTTTGTTTCCATTTCTGTTTGGCATTGAAGGAAATGGCCACAGTTGCTTCTAGGTTACACACAGTGCTTGCAGTTTCAAGGCTGATGCCTCATCTGTTTTTTCCTCTCTTCTGCTAAAGCTAATAGTAGTGTAAATGTGGGAAATTGTAGATATGTTTCTGATTTAAATAGAGAATACAATGCAAACCTATTAGATTAATAGTTATAATGAAACCTGCATGCATTTTTCTTGGCAGTCATTTCAATCACTTCATTGTAAGCAATCCAACTTTCCTGTGTTTCCTCAGTGAAACATATTTCTAGAGAATTCAGTCTTTCCAAGTGCATTGTCAAGTGCTGATAAATTTTTATGAGCTTCAGCTAGTGGGTGACAGCCACCATGGATATCAGAAATTATAGGAGAGCACTTAATGTGTTCTAGTCCTCCTCTGGAGTACATCTGCTTCAAGTGTCAAATCATGACTGGTATAATCTTTACTTTTTTTTCCTTTGGTTGTTGGAATAATAACTAAAACTCTCCCTAGAAAACCCAAACAAGGTTTCATCAGGATAATAGACATTTTGTGCTAATATCATAAAATCCAGCAAAAGCTGGGATGGTCTGGGATGACAGATCACTGCATCTTTGCTTACCTATTCCTTGGTCAGGGTATAAAGTGAAACAAGCCAGGACCTAAACAATTCTTATGTGACTATCTCTTGTGCTGAGCTGGGACATGTTACAAAGATTACACCTGTCACAATAGGATTGGCTATCCACCGAGGCCAAAATTAATTTTATCCCCCTTTAGACAACTGAGGTTCATAACCTAGAAACAGAGAGGCCTTGCTATACATAGTGAAAGAGAAAAGGGATTTCAACCCCTAAGAGATTAATACTTACTCTAATATGCTTTTAAATGAGAAAAAAAGTCTATGCATTTCTACACTAATGTAGATATTGAAAGCAAGGGACATGAGAAAAGCAGAATATAATGCATCAGGCTCTGGCTTGATTATTTTTACATATTAAGCCATGAACTGGTAAGCACCACAAAGGAAATTAGCTATCTTATAATGTTTATCATCCTGAGAACTCAAAGTATTTCGTCAAAATAGTGAAATTAGAGTGGAGATAAAATGGCTTGCCTAAATGTCATACAATAGAGAGAGAAATGTCTTTGTCTATAGTCTAGTAAACCATCTAAAAGATTGCATCATATTAGAAGAAGTCCCCCAGATGTGCTAGTTATAACTTCTGGAGCAATTGCTCCAAATTTTTGATATTGAGATGCTTAAACGCTCTGTATGGGTAGTCCAGCAGTAATGAGTTAATGAGAAGGGGAGGAGAGGGACAGGAATGCCTGTAGAGAGCTTTAACAGTACTGTGGTACTCAGTCAATGCACAACCCTGTGTTCACAGAACAGAAAGGAAGCTCCTTCAATAAAGTTAAAAAAAGGTCTACTGAGCTGGAAAGAAGGAAGAGGTTCTAGTGGAGCATGGCAAGAAGACATAGAGAAGGAGTGAAAAACAGAGATGGTGAAGTGGAATATATAATCAAGAATTATGGATGGAGTGGGGGGAAATGTGGTAATTAGTTAATAGTGGCAGAAGCAGTTTCTGTATAGAAACATTTGACTTATTTCTGTCACAGAATAATTATTCACAGTAGAGTTGAAATATCCACTGACACTTAAGTATTTTGACTTCCATGAAGTGAATTCTGTACCATCTAAGGGTTTTGTCACATCCCTTGATATAATCCTTGCAGATTTGAGCACTGTTCACTTAATTTTTGACATATTTAGTTGGAGTATAATGCGCATATAAAGAAAATAAAACATCATTATATGTAACACAGATGTACGAGATTTTATTTTTACATTCTTCTGAGTTATAACACTTACATTGCAGAACCATCTGTAATCCCTGGCAGAGCTGAGGCATTCTACAGATATATAAGAAATGACAGGTACCCTATGACAAGCAGCTTACTGCCTAGCACACTGAGCAAGCCGATGAAAGAAAGAAGGTACAGAATATGAGCAAACAGGCTGAGTGAGCTAGCGAGGGAGGCAAGAAAAAATAGAGAATTAAATTTACATAGGCATGTAAGTCATCTAGGAACCTAACTCAGCAGTCAGTATGTTTCAAAACTGGATTGTGCATCATTGTTTTTCAGCAGATGTTAGTTTATTGAACACCAGGCAATCTTCAAAATGAGGTGTTGGTTCTCATACCAATCACCCCTTTGTGGTCCATGGGGCACACCAAAGAAGGTGCAAGAGCTGCTGGGAAAGCATGGGAAGACATGAGAAATAACAAGTTCAACTTTATGTCTGTACATTGCTTACATCACTGAGTTTTAAAACTCACTACCTGCAAAGTCAGTGGGTAGACTTTTACCTTCAGTGTCTCAAAGTATATTTTAATAAATCATTAATTAAGTAAAATATTAGGCTGCTTAGGTAACACAGGCTGTTAATTTGAATTAATTTAAAGGGACAGTCCCAGGTTCTTACGGCTATTTATGTGCTCTTCACTTCGATTTACATTGCAAGAGGAGTCCAGGACATGGTTTGCCTGAAAAAAAGCTCATCGTGCTTATTCATAAGAGAGTTATTAGAGTCCACGGTATTTTGAAAACAATTAATGGAATGCATAACACTACAGTGAGGGCATTGCAAGATCACTTGCTTCTATGGGAGTACCAACAATGCAAGAGGTGACCGAATATTTCCTTTTCCAGGACACTACAGTCAATAGCTTTTGTTCAGTTTAAGAGGACTTCCACTTTGCTTTGATTATGGTATTTCATTACCGTCCATTTACTGAAAGAAGTTTATTGATGATATAAGCTTGGTGCGTGATATATGCAATCAAAACCATCAGTGAATCACCATGAAATAAAGGCCATAAACATAGAAAAGGCACTAGTCAAATGATGCTTTAGTGCTATTAAGTAATTTGTTTATATCGGCATCCAGCCCTCCCTGAGGGGATTACTGAGTCTACCTTAAGTTTTTTCTTCAAGATGTCTAAAAATGAAGAATTACTTGGTCATATTTGTATATATTTAAATAGAATTACCAGTTCTAGAAGCGTAGGTATTTACTGCCGGTAGAAAACCAAGAGGATTTGTATACTTTTTGGCATTCTTTCCACAGAGACAAATTGTCCTTTATTCAGGGATTCATCATTCCAGGTGATGAACTCTTGCCAAAATTTTCAAGCTCAAGTAACTAACACTAGATACCTGGAAAAAAGGTTCCTAAATTGTTTACATAGAGTTCCAATTCCTGACAACAAATAAGATAAATTAAGGAGTGTTGCACATGTGAAGCAATTTTGAAAATAATTTTATTAAGTCATTTAGATGACAGAATGTGATTGCTTAAGTATGGAAATGCCTGCAGATTTTACCTGAAAAAGCAAAATCCATAAAAAATACACACAGGGAGGACAGGTGAATAAATTAAATATTTCAATAAGCTGGAGAGTCGTACAGCAAGGGAAAAAAAGTAAGTAAGTGGTAAATGATTTATCATTTTCTAGGTAGCACATTTTTTTATGGTTCATTTCCTCTCCAATGTGAAATCTATAAAAAGAATCTTCAAGGAAGTTGTGTAGAGTGTGGGGTTTCATTAACATATTACAATTACCCTGTGGCCATTCCTTGCTGTTAATCACAAGACCACAACAACTTCTAAAAATACAAACCCACAAAAGGGTAGCTGTTATGAACAGATTTCTCCCTTCACCACAAAAAAACCTGGAGCTTAAAAAAAGAACCCAGACTCTTCATCACAAGTAGGCTTTAATTTTTGTCTACACTGTGTGCTTCTCACTTCTATAGCCTCAGAATTACTGACCGAGCAGCACAGTTTGGGCTGCCTATTGCCTGTGTGAAGATGTCAGAAGCAATTGCTTTCACAGATTTAAGATTTTATCATACAAACCGGACAACACAAGTGAGGCTATTTGTTAAGCATTTAATCATATTTTATCAATTGTCCAGAGTTCACATCTCACCACAGATTATATCTCACTTAGAATGTGTACAGCAAATGGAGGAGAACCTTAACTAAATGAAGTTTTCTCTGATTGGTATTTTAATGGCTTTCTTGAAAACTGACTGCTTGCCTGAGGCAGGGAAGGCAAGGAGATGAGGGTGGGACTTGTGATGTTGAGCAGTGATTAAAACATTAATAGTTCACACACAGCTCCTTCAATGGGAAAGACTTCAAATGAGTAACAGAAAAATGGAGCTGGGGAAGGGTCTGGAGCACAAGTCCGGTGAGGAACAGCTGAGGGAACTAGGGGTGTTCAGACTGGAAAAAAGGAGGCTTCTCTTCAACTCCCTGAAAGGAGGTTGTAGCCAGATGGGAGTTGGCCTCTTTCCCAGGTAACAAGTTATAAAACAAGGAAATGGCCTCCACTTGCACAAGGGGAGGCTTAGATTGGATATTAGGAAAAAATTCCTCCTTGGCAGGTTTGTCAGGGGACATGCTGCCCAGGGAAATGGTTGAGTCACCATCCCCGGAGGCATTTAAAAGATATGTAAATGTGGTGCTGGGGGACATGGTTTAGTGGTAGACTTGGCAATGCTGGGTTAGTGGTTGGACTTTAGTGCCCAATGCACTTGGTCTGATCTTACAGGACTTTTTCCATCTGAAATGGTTCTGATTCTAAGTACCTGAGATAAAATTATAGCCAGCTTTTCATACAGGGAACTGCAATGGGGTTTGTTTCATATGCAGGTGTTGGGTAGCACTGTTTGCAGATTTTTAGGTAATGGATTCAGAAGAAGAGCTGACAAAGGAGAACTGGTCTCAACAATGTCTTCAACAGAAGCTGGTGTTATTAAGATTTTAATTTAGATGAGAAGATTGCTATAAGGATTACTAAAAAGTTGGTGAAACTTTACTCATGCCATCTCATTCAATGCCACTTTTAATTCTATCTATCTCTCTAGAAAATTGTCTGTGATTGTTGCAGTTATACTGGTGGCACTGGCACTAGTCCAGGAGCAGCTCCTCTTCCATTTTTACCCCTCTGTGTTAATTTCAAAGCAAATACCGAATAATATCTATCAGGGCCAGCAAGCTCATTATATGTGAGCTAATTTTTTAAGTCAATGTATCCTTATAAACTGAAGCCATATTTTTAAAGCTAATTTTCATTAATAATTCTTAACAGTGCATCATGATATTATTATAGAAACAATATATTTTTGCCATGAAATTATTTTGTATTAATATTTTTAATACCTCTGAACAGTAGGATGGACATTGTGGCTTATTAAGGTTTCCTCCAGTTTCTTCATAAAAATTTCTGTTTCTATAAATAAGAATATTGCATTTCTTATTTACCTGTTGGTCTGGATAATTATAATTCATTAAATATTAAAGTACTTGGTTAGCAACTCATTTTTAGCATATTTATTTCCTCCAATTATAATACAATTTTAAAAATTTTGGTCTGTCAATAATATCACACATTTACATGTCTTCAGAAGGCATCTTATTCACACATTGTCCATGAACAGAGATATTTTATAATATATTTTTCTTTTCTAAGGTGTTCTATGAGAACAAGTTTCAGCCTTAGACTGAAAACATGGGTTTGTTGTAACAGTAGACATAAATTTTTGATTTTTCTTGCTCTTGCTATTCTATTTTATGGCTGAGGGCCTAATTCCCGACTTAAACTGCAATAAGTTTTGTTTAAGTATGGCTAACAAATGAGTGATTAATTATTAACTAGCATTCTTGTTGCCTGAAAGCCTTGTACTTGGCACCCCCAAGTATTGGTTTTGTTAATTTTATTCTTATCTGATAAATCTGACCTGATGTCTTCATACTTAAGAAAACACTGAAAGACCTGAAGGTAAAAGCAAGCCTCTGCTTGGATGAAAACATACTTATGCTAAGGCCATTTGTTTAAAAAACATTTAAACTTATGATTTCAATCATAATAAACTGAAGTCCTTCAGAAAGTCATTGAAATTCTCCATGGTTATACAAACAGAGTAGACTCTGATTCTCCAGTCAGATATACATCTGCTTAAAGGAACATTGCCTTTAAGCAGTGTTTACGGGGCTTTCTCAGATACTTGCCAGTGGTTTTACTGATCTTGTCCTCCAGATGTAAATTATGATATCACATCAGATAATACAGATAATTTCACCATTTGATAGTGCCCCCTGGAATTTATTCTATCCCTCCTCAATACCTCTTTGTCCGCCTCACTTTAAAAGTGAAAACATTAATCTCATCACCTCAAACCTTGCTACTTTTTTGCTACAGAAATTCCATCCTTCTCTGTGGATCTGTATATATATTTTTTTTTTTAGGTCTGAGGAATCACTGCAGTCTGGGTGTGTGGAGATGGCCTCTACCCAGACTAAAGGCAGAGCAACATGTACAGCCCTGACCCAGCAACATGTACATTGGTAATTTGTCCTAAATTACCTAAAAAACCCAAAGGTAATTTGTCCTAAATATGTTATGGGTAATCAGATAATGTCTCTGCTTTGTTTTTGTGTTTTTTTTTTAAAGCTACTGAAAGTATTAGGAGTAAGAGTTAATATGGAAGAGGAAAAAGGGGGAAAAGAAAGGCCTGGCTCTTGCAATGGGGAGCAGATGAGGCTGCTATTCAGGATAGAAGGGCAGACACCTGTGAGCATAACCCTGGCTCTGCATTTATTGGAGAATGCTCCAAGAGGCCATGGCCAGGGAGGAAGTACTTGTGCTTAGCTTACAGGTCCTGTCCTTGTAAACCTTTTCTGTAAAAGTTCCTACACAGACAACATTGCTTCAATTTGCCTGATCTATATTAGGTTTGGTGGATTTCTTTGTTCCTATTAGTTTATGGTGTCATGCAAAGCAACACTTTAGGTGTAAATGGGTGGAAGAAAAGGTAATCACTACTCTTCTTAAAAAGGATAAATATGAGTAAAGCAGGTCCTTTTGGGGCATTCCAACCACCAAGGTATTTGTTGGAGGGACAACACGGCAGAGAAAAAGCAATCCTGGAGGTTCTTGGAATGTGTCAATGACAATTTCCTTACATAACTGATTGAGGAGCCAAAAAGAGGAGATGTCATACTGGACCTTGTGCTCACCAACAGGGAGGAGCTGGTAGGGAATGCAGTGACCAAGGCAGCCTTGGCTGCAGTGACCATGAGATGGTGGAGTTTGAGATCCTCAGGTCCATGAGGAGGGCAAGCAGCAAACTCTCTGCTCTGGACTTCAGGCGAGCATAGTTTGGCCTCTTCAAATACATACTCGGTAGAGGATTCTAGGATAAAACACTGGATGGCAGAGGGACCCAAGGGTGATGGCTGATATTCAAGGATCACCTCCTTCAACATCACAAATAATGCATCCCAACAGGAAAGCTGTGGATGCCCCCAACTCTGGCCGTGTTCGAAGCCAGGTTGGATAAGGCCTTGAGCAACCTGTTCCTGTGAGAGGTATTCTTGCCCATGGCAGGCAGGTTGAGACTAGGTTGTCTTTAAGGTCCATTTCAACCCCTTAACTGTTTATGATACTGTGGCTGTATGTGTGTACAAATTTATTTGCTAGCCAAAAGCACAAACAGAATTCTTGCCCTAAATTGTCATGCTAAATTCAGGTTTTTGATTTTTCTGATGTTTTCTCTCATACCTAACATTTACCAGAAAGAGCCACCCATGGGTGGTTTGCATCTTTAAATACAGGAATTACTCATCACCATCCACTCTAAAGAATTAAAGTCATTCTTTTCTATTCTCCCTATTAGATTTGCATATGCTGCAGAGCTAACCAACTTTAAGAGCAGGGAATAATAATAAATAATTCCCTTTCCTTCTGCAAAACAACTTAATTTAATTTGACCAGCCACAGGGAAAAAGAGAACCAACCCAAAGAAATAATCCTTTGAAGAAAAACATCGTTCTTCTGCCAGCTGTGTTTCCCAAAGTGTCACAGACTGAAAGCCAAAGTTAACACTGCCTGCTCAGTCATATAATGGCAAAGCAGGGAGTCCAGGTTGCATACAGGTCATCCAATGTAAGAAACAGATTCTCATCTCACTTGCTCACACTGTTGCATGACAAACATGCAATATTTAAATGGCAAATGCAATATTTAAATGGCAAGCCAGGTAAGGCATCCCTCTTGTTATGATTACATTTTGACCTTTTCAGAGTTGCATAATATTAGACTAATTGTATAATCAGTCTCATTTCTTCTGTGCTCTCCATTGAAAGTACCCAGCCAGCAGTGATTCTCACCCTCTTGTAGGCAAAAGCTGTTTCAAACCACCCACCTATCAGTTTTATCTCCTTCTCTCACTCTCAACTAGTTCCCGCCCTTATTTGGTATAATAGATCTTCCTCCCCTATGGTAAACTGATGCTACTTAAATTGATTTTTTCTGAATGCTACTAATATAGCATGCAGCAGATATGAAATAGTTGAAAGATTTGGATCACTAAATCTTTAAAAATTATTCCCGATTAGCAGGTAACATGCTTCAGACTAAATTTGTCTTTCTATAGTTGCTTCATTTCCTTCAATAGTTGCATTTTTGGGCAAATTATGATGTAATGACTATCAATATCATGATTTGAACTAATGGTTAATCAAATTCTGTGTAATGAAACAGCAGGGTTTTTTTGTTTGCTTCCTGTAATGCTGTTTGCTTTGAATTCTGTGCTTTTAACATTTGTGCTGTAGCTTGGCTATTACTCTGTTATAATTATTTCAGATGTTCAGTTAGCCATTTGAGAGATAGGCTGTTACCAACAAGAATATTGTCAAGGACACGTCTAAAGCAAATAACTAAACAGGACTTCTTAGGCGCTTTGATGTCCTTTGTTTTTCAAACATTTGCACTGACATATTTTCCTATATAATTATCACAATCACAAATGAGATCTGATCAAAGCATTCTTCTGCTTATGAAGGTTGAAACTTTTAACTTTTCATTTTTGGTTTTAGAGATCTTGTCCTTATGGTTTTAAAAACATCTGGGGAAGCCCTACTTGGCAGGTTTATATAGATTTGGGTGTCTCTGATACAGTCTTTTTTTTGTGATTTTATGTGCAGAGGAAGTACTGGATCTACCTTCTGAGTTGATGGTATTGCACTGCAGTGTAAATGCTAAAAAACCAAAGCATTGTAATACATGAAATCACTAAGATGGAAAGCTGTACGATGGCTGAGTACAGTAATAATTTCTTCTGCCTTGCTCTATGCTTAAAGTAAATATCATACATGATAAACATAGATCTACTGGCATGCAGAAGTAAAAAAACACAGTACATGAAAGTGGTTTCCATCCCCACAGTCAGATAGCCCATGTACTTTGTTCCTGTAGCTGGGAAGGTGGGCTGTCATACCATCTCAGTAGCCTTCAGATAACTCACAGACCATGAGCTGAGTCCCCATAGGACTTCAGGAAACAGTCTTCCTGCCAGCCTGCCCACAGCTCTCCCTCATCAGCTGGTTGACTGTGTTACCTGTAGCCAGGGCTATGGTAATCTGTGAAACCAGTCCTGCAACTGCATGAATTGTGAGCACTGGGGCTGTGCTGCAGCAGGGCAAACAGGATGGTGTTCTCTTTGTCCTTGTCAAACCAGTTGTGTTATGGGCATTGCTACCACTCTTCCTGTTATCATGACTGTTTTGCTCCTTTCTCCACTCTTCAAATAGTAACCCTCTGTTGATCATCATTGAATCTTCCCATCTTTCTCCTGCTTCCAGCTTTTAATGTCTTTCATAGCAAACACAGAGGTAGAAACAAACCTGTCATTTATTTTTGTGCCCATATGCGTTGTTGCCCATCCTCTTAAGTGCATTCTTTCAATGAAATTCAATTTAGCTGTTGCAGCTGTATTCATTGTTTAAAATAAATATATTAAGAGGTGTAGAAAATGGTCAGGTATTCAAGGAAAGTGCTTGCACTTATGCTTGTTGCTGATATTTGCAGTGCTTTTGAAGAGGCCTAAGCTGTTGCAATATGCTTCTGCAGGATAAAATGACTTAAGATTCTATTCCAGTCTCTAATTTCTATTATTAAATGAACATCTCTGGTAACACTGAGATGGAACTTCAAGTTTCCAATGTATTTTCCAAAAGGAATAGGAGATAACCCAAGTGTCTTAAGCAATATTAGAGTCGCAACATCCGGACTGGACATGAGCCAACACTAAGGTCTGTGTGGCAGCTGTCTCTACCTGAGCAAGTTGACTTAATGCTCAATGGGCTGAAGTTTAAGAGAACAAATTTAAAAAAACATTTTTCCATGTGACTTTCATGGAACTATTAAGATGCTTTAAGAAAGACACATAACTAGAAATTTGCAAGATTTTTTTTTTTAATTTGTACCTTTTGAGTTGTGCTGGACATTTGGCTCCACATTGTGTTTTCTTTCTTTCTAGATGTAGCACCCTCCATACTTCTAGAGTGAAAATAAATTGCTGTTTTTTAGTGTTGGAATAAAAAGCAGATTAAAAAATGTGGGGAAAGAAGTGATTTGCTTTGGATAGACATCCAAATGATACACATGGAGAATTATTATGTTTGAAGCTTAGGATGACAAAGTAGAGAGAGATATTTCATACTGTCCTATTGTATGTGGGGAAGTGTAATCCATCAACTACTTTGATAAGCTTTACCATTTTTTTGGAGATTGCTGTGAAATGATCTCATGAGCTGAATCAATTTAGAAATACCAAACAAATGTCTTTTAAAATGCCCAAATGATGCGTATGAAGAAACTATTGCTGTGTTTGTGTCTAGAGATCGATGCTTTTTTCTTCATTTGCATTATGCTCTGACACTGCAGTAGCTTCTGGAGTTGCATTTCAGTAGGACTTGCTGTTGATTTGTTTTTAATTTGATCTTAATCAGCTCTATGTTTTTATCCCCTTTCTTTTGTCATTTTATTTACTTAAGTGTCAGCACAGTTGCTCAATAAGAGGCTTGGAAAGAGAAAGCTCACATTGTCTGGCTTCAGTAACCATCAGCTGTATTACCACATGCACATCTATCAAGATTAGTTACTTTTCCAGTACATAAAATCCATTTATGCAACAAGAAAATCAAATAAACACCGCTGTGTTTTCTTAAAATCTCTAGTGTCCATGTCTTTCTTTGGCCACATAAAAAAGATTTCTGGGAATTTAACAGCATAAGGTTTAGTTGTTATGCTAAAGTCTCAAGTGAACTGAACAAAAAACGGGACCTGTCAATATCCTATCTGAAAAGGGAAAATAGGTGAGGTTGCCTTTTGTTTGAACAATGTGAATTTAAGTAAATGCTTTGTTATTTCAATATCACTTTACATCTGATACATAGACACTTGCCTGGCTCTCTCACCAATGAAAACACATTAGTCTCCAATTGTTTTGGATCAGACACATGGAGCAGTCTTCCATCTATACATGCCTCCAAAAAATACTGGTCATCCAGGAGATCCTCAGGAGGTAAGTCAGTGATCTATCACAGTCCAAAAGCATGAACTTAGTAGACAATGTAGCCAAATTCAGAATGAGGGGCAAACTTGGCTGCAAGGAGTTAGGGAGATGTATCAGACCTGTGTCTGGAGACCCACCTGACTTGTGGTGGACACCTTATCTTGGGGAGAACTGTGGAGCTGAGTGGAGGTGAGCACAGAGGGGCCAATGTGATGGATGAGACCACAGGCACAGGTAAGATAACGTAATGGGGTCTCTCTTTCAGGGATGAGTTTTGGTAGGAGTGTCCTGCCTGCCTCCTTCTCTGAGACCTTGCCCTGAGTAGGGCGAGTGCAGGGCAAGGCACTGCAGATACCATGAAGCAGAGCAGCCTGTTTCTTCCTCAGACCATGGCAAATATTGACAGAAGGGCTTTAAGTTTAAGATCTCACTAGGCAGCTCTATAGAGGGGCACCTTCCTTTCCCTGCCCCAATTCTTCTTCCTCCTCTTTTCCATTAACCTTTCCTGTACCCAGGATCCTGACACTTTGTGCTTTAAGTGGGCCAGCTGACTAGGCTCCTGGAGTCCCTCACACCATACAAATGTCTGTGCCAGTGGGAATATTTCTGTTCCCCCAAGTTTTCCAAGAAGCATGGCTCTAGGGAAGGTTGCAGCAGTTCCCTGAAAAATAACGATTATTACCTCCTATGTTTTCTTTATTTCAGGCATGTTCATACCTTGTATGAGAAAAGTTCCTAGTAAATTATGAAGATGGACATTTCACAGGGTCAAACTGGTGCCAAGACAGACTTTTAAGGATAAAGAATACTGTGCAGGATTTATTTTAGGGTGGTTTCTGATTAGCTGCTCATCACTGTTATGTCTGGATCACAGCATTGGCAGTTTTATATAGTCAGCTGTTTGGATAGCATGCTCATTATCCAAAGGTAAAGGAAAAGTGGGAAGAAATTACTGTAAGAATTTCTTTTTTGCACCTTTTTTCTCTGTCTGATTATGTTCCTTTATTGCATATACATTCTTTCTAAAATTAAGAAGGGTTTCTAAATGGATTCCCTGTCGGCAGCAGTAGAAATGGACCACATTTTTAACTCTTTCCTAAGATTTATGGGTATCTGGAACTCAAGGAAACATAGTATGAATACATGGAATTTTTTTTATGCTGGTCTTTTCATATTTGATCCATAAATAAATAGCATTTGATTCTGTAGTCCTCATTTCCCTATCCACCAGTATCCATCTTTATTTCCCAGTGGAAGTCAATGCCATTCACTTTGGCATGTTCTCTTTTGGGGTGGTATTTCTACATGGGAACCAGGATATGTGAGTCTGTGTGGGGATGGGAATGACGGTTACCAAAACTGGGAAATGCTCCTGGCGTCCACAGAGCAGACATAGGTTATGTCAATATCATACTATGGGGCACAGTTTAAGGCATTTCCCAGAAAATAGTCTGAAATTATTCTACTCAGGTCAGCTCCAGTTCTGGGGAAGCATGAGAGGGGATTGTTTGGTATTTTTAGGGCAAGCCCTTTGCATGTTCCCTAACACTAATTTAATTTTTGGAACCTCTTCCTTGAGAAAGCAAATGAACAAATATACATGTCTGTGTGAAAGGCGATATATGGGGCACACCTTAATTCAGAAGGTGTATTTAAAAAGAAAGGTAATTCCTTCTTCACTGAGCATTCACCAAGTATAAGCAAGGCATGACTGTGTTGTGAGCACTATTTTAATTATTTTTAGCCACTAATGCTAACTGGAGGAAGGACCAGGCACTTAGGGTGTTTCAAATTGGAGCTGAAGAACTTGTGCTGACTTCCGTGAACATAAATTTCTCCAATGTACTGTGTTTGGCTCTGGTTAGGGTTATAAATCTTTCATTTTCACAAGCACTAAATTCACTGACAAATTTTGAAAAGTACCTTTCATTTTTTTCTGAGTGTTGTGTCACAGAGGAAAGTTGAAGACATGAGAAATGCTTGGGCTAAATGCCTTCTTTGGAGTAGCTGATTTGGGTGAAATATCTAAGGAATGTTAATCCTTTTAGTTTTAGTCATGTTTACAACTAGCCATTTTAAAGTGATGCAATGTGAAAATTCAGCTATTCCTAAGCATGTTATATCTGCAGAGGATGGAGAATGATTTGTCAAGTTATTACCCAGTATCCTCTTAAGCTCTCATCATTGTGTGATGTTGCCAGGCTTGCAATAATTCACAAATGCAGCAGGTTCCTTCACAGAGCCTTGCAAACCACCACTCACAGGTAGTGTAATCTGACACGATCCTCGTAGGCTTTTGTTTACTCTCCACATGCAATAATAAATCCTCAGCAAGCTCTTGTTTACAGTTTGAGGAAAGGTGGTTTTTGAAGATAGCAGAGTCACACAATCCATGGTACTGCTGCCCCTTTTAACTTCAGGCTGGAGCAATCCATGTCAAGCCTCCCTGAAGGATACTGCACTACAAAATGAAGCAGTAAAAAGACAATACTTGGAATTTAAGAAGTCAAGGATTTAAAGAAGCAACCAAAATCAATTGGACCTTGATCTAATAGGTCTGAAAACAGACACAGAGAAGCTTCAGGCACTCTGACTTGAAAAGTACATTGTACAGTGTAGCTGGTGTCTTTTATGTTTGGCAGGTGGAAAGCTCTTTAATGTGTCTAGAAAGCAATGTTCATATGTGTTCTCAGCCTTATGGCCTCCCCTTGTACTGCTGCCTGGAAGGACATATATACTCCTTGAAAAAGAATGATGAATTACCTCTTTCCTCATTTCTGGGCCTGCACTGATATGGAAACCCTGATGGCTTGAGTAAATTACTTTACTTCAAGTAATTACTCCAATTTCACCAGTTCTTAGGCCACTTGTGGGGAGTGCCTGGCATCCAGGCACCCTCCAAAGGGGCTCTATCACTCCCCTCCACAAGTGGACATGGGAGAGAAGATATAATAAGGGGTTCATGAGTTGAAATAAGGTCCAAGAGAGATCACTTACTGAATGCCATCGCAGGAAAAAAAGACTCAGCTTTGGGATATTAATTGAATTTATTACTGACAAAATCAGAACAGGATAACGAGACGTAAAACATCTAAAAACCACCTTCCTCTCAACCCCTTCCTGCTTCCCAGCTCTACCTCCTCCCCCTCAGCAGTGCAGGGCGACAGGGAATGGGGGTTGCAGTCAGTACATCACCTGTTGCTCCTGCCTCTGCCCAGGGAGGAGAGTCCTTCCTTCCTGAAAGGCTTTGCTAAGGTTGTGTTCAATCTGAAATACTTTCTTTGTACTTTGCTGAAGTTCAAATGCAGGTATGAACAAAATGTGTGATGCTGCCTGGTTCAGAAGCTGTGGTCTCCTGAAGAAGCCACATTATTGGACATATAAAAATATCCATGACACTGTGATTCTTTCTGTCTGTTTTTTTGCATTATTTCTCACCATGTCTTAGATTGTCCATCTTGATTTCCTGTTTAGGTTAAACTGCTAGACAGAAGCTCAAAATATGTGGATACATATTTTTCTTGAAGACTTTTGGTTTTTTTTTTCTTAATTAAAAATGAAATCCAGTCAGTAGTATTCATTGCAGACTTTTGCAATGCAGACACCCTGACTCTCTTGAAGTTTGTGGAGAAAAACAGATATTCCCAGAAGGCAATTCACTTGGCTTGTGTGGATGCTTACTTTGGGAGGTGATTGGTGCTTTAAAAGTTCAATTTTTTCAATGGATTGTAAAATACTCTATATGATTAACTTAGACTGGTACTTCGTACTTCTAAGTCATAGATGTCTAAAGACTTATCAGTCTTAACCTAAAGCTTCCCTATATGCAAGGAAAATACCACATGATTGGAGTAAAGAATTGGAATTAATGTGGCTTTTTTTAGTTCCAGCATTATTTTTCTGAATTTGATTAAGTTTTTCCATGTCTTGCATAAGGACAATATAATAACAATGAAGTAGGTGCATTGTGTGTTAGGTCCTCTGCACCTACAGAAGGTGTAGCTCCTAGTAATAGAAATTTTCTTTTGCAAAATTGTAGACAAAACTTAAATGTAATTCCATATAACATATGTAAAAAAATAGAACATAGGGAAAAACACATACATGGAGGTGTAGCCTAGACTAACCTGCAAAAATAGCGATTTGAAAATTGAAAAGTCAATAGTAGAATCAAAACTTCAGTGGTGATATGTTTGTAATGATTTTTGCATTCAGTTCAGCTTAAAGGAGAGCTGGATTCTAGTCTGAGGTTCCTCCTCTAGGTGATCTCTGAAATAATCAGTGTTGTTTTTTCCCCCAGAAGTTCAGTCCACTGTTTCTTGTGCATGCCAACTCTCCCGTAACTCCCTGCAAAATTCAGAGTTCACTCCGAGGTGAAGTAACTTTATAAATTGCAACCTGGTACTTTGTATTTCCAGACTTGTTTTACTAGCATAATACTACAAAATCATAGAAATCTGCTCTTACTTACCTGTAAAGCATCAGCCAGAAAGGGTGACTGATATTTGGCCAGCATAAATACTCACTTCGTTTTTAATCTATCAATAAGAATTAGCAAGCAAGATACCTATATGATTATTGGGAGCCCTTCTTCAAAGCTGTTCTTCAAGAGGCTAAATGCATGCAGCCTGCCTTTCAACCACTCCCCAATTGCATTGATTATGTCTCAAGGAGGAGACACTTGGCACTTAATTTGTGAAAAGCTTTTTGTCTGAGTTATGTTTATTATAACAGTATTATAACATTCTTTAGTCCTGCAGATTTACAGTGTAATTTGATGGAGGAACTTCTGGCAGCAACCCACACACACTGTTCCTCCTCTTTTCCGGGTGTTTCTCACATTGCAGAGATAAAAGAAAGGTTGCGAATGTTGCTGCTTTTAGCAGGGAAAGGATATTCCTTCACTGCACATTCCATAATTACCTAAGTATGCACAAAACATGAATGTGCACTGGGCTTAGTGGCATGTTAGAGGGCTGTTGATATGTAATATTAGTTGATGTGTGAGATTGGACTGTACTAATTGAACTGATTACATAATTAACTGCAACAAAAATGAATTGTTTGCATTACCTGTATTTGGAATTTGTAAATTTGCTGTGGGTATTTTGGATGGATAATTTTCAAGCTATGTGCTGTTTGTAGACTATCAATTTTAACTACTCACTTTTCAGGGCTTGCATTAATCATGAGGTTCAGTTTCTGTTCTTTAATTGGATGACTGAAGCCTTTTAACAAATGAATTTTATTTTTTTTCTGGAGGATGCACTTCAGGTATGCAGTTTTTAAGATTCAGAAACTTTTAAAATGAAATTGTAATTTCAATATTTGTACATAATGCATATTTTAAGCACAAATTTAGTGTATTGAATTCAAGCTGTGTGCTAGATAAAGCACTTTGGGGATCTTTTCCCATCATTCAGCTTTAATTAATATACCTACATCTTTATAATGATTGTGTACGTCAAAGATCTATTAGAGATAAAGATCATCCACTGTGCAAGAAATATGTTTGTGAAACTCTTCTTTTCATGTCAGAGAGTATCTGGAAAGTGGATACTAAGCCCTTAAACATTGACATCCAATAATAACCATCTCAATATGGCTCTGGAAAATGTGTCAGATGGAACAAGTAATTAGTAAGTGGCGTGAACAAAGAGAAATCACTCCTAGTTAAGTAGAATATTGTAAATAATGGATTTTATTCAAACAAGCAAGGTTCTGAATTACTATAAAGTAAATATAAATTATTCATTTAGTTTAATATTTTATTGCATCCCTCATAAACATTTACATTAGAACAGCAGTGAGCATACCCTAGAGATTCCGGCTGAGCAAACAAGCTCCCTTCCTGCTTCCCAGTCTTACAGCCTGACTGTCCATCACCACGCAAACCCTGGATGAATCAAGCTGAAAATGGTACCACTAGCTGAAACTCCAACTAGTGCCAAGCTGCTCCATCATGCAGGGAGCCAAAGGAGTATCTGGAACCCTAGCACCTTGCTTAGCATGAGATGCCTGGTATAATAAAGTCATTTAGATGGTGTGTTTTTTTAGAGGTGAAGAAACATGAACAGAATTCATATGAGCACCTCTATATGATATTTTTGAAGAATCAAACAGAGAGATTACTGACTTACAAGAGTCTTTCTGTAAGACAAAAGTGTCTGACTGAGAGTGAAGGATACTAATATATTCTTGTTTAGGGCAAAAGGGTCTAGAGTTGGATGAAACCCTTGCACAGGGGCTCTGTGTGTGGGTGAAATGTCCCTGGAAAGTTGCCAGAGGGAAAGGTCCAGGAACTTTTATACTTACTTTCCTACCGTTGTCTGAGCCCTACTTGGAGAGGGTTGACTCTGAGGATATGCAGGTGGTTCAGTTTTTGTGGCTTCATTTTGCCAGCATTTTCATTACTGCATCTGTATTGCAGGTTGCAGCTTAATGTAACCTCACTTAGTGTTGGAAAGCACCTAGCCATTACTGAATTGACTGCCACAAAGCCTGCTTTATTTTGCTTCTTAATTAAGGCTAGTTAGAGTACGTCTGAACAATAATTCAGTCAGCTAGCTGTGTAGATGTGCCACTAACCAGGGTATTAAGTCATGGCTATTGTCTTAGCCACGCTGTGCAGCACCTACAGATACGCTGTAAGAAATTGACTTAGGCAATATATTCACTTCTCATGGGTCATTACACAGGCATGGCACAACAAACTTCCATCAGTATCAAGTAGGACTGGAAGTTAGGTAATTCTGAATACCATGCTCAACTTAAACTATCCCTTCATTAATTTGGAACACTTTTGTGGGGATGCAATTCCTTAGTACAGTAAATTTTAATTTTAAATTTTAATTTTAAATTTTAATATCACCTTATTTAGCAGCCTTTTCCCCCCAAGTTTTCAGGCTTCTAATCTCTGTTTTAATGCATGTGATATAGTGCAAAATAAAAATAAAAGAGATTGAAGGAGCAGCTAGTTTGAGTGAAATCCTGGACAAAACATCCTGAGAATAAGAGAAAGCAACCTTCTGGCAATCTTGCAGAATGACGTTATCCTAAAGAGCTATTCCAGGAGAAGTAGCTAAGTAATCTGGACAAGATACTTAATGCTTCACTGTTTGACTTCTGTGACTGAGGGCCAGAGTTTCACAGGGTGTATGACCCTAAAGTTGAAGGAAGGTATTTCGGAGGTTCTGCCAGGGTTTGCAAATAAATATTTTAAGCACCTAACTTTCATGGAAATACTCAGTCTGAAGATTCTTGGAAAAAACAAGGGTGTCTTCATTAGATATTCCTGCCCTTTGGATTGCTCTCCTAGCAACATAGTCGGAGAGAGATTTAATTTTCTATCAGAATTATGGGTTTATATGGTAGCACGGTAATCTTTAAAAAGCCCTTTACCCCAAGTGGAAGCTGCACTACTCTAGATTGACACCAACCTGACAGCCAAGAGATCTGGGCTCTGAACCTAACCCACTCCCTGCTTCTCTGGGTAAACATGAAGGAGCCAACTCGACCAAAACTACGGTAAAAAGCCAAAATATTTTGACTGTCTTCTTTTCCAGTCTTTTGGATTTATCCAATTAACTTATTCCATCTATTTCTGAAGCTTTTATGAGTGAATTTTTCAGATCTTAAGCTCCATGGCATGTGTAATGATCATGACTACATGTTTAACTATCATTACTTGGCAATGATTTAACATGACACAGAAAGTTCTCCATCATAATCGTAAAAAAAGTGAATCTGTTCTGAGGACTCAGCTTTCACTCAATTCACTAAAGACTGGGTGTCAACTGGACATATAAAATTAAATTCACTGTAAAAGCTCTTGTCTGAGATGTATTTTTCCTCCTGGGATTAATTTTGTTATTATTCCATTTGAATGAGACAAAATGCCCTTTGGGTAACACTTCATAATTCAGTTGTTTTAAAACACTCTTGTGGAACATTGCAGTGCCAATATTTTATTGAAATAATGATATTTGGACAGCTGAAAATGGTGAAGATTTCATGGAAATAAAAATGGCATAAAAATTCTGAATTTTTGAAAACTGGAGCAAGTGTGTGCTGACAGTTGTCTGTGGGTGTCTGAGGATGCAGAGATACACTTCCTGGGCTATTTTCTGTATTAAATCCTAAGAAGTGATGAATAAAGAATAATGGGCTGATTCTCTTTTCAAGACAATACCATGGTCATGAGAATGCCATACAAAAATTTGCATCAGCCAGTCAGGTCTAAAGAAGTCTTCGATGCTGGAATTCTCACCTGCAGTTATTTTACTATCTCCTGTAAGCTTCCTCCAAAGCTAAAATCCATGCAAAAGGCAAGTGTCCCTCCTGTCTGGAGGTGCACTGGCAGGCATGGCTTTGTCCCCACAGCACAATGAAGTGTGTTTTACACCCTTGAAGAAATATTGCCTGTCCATAGCACTATGTTATGCTTGAAGAGGGTGAATGAAAGAGCCAGACAATTTGACTGTGATAGGGAGAAAAAAAAGGAAGGAAAGGCACCTCACTTCAAAATGGGAGGTGGCAGGAAGATGGATGAACTGAGGAAGATGCATTTGGTAAGGGAAATGAGTTCTTTCAAGATGAGTGACCATGCTCTCCCTTTCATCTTGCTCACTGATTTCCTTAGGCTCACACTTCCCAAGCTCAGGTGACAGATGAAGCAGCCCATCCATGCACTTCCAGCTGGAGGAGCAAGGAAGAGGATTCAGAAGGGCAAAAGGCTGGAGATGCACCTTTTTGTCCCTTGCAGTGGCTAGCAAGGGGTGAAGTCTCACTTTCACCAAAGGTGGGTTACATCAGCCCTTGATTACCAGCAGTTGTGCTGTAGGTGCTACTGGAAGGTGTGAGAGTGTTGGTCAAAGGTGTTCTACAGCCTCCACTACACCTTTGTGTGGGGAGAGCTCTGCCATGGCTGCGTTGAGCTGGGAGGGCAGAAAAGAGAGCATGGATGTGGTAATCAGGACATCATTTCTGCAAGGTGCTGAGACATTTATCTGAACCCAAGCATTTACCAATGTGCAAAGAGTGGACCCACTGCTGAAGTGCCCCTGAGAGCTGGGTTGCCTTTCCAATTCTGTTTCTTCTTGGGTGAAAGTGGGAGAGCAACCTTCCTTTTTTTTTTTTTTTCCATGTTCACTTAGTAAATACTTCAGATAGGGACCATTCCTCTTTTGTTTGTGGGGTTATTCAGTAAGTTTAGTTGTTTGTTAGGCAAGCTGAAATTCTTCCATGGTGAAAGACCTTCTGCCAAGTATTAGTATTTTGAAAATATAAACTGCATTTTGTATAATACAAGACATTTGTGCATAATTTTATTAATTTTGGCACTGCAAGTTCAAGGACAAGCTTGCCAACTCAGTATTCCTGGAATAATAAAAATAAAATATGTGATTTCTTAAGATTCTGTTTTCAATATATATTTTGAGGACCTCATCTTAAACTAACAAGATGATGTAACCTGTTTTTGTGTCTTCCTCAGCAGATGTGCCTCAGGGCAAAGGTTGTTGTTCAAAGAAAGATTTTATTTTTTAAAAACAATGTTGATTGTAACATGAACTGCCTAATCTTAAGAAGCCTTAACAGGATGTTTGGTGAATGTAAAAAATGTTAATTTACAACCAATGCCTGTGATATCCCAAAGAGTTTCAGTCAAGAGCATATTCTTACTAGCTTTACAACTCCTATATTTGCTTAAATTACTTTTCAGATCGACTGAAGATTGAAATTCCTGAAGCTGACTAATGCTATTCTCTCTAAAGACTGTGTGCTACTGGCATTATGCTTTTAATGTTAAAACTCTTTTACCTGGAATGTAAGCACATGAGAATGAGAAAAGGCCCTTCTGAGTAAAAGAAATAAGAGATTACTGGTCTTTCACTCAACAACAACAACAACAACAACAACAACCAAAAACAAAAAACACCAACAAAAAAATTCCCATTTAACTAGGACGTGCAAGGCTGCATTGAACAATGGCACCGGGTATAATGGTGGATGTGTCACCAGTTTGGTGTGTTCTACCCTCAATACAGCTAGTCAGGCTGAAAGGTTTCATCAGCACTGCCAGGCATCTTGGTCCATTTCTGATGTTTGTCACACTGTTCTATTAGCTACAGTTGTTTTCCCTCTTTCTCTGTAGTTTTTACAGAGATATTATTATTTTTTTTATTTTTCAGAGATAAAAAAGGATAACTGAAAGAAACTCAATTATGATTCCAGGGTCTTAGGTATTCTTCAACATTTTTTTTTCTAAACCAGAGGGATGGATATACATATAAACATATACACATATGCACATGCACACACACACACACACACACACATATATATATTTATATATATATGTCTATCTATACAAATATATATGTAGTGCAGTCCAAGATGGCATGGTAGTCAGGTTTTGGGAAGAGTTTTTAGAATGACTCATACAACTCATTCAGCACATGCAGATAACTCTTTGATATCCCATTACAACATTGGGTAGTCTCTTGTTGGCCCCTCCAAGTCCCCCATTTACCATGTGTGCACACCCCACCTCCACTGAAGCAAGTACACCACAAACAGTTTAGCCAACAGCTCCTCTTCCCCCATTCTGCCACTTATACCTGTTGATCTGGTAATTTGCTAAATCCTGCGTGAGCAGCTCAGAAAATTTAGCGAGCGCTTCTTTTCCCCTTCATGATAGCAGAGTGCTACGAGTGATCATATGTATGTCCATAACATCAGGATAAAATATTCTATCACTTTTCCAACATCTTAACAGCTCTGCTTTCCCTAAGATTAGGGGGTGAAAGTGGCAGCAATAATGAAACTGACATTTATGATAATGCCACATGCTGTCACTTAGAATCAGACATACTACAGGATTAGTAGTAAGTGTTGTAAAAATGCCAGTGCCTTCCTATGTAGTGGGCCTGATTGATTCCTTATTTTCTCCTGCCAGGGTTAATTTGTTGTCTTTCTTTATATGCCCAGCATTCAGGGATTTGTCATAGTCTGAAGGAAGTCTTAGGCAAGTATAGCTTATGTCACTTCCCACTAATTCTTGTCTGATGTGTTATTTTGGTTACAAGTTCTGGTATCTCTTCAGGGTGATTTTTTTTGGTCTGTTTTACTTTGTTGTCTGAAAATTGATTAAATCAGTTCAGGGTACCAGCAGGCTTTCTGCCATCCACGTGTCTACCAGAAAATAAAACTTTCAGATGTTCAGTCTCTTCAGCTGGAACTTCATATAGAAAGGCATTTGTAAGTTCTCATGATGAAGTCTAAGCCTGAAAAAAATTCTCAGTGATGTGAAGGGAGTTATTTGAAGGTTTTCAGAATTTTCTTCTCTTTCTATTCTCTGTATGGGTTTTGAAAGGCACTGACACTGTAGAAACCTTCTATCACTCTGAAGCACTTAGACGGAATCTGGAGGAATTAGAGTTAGCAATGACCAGCTCAATCTCTAATCTCTGTCTGATTTGTCTAAGTAAAGGCAACTTTTTCCAGGACCCCTTAAGGGCTTTCCAGATGAAGTAGGATGCAGTAGGGAAAACAGCACTAATTTTTGCTTTCAATAGGGCCAACAAAATTATAAGTCACATCAGGTAGCTCTTTAAATTGCATGCAGAGTGTGAAAATTGGTCTAGAAAGTAACAGCTTTTTTTATTCAACAAACCTTGTCCTTTAGTGTGATGTGAGGGAGAAAGAGGAAATTAATTTATTTCTTCATGTGCGTTGTGCATTGTCAGCAGTCTAATACATTCCAATCAACTTCACCAGTAATAAGGCACTGAAATTTGCGTTATATGTGGATATCAGAAAGAATAATTTGAAGCCAAAAGGGCTGCACAGGTATAAATGAGGAGTTACCTTGGTCTGCAGATCCTTTGTCAAGGATGTTCAGTGAAATGAAGGAAGTTCAGCTTCATTCTCAGAATCCAGCACAGTCTTTGCAAATTGATGGAAAAGACATAGTTAGAGTGAATGCATTTGAGATGAAATTGGAAAGATGATAAAAAATATTGCAATTTTTGGAGAGCGGCACTACAGTTTAATAATTGTGAGCAAGCTGTAAAAGACTGGGAATTTTGGTTCTAGTAAGGAAAGTAATTGATTGCAGATGGAGAGATCTGGGCAAAATACATATGTTGGCAGTAGCAGCTTTTAGATTCAGGGGTGCAGTGTTTGGGACTGTGCAGTGTGGTTATTCAAGTTTATAAGCACACTTTTATTAGAATGTAAATTTGAATGCCAAAGGCATAAGCCACACTGCTTTTAACCAAACCAAACAAAATTTTATTTGCCAAGAAGATTTGAAAGAAGGCTTTAAAAACATTCTGCACTATAGTGTGTGATTTTCTTATTTTCTTGAAATATTTATTTCTTAGAAAAAAAAGTTTCCTTCTCTTTTATTTTTCAGGCTTCTGTCTGCGCACTGGAGTGGGATAGTTCAAGTCCTTTGGTTTCAACTGGTGCTATTTCTTGCAACTTCTTATCTGTAAATACATAGTAGTCAAAATACTTCTTTCCCTCTTCTACTTTTCTGTTCCTTTATTTCTCCCTCATGTTTAGAATGATATCTAGGGAAAGAAATGAAGTGATTCGAGGCAGAATGTCTATTTGAATTGGAAACTCCGTAACAGATATTTTGTTCACTCTAGAAGTCATCAATTAGACTTCACTCCAGATTATTCAATCCTCACTCAAAATACAGGTTTGCTTTTTTTTTTTTTTTTTTTTTTTTTTTTTTTTTTTTTTTTTTTTTTTTAATTTGGAGAGAATACAAGCGTGGTCTCTTTTACTGCCAGACTATGACAAAAGCATGAGAAATGAAAACAGGAATGAGAAAATGTCATCTTTGCAAAGAGGAATGGAAGACAACTGGGTGTAATTACTCTTGGTGCCTTGCTGGCAATATTTAATAAATAGTTTCATCAGTTATTCTCACATAAACTGGCTATCATTTCTTCCTGCATGTTTCAGCTGAAAACATTTTACATATTTCTCTGTACTAATGAAAAAGATTGCACAAGGAGAGAGGCAGATTTTGGCAATGCCTAGTGTTGAATGAATAGAAAGTTAAAAATAAAAATATTGCGTTCAACATCTGGATTGGCCTCAGCAGAGTTGAAAGGAGTCCAAAATGTTTCCAGTCTTGTGTGTTGAGTACAAATGGCATAGAAGTCATACTGGAAGGGAATATTTTAAGGGGAAAGCATTTTTTTGGCATTTATATATCTTTATTTCTTCAGCAGAGTGTTACTTTGAAGTTGTGGGAGATAAGAAATTTTTAGAATTTACCCTCATCTTATTCTGAATGATTAATATGTCTAAACACCATTATAGGAGGCAAATAAAATGCTAAAGAATATTAAAGAGCTTTTAAAATAAATTATTCAAAAGACATACCATGAATTATCCATTGATAGAAATATAAATAGCTTTATATCAGTTGTGTAAGCCATCTGAAACAGCTTGACCAGCTACACAACATGAGATTTGCCATCAGATACCTAATCCGACATGAAGTGTACTGCCTTCCCTAAATCCAGCTTTGTGCTTGCCTTATTGTGTTGCCCTCTTTCTCAGATGTTGTCTCAGCATTTGTTATGCCACCACAGTGCAAAATAGGATGTCAGATAAACAATGTAAGTTTCTCAAGGTGTGTGTTTTAGAAGAAAAGACTTTTTTCAATCTGCACCCTTTTTCATCAATAAGCAGTAATTTGCAGGATTAAATGCTCTCATCTGGAATATGAGATCCATAAAGCTTAGTATGACTCTTGAAAGAGCAGATTGTTAGGAAGGAGCTGGGCTGGGGCAACTGCTCCTACCTGTGTGCTGGAGTCTGGTTCTGATTGACTGGCAACACAAAAAAAAATCAATAGTTTTCCTTAATTGAGATTTTCTTGGGGTCAGGAAGTATGGAGACCTGATAATTTACTAAACTGTGTGTCTGGCCACCACCACCAATGCCAACAAATTAAGCACAGCCCACAGCCAGCAGTAAATCCCAATTTGTTCCCCTTCCCTAGGTGACCATGAATTAAAATTGTGTGAAACTGCTATGCCTGAAGATGAAGTATGTGAAGCATGTCAGCATGAGTGTTTTCCCACATTTTTCCAACAGAAGCATTTTCCAGCTTCAGTGCTATTTGGAATTTCTGTGCAGAACAAACTTTGAATTCATATAAAACTTCACAAGTCCTAGATTTTAGGACTGCGTAGTAAAATCTTTGTTTTCTCTAACTCAGAGATACTTGAGAGTCTCAGGGAATATGATAATCTCTTTTCTGGGATTAGGAGAAAGAAAAATGAGGTTGACTGAGGTCAAACGAGGATCAGAAAATATATTAAGCCCCAAATTCAGGTATTTGGTGATTTGTGGAGAGTCTGATAAGAACAATAATCAACACACACCCAACCTCACAAAATAAAGTTGGATTTGGCACAGAAACCTAGCAAAGATCAGAATTTGACTGCCTTCCTCCTGGTCTGCTGCAATTGCTGAATCTCAGGTGTTGCTTGTATTTCCTACGGCCAGGAGAGATTGTCCTCTGACCTTGCATAGAGGGTGCCTCTGTAGGAATGTAGGTGTTGGTTTCAAATACGATCCATGCAGGCCATTTCTGGGTGGTGAGCATAGATGAAGCCAAGTTTGTTCTCTTCATGACTTCTCTATAGAAGTTGGAGGTTTCTAGAGCTGTGACATCACTTTCTGGTGAGAAGGGACATCCGTGGGGGATTTTCTTCATGTTGATTTCTGAAGTGTCCCCTGCAGCTGCAGCTTAGCCAGTGATAGCCCTGCAAAGTCTCACTATTGATTTCCCTCTCTCCAATGGTTCTCACAAGCAGTCATTAGATTAATAGTCTGTAGAGGGTTAAATAGAGGGTTAAACTTAAATATCATATCTATTTCACTGTTTGATTGTTATGTTTTGAAGAGCCTTTTCCATTTTATTTTTCTGGCCAAATAAGTCAAATACTATAATTTTTTTTTTTTAATTTGAGTCCAGATGCTTAAAAGAACAGGCAAAAGCTGAGACAGTGTGATTGTCAGGAGGGACGTGGTAATAAAAATAAACAGTATTTACTTTTTCACATTTTTGTTCTTTAAAAGCTATTTTGTGTGTGTGTGTGTAAATGGTAAAAAGGGGAAATGGATATGTATTTCTATATTTACAGTAGCACAGTTAACTATCTGAAAATTTTTATGTGCATATGCATGCATGTGTATAAATATATTTATATACCCATATTTACTACATACCAACTTGTGAACTTTTAATAGTATTGGTTCAGGCTATGTTGAAGTGTGTGAGGGTATGTGTATGTGTGCCCATACTGGGACATATTGAGGAACTGGGAATGTGTTAGTTGTTTTACTTGCCTGAAGCATGACTGACAGCACTGTTGTTTTTCTCACTGGTAGCAAGGTCAGCGGGCTGCATGACCAAATTAAATATACTTTGTGGGAACTGCAGCAGTTCACTTTGCAGTGAGCTGTGAGCAGAGTAGGCTTTGCCCAGAATACCCAGGGCCAGAATATTACCCTTTGTCATCAAAGGCTACTAGCTGTGTCTTCCTCTTCTCCGGCCCTGAAAATGAGAAATAGTAAATACACAGTTTGTCTGTTCTGCCTTTCACTTTCCTTCTGTGTATTAAGTAATAAATTGGCTCACTGTGACACAAAGCTGCAGAGCTTGGCTCCCGCTGGGATTGCCTATTAGAACATGCTAGCACACCAGAACCTTGCTATAACTTTTGTTGGGAACCCCCTCAGTAATGGTAAAGCTACTGCACTATCTGCATGTACACCTGGAGCAGTATCTGGTGTTTCCAGGTGTCTTGTTCTGTCCATTCACAAGCCTTCAGGGAACTTGAATAATTGATGCACAGATTTTTATATGGTGCACTCAATGATTTTCAGTAGAGGTCAGGTTTTAAATACAGGCATCAAGGACAGGGAAAGAAGCTTTTGGAGCTATGTTTGAAACTTGCAAACTTTGTCTTGGAAAAAGAGCTAATTCAATGAAGGCCCAATGCAAACTCTCCAAAATTCAGTTGAAAGGATCCCACTCAATTCAGTATGCTTTGGATCTCTGCCTAGTTGCAGTGTTTCTTAAATAGCTCCAAACTTACTACAGGGACTATTTACAATTTATAAATACTGTGATTAAGTTAGTTATCTAAGGCAGCTGGCAAAATTTTAAAGGGTGACCATACATATGGTTCTATTTATAAATAAGAAGCAATTTATTGAATTATATTACTTTTTTTTTCTTTTAAGAATATCTACTTTATAAAACTCTTTAAATGAAAAATGTCAAGACATTTGTCTTTTTAAACTAAATGGACAACAGAGAAGTTACTTACATCAGATTTTAAGAATTCTAAAGCATTCTAAAAGCAGTTATTTGGAATTGCCAAAGAAGGTGGACCTGAGTAACAAGCAATAACACTTAATTCCATCTGTTGCACATACATGTTGGACATTCATTTTCTAGAATGCCTTTTTGTAAAGAAGCTCTGCTTGTAATTACTTCAAAAATAGGTTTTAACTTGAGGTTTTAAATGAATGTTTAAATTACCAATAAAGTGAAATCATAATGAGTATTTTATTTTCTAATAAAGAAACAAATCTTCTACAAAGACTTCTTCAGTAACAGGCATAGAGCTGGCTACTACCAGTGGCTATATAGTATAGCAACAAATTTTGGGCAAACGTGGGGAGAAAGCTTGCTGAAATTTCTTCTTGCATGGATTTCTTTCCCAGTTTAGTGGCAGCTGTCCCTCTTGCAGTTCTTTTCTATGTGAAAAGCTTGGATGCACACTTCTGACAAGAGCTCAGTCATTTCCTTTCCAGAAGCAACTTCTCTGAATTTCCTCATTATGGAAGCACAGAGCTAACAGCATCAGTAATTGCCATCAATCATTTCAGACACAGACTATCATCATAAAGAATTGTCCATCAGTGTTGCTTGCATGAATTGATTTTCTTCTTCCTTTGAGATTCTTCTTGTTAGGAGAGTTGTGAAGTTTAGCATATACTTGTGAAATGCCTTACAATTAATAGGTTAAAAGGGTTTTTGAAATTCCACAGACATAAAGTGTTTTTTCTACTAAACATTCTGTCATTATGCTCCAGAAGTGTCTAGACCGCTGTATGTGTATTAACCAAATGAAGTGAATATAACAGGCAGATGCCCTGGGACAACCAGTTTTGCTTTTACACAGATAAATATTTTTAAACAATTTCTTTAAAACTTGGAAGCCTTAACCAATCAAACTTATAAAGATCCCTGAACTAATTGCAAATATTTTATTTCTGCATATTTTGGGATGATGGGTATAATATTCACATCTTAGTTTAGGTTATGGGAGACTGCATTTTGAAACCAGTCAATAGTAGGTAGTACTGAGCAATCTCTGCAGAGAACAGGGCTTGCTGAGAAAACTGTCATGTATTTGCCATGGTCCTCAGAGCCCCAGCATAACCAAATGAAAAGGAAATGTAGGCAGGCCCATGAAATAACTGAAATTCAGTGAATTACCACTTTAAAGCTTAGTGGCCACTGACTTCAACAAAAAGCTTAATTTTAATTTTTTTTTTTCCAAATTAGGTTTGTGAATGAATGCATGTGAAACTCCATGCAGGCTGTGTACTCATCCCTTAGCTGAACATGCAAATTGTCACTTGGACATACATCAGTTTGGTTAGATCAGCAACATGGTTGAGCTTACCAATGAGCTTGGAGATGAGACAAATTGGCATGGAGTGTCAGGAAAGTTTCCACAGCTGCAGTACCACCCCTTTAAACAGGGAACATTGGTTTTGTGCACTTCTGCTTTGGCACCTTTTACTAAGTTTGCTTGCATACAGAAATGTTGATAAAAATAAGCTTTGGGTGGGATTTATAAAGCTTGGTCTCCACTGCCTTTGAGTGGCAATGTCTAACTCATTATGAATAGTGCAGTTTTCAAATAATGTTTGCCAGTCTGGTTAGATGTATTGCTACATAAGGAGGGCTTCCCCCCACAAAATACACCTAAAAGCCTTGTTAAAAAAATAAAAGTGATTTCATGAATATGTGGTTACCATGGTTATGAAAACAAATTGGGTTTTTGCAGGTGCAACCAGTCTATTAGTAACCTAACTGTTCACTTCTTCATGCAGTTATTTTCACACAAATCTGTGGCAATTGCCTGGAAAAAAATATGCTCAGTGTGGTGCCCACATCTTGGTGATTCCAAACTTGAGGCATCAGGAGAAGCCAAAAGTTCAGTAGGTTTCAGAAAAGCCTTAGACATTGTTGTGTTGAATGAGCTTATTCCCAGTGACATAAAGAAATATGAAACCAACTCTTTACAATGTCTGTGAAAGTCATTTCACCGAGTGGGAGCAATACTACTGTGTAACTGTGATGGTGAAGAAGAAACTGTTTTTGTGAGCAAGCTATCCCATGACTGACCAGTACGGGTTTAGTAAGATCATTCTAGGTCCATTCTTAGAGAATGAAACACAGAATAAATGGGTTTGTGGCTCAACACTCTTAGCTCTTGCACTTCCTGAGAGAAATTATCATAGTTTGTGTCTAATTAAACTGATGCTGATATTGTTTGACCTTTTGAAAGTAACACACAGTTTTCTTCCTTTTTTAATTTTTTTCATTTGTGGTATGGATACATTTGAAATGTTATTAGTAAATCATGTTTATAAAACATCTTTTGGTAAATGTTTCTTGTTTAATAGGTATATTTTAACTTTTCTGTGGCAAATCGTTAGTATATGAAGTTCTTATAAAGGAATTACTTTGCCATTACCTGTGTTCTAAGTCTTGCCTTCAAGTTGTGCATGTGATCCCCAATAAGAGTGAATTAACCAAGGTATATATGTTTTTTATAAATGATCCATAAGTAGTTTCTGGTTAACTCTTGAAATGTGGAAAGATTAGGTTTCTTAATTTTTAGTGAACAAGTTTGCATTTCAATTTAGACTTTTAGGCCAAATCCTGCCCCATTATGTGTCTGCCTAATCCCTGATACATATCTGTGGTAGCTTATGGCTTCTCATTTTTGATGATATTGGCAGTAGATCCCAATGAAAAGTTCACAAAGAACAGTGTAAACCTTATACTTGACTCCACCTGATTTTGCTCTGTTCTCTGTGCCCATTCCTTGTGGACAACTGATGGCAAACTGAAAGACTTTGGCACTGATGCTCTCTCCAGAAAGAAATGCATTCCCTTTTCCCCAGAAAGGAAAAGTCTTGGTTAGGAACAATTAGCTGCCCAAATATAAAGGGAGAATAACTGGTTGGGTGGCAGTTTCCTGTGAAAGGCTGTAAGGAGTATTGTATCTGAAAATGAGCCTACATTCCCTGCTGTTACCAACCAAGGCAATCCTTGCACTGCTCTCATTAAACAGTTCTATGGTGTGCAGCAGGTATGAAATGATCCTCCTTGGTGTTGGTGAGGCTTCAAATAGAGCAAGGTTTACTCACCTAGACTTTAAGAAAGGCATGGATTAGCCGGAGAGCCTGGAAGAGGGCAAACACCATGATCAAAGAGCTACAAAACATGACTGTGAAGAGGTTTTAGTAAATTGGCTTTTTTCAGTCTATTAAGAAGTTTTTGGGGACTGAGGAGCACATAGCATAGTAATTTGCAAATAAATGACAGATGTAGAAGACAAAGATATGGAAGGCAACTATGAAAACCTTGTGATAGTAAGGACAGCAAAGAGCTGAAATGGGTAACTCACAGAGGTTTATGGCATTGCAGCTGGTGTATCTATTACATAGACCTTTTAAAGAAATGACACAGATATAGCTGGGTGTCTTTGAGGTGTAGCAGAAGGAACAGCTTCAATGCTCATTTCCACTCCAGAAAGTTTTTGATTTACCAGTAGGTTGGCATTTATTGCTGTATCAACTTAAGACAATGCTGTTTTCAGGATGGATTGAAGCATACTTTCAGTAAGAATGTTAATTAGACAAGTCTGGTAGTTTTACCATATAAAAATGCACCTCAACTACCTTGATAAATGTAACAAAGATGGGAATAGGAAAGCTGATTTGTTTGTTTCTTTCTTTCTTTTTCTCTCTCTTTTTTTTTTTTTTTTTTTTTCTATAATGCTGATGAATTTATTGGCTGGTTACAACTGGAAACATCTTGTTTGCACTTTAACCTTTAATGATAGCATTGCAACAGCATGGTTATGCTCCTGTCTATGTGCAAGTCAGATTGACCATCAAACTCTCAGAAAATTGAATTCAAATTAATTTTAAAGCCACAGATGATGTGTTTAGCTGCATTTAATTCTTTTTCCTATTCCCAGTGTAAAGCCAGCATTACAGGACTCGATCAGTCTCAGTGATTTCTCTTTCTGTCTGAGCCCCTCATCTTCAGCTGTCAAGATCCAGCCCATTCACCACGTAAGCTGTCAGAGCTATCGTCTGTATCTGAAGGAGGAAGGATGGTGCACATGGAAGACTCTGGACAGGTTGTCTCCAAGTCCACCTTTAGGAACGTCAGTTTTATACTTGTAGCTTTTGGGCTTCCTCAGTAGTGTTTCCAGCAGTCAGAAAATGCAGTCTGAATAAAACCCACTCCGCTGAAGGAAGAAGGCTACCGCTACTGCTACAGACAGACCCCCTTTAGTGTTTCTTTATAGCAAGGTGTGAAGATGCCTTCTACTCTTCTTGCATTCTTTTATCTTGTTAACTGGAAGGAGCTATGGGAATAATTGGACTTTTGGACTATTTTTTATGCTCAGTGGTGATGACAATGATTTCAATCAACTGCTTAGAAAGTTAGTAGTGTTTTATTCACATAAATAATTCCCAGCATATGAAGCGCACTGATCCACACCTTTCCTTGACATGTATAGGTGAACATTTCAGAGAGATTAACATAATGTAATTTCCTCTTACTGTTGAAGGTTGATCAGGTGGAGGGGTGAGGGGTGAGTTATCATGCTTAAATAACAAAAACCCTAGAACCTATAATAATTAACATAGCCTTTGTATATACATTATTTCATTCTACTAGCTTCTGCAACAGGCAGACAGGATTCAATGCTAGTGCCTTCCTGCTTCATATGCTGAAAGTCTTCTATGTGACGAGTAAAGTCCTTTTGGGGCAAATGAGTCAGATGGTCAGTTTTTTCCAAAGACAGACTTTTACGTGGTGCCTCAAGGCAGGAAGCTAGAAGAAGATACTCAGTGTACACAGTGGGATCAGGTGTTTTTTAGCAAAAGCTACTCTCTGATGCCTCACAATTTTACAATAAGGGTCTTTATTTAAGATTTCTTAATTTTAGTGTACTTGGGTTGTCAAAAGGGCATTTTAAAAACATGAGAAACTGCCACTAATTCCAGAATGAGTTCTTATTCTGGTAGGTATCTGCAGCTTTCTCTAACTGGTCTTAGCATTGTGACAGGGGGAGCACACAGGTCTGCCTTTGATTTGAATTGGAACTGAACACTTGTATCAGTGAAAACATTTGACAAGTACTGCTGTCCTATTTGGGATTAGAAAACTGCAATGTGACAACAATGAAAATATCAATCAGAGAATAGTTTTTTTTTTTTTTCTGACAGTGTATGATTAGACTTCATAGAAGAATAAAAACAATAGCTTGAACCTTAAAGTTAGCCTATTCACTTCAGTGAAGAGCTTATTTCTTAAATGCCCATTCTGACTGTCTGCCAATTAAAAACTCAAGCAAACCATACAGGACTTGTATATTATTTTCTTGATCACACAGTTTTCTTGCTGACAGGTATGAATTTATGGCAGCAAACCTTAAGGAAAAGCATGAAGGAATTGGAGGAAATGTGAGTTCAAAAACTGTTCTGATATCTCTGAAATATTTTGGCAGTTTAGAAATGGTTTGTTTTAAAGTATTAATAGCCAAAGTTTGAGAATTTAAGTGACGAATTAGTAAAGTAGCAAGACATGATGTCTGACTGTCTAGGGATCAATGGTCATATCGAAACCAAATTACTTTGGTACAGTAAAATCAACAGTATCGTTACCATGTCTTTGACTTGTGTCCTGTTGCCATGGTCTGGCTGTCCCCATATGATTTAATTTTGCTGAATTACAAAGAAGGAAATAATGTGGGTATGTCTACCTGTGTAACTGGAAAAGCTTCTGAGTTAACTACTGATTCAAACCTGGGAATTGATTGGGAGAGTTTTGGGTGATCTGAGCAAAAAGCATGCCAGGGAATGTTTTTACCACTTGGAATAGGGAATGAGCTCAGGAAATCTGAGCTCTGAAAAGTATTTCCTGTATAGAGACAGCTTGAGACTTGGATTGGTCTAAGCTAAGTTCAGTGGGGAAACAGCGGGGAAAAGAGTTTCCAGCCACCTGAATGAACAGGTAGGTATTCACTCCAGTCTACTTCAAGGCTTTCTACATGTTCTGGTTATTCTCACTGCAGCAGCTACTTGACTGTGGGTCACTCTGGGCTCCACGTTTCCTAGCAGACTCAGTATTTGATGTGGTTACTTGCTAGAGTGGTATGGTAGAGTGCAATGGGTGTGCTAAGGTAGGGGAGAGATAATATCAAGGTTTTGGCAAAGGTAAGGTATTGTCAGAATGTTTCAGACAAGCCAGAATAGTTTTTGAACTCATGTTTTCTCCATGTCTTCCCTGTAACAGCATAACAGTAGTGCTGTGAAGAGCTCTCACTGAGACTTGATTGCATAGACAGTGAGAGGCAATGTCCTGTCTCACGTCATCTTGCTTGAACTCACAAAAATCACACTATCTTTGGGCATATAAAGTGGTATCCACAAAGATAAACAAGACACTTTTTCCTTTTGGAGATCTTTTAAAATTTGGAATTGTGGCCAGTCCCTAATAAATCATGACTTGAGTTGGTCTCAGGATGAACTTAAATGACTGAAGCTGACTCAGCAAACACTGCAAACTAAAGACCCTGATAAAAGCTTAAATACTGGAGAATGACCAGGTGCCCATGGTGTCCTGTACCCCACTAACACAATGCACTCCCTCTCTGTTCTCCTGGGGAAACAGGTTAGCCTCACTTCCAGCATGTTCCCAGCTCAGTCATAACTGTGTCTGCCACGAGTTTTCTATGTGACACTGAGTTTGTCACATGTGGTACATCTGCACTCATCCTGACCTGGGTGCTGTGTCATAATGATGGATTAGTATAATTTCTGAGGTGAATTGCTATCTCTTCAGGGAGCTGTGCTTTGTGGGCTTTCTGGGCAAACCAGATCATCTGGAACTAGTCTGGAATTTCTATTGTACTTTGTAGTGTGCAGTATTAGCATATCCTTGATTGCTGTGTCTCATTTATCTGTTTTAAAATAGGACTAATAATACTTAATTTCTTTTATTCATTGATTGCATTATCTATTTGGATATTAAGCTTTTCAGGAGAACGTGGCCTTATTTTTTGTATCTGTATAGAAATACAGTTTATAGCACTATGTAAGCCAATAATATAATACAATTATTAATATCATTATGATGACTGGCTTTAAGGATTGGTGGGTCATTATTAGGAAGCTGTAAATTGCCTCAGATAGGTAAGTGATTTTGCAGCAAATTTTCACTTCCTGAAAATACTAGGTTATTCTATTCTTCTTTCAGGCAAAATTTAGTTTTAAGTGCTTACTGTCCTTTGACTTTCCTTCCCTAATCCCTTCTTTCCTCCCTCCCTTCTTGCCTCCCTTTCTCATCCTTCCCTCTTTCCCTCCAGCGTAAGATTAGACTAGCTTTTTTTGACTTGTGGATTTCCAAAATCTCCAGGGAGGTGAGGAAGCTACAGAGGAAGCTTTTTGTACCTAGGTTGCTATATGGCATATGTGAAAATCTGCTTCTTGGGCACCACTCGTGGACCTCTTTGGAGTATGATGTTGATCCCTAGGAGTCCATGGATCAAAAGTTGAAAAACATTTACTTAGACAATTATCACAAACACTGATGTTTGGAATGTCTATTTTTTAGTGAAAACACTCTCAAACTTTGTGAAGGTTTATCTGTGTGCATGTATGTACAAGTGTATTTCTGAGACTTGTGAACTCAGTTTTCCTGCACCAAAATTGCAGGATCTTTATTGTATTGTTGGAGTATGTTATACCTCTAGATATTATTGCTTTAGTTGTTCACTGGATAATAAAAAAGAAATTGAAAGTTCTTATTCAAGACCTCCTTTTGGCTCAGACTTTTAACCCTAGTCCCTGGATTCAGAGCATAATTACTGTCATTATAAGAGAGGTGATAGCAATCTATGAAAACTTTTCTGAGGGATGAGTGGGAACAGAAATAAAAATTCTTTCCTTACTAGCAGTTCTGGATATCCAGTGATGTAATCTTTATCTATTCAGCCTTTAGGTGGGAGGGATGGGATGAGATTTGACTCAGTGGCAGTGCTAACTTCATTATCTTCCAATACTATGCCATGTTTTTCTGATCACTTATGAAATATATCCAGTGTTGAAGAAATGTATTCAAATGTAATTGGAAAAAAGTCTGGAACAACTCTGCCAGACTCATGTTTTCTCCTCATCTGTTTTGTTAGCACAATCTAATGGAACTGCAGCACATTCCATCTGAAGAAGTCCTATACAAATGTGCGACATAAATTACCACTGTGGAGTTTCTTTGTTGAGTGACTGTAGTTGTTAAACTTTCTTTTCTTCAAAGAATCATAGACTTGTCTAGGTTGGAAAAGACCTCTAAGATCATTGAGTCCAACTGTTAACCCAGCACTCCAAGTCCCCTACTAAACTGTATCTGTAAGGACCATGTCTACGTGTCTTTTAAGTAACTCCAGGGATGGAGACTCAACTACTTCCCTTGGGATCCAATGCATAAGCAGTGTTCTAATGCTTATCAATCCTTTCTGTGAAGAAATTTTATGTAATATCCAACCTCAACCTCACCTTCACAACTTGAAGTAATTTCCTCCTGTCCTTTCTCTTGTTTGGGAGGAGAGACTGATCCCACCTGGCTACAACCTCTTTTCAGGTAGCTATAGAGAGTGATAAGTTCTCCCCAGAATGTTCTTTTTACCAGGCTAAACAACTCCAGCTCTTCATAAGACTTGTGCTCCAGTCCTTCCACCAGCTTTGCTGCCCTCATTTGACACTCACAATGTCTTTTTTTTTGTTGAGAGCCCCAAAACTGAACACAGGATTGAAGGTGTGGCCTCACCCACTGGGCAGCGTTCCAGCCACTCCAAACTTGTAGTGTTGCGGCCCAAATACAGAACTCAGCACTTCATGTTATTATTGAACCTCAAACAGTTGGGCTCAGCTCACCAATCCAACCTGTCCAGATCCTTCTGTAGAGCCTCCCATCCTCCAGAGGATTAACACTCCTGCTCAATTTAGTGCCATCTGCAAACTTACTGAGGGTGTAGTAGATTTTTTATTACAGTAGCATGATTCAGTTCCAGTTGAGCTTTGGCCTTTTTAATTTACTCCCTGAATAACTTCATAACATCCTTTCAGTCTTCCTGAGTTGCCTGCCCCTTCTTCCAAAGCTCATAAACTCTTTCTTTTTCCCTTAAGTTCCAGCCAAATCTCTCTTTACAGGCACGTCATTCTTTGTCAGGTTGTTTATGGGCCCTTGAAGACATTTCTTTTGGGTTCCTTTCTTGAAAAATATCCACCATTCCTAGACTACTTTGCCTCAGGACTGCCACCCAAGGGGCTCTCTCAACCAGTCTCCTAGACAAGCCAAAGTCTGCCCTCCAGAAATCCGAGGCAGCAGTTCTGCTAATGCCCTCCTTATTTGTGCAAGAAACAAAAACTTTGATCATTTTGTCCAAGATAGCCACCAATCATCCATCACATCGCTCACCAGTCCTTCTCTATTCAAAACCAGCAGGTCAGCAGGCCGGAAGCCATGCCTAGTTGGCTCCCTCACCAGCTGTTAGGAAGTTATCCTCCACACTCCAGAAACCTCTTAAACTGTTTCCTCTCCACTGTGTTGTGTTTGCAACAGACATCCAGTAAGTTGCTGTCCTCCACAGGATCAAGAGCTAGCAATTGTGAGACTTCTCCCAGCTACTCATAGAATATTTCACCTACCTCTTCATCTGGGCTGGGTGTTCTATAGCAGACTCCCACCAGGATGTCTGTCTTTTTGGGTTTCCTCCTGATTCTTTACCCATAGACATTTACTCTATCATCACTGTTGTTAAGCTCTAGACAATCAAAACTCTCCCTAACATACAGGGCTACTCCATCACCTCCCCTTCCTTGCCTACACTTCTGAAGAGTTTAATCATCCACTGCAACACTCCAGTCATGCAAGTCAACCCACCATGTTTCCACAATGGCAGCTATGTCATAGCTGTCCTGGTGTGCAATGACTTCCAGCTCCTGTTTGTTGCCCATGCTGTGTGCACTGTTGTAGGTGCCTTTCAGTTGGGCTATTCTTTCCAGTACCTTTTTAGAGGGACAAACCCTAACTTCTCCATGACCATTCTCAGGGACTTCTCTGGTTCTTAACACATCAATAATCCTTGTGTCTTTGCAGTGCGTTGCCTCCATCCCTTGCCTCCACTGAGGTCAGACCGTAGGATTTTGCTAGCACACTGTCCCTCAAGCACTGGTGTGCTGACCCCAGGCATATCTCTAGTGAGCCTGGTTTTATCCTTTTCCCCCTTCAAATCTAGTTTCAAGCCCTTTCAATGAGTCTTGCTAACTCCTGAATGAGAAGCATTGTTTAATATATTTCATTTCTCTCTCTTTTGTTAGCACAGGAGAGTCAGGGGGACGGCTGCTTTGTCTGACCTCCTCTCCATGGGAATAGTAACTATAATGGGTTTAATTAACTATGTGGTATTGACGTAATTAGTTATCCCAGTGATTATACTTCTTTAATAAAAGCACTTCATTTGGGATGCATTTCTCTTCTGCATGTGCAGAGCCCTACACCTATATTTTATAACTGTCTAGGCATCAGAACTCTGTGCATATTTTAGCATCTGCCCTTGAGAGAGAGGTTATCTTGCATGGCTTAAGATAATTGGGAAGAAATTATTTTGCCCCCTGGTTTCAGACTCACTTGCCTACTGAGAGTAATAGAGATGGGCAGAGGGACAGTAGGTCAGCGTGGGGAAACCAGAACTGGGACAGGGGAAGGGCTGGGTTTGGTATGCCCATGCACTGGCAGCATGCCCAGGCATGGGCTCTTTCTAAGTTTTCGAGTCCAGAGTCAGTAACACTAAAGGGAATGGAGAAAGTTTAACTTGTAGGCAAAGCAAATACTCTATATCTGGTTTATTTATATGTATTTATGTACATAGATCTATTACTGTGGGTGTTTATGACATAAACCTACATCCATTGTGCTAAATTTACATGTGCCAAGCCTCAGTAATGATAGCAATATCAGTATTGCTATGACACAGCCAAATCGACAATAAGGTATAAATCAATAAGGTATAAATTTTAGTTTTCAGTTTGGTTTTGCTTTTTGTTGGCTTTTTTTTTTGTTTTTTTTTTGTTTTTTTGTTTTTTTTTTTTGTTTTTTTTTGTTTTTCTGAGAAGTCACTGTTCTTTGTGTTTCATCCCTCTGGCTAATCTTGAAGAGCAATGCTACAAGGAGAGATTGCCATATGAAAATGTCATTTTGTATCATATGAATACTGAAAGAAAAAAACCGCACAACTCAAAGGTAAAAGGTCTAAGGGAGGAGATTAATTCACTGTTCGTGAAACAATCTATCACAAAATGCTATGAGAGAACTCCTTTAGCTTACATCTCAGTTCATAGCTGGGGGGAGGGATTCCTATCTGATAAAATATACTCAAAGATTAATGCATTCTGCACACAGCCTACTTCATAGGTAGGAGGTGTTATTCCTGTTGCTGTTGCTGTGTTTTAGCTAACATTTTAAAAGATTTTTTTCCTCTCTGTATCTGCTCTTCTTCATCTCTTTAGTTTACAGAACTGTGCTGCAATCCCTTCAGTCTTTCTTCCTTTCCCTGTTGAGAGAGACAGACTGAAATCACTGCAGGCATTTGAAGCTTCATGCAGCACAGGAGTGAACTCTGTGGGTCATTTTAACAGCCAAATACGTAAAGAAGTTCTCAAGAAATGGGGAAAGCCAAGCAAATGGGGAAGACCTGGTTGTGAGACCTGCAAACATGGCTTGTTCTCTAATCATAAGGAATGCTCCACTGAAGCCTCCATCCCTCATTAAATCAATAAAATCATGTGTCCTTTATTTTAATCCTATATTCAAGAACCAAGGATAGAGACTGAAGCTTTTCATTTCATTGTTTCTAAAAAATCACTGAGATGATATTGACAATGGTTGATTCTTTTACCTCGGTGTTTCAGAAAAATGTCAGTATGGAGGCAGGTGCTGGGCATTCAGCTACTTCTTTCAAAAGCAGAAAAGGGGTTCTGTGACAGCCTTATTGCAAATACTGTAGCTTTCTGAGACATTTTGTTTGGTTTGATGTTGTGCTGCAATGACGAGAGAGGAAGGATCAGTTATGTACAGCTGCATGAATCTCTGGATTGAAGTTTTTACAGCCTCAGATCCTCTTTTATACAGTAAAGGGGAGATGAAAGCAAATAACTCACATGCCATGAAACAGGTACTATGGGATTCTGAAAGGCTTAGCATTCCTGGTAAGTATTTGATCAAAATTCAGACAAGGGAACTTTGCACTGTCATTTGGTGGAGTGACAAACATGGTAAAAATACCTCCAAAATCTTCATTATTTTGTCAGCTCCATCTTGATTGAATTAGCAAAGAATGAGTCACAGTTAAAAAAAGAGCCATTCTTCCCTGAAATGTATTAAAGTTTGGGTGGTAAAGAAACACATGTTTATTTCTTAAATGAAATGCAGCCAGAATATGTATCAATCCATGGAAACAGTAGTGCTAGTTTCCTATGCAAGGCATGTTCAAAAATTATCTTTTATTGAGATCATAAAATGGCTCCAAATCTCACTGTAAATGGGGTGTCTGTTCCCCACAGTTATTTATCCAATGTCAAATCTTGTATATCTTACATGAAAAAATGCTTGAGTGAAAATGGTGAATAATGTAAATACAGGCTGGTTGTTTACTGAAGATTGTTCATCTTCAGGAAGAGGTTTTTTTGGTGGTTTTTTTTTTTTGGTTTTTTTTTTTTTTTTTTTTTTTGTTTTCTCTCTGAAAACTGTTCTGTATGCATTTCTTTTTTGAAAGATGCCACCAACACTGTTTCTCTGGTCAGTTTAGGTAGGGCTTAACCAATGTAAATTTTTAAGAATGTTACACAGTAATAAACTAAAAAAGAAAAAAAATCAAACTGGTTCAGGGAATAGATCTACTGTTTTTCAGATAATGCTGGGCAATAATAATGAAAGCAAAACAAACAAACACACAAAAAGCACAAAAGAAGAGCCCCTTGGAATAATGTGGATCATTCTCACCTTCAAATAACATAAGCCACCACACAGCCTTTCACTTGATCGATGAGTAATTGTAGTTTGAAGTCAGTATGACCCCAGCGAAAATCCTTGAAATGTTCTACATGCACCATGTGCACAACTGTAGACCTCTTAGGCACTTAAATAAACTAAAGTAACATGAGTCAGCAGAATGTTTTGCCCACAGATTAGCTTTAGCTAGTAATTTGCTTCAAAGAAGTCATTTTAAAAAGTTTTTATAATACATTAGTTAAGTTAGAACATAACTCACGCAGTCAGAACTTAACTGAACTAATTGCTGTAGCACTAATATGTAAAACAAAAGTGCAGTTTTACCAGTGGTAGAAGCAGTGAAGACTCGCAAAGACGACTATGGGCCTGGAGCATCTGTTGTATAAAGAGTGTCAGAGAGAGCTGGGACTGTTCAGTCCCTTCTCTCAGGAGAAGAGGAGGCTGAAGGGGTCTTACCAAAGTGTATAATCATGGGAAGGACTGAAGGTGAGTGATCTAGGCCCTTTTCACAGCTCATGGCAAGACCCAATGTGCACAAATTAAAACATGGAATTCCATCTGAACACAACTGAACACAATGCTTTTACTATGAAGGTGATCAAACACAGGAACAAGTTGTCCAGAGAGGCTGTGGAGTCTCCATCTGTGGAGATATTCAAAATTCAACTGTGTGTGGTCCTAGGCAACCTGCTCTAAGTGACCCTGCTTGAGAAGAGGAGTTGGGTGAGTACAGCCTCAGGAGGTCCCTGTTTACCTATTGAGTTTTCAAAGTAGGACTTCAAGTGCTTAACACAAAATTAAAAAAAAAATCTTGAACTGCAGCAGCTGCTATGCAATGCTCTTAAGCAAACTAGACCAATATGATACCATCAAGAGATATCTGTCTCTATTTGCAGACCCTAACATATTGATACATCACCTTCCAATCAGTCTTTAAATCAATACAGTATTGTACTCAGGAATATTTGTTTCTGCTTGTGATAAACCCATTTAATATGTTATACCTCATGATAATTGTCTTCCTGTTCTGTTGGCTCCTTTCTGAGGATATTAACAAGGGATGGCTCTGATTAACTCTGGAAGAGCTCTGGTTGAATAACCAGAAAATGTCAACCATATTCCACAGCTCAGTCTTTTTTTTGAAAATTTTTGAAATTTCATTTTGAAGAAAAAGGAAACAGCAAAGTTGTGATGGACTCAAACTGTCTTGTTTTTGATAGAGTCAAAATGTAGTCCAATGTCTTCACTCTTAAATACTTTACATGTACATTGTATATATTATTAAACCAAATTGATATTGAATTAAATCAGTGTTTATTTTATTTTCAGTAGTTGAAGTTCTGATTTGTCTGAAAGATACAGAATATTTAGATAATCCCAGTGAACTATCTGAAATCACTGAAAACAAATTCAAAATTCTCTAAGGACTGGAAATCCCATCTTCAGAGATCTCACAGAATGCCTTCTATATGCATGAATCAAACACTCCAGCAAATCAGTTTAATAATACTAAGCTGCATGTTGGCTGTGGAAGATATACAGGACTCTGGTGTATTTCAGATTGTACAAGATGTGAATATGAATAGTGTGAAAGATGTAACATAACAGCAAGGATGATACAAGTAACAAAAGACTGTGGATACTGTTATGCAATGCAGTCTAAAGCATAACTGAAATAGATATCTACTGTGCCAGACTCTATCTATTGATAGTCATAGATTTGCATGAGTTAACTATAATCTATATTCCATTAAAGATTATGGGAGAAAAATATTATAAAAGTTAACACTGCTTAAACGATGTAATTGCAGGATTCAGTCATGCAACTCCTTTACTAGCATCGCTATCAGTGATGTGAAAGTCATCACTGCAGAAGGATAGAAGTGGGAAACCATATTATTATCACCCTCATTACTTCTGTATTTTTGGTTAAGAATCATGGGAACATTCCACTCTGGATAATTTCAAGAGCTGTTTTAAAATTTAAATCGTATTTTCTTTTTCAACCCCTTTGAGCCTTGAATTTAGTCCATTCTATTTATTCACATTACTGGCATAGAAATAAATCTGTATCTCCTCTCTCTAGCCTTGAAGAGTCACTACAATTGTTACTGAGAGACTCAAAATTTTCCTGTTAACCCTATGAACAGAATAGCTAACATGGATTTATTTTGGCTTTTGGCTCTGCCAAGGAAGGAAGAGCCTTGCACAGGTGTAGGACACTAACATTTGGCTGCAAACTCTTACAGTGGACTATGAGTCAAGAGTCCCCAAAGGACACACCTGACAGTCAGAACCAAGGTTAAGCTGGAAGAGCTGTCTGTTTAAAAATATGTCTTTTTGGAACAAGAGAGAACAAATGTGACTTGGAAGTTCAGAGGCTTTGGTGACAAACCACTAGAATACGTACAGTCATCTGGTTAGAGCAGCATGCAGAATTGATTAATATAATGAATCTGAGTTCGAATCACCTGAAATATAGGAAAAAGACTGATCCTGTCCTGTGCAGCTGTAACCATAAGTACTGCAAAGTGCAAGAAAAGCCCTCTTCTAAGTTTTCTAAACCAGCAATGTTACTTCAGTCAAATTTTTGCTGTATCTGCATTGTGGGTGAGAAGTAGTAACAGGAATCTTTTGATGTGTGCTACTTATTCCATGGAAATCCCTGGCTGTGCATTTCAGTACAGGTACTAAATTGATATATAAAACAATGTTTTGCAAAGCAAACACCAGTGTTTGGTGAGTTTTACAGTTTGTCAAGTCTTGTCATGAATGATTTGTCAAATACTTTAATGCACAAACCCAAACAAATAATCAAATAAATTGTAGAAATATTATCCAATGAACTCTGCCTTTATGAATTAGTGTCATTCTGTTATGCTTCAAAACAGCCAAGCTGCATGAACTATTTAAAGAGACTGGAAGTGAGATGAATACAGTGGGAACACAGAATGGTGATCTGTTCAGTCTAAGGGTACATCTCAACTGGGCACAGTTCTAAAAGAAGAACAAGGATCCTATAACCAATACAATCCCAGTCAAATGTACAGCAAAATTCTCTGGAACCATCCACATAGTAAAAAGAAAAAAAAATCTTCAGTAGCCTGTGAAATGATGATGCACAATTAAAGATGAAGGGAAAATAAATGAACTTTGGAGACCTTTTGCTGTATCAGTTTCGGCTGCATGAACATCTTCCAACTACTTTTAATATGCCCTCAATGCTAAATTGCACTAAAGAGCATTAGAAATGCAAAAGTGGCATGCTAAGTGTTGTAGCCACTAATTCAAATATATTATATTAAACAGGAAAGACATATTAACAAATACTCAGAGAACTCATAGACTCACTGAAGGACTAAAAGACTGAGATCATGAGAGTTTCTAGTCAGATCACGGGCCTCTGAATTGCACCTCCCTGTACTGAGCCTATAAAACTCAATATTATCTTTCTCTGACTTGAGCAGTTAGCCAGAAATCTGGATTCCATTGAGTAGTTTAAGTCAGAAGGAAAGAGAAGTTGATGCTAAAATCCTATTTATTAAAAAAAAAAAAAAACCACAAAACAAAAACAACAAAAAAGCTTCTTTTCTTCAGTACAACAAATATCAAATGTGGTGAGATTATATCTTTCCTTGAAGGTCTGAGCCCTTTTCTAATCAGCACTTATCCCATACAGCTCTCTACTGCCTTGGCAGTGGGCTATATTCCCAGTTTGTGTTCTGGCTTTGTCTGCTGCTCTTTTAGTCCTGCTTTTTTTTCCTACCTACATTTCTAACACATACTAATTAACAGATGTCATTAAGCCACAGTTACACCAAACTATCTAATAAAGAGTTAGCTAATTTGTTCTAATAATTTACCTTTTTTTTTTTAAATTTTTTTTATTTGCATTTTTCAAAGAGATAGCTACATTTTCCAGAAGGTATCATGTTATGAAGACATCAGGAGATTGAGTCTTTTTCTTCTCTTGGCAGGTTGTTCAATGGGCAATCACTTTCACTAGCAAATATCTGTGCTTGATTTGTCACTTGATTTTTCTTAAGAATAGTTTTCAGCTTCTGATGTTTTTATTCTTTCTTTGCTAAAGAAAGGCCTGCAGTAACTGCTGAGTCCTTCATATGAAAGTACTTATACACTATGATTAATTAATTAATCTCTTGGTGTACTTTTTGATGAACTAAATAGAATGAGCTCTTTAACTCTCACTGTAAAACATTTCCCTCAGTACTCAGTTTCTGTGACTCTTCCTTATACCTTTGCCAGTTCCTCAACGCTGCGAATGTGGACACCAGAATTAAAAAGTAAGTATTATTTCTATTAGTATTTTATATTGAGCTTAGCTACCTATGTCTGCTCTACTTTTCTGCATTAGTCTTTGGTTTATACATGCAACAGCTGAATTAACTTTCATGCTGAATTACTCATCCAGTGTAGGCTTTACAGTCTTTTGGAAGGCCTCTGCTTTCAGTGATGTCATGACACTTCTAGAGTAATGAAGTTCTAAAGCTTGAATGGTTGGGAGAAAAAAAAGTAAGGGACAATCTGCTGGATTGCTTAAGTTATGACTAGTAACTGGTGTAAATGAGCAAGTGCACAGCTCTGAGTTCACCAGTAACTATTTGCAATGAGCTGCTGTGTACTGAAATGGCTGTGGTCCGTGTTGCATGTAAAACTGGGAAGCTTAGATGTCCTACAGAAGGCCTTGACACAAATGTCCATGGCTTTGAATTGTGGTCCAAGCAAAATCTTATTCTATTGCAAAGGCTTTAAAGAAACCATACTGAATAATCAGCCTGCTCAATCACCAACTAGAAAAATTTCTTGACTTCAGGGTCATGACCTAATTTGCATTATTTTTTGAAGTTCTATTAAGAAAAAAGGGAACACTACCACCAAGGAAAATATATAGTACTACACAATGAAGTGGCCACAGGATAATATATATTGGAAAACCAGAAGATTACTCCCCAGGGACCTAATTTTTTTCTGTGGGTTATTGCAGAGAGAAAAGCCGGTTTGTTTCTTTTAAATATCTATTAAACATCTGGAGAAGTCATGTGACAGGTGTGACTGAAATGTAAAGTAAAAAGTTGGGGGGAAGGCATGGTCCCAAAGTTTGTATTACCAAATCCATTGTGCTAAATGGGAAGTCCACTATTTTCACCTCTGGTCTGGAAATATAAGCCCACAAATCTGAGCACTTTTCACTGAGGTCTTCCACTTATCTATATGAGCTTTTAGGTTTTCCACTCTGTATTCTGGACTACCTCATGAAAAATAGGACTAGGTAAAAAAGATAACCTACACAAAGATTTGATGTCCAGATGAGATTGTTCGGGTTATTTCTATTTTGTCACATTCTTCCATATGTAATCCAGGATGTGCAACTGGTCCTCTCCACAGAACTTTCACGCAAACTCCATTATATTAATTTGAATAGGAAATCCTCATAAGCATTGCAATTATCATTCAGCTCTACCTATATTTTAACAGAAGTAATAATACTGTTACTGATTTTTTGATGAAATACACACAGGACCCTTTTTCTTCACAAGGAGAGATCAGAGATACATATAAAGCTAAGTTAAAGTAAAGCTAAAATGAAGCTAAGTATATGGCCCTTCATCTGAAAGCTGCTTTATCCACATTCTCAATCCCCATTTTATTTCTGACAAAGCCTTTCTGAAATCCATGGCTTTAACAGAATTGAAGGAATCCAGGTTAGACTCAGTTTGAGGTATGTATTTAACAATTTTTTTAAAAAAAGAGTTGGTTCTTGATGTATTGCCTTTTTGTAGAATGTACATTGGAAACCAAAATTATTTACAACAATTTAAAGTGGAAGATCATGAGATTTACAGACTGTATACACTGATTAGTATTTGAGCTTATTTAAAAGGGATTCCATGGGCTTTGCCAGGATCATATATTTTGAAAAATCCATATCAAAGTACTGTTATTAATACCTTGGATTTTTTTTAAGTACATTACAATTTAGAATTAAAAATAGAGTAAATTTCTGCTCTGGAAAGGCAAATTTATTTGGTAATATCAGAATCAGGTTGAAAAGGGTAAGATACATTAAGATAGTTACAAGTGTGTAATAGGTAAAAAATACTTCCTCGATCTACTTTGTATAGATGAGTGGATGGTTTTTTGGCATTTAATACAGATATGGTTGACAAACATTCATGTGTTTTGCTAAATTTGTAAAGTTACTTTGTCTGAAATATAAAGTATAAAAAAGAAAAACTATTAAAGGGAAGAATTTTTACTTCTGAACTACTGTCTGACCCTGGTTTCCTGCAGTGGGTGTGATCCTGACCCTCACCCAAATGTTCACATCCCATCTCAGTTTCATCCCATCCTTTTCCCCAGGGAGGTGCCTGGTGCAAGGGGCTGAGGCTGCCCTGATGCCCCCCACCTATCCTCCTCCTGACTTGGGATGCTGAGACAGGGCCCTGGCCTTGTAGAAAGGAAGGGTACCCGAGGTGGGAGCAGGGTACCCAGGAGAAATATAGAGACACTGTCCAAGCACTCAGAGGTGTGCTTAGGGAAACCAAAGCCCATCTCAAGCTGCATCTAGCAGGCAATGTGAAGGGCCACAAGAAGGGCTGTCACATGTAAAGCAGCAGGTCTTTACTGGTAAGGTTTGTATTCAATAGTTCCAAGTCCAAATAGTGCCCATTGACAGGGCTGTCGATTGGCATAAACCGAGATACATGAAATTCCAAGAAATAAGGAATAGTGTGAGGGTTGTCAAACACTGGAAGAAACCCAGGAAGAGTGGCTATCCTTTGAGATATTAAAAATCCAGCTTGACATGGTCTTGAGCAACCTGTTCTTGTTGACCTTAGTCTGAGTAGGGGTCATGCTGTAGGTGATCTCCAGAGGTCCCTTCCCAGCTCAGAGGCCCTCTGAAGCTACTTATGCTCAGAACACATGAAAATTAGGCCTTTTGTTTAGAGGCCTCTACTGGAATTTGTTCACTTCCTGAAGGTATATAAGAAAGGTAAGCCATTTAGACTCTGTACTAGGAATTAGCTTTCTCAATTATCTGACCAATTATTTTATTAGACACAAAAAAAGAGACTGAATTTTAAAGCTGATATCAAGGTCCTAAAACTAACTTAGAGGTGGTCTGAGTCATCTCTTCTGGGACTTCAGACACTCCTCATACAGCTTCCCATCAAAGCCCTTGACCATCTTTGTAGCCCTCCTTTGATCGCTCTCTAAGAGTTTAAGGCCTTTCCTATACTGTGGTGTCCAAAACCATGCACAGGACTTAAGGTGAGGTTGCACCAGTGCAGAGCAGGACAGTCACCTCCCTCGACCAAGCCTGACAGACCCCAGGACATGACTGGCATTCATTCATTCATTGCAGCTATTAAGTGGATGAAAAGTGGACCTTTCAGTAAACTGCAGCAATGGTCTGCTGGAGATAAAATCCCATTGGTTCTAGAACATGAAAATGGACCTTGTTTCCATTAATCTTTAATAGAATGGCAAATCATGCTCTTTTTTTTTTTTTTTTTTTTTTTTTTTTTTTGCCAAGGTCTGCCAGTAAAGCCATTGATAGAAAAGGTACAGAAATGCTTCTTATAACATATCTTTAAATGATACAATGGCTTATGAGACAGGTAAAATAGAGTCTAATGCATCTTTTTAGATTATGCTATTACAAAACTAGCCCTGGCTGGCAGACGTTCAAATAGAAATATTTGTATTTGAAGTTATTTCCAGATTGCTAGAATCATGTTATTCCTTAAAATGATATGCTACATATAGGCAATTTTTAGGTATGATGCAATAAAGGATGCATTATTCCAACCAGCTGGGAAAATTTAAACTAGAAGTTGCAGTGAGATCTCTTGCAGAGATGCCACCCTGTTTGTGCAAAAGAATAAACCTTACACAAAAAGCCAAGTGTCTGACAAGTGTACATAAACCAGGGAAGTCTTAGGAAAACAATATTACAATTAAGGAAGTATTCCAAATGCCAACATATTTTTTTGCTGCAGGTTCCTGAGCTTTTGATTTTTGATGAGTGATTCATTGTGCAATGTTCTCCTTTAGGCCTGTATAACAGTTTGTAACATTGGATATTATATCTATCTAGTCTAGAATTCAGATGGACAAGGCAATAACAAAAGTTCTTGTATTTTTAATAATATGTTGTTCTTTTCTCTTAGGAAAAAATGCAGGTATTTTTTACAGACATTATATAAAGTCTTGCTTAGACTTATGGCGTGCATATTGAAGTTATTTTTATTTGAAGAATTTTCTTGCTGTGGCTTCCGGAGTAACTGAAGTGCATGTTTTCATTGCAACACATACTATGCATTCCTTCCTTGGTGAGTTAACAGTGAATGACATTATCTGTGACTCTCCAAAACATGTTTATTCCAAAAGAGTGGGTTTTCATAAGCAAACAGTTAGTTTATGCCATGCTCAAAGGAAAAATGTTTCATCATGCTTGCATGGGACTACAGGAGTGTGTGAAATACCGCTTGGGTTCACAGGTCTTTATTAAAAGAGTGATTCTGTGTTGGAATATACAGATAAAATGACTGTGATTCAAACAAAATTCTTTCTATTCAGAAAATAACAATAATTATTTTTCAGAAGCTGTAGCAGTTGCCTTACAGTGTGCCTAAGACTCCAAGGGAAGATCTGTAAAGAGCCTACACTGTAAGTGAAAACCAATTGCTAGAGATAGAGGAATCTACAGAAGCAGTAAAGCAGACCTATAGCACAGCTTCATTTTACTGGTACCTAAACCCTTGACAATTCTTTCTGGAAACTGGTTGGGAAAAGAGATTATTAAAAAATAATTAAAACTGCATAATGAAATTTATTTTTTAGCTAGAAACTTCTCACAAACAGAAAGAAAACCATGGGAGAAAATATGAAGATTTTAGTGAAAGAATAAGGGCAATATTATTGGAATGGGAAAGAGTAAAATATATTATTATAGGAATACTGTCTTTAGACAGTGTAATACTGTCCAAATTCCTGTGCTGCTTTCAGTACTGAAATACTGTCATAGAATCTCATGCACTTACTTTATCTGTGTAAGCAGATATCTGCAATGTAAGACAGGCCCTGGAGATGCTCAAATCTGAAAAATTTAAATGTACCCTGCAAATGAAGACCTAGGGAGTGATGTGAGTTGTAGATACCTTACACAGGCAAAATGATGGTCCAGTATGCATGAAGGAAACTGTGCTTGAATGAACAGAGAATCAACTTGGGACTGCTGTTTGATCTAAAGAAGATAGACATGTAGCAAAAAGACAGCTTTGTGAGGTGCTTGCTCTGAGATAGCAGCTGAAAAAATGTTTGCTAAAGTGATTACCCAGGCTATAGGTGGTAGCTGAGTTAATGTTTGCAGAGGAGATTACCCCGAAACATGGTAGGTGTAGTAGGATGGCAATTTTCCAGTTTAACATTTTAATTTTGGAAAATGATACTTGTAAGAAGTGAAACGTTTTGTGAGGAAATTATTTTTCAGTGTCAAGAATATGACTGGTAAAGATGATAGGAATTTTGACTTATGAAAACGGAATTTCAGTTGATTTACCAGGATTATATTTGGAGAATATCTGGCAAAAAATAGACTTTTTTTGCTATTCTACTTCTGAGTGGAAAAAATATGAAGATCTCAGCAAAGCAGAAATCTTGGTTCTTATCTAGGCTGACTCTGTGGACCCTGTGGTGACATGAAGCTGTTTCCTGTGCTGAAAATATCAGTCCATACATGGAAAATATGGAAGAAGTGGTGGTTGTTGGACAAGGAAGAGATTATTGAGATTTTACTGAGGGATTATTGTTGGACAAGGAAGAGATTATTGAGATTTTAATGAGTGATTTTCAGTCCTAGCATTCAGTGCTAGGAAGAGATGAGTGGATTGAAAACAAGATCATCTCTCTTAGACAAAATCAGTAGGACTCTGTGAGACCATCCAGACAATGCTGCTGCTTCAATCCCTATGAGTACTGCTTTCAGCTGCCCCTTTAAAAACTAAATATGGTCCCTTGGAGTCATATTTGGGTGGGTGACTTCATGAAACCTATGCCAACCTCTGTTTAATCTCAGCCAGCAAGGGCAGTAACAGTGTTTAGATATGAAGAGGGCAGAGCCCTTTCACACTGGGTTCTACCTGTTCTTTGCTAACTAGGATATGTGTAGGAGCTTTTCTTGACTCCATGCAGATTTCTGGTAGCTCTGCTGAACCTCAGAGCATTGCTGGAACTGGGTATCACCACTTCTCCCCTGTTAATTTCCCTGCTCAGAAGAAGAAATGGAATAAACACGGTCAATACGCAGATGTACCACAGCTTTCTAAAATATACAATTTTCTTGCATTGGTGGCTTTTTCCATTCTACTTGAGTATTATTTAATTTTCTCTAATTCTTGGTGTTTTTATCATTATATAAAGTTGTACAGCAGATGTGATGGGAAAAGACATCTCAAATCATATGCTGAGTAAATACTGGAGGAATCTTATATGCTCTCTGTTTTGTGCTCACTAGAAACATGTAAATTTCTCCTAACTCAGCTCTTGCTAGCAAACTTCTGTACTGAAAATCATAATCATATGAGCTGCTCATGGTACAATCATGAGAAAACTGTTTGTGTGTGAACCAGCTGAGTGTGCTCACAGTGGGGAGAATTCAGCCTAGCAATGCTACGCATTTAATAGCTTTATCCATTCAGCTTTATAGCTTGCCATTGGGTGCAGATGTTTTATGGCTTGTAACAGTTTAATGTGTCCTGGTGGATTACCCTCCAAGTTTCTCTTCATCAAAGCACTTGCTCCAGGTAACTGGAATGTCAGATTTAAATGAAGTGCAATGCGACAATGGGGATTGTCAGATTTTAAATGAAGCACACAGTGGTGCTAACTAAAGTTTTAAGCATGTTATGACATTTCCATGGCCTGTCTAACAGGCTCCCTACACCTCTTCTTCTTTCGGTGTGCATATTATTGTAGAGAAAGACGTAAAAGAGTCATATACTGCATTCTAGTACAGCAAACTGCCAAATTAAAAATTATCTGAAAAGAGATAATGTTTCTTATGAATCCAAAGTCAGACAAAAGGTGTAACAGACAGGGCAGCACCATTTCATTCCCAAAGATTACCAGGCCCCTGATGGGCACACTATTCTTCACAGTGAATGAGCCTTTGCCTCACTCCTTCTTTGCTCCTCCTCCTGTTACCCATATCCCTTGGGGCAATGAATATGCCCAGCCCTGCTTCCCCTGTCATTCCAGACATTTCTTTCATCTTAATCTTCCAAATAGGCATCCTCTTCCTTCCCACCTGACCCCACCCCCTTCATTTCTCGTCCCAGTTGCTCTGGTTTAGCATTGGTGAAAAAACGGAAGCCTCTGGAATGCTTTTGTTGCTACAGGGAACTGAGTGGTCAGGGGATCCATGCTGGTAGTCCCTAGGGTCTTCGAGTGCCTTCTTTTTCTCCTTTTGCAGAAATTTACTGAAGCAATAAATCTAGTGCAATGATGGAGAAAAACTAAGGCAGGGGAACCCTTGAGACAGGGAGAGGAAAAAAGAACAGTAACAATGCAATAGGGGTTGTGCTACTTTTGCCTGTCTCATGTCTTACTCTCATGTTTTTCTGTAAAGCTTATGTACTATAAGAGGGGAAGGGAAAACAAAAATCCTTTCTGACAGAGAATGAATTGCCACAAAGATCCCACATGGCAGTGAAGTCCAAATTTCTCAACATATGGAGAGCCAGCATAAAGTTGGTTATCTGAAACCTAAAGAGTCACAGAGGTGGCACCTTAAATGGTATCTTTTCGTGAGGCAGAGAATGAGGTAAAGACAATCCCAGTGCCAAGAAGACAATGCATGTCATGCTGAAACAGATAGAGTGCAAACCTCCAAGACCTCAGAGTGTGCCAGAGAAGAGATCTTTAGGTCTTTCTGACAGGTTTTGCATGTTTAACTATTATTAGCAGGACAAAAGGCTGCACATGGTTATTACTGAGGTGCCAACCTCCCCTGGTTCAGTCTTTTTGTTTGTTGTTCTAAGAGGAGTGCAAAAGAGTCACTTATTTTTTGTCTCTGCACATTTACGCTGTGATGGCTGAGGGAAATAAGTTTTCAGATTAAAAGTCAAGATAAAGAGCCAGAAAAAACTCACTCGCCTGAAAGGAAACTTATTTGTTTTATTTTCAAAAAATGAGAGAGCTTTGGAAGTCCTCAAAGTGTTAATCTATAAATACCACTGAGAAAATAATTTGCATGGATAATATCCTTTGGTTTTCATTAACAAAATACTTGAGAGCAATATTTTTCATTCTTCTGTCTATCACTGTTGTTTGTATTTTGTATATTGTGAGACAATCTTAGGATCCCAACTAACATAATTGTTCTGCTGCCACTAAGTACTTTTTGTAATTTATGGGTCTGCTGGCCTGAAACAACTCAATGATATTTTAATGTAATAATATTTAATAATATATTATAATTTAATAATATAAAATAATATTACGAGGTCTGTGAATTGTGTTGTGTTTCATTTGGATCTGTCAACTGTACTTCCTCATATATGTGGCATTGTTTCTATTTTCTAGGTTGGACGGAGAGAACTCACAACAATGTTATTTTTACAACTGCAGCAGGCAGCAAAATTATGATCTGAGGGGTTTTCAATGTATAACCTCCAATGCTGCTTCCCATGAGTATTTCATGCAGGTTACATTGAAACTGAAGAAAGGACAGGGTGAATGTGACTTTATGTAAATCTGTTGAGAATGTGACATGAGTATTCACAAAAAGGCTTTTTATGCATTAGTTATTCCTCCATAGTTAAATATATAACACTCATCAACTATGGTAGGTAAATGTGCACCTGCAGAAAGAAATCTGGTGAGAATATGATAAAGGTCTTCCTTGGCTGAAGCACAAATTACCAGTAGACTTGGGTGTACAAGTTAATCTTGTGATGATGATGATGGTGATGATTCACTTGGGGGAACTGTGAGGGGTTTGTTATATGACTTATATAACGTAAATGACTTATATATGCATAAATACAAACAGTAGTTTGCCACAATAGGAGAAAGCAGTCTTAGAGGAAGGGTTTTTTTCCATCTCATGTACGTAACCATTGTCCAAGACACTCTGTACACTCCATAGAGAGATACAGACACTTTAAGGAAGTGATTCATCTCACTTTTAGACATCTAAAATAAGGCAGATGGAACAGTCTATCTCTCTTCACAGAAGAACTTTTAGTCTGAATTGCATTCTAGCAAGCAGGCCCACTGGTTGAAGAATATGACCACGTGCAGGCAAACACAGTTCATGTCTCAGCACCCTGCCACCAGTATGATCAAATACAAAGTGAGAGTGTCTGTCCATATAACAAATTCTTTTTCAGCTGCAGCAGAAATATCTGATGAATCAATCACAGTTGTGCTTAAATGTGTAGTCAGATTTACACAACATAGAACACAGTATTCCAGTCTATCAGGAATTAAACCCCACCATGAAGAAAAGTTTGTTTGCATTTGTGAAGTTTGTATTAAGGAAGAACAACTCTGGTGTGGCTGTAAATTCAGATATCTTTTACCCCCGAATAATTGAGTTGGATTTGGGTTTGATTTTGCAAAAATGCAGAGCATTTTCTGGTGGCACATTTCCCTGGCTATTTAGAAGAGAAGGACACGGTGCCTCATGAGATCAAGTCCTCGCACCTTGCAGAATGCCTGTATCTGAACTGCAGTGATCCTTAGATGTGTAACATTTTGAAATGTGCTGCAAAACTATCACTTACCCTCCACTACTGCTTCCAGATGCCAGACAAAATGAGTCAGGTGTCTAAACTTGGCTGATTGGCCAAGCTCTATCTATAATTGATGGAGACAAGCACTTTGGAAGGGAGATTCAGCTGGTCTATGGAGATTGTGAATCACATTGCCTCTCTCTTGCCCCTGGTTATTTCTTGGCACCCCTGATGTACTTTGTGGCACCTTTCAGTTGCACTGATACTGCTCTTTTTTCAGTGGCATTCATCAAGTAGCTTAAATTGTCTAGGTTAACAAAAACCAAACCAAAACAAAAACTAAAAACCAAGCACTGCTCCCCATACTACCAGTTAAAAGGAAATCTATTCTCTGCCTGTACCTTATTGTGTGTTGATGTAGAATTTTATGAAAATCAAATATTTTTAAAACAGCAATGGCAATCTATCCAGGGAACTAATTTAAATAAAAAATGTGCTTTTGTTGTGTCTTACGTGCTTTTGACAAGGCATTAAAGAATACAATAAAAGGATGTGTGTTAAACAAAATTGCCTGCTTTGTAGTTCTTTTCCTTAACTCTCCAGTTCTTTCCTTGCCTGGTTCAGTCCTTCTCAAGTCCAGCAGGTCCTGAGGGAGGGAGTATGCACTAAATTCCTTTCACCCTTGGTAAACATACTTTGCACAATCTAAACCAGGGTAGTGTTACACTACTTTGCTGGATCTTTTGAGAGTCCTGAAAGGGAAAAGAAAAGGAAAAAAAAAGGGATAGTTGACATCTGCATTTTACTGTAGTAGCTTACAAGCTCTGTCTGTTATGGAAGAGAGGGAGAGGGACAATGCTCAGGATTTTGTACTGAAAGGAGCTAGCCCGGGTTTTTGGACCTCCTGTCTCCCTTCCTTCCTTGCCTGAAGGGCACTAAGCCTGCCCTGCTTCTCACTGAGGGGAGCGGATACTCTGTGACAGGCAGGCTGCAGGAGGGAGATTTTACTGCAGATGAGAGGCAACCTTTATTTCACATTCTAAATGCAATTTTCTTACAAAAAGGATTCAGCCTTTTGCATTTTAATAATATATAGGTATTTTTGTTTCTGCTCTTATTTTCACACCCTTTCCTTTCTCTCTGAAGTAAATGCTGCTGCACAAAGATTCTTAGGATCTGCAATAGCACTACTTATTACAATGAAATGCTTTATGTTCAAATAAATAAATAAATAATACCAGATTTACAATTAGGGTCATGGATGCTGCTTTTGGACATCTGAGTCACTGTAATTGTAATTTTTGTTTTACGTGTGCTTTAGAGAGAATGGGATTTCCCCAACTAATGTTAAATGCTTTTTGAGATGGTCTTTGATTACTAGCACAGGGAACTTGGTTATTTGCTTTGTGCCCAGGATGTGCGAGAGCAGACTCTCCTGTTTAGTTATTTTGGTCCTCCAAATGCATTCATTATTAAAATTACCTAGCACAGTCTCCTCTCATACCCTTTTTGCAAGCAGCTTGCTGCGAGGGCTTGATATTTGGATCTCAAGCTGTTGGTAACAGCCACAGAATTGGCTCCATATCTATTCCTTCAGTGGCTGAACTTAGCTAACATACAGGAGAGGGCTTTGAGAATCCACTGAGGATTTGCTTTTCCCTGAGAGAGATAGCAGATAAACAGGATTAGAGTATTTACACAGTCTTGAAATCTGGGTCGGCTGGGTCTCGCTCAAGGCATCCTTTTTATTTAGCAGAAAGATTTGATTGACTGAGTGCAGTGTCAACATTTAGCTTTCTATCCTCACTTCACACAAGCCAATCATCTGAATACAGGTGGCTCCAAATGCAAAAGGTGTGGTCAGATTTTTACTTGCTCAGCCCAAGGCTGTGGTGGATGGTTTGGGAAGCACCATCCATATCCTCTATCAAATGGTATCCCAACTCTGCTAAAGTTCAAGCCTTAGTTTTGCTATTGATCTTGTCTTAATATAGATGGGAATTGAACTCAGCAGTAGATTTGCCTGTGAAGGGTCTTTGTTAGGTTTTATCTTGTCTGAGCAGTCACATGGTGGTGTTGAACTTCAGGATGACCGCAGTGCCTGCAGCTGAATTTGTATGTGCAAAACCACACGTTGGGCCTAAAGTGGCTCACTTCCACTGGTGGCAGCTCTTCCTCCTAGCCTGTCCCCAGTGTCCTGCTTGCTTTCCTTCACCGCTCTTAGCAGATACTCTTTGCACTGGTGTAGCTGCACTCAACCAGGCCTCCCCAATCATCTACTTAAAAAAACCCTTGCCTTCATTCCAGGAAAACAAAACAAAACAACCTTTCAATGAAGGTCTTGGATGCAGCTTTTGGGTACAAAAAAAATATGGTGGCACAAAAATGAAGGGTTGTAGATGTTTATGGAAAGAAGCACATTGTGCAGCATGACAATATCTTATACAGCATAAAAAAAAATCTGAAAATGTAGCATAAGACCATGATGTGATGATATAAAATAAGTAGTGGTAGTTCTGATCTCAGTCTCCCTGTTCACTATTGCACTATTGTTTAATTGTTAGGTTTCTGTTTTTTTTTTTTTTTTTCCTTGATTTGGTAGAACCCTTCAAATGGTTGTGGTGATGGAAACAGGAAGAAGCAGCTGGGAGCAGGGAGGAGGGAGAGCTTTAGGTGTCATTGACTACAGCCACAGCATTTCCCTGGATAAACAGTAGCATGGTATCTTCTCATCTAGTGACATTTCACAAGTTATCTTAATTCTAGTTAGATACACTCGTCTCTATTTTCTTCTCTATTGGAAATGTGCTACGAGCAAGTAAAAATAAAGATATCAGACTCAATTGTTTTATGGTATTACCATCAGATCAAGGAGAACAGTCTTTTTTACCTTTTCCGGGCAATATCTTTGAGCTAATACCCAGAAAACTAAAACTGCAAGGAAGCAAGCAAACCACTTAGCTTTGAATGACCTGGGTGGACTGCTCACTTGGGAACAAGAATGAAAAAAATAAACCAGAGTTTATCACAAAAGATCTTTGCCTTACTGCAGCAGTAAAAGTGATACAGAAAAACATATTGATTCTCTAGATGACTGGTAAAGCTACAGCACTGAAAGGATTCTTTGCAGTCAATCCGAGTTTAATTTTTCCATTCAAATGCCTTGGATAATGCAGCCTTCATCTGCTGGTCACCTGCCTTCAGTGCTGTTTAAGATGATGATAGCAATGTTTATCCAGGATACGATCCTGAATTGTCCTGCACTATCACAATTCCCAGGAGTTTCCTTGTGTGAAGAGTGTTGAATCGCATCTAGAGTGATTATCTGAGAACTTGCCCATTGCACAATAATAGAAAGGCTCTTCATTGTTTCTTTTTTTGGCTGTTATTCTCAGCCTGGCGAAAATACTGCTGAATTTTCATTAAACCAGGACACTTGCATGTGCACATGACACATACACACACGCACTTTAGTCTGCCTGGCAATCTGAACTCCTTGTATATTCATCATGTTTTCCTTGTGGCAGAGCCTTCTTAACCAAGACAACTCCGAAATGCATTACACCCAAAGGTTTCTCTTGTGCATGTGAGGATACGTGCGCACATACAGAACGCAAAACGCTCGGTGCTCTGAAGAGCTCTATCTCTGCGGATCTCTGCCTGAATGGTATCATATCCCACAGCCATGGGTCTCCCCCTCCGCTGCACCGGATAATAATGTGCTGGAAACCTTGTGTCTGTGGGGGAAGGGTTTAAAAGCATCATACTGAGGCTGGGCATTCTGCCAGGGGGAAGGGACAAAAGTGAAGTGCGCCTGGAGATTTTCTTTTTTTAGACAGTGATTACTGAAGGGGAAAGAAGGCCAGTCATCAGAGGACTACAAAAAGACAAAAAAAGTATTTACTGTGGGCTATTGGCAAATACATAAGTCTCACTTTAAGCAAGAATTCCTCACCGGAGATAAAAAAAAAGGTACAAAATGATTGTGTTTGAATGAGAGAGACCAAGCCCAGCTGCTGTTTCAAAATTAGTGATTAAAATGAATGATATCTCTATGATTTCCCTTTTTCACTCCCAAACATACACAGATGTATTCATACTCATAGAATGTGTGTCCTTAAGGTCCTGGGGACTTGAAGAAAAGGAAGGTGCAGATGGGATGTCTTTGAAAATGAGTGACTTATTTTTACTTAAAAACTGAAAATTCAGTCTATGCAAGTCCCTTTGAAGAGACAAAATAACAGAGTTATAGAAATAGCAGGTCAGTAAGTCTCATTTGCCCTGAGCTCTATACAGAGTCATTCAGCTTCTTGTTACAGTGAAATGCAGAATATTTATACAACTCAGAACCACTGGCATCAGCAACAAAAGTCTCATGTCTTGTTGGCAAGGCAGAATTGACAAAAAAACTCTTATATCTGGTGTTTTGATTTTTTTTAGGAGCAAGGAGGGGGGGGATGAAATCTCCACCAGCCATGTGAACCCTGTCATTGTATTAGCACTTGTGGACAAGAATATCTACAAGATTGCACTGTCTTTTCTGCACCTAAAGAAAATTGTAATTATAAGCTTTGAATTCACATTCGTTGTTAGATGACAGCATGTTTAGGAAGCTCATGTCCCTGTTATGCTTCTGACTTTTGAAATTAAATTAGACATGGCAGAGGGAGGGCTTGGGGAATGAGGGAATATTTTTTGGCAAGTGAATGCAAAACTGAAAAGCCAGATTTGCCAAGCATTTTTCCAGGGATGTGTGCATGATTTGCATGTCCCCACTCAGTCTCACAACACATCCTCAGTGTGAAACTGATGGAGAGTGGTTAGGGAAATGGCAGTGGTGGCTGAGAAATTAAGGGCAACATTGAAATTATTTGGGTTTTTTTGATGCAAACAAATGGATCCTGGTGAATCAGTGGATTTGTTCCCTCCCCCCCAAAAAAAAGTCTTTTTTTTTTTTTTTTTTTTAGTAAATGCTTAAAAATGAAACTGTGATCATTGCATTAGCACTGGTTGGTGAACCTCAGAAGGAGGCATCAAAACCTTTTGTAGCTAATCCAAAAACACAACAATGCATTTTCTTTTAGAAATCAGAGTAAAAGTCTTTCAAGATCAAATTCCCTTGTGAGATTTCCACTTTTATATGTGCAGAAAATATCATGAGACTGTTCTTGCATATCACATCATTGTAGTAATTCTCACTGCAGGAATTACAGTTATGTGTGAATATTAAAGCAAATAAATAGCCAAGCTAAAAAGTTTTGAGTTCATTTCAGGTTATAGGCAATGACTTTCTATTGCTGATGCACTTTCTAAACTGCTTCCTTTGTCCTTAGGCTTTAATTTAGCAAACCACTTTAAAGCATACTCAAATATAAGCATCTGGGTTTTCCCATCAAAGTCACTACTCTATTCACATATTTAAAGCCAAGCAGGTGTTAGAGAATTATTTCTAGGTAGATGATGCAGAGAAAGATTTTCCAAAAAGAGTCTGAGCTGTCTACAGAAGCAGGAGATTCTGCCACAGTATCCTTCCATTTACTGAAAACTAGAAAATCCTACTTACTGCTCTGCTCAAAAACTCAGTGTGCTCAGTGAGGAAGTGTCTCAGTTTCTAGCAAGACTGTGGTGATTTTGTGAAGATTCCCCTAATTACTAAACTGTCCTTATACCTGCAGGATGGTTGGTAGTATCAGGATAGCGGGTATCAAATCCAACACTTGGGAAACAAGTCAGTGCCATCAGTGAAGCTCAAAAGTCATAAATTATTAGATTGGATGGAATTATTTTTATACTATGGAAACATGTGAAATAGTTGAAATTTTTACTTTTGGAGAAGTAGTGCCCTGTTGAAAAGCAGTTCTTTGGTGGTGTTGAGTTTTATTCAGATATCCATTAAAACTTTTGGCATGGAAAGGGGCCATAGATTCATGGATTGTTTTCTAGGAACCTCATAACATCAGTGAAAATGAAGATAAATCAAAGGTGTCATGAAAAGACAAGAAGAATTGGTTTTTGACAAAATATTAAAAGAATCAAATTTGTGTAGTTTGCGCAATTAAATATCAAATCATGATGAATAAACACTGACTGTGAATGGCAAGGACAGACATATTATGGGGTTTTTAGAGACTTATCAATGGAAAAATCAGGATGAAAGTAAGCAGTAGACAATACTGACTGGGTATGAATAGAAATGATCTATAATGATTTAGAAAAACAGGCTCACAAAAGTAAGTCAATAATTAAAAGTGTATTGGACAAAACACTGGAAAACTATCAAATCTCTGTGTTAATATCTCATTCATCACTATGATGATACTCCTTTTAGAGAACACAATTTCACTTACACAGAAATGTGATAGTGGTCCATCATTTTCTTATTTCACTAACTCTAATTTCTATTTCCTTTTCTGCCTCTACTGTCCATTTTGTGCTGAGAAATGTGCAATGGTTTGATGCCTAGGATTGAGTTTATAATCAGTGGTTTCTCGGTTGTTACTTTTTTTCTCTCTTCCCAAAGAGATTTCTGAGGGCCCTATGGTACATGATTTTTGTCAGCATTATTTTGCTTCATTCTGTCTGCTGCACCTAATAGGAATGCTCAGGAATGTCAGGATTATTGGTCAGACTCCTTCCCCCTAGCCCCAGAACCGGGGCCATGCTGCTTTTCTGTAGACTCACAAGACTTCTCCAGCACTTACCTTTCACAGTCAAGAAGTCCATGCAGTTGATTTTGCTGTTCTAATCACTGCTGAAAACACATCAGACTTCCTCAATGAGTTGGTGAAAAATATACCCAATTTGAGGTGAAAGTAGAAGCCATCAGCATATGCACCGAGTTTAAATTTTTCCTGCACTGACACACTCTACTTCTGTTGCACTAGATCCTCCATCATGTTTCCCAGCTGCTAAATTTTATTACCCCCTTTTAAGTTTTTAACCAATTTTTTTTTTTTTTTGGTTTGTTTAAATTCCCTAAGAAGAAGAAATTTTACTGTGAAATGCAAAATAATTGCATTTGTCTTCATACCCATTTCAGCGTGCTCTCACAGGTACTTATTTCCTAGTGCAGCACTTCCATTTCACTAGATAAAAGGACCTTGCAGAAGCATCTGTTCACTTGCCCCAACTGTCTTAAATGCTATGGTGGAGGCATCCAAAGCAGCAGGACTTTAGGGAGGGCAGCCAAACTTCAGTGATGATCCTGGCAGCCACAGGCAAATACCGAATCAACTCCATGTGCAGGGAGAAAGGGTGGAACATGCTGGTGAGGTGCTTTAGCTGTGTGCATATTTAAGTTTGTGTATGCAGAGGAGTTGCAGAAAGAAAATAAATGGCTGTCCTTGTGAATGGCAAGGGTAAGTGGGACTACTGTTGGAAGAACACTTGTGGCTCATCTTGCAACGGTGGCAATGTGATTTCTACAAATGCCTGTGTTTGTACCACATGGAGCCATTACATGGTGTACAAGCTTGCCTGAAGTACCAGTCTTTCTCCCCAGGCTCCTTAAACTCAATAGATTTAAGCGATTTGGTGTTCTCAGCACATTCGGCAAATGCAAGCCTCTTTCCTGTCCTCAGGTGCATCAAATCCTCATGTTTTCTTTCCCCATCATTCCTTGAGGGGCATATTTGGCAGACCCCGTGGTAAAACTGAGCTGCATTGAGCCCTGTAGGACCCAACTGGACAGAGAAGTCTCATGGCACTGAGCTGAGTGCAAAACCATGTGTTTTTACAGGACTTATGTCTGCATAAGAATGACAAAACAAGTTTCACAGTGATTCCTGTGGTACTCTCAACATGAATCTGCTCCTTATACCACTACTTATATCTGTGAAATAGGGTAAGGCTCTAACATTGGCATGGTCGCTGGTACCTGCCATCACCAACTGGTACAAATTCATTAAGAACAGGGTAGAAGGCAAATTTTCAGACAAGAATGTGAAGCATGTTCTAGCCATTGTTAACAAGAAAATAAAATTTATTTCTGCCTCTGTTTTTAGGGTCTCTTAAGAATGAGGATTAGTTTATTACTGACAAACTCTTATTCTGGAAATTATGGAATGTAACAGAGAAACCCCAAATCTGCCTTTGTTATTTCAGAAAAATACCTTTACTGTTTTCTGAGTACATATGGCAAGCAAATGCATACAGCTATTTTTGCTGGTATCTGAAGTTCGGGAATCACAGGCTTTGTGGAGGGAAAGTTTTTTTCATTACATAGAGTATGGCTGGCCAGTAACTATCTGCAGCTCACTGTACTTTATCTGAAGCCAGCAACAGATCTCTTACACTGAAAAGCTGTTGCTGTTTTAGTTATTGGTTGTAGCACATTTGAAACAAATTATTTAAGTGCAATTTATCCAAGTCTATAATTATTCAAATTGCTCAAGGGGCTCTGTAGGTTCCATCCCAGCTGGAATTCTTCTTCTTACTTTTCTTTAAATAACACAGAATGTGTTAAACAAAATACACATTGTTTTTAATTTCAGAACAATCTCATGCACTGGTTCAGCTGTCCCCATTAGTCTTTCCATGCCATATTACTGCAGCAGCCTCTAACAGAGGGTTTTTTTTTTAAGTTTATATATCTCCTTTTTATTTTTCTTTCCATTTTTTCTTTCCACCTCCCACTTTTATACCCCTCTATCCCCCTTCTCACCAATTGGCCTACAGGAACCCACTCAAAGCTGTAAACTAAAAAACTTCTGTGAATTTGGGAAGTTGGCTGCATTTCTGTAAGTATTAGTGGTTTAGTATTTATAATTTTCCTGAAATTTTGTCTTGGCATTTGGAAAAGAAATAAACAGGGAGATGTTTAAAAAAAATTGAAAAACTGAGGATCCTTTGGATCTCATAATAACAACTTATTTTCCTATCTTTCTTAAGCAGAGTATCATTAATTCTTTAGGTGCAGAGTAAGAAAATTTGACATGCAATAAGGGATGGTTATTAAGCAGTTCCAAAGCAAATACTGACTAGTCCACAATTTGTGGCATATGAAATGTATCCTAGTCTCCTTGCTGTGGGGATTGCATTTTTGACTTGTGTATTTAACTAGTGGCCATTTATGTTATCATACCTTGTAAATTACCTGAAATAAAAACTTGTGCTATGATTCATGGGTAAGACTGGGGGGGTTGGCTAGTAATGTATGGCATTGTTTGGCTCACTGCCTTCCGTGCTTCATCAGGCATCTAATCAGGAATGGTACCATCACAGCTACCATTTTTCCATTTGTGCTCACATCTGCTTATTGTAGCCTCTTTCGGTCCCACTGTGAGTGGGAGATATCAGGGCTAGGATCAGAATTACACAGTATTAGATCTGAAGCTTGTTTGGAAAGTCACACTGTACGAAGTGTTTGACTGGCTTACCTGTAAGAATATTTCCTGTAAAACCCATTCTGCACTGAAAGTGAATGTAGAAAAAATTATCAGTTCAGTTTTGTTTTGTGCCTGTTTCAACTGTTTTGTTTCAGTTAGATGTGTGTATCATCTAACTCATCAAATCAGAAGAAAAAGGAAGTTTGACCTTTCTGACCACTTGCAATGAGGACATATCAGCTGCCATATGAATCTAGCCTGAGGTCTCCACGCACTATTTTATGTTTTTTGACAAAGACCCATAGGTGAGGGATGCTGACAGGTTTACTCATGGGAAAACACATTTCTGCAGTGATTAGAGTCATAGTTACTGGGCTGATACTGGAGCATCCATCTTTCACAAGGTGGTATGAAATGAGTCCCTTCAGTTCCTCAGGCTCATTTATAAACAAATCCAAGAAAATTATTTTGCCAAATATTCTTCAAAAAGAAGGTATTAGGAATAGAAAAGTTAGAATCGCTTATCCTTTCAGGTTTTTTTTTTTTTCCTTTTTATTTCTGTCTGAAATAATATTGTTTTCAAAGCTGGGATTCAGTCATCACTGAAGCCTGATGTAGTCTGGTGGCTTAACTAACACTTGACCCTTGATGTTTGCAGTGGACTGGGAGCAGACTCTGTCAGTCTCTTCCAAGTGGTGCTGTACTGAGCAGCTTCCACCTTAGAGGGAAAGGTTTCATAACAAAATCAGCTGTGATCAATGAAGTGTAGCCTTTAGCTGTGTCTACACCATGCAGTGTTCCTGGAACAGTTAGGTTAGTAAGGAGGGTAAAAATGCATTTGGGGCTATACAGCAAAACTTAAATCAAAAACATTTCCTGCACACAGGTAGATGCAATTCATTTTCCCCTAGTTTCTGCATAATTATGACTAAGTGTTAAAAGATCTGCTGCTTTGGCTTCTCATACAGTTTCAGAAATTATTTTATGGTCTTATTTTCAAACTCAGGCTTGTGCATCTTCAAAATTGCTCTTCCCAAGGGACAATACTGAGATAAAGAAACTTAAAAATTCATGGCCTTTGTGTAAGCCTTGAAACTGGCTAAAGTTTAAAACAAAAAAGCTCCATAAACATGTCCTCAGATAAAAAGCTCATGTAACTTAGCTGAGAGTGGGATCAGAAAAATTCCCTTTATCCATTTTAATTACATGGAAAGATGTAAGGATGGATTTCAGTTAAGTTTCATATACAGTGAACTGTGTTCAATACAATTGCTTCCATTTACACTAGTACATGCAAAAGGAAGGCTGGGACCATTTTTGCTACTCTGTATATTTTAAATAGTTTAGTAAAACTAACACATCTAAATCTCTTGTTATCACTTCACTGTTTTATAAGCAGGAATTAAATTCTTTCAGCAATATCCCTGCTGGAATGACTGTTCCCATTTCACAGCCAGGGAGCCGAGCCATGTAGGTCAACAATCTAACCCAAAGCCCAACTTTTAGCACTCTTATGAAAGACACTTGGCTTATTTAATTGTGAATTGAAGGTAAATTTGCTTACATCTAAGCCAGATTATAATTCTGTAATTTGTTCATAAGGCAGCCGTGCCCAAGCACAGCACTTAAGGATAAGGCAGAAAAGCCTTAGCCATAAATTTCAGTTTTGCAGAACTTTTTTGTTGCACCCCTGTGACTCTTCCAGCCTATTCGCAGTCTGGGGCACTGAAACCAGTAGCTTCATGGTGGTCAATTTCTAAAAACACCAGTAGGGCTAGCACAGAGCTGGTTTTGGGGCTATGCCATCTGGAGAGAGACATTGGTGGCTCCCACCTTCTGGCTCATTCTGAGAGCAGCAGGAGCTTCTGCCTTGTACAGATGCAATTTAATGATGATAGAAAGTGGTAGCATATTGTTTCTGTAAGAGGCAGTCTCTCATGGATCCCACAGAGTTCTTACCAGCATGTTTAACCTCTAATCTGGGAAGGAAAAATACCATCTGGTACACAGCATCCTTGAAAGTTTGCTGTCCCCTGCTTTGATGTGTACCTGGAGAGCTCATCTAAGTGCTGCACAGAGTTATCTGTGCTGCATAAACCTGTCCAGGCCCCAGAAGAAGTGAAGCAACACTAGTGTGATATGCTGAGTCAATACAGCTGACTTTGCAGCAGGGCTTAATGACGTGGTGCAGAATGCCATGTTTGCCTGGCTAGGCTGCTTCCAGTAAGGGAGCTGGCTTATGTGGTGCTCTCTTAGGTATCTGACCAGAACTGCACCAGGCCATGTTGGCAGATCCATAAACTTTTAATGTTTAATGAAGAATATTTTGCTTCTTTATTTTATTTATTTGTCAGGGAAACATCACGCTTTCTTGCCCTTGTTTGCCTATTTATGCAGTGTTAATCCTTTCTTCACTTTTGAGGTGAGAAGGATTCTGGCACGAATAAGAACTTTAAGAAGTTAAGCCCTGACAACACTGGCTCACTGTAGTCTATGCCTTACCCTCTGCATTGTCTCTGGTGCAGAGAGCACAGGAGGGGCTGTGTGTACACTCTCAATCAAAATCTACTGTCAACTGGCCTATGGATTTAAATCACCACAGTCTCAGTATATGTCCCTGGGTAAACTGGACTCTGCTGCCAGAAACTGAGATGCTCTGTTTCTGGTCCAGATGGGTTCTCCCTTCCTTAGGCAACCTGCTGACCTGAGTTCAGGGATCATCAGACTGGTGCCAAATGTGATGTAGAAAACTGGCTGAGCACACTGAAGCCCCAGGCTCATGGGCATCCACCCACCTCTGGAGAAGCTGGGATGACATGCATGACCCACCACATCCAGTTTTCTCCTCAGAAGTGGTAAAAAAATTGCCAATGCTGACTATATTTCTGGTCATGAGGGAAGGATACTGGAACACTTTTCAGTGAGTAAATACCATGCCTTGGATTGACCTGCTGGTGAAGGCACCACTGTTTTGTGAACACACAGGTTGTTCCATTAGCCCTGTGAAAGAAATGAGGTGAGACTTACAGGTGTGACCTCATGAGTTCCTGCTGAGCATATGAATCAGAAACCCAGTCCATTGGTGGCGTATGTCCCTTGTAAAGAAGTAATTATTTCTCATCCCAGTTCTGCAGTTCTTTAGTAATTAAGTGTCCTCTCACAGGCAAAATGAAAGTGTGAGATAGAAGTTTTAAGAAGGAGGCTGGGTTATAGTCTTTTGTGTGCTTAGGAGCAGACCTTACTGGCTGCCGCTGTGGTCTATTTGGAAATCTCAGTCCTGATACTGCTTTCATTCTTTTAGCAGGTTGAAAATAGAGCTGTTTTGACTTAAAAAGATTCCTCATGTACATGCTAAAATGTGCATATTACATTTTTTAAAGGTGTCTGTAAAGTACCATGGAAATAATTGGTCCTGATGTTTAATTAGGTGGTGTTTGATAAGCACTTTGAAAATGAAAAATGGAGTAGAAGTGCTAAATATTCTTGCCTAAGGTTGATTAATTACAGACAGTAAATCTTACATTAGGCCATGTGATAAATGTGAGCAAGTAGACTGCATAATCTATTAAATATACCCAGGCATATACACTTTTCCTTCTGCGTATGGACCTGGGGATGGTTATTTGGAGGTTGGAGAATTGTGTTTGCTTTATAGCTTCTCATCCCCTTTTTCATCCATGTTGAAGACTTTAGCAGAGAATTCAGGATCTGGCCTTTCTGAGCTAGCAGAGGGGCAATCAAGGGCATGGGAACTCGCTGGGCTCCTTCAGAAGCTTCCACTTTCAACTTCACAGGAAGTCGTTAGACAGGGAGGCTACATCTCTATTAGTATATCAAACATGTCCATCTCTTTGCTACTGAAGTCACCTGGCACTAGTTTGCCCGCATCTGCACAATTAAACACTTTTTCCCTTTGGAAGCAAGGTGGTTGTAGCCAGGCGTTCTAGTGGGGAGAATCCCTGGTCTGCGCTAACTCGAGAAGTCTTCCTGCAGATTGCTTGAGTGAGTGCAAGTCAGCCCCAAGTCAAAATCATTCTAGAAATTTAACAGTAGAGATGATTGAGGCTTAGTGCCAAAGCCGGCCCAGAACTGTTTATTTGACCAATACAGATGTCGCTTGGGGGGCTGGAGCCTCGCCTAGGGCACTTACCTTTGTTGTGTTCCGGGCACCTCCCACTGATGGAAGAGTACAATGCTGCATTCCTGCAGATCATGTCACAGTTAGATTGCATCACATGAAATGTTCATCTTGCCAGACTCTCTGAGTTGTGCCTGTTTTGAGGCAGCAATAGTGACATCTGGTCTTAAAGGGCTGATGAAGCCAACCACCCAGCTGCACTTGCACTGCAGAGTAGATGATATATTGCAGGACCACTTGGTGTCTTTGACAGGTTTTAAGTGGGGCTAATGTATAAAGAGCAAATGTTCTTATCACACCTAGACCAAATATATGAGAGGTCTGTGCTAGTTCTTGCAAATATGGTTAAGTGCCTTGAATAAACTGACAATCACTTACCTCAGATAAAATGTCTGGAGAAGCCTGTAGAATGAAAATGGAAAAGGAAGGAGATGAGTCCAGAGACCCTGCATGAGAATCTGCAGAAAATACAGAGAATATATATGCCTTTTAATTTTTTTCCTATATGACAATTTGCTTATATGCTATAGAACAATGAACTTTTAAGACTGGAGGAGCAAGCTTTCTACTCAAAATCAGGGATTAAGTCAGTTATTAACATTGATGTATTGGAGTATGCATTGAACGATTCATGTGAAATTGTTGCTTTAAGAGGGTGTTAGTTTGATATATAAAGATAAGTGATGACTAGTCATTGTTGACTTACAAAAAGAAGCAGGAGATACGAATCACAGGATCGATTAGGTTGGAAAAGACATCCTAGATGATCGAGTCCAACCTATGACTGAACACCACCTTGTCAACTAAACTATGGCACTCAGTGCCACATCCAGTCATTTCTTAAACACCTCAAGGCTTAAACATCTCAAGGAACAGTGACTCCACCACCTCCCTCAGCAGTCTATTCCCATATTGAATCACTCTTTTTGTGAAGAAAATCCTCCTAATGTCCAGCTTGAACATCCCCTTGTGGAGCCTAAGACTATGTCCTTTCATCCTGTTGATAGTGCCCTATGAGAAGAGGCCGACTCCCACCTGGCTACACCCTCCTTTCAGGCAGTTGTAGAGAGTGATAAGGTCTTCCCTGGGCCTCCTTTTCTCCAGCCTAAACCCCTCAGCTCACTCAGATGGTCTTCATAGGACTTGTGTTCCAGACCCTTCGCCAGCTCTGTTGCTCTTCTCTGGACTCACTTCAGTACCTCATTGTCCTTCTTGAAGTGAGTGGTTCAGAGCTGCATACAGTATTCAAGGTGTGGCTTCACTGGTGCCAAGTACAGGGGGAATAACAACTGCAGAACTGCCACTGAGGTCTCTGATGTAGAGTGTGGTAGGAGAGTCTGACTCATGGTAGTTTGGTCAGAAAAGTACAGAAGCTTTGCTTTTAAAATTCAGGTGACAGTTCCTAAAATGTTAAATTATGATCTATTTGGAAAAGATTTTCACATGTCCATGAGTATCTTCCAAACCTTACTATAAGGGTAAGTCAAGTATTTTGCTCATTTTAAGTATCTGCAATTGTAAGCTGTGGTGATAATACTGGGAAAGAACGTAGTTTACAAGAGAGGTGACTCTAGACATGATAACACTCAGAGAATATTATAAGATAAGCAAACTGGGGGGAGGGGGTCCTTAATCTGTTACATCACAACAATCTGGCTTTTGAAATGTTCTGTAGGTAGCTGTATTTGCAAACTGTAACTTGTGATGACTACACACATAAAAACTTCAGCAAAAGCTCTTTTCACCAGGCTTTAGTGAACAAGCTATGGTGTGAAGAGGTAGGAAAGGTCAGATTTAGGCGTTGGGAAGTTGAGTCAAAAAGTAGGGCCTTAGTCATAGACTTTACAGCCACACAGAATTTCCCTTTCTCTGCATCTATTTGCCAGGCCCAGCCTGGTGGGAGGAGCGCTGAGAAGGGCCTGTGAGCCTGAGTGTGATACCTGGACTGCAATACAGGGGAAAGACTTAGGATGTGAAGACAGGATGCTTCTGGAGACAGGGGCTGTTGGATTGTCACAGGTGTTCTGCTGGAAAGAGGATCTTGCTGCTTCTTCTCTTATCCCCATCCTCTTGCATCACTTTCCCATGCCAAAACATTTCTGTTCACGTTTAGGTAGCAAGGTGATACTTTTTGACATGAAAATTCATCAAGCAGATTGTATAGAGCTCTTCAAAACATCTCTGAGAAGACTGTGAGGTCATGGAGGAGCAGATGAAATGGCAAGTCACTCAGTGGGTGAGAAGTTTGAATGCATGGTGTTCGTTGAAAGGAGGCAGTGGGACAGAGAGATATTTGGAAAATAAATGTGGGGGCTGAGGAAAGAGAATAGAAACTTGGAGGGCAGGATCTTTTTCATGTTTAAATGGAAAATCCATACCATGTGCATCTCCTCTGTTTCTTGGACTTCTAGAAACTCCTAGAAACTTCTGACTGAAATCTAGTTAACTAAAGGCATACTATTTAGCACCTCGCTTTTGATTGATCCTTCTCTCAAGAATGTGTGAATGAGATGCTGAGGTGTGAACAGAGATCATGAGATATACATCTATGGTGAACTACACACACCCATTCTATTAGCATAATTCACTTGTGTCAGGTGTTTTGTGCAGATTTCCTTTATTTCATTTATTTCAGCAAGTTTTTCTGTGTCAAGAGAAGCTTCAAAACACAAAAGCAAGAGATCTAAAATGTTTTCCTTATTTTTTTCATCAGGAATTCTTGATGATATAATATGCAATGGTATCTGCTTCACAGTGCTATGCAACTTGGTTGCAAACTATCACAAGTGACCTATAAACCAGATTTATTCGACACTAAGTTCAAGCTGAAAACAACTTCCCAGAACCCTAGAAAAAGTGGTGAAACTCCACATACTCAGTCCAAGGAGTCTTGTAGATCCTTTCAAATATGCATGTTTTTATGCATAGATATAATCATGTATCATATTCTTGCTGACCATCTGTTTGCTTCCTGTGAGCTCTGAAATGATTCAGTTTCTGTGCCTTTGGGGAAAGCATTGGGTAAGACCTGCATGTAAATGTGAAAGGATGCATTTGGGGATACTCCTAACTCCTGTGTGCTGGGACCTGTCATGCCATGCCTGGCTCCAGCTATCCTATGAGCCCTCCTGGTTATGCAGCCAAGATGGCTCTGAGGGAGTGGCGGTACCCCCTAACAGCAAGGACGGGTGTGAAATGTAGACAATACAACATCTGACTTAGTTTAGGTTGCCTGCAGGAGCTAGTGGGGTTCAGGAACACATAGAAAGCAGGTGGCTTTGGTACCACTTGTCCGAGACAAAAACATTTATCTATATCTATAGCTAATCTATACCTATATCATATATATCTATATCTGTCTGTCATTGTGGGACAATGCAGACAATAAACCAGAAGCACACAAAAAGGAGCTGTAGCTACTTTTATTTATGTGGTAATGATAATTTAGAAAAATAGAACATCATTAAAAGGAGAGACACTGAATCCAAATTTTGTAACAATTATAAGAATACTGCCTTCATGTATGTCACTCTGGTGAAATCTGGCTGTCAGAGTTGGAGCTTGATCTAAGGCAGATTTACCTGTCCATGAAGGAAGTTCTGTAACAAGTGCAATATTACATTAACAGTACATCTCTACTTATTCAAAGTTAGTACAGTTGAGAATTTCAGATAGGTCTGAAAAGACCGCACAACTGGCAGTCATAAAGCTTATAATTTATATTTCCTCAATTCCATGATCTATGTAATGTTTTCTGTATTCTTCCCTATGCACAATGTACCTCTGTCAGCCTTTATAACAAAAAGTGTATTGCTGTACCAAAAACCTACGCTGCTTTTTGTATAATGGATTTTATTTCTGGCTTAATTTAGGAATTTACAGAAATGTTGCCCTGACACAGGAGCTGAAGCCCTTTACCTTACATAGATGTTCTTTCCTCTTTTTTTTTTTACCAACCATGTTAAAATCACAACTGCTGCAAAAAATTTCCCTACAGTTCTCTGCTCTGCAAAAGTCTGGCACAGGCAGACCCCACAGTTTTGTGCAGTCACATGCAGAATAGAGGCCTGGATTTTTCTTGTCAAGTCAATTCACGGTTGCAGGCAATTGAAATTTGATATTTTGATAAGAGATTTTTCTTATTTTTCTTCTTCTGAGTCAATGATGAAGGAACCTCTCAGATCTTCCCTTGTATTTTTGTCCCAGTGAAGTAGAGCTTTCTGTGGTATTTTCTTTCCTCCAGAACTATTCATCACTAACACTGTGTTGATAATGTGATGACAGTTGTTGCCAAAACTTTCCTGTTCATCCTAAATCTGTTTCTCTTGGTATGAAAATAAAGATCCGAAGCTCAGCAGAGAGGGAACACTCTGTGGTATGAGAGCTCAAGGTGACTGGCAGGAAGGTAGTTATCCGAGGACAAAACCCAGAGTGGGCGGGTAACATTTTCCAGATTCCTGAGGGAAAGGGGAGAAGAGGGCTGTGAGGCTAAAAGGGGTGGGAAGGGTAGGATGTGCCTACTGGGGCCGGGGAAGAGAGACAGTGCTCCTCTTTTAAAGGAAAATGAGCAGCCAGCAGAAACGAGATGCGTCTCACCATGGGGTGAGGGTGGAGAACCCACCAACTGCTGAGACAGTCAATAGGCAGATTATTCATCACACATTGCTAGGCGATTAACTGAGCAAACGTTCTGACAAAACTGATTAGAGCCTTCATCCCGTATGGGGGAACAAAGAGACACCAAGTTATTACACCCAAGCCGAATGCCAGATGATGACTACACGTAATGGAAACACAAACTATGGAGTGATTCCCCTCCTCCTCCCCCACTGGGATGACTCTCCCTCCCTTTGTCACTGGAGTCATCACAAGTTACAGTTTGCAAATACAGCTACCTACAGAACATTTCAAAAGCCAGATTGTTGTGATGTAACAGATTAAGGACCCCCTCCCCCCAGTTTGCTTATCTTATAATATTCTCTGAGTGTTATCATGTCTAGAGTCACCTCTCTTGTAAACTACGTTCTTTCCCAGTATTATCACCACAGCTTACAATTGCAGATACTTAAAATGAGCAAAATACTTGACTTACCCTTATAGTAAGGTTTGGAAGATACTCCCTCAGGCAAGTGTAAACTTTGTGAATGCTTCCAGTATCAGTGTTTGTTCAGTCCCTAGCACTAGTAATGGGGGAAGTGGGTATGTTTTTTTACTGTGTTAGCTAATTACCATCTTTTCTAGCCTTGCCACCTCCTAAAACAAGAGAAGTGATATCAATAAAACTCCATCACTGAATTGCAGAGTTTTGAATACCAGGAAAGTCATGAAAAACAGCCTGACAAGGGAATCCCGTTTCAGACAACTCTGATTGTTTTCTTCTGACAGTCAAAATTTTAATGAGTCATGCAAGTGATCAGACTAAAACTGCCAAATATCTATTACCTCTAACAAGTGCCTGCTAACAAGTGTCTAAAGTGTGACACTGCTGAAGCCTAGGAACCCAACTCAGCACTGGTTTAGGTGTACCTGTGTAGGCTCACTGTTTCTGAGGCATGAAAAGTCTCCCTGTAAGTTGTCCTGGTAATGTACTGACACTTTTTGAGAGGAAGGAGAGGAGGACCATTATCTGTTAGGATTCTGAGATGTAAAATTAGGCAGCCCAGTCCCCTGGGGAGTGAGTAGCAGGAGCTGGGCAATGCCATTGGTGTCTCTTCCCTCTGTAAACTCCTGACTCTGAGTGTAGGGATATTACAACTAATTATATCTTTGGACTGTGCTGACATGAATAAACCATTTAAGGTTAACAGTCTTGCTCCTTAATGTCATAAAGCCTTCTTTTCATAGAATTAAAGCTTTATTACATAAAATTGTGTCAAAGCACTCCCTTGTGTTATGTTAAATCATATAAACTGGTCTAAAAAATTTGGTTTTCAGGAAGAATTGGACTCACTTACTGCAGTAGTGTCCAAGTAATCTTTTATTATAAATTTGTTTTTTCATATGTCAGACAAGTAAATGTCAGACATGCAGTTGCTTTTGAAAAGTAATGTATTCTAATGAAATAAAAGAAATTTCTGAACATTAGGGAGAACACTGGGACAGTTAGGATTGTTCTGAGATTGTTAACTAAACTGAGGTGATAACTAAATTATAATTTGTTACCTCATGGGTATTTTTTAACTTGCATTTACCTTAGATGTGGTTGTCAGTGTCATCTCTTTAACATAAGTAAAGAGGAAGGAGACAGCAAGTGAGAAAAAGATCTTTCTATTTAATACTGTGAACCCTAGACAATGAGTTAAAGAATGCTTCACATATTAAAGAAGATCTGATGGAAATTTTAAAAACAAAATCAGAAAAATGCAATACATGAGAGAGCAGAGTAGTATATATACTATAATAATATGTAAATATAATAGGAACTGTTATGTACATGAACATTTTATGAATCCAGTTGATGTGCTGAGGTGCAGCAGTAAAAAATTAAGAAACCTCAGGAGAATTGCAGATAGCATACATAATTTATAGCTGATTTTCCCAATAGTTGTTAAATATCTTTATCTAGCAAGATGTTGCATGTATGATAGCATTTCACAGGTAACTTAAATCTCAAAAGATGCTGCTGCCAACTGTTTGGTGTTGGTTTTTGTTTGAGTTTTTTGTGTTTAATGGGCAATTTATTCATCAGGCAAATGATTCTCACAATTTTGAGGCCACACCAATCATTAGATGATCTTTGAAAAGGCAAACATATACACTTGGATTGCTCTGGCAAGGCAAAGACTTTTGGAAATGAATGAAACAGCATCTCTTTTAAGAAACCTTTTATATCCTTGTAAAAGGCAATAAAATATATATCAAACATAGATGATACTGACTACTCTTTACAGTTACTATTAAGATTTATGGTCCCCGAAGTTAAATATTGACTTTGGCATCACCTTGGTCAATATTTATCTCTCAGATCAATAAATCTCAATATTGACTGCAACTGAAGTCACCAAGCTTCCCAGTGTTATCTCTGAATGATTTCTATCCAAATATTTTCCTCTCCCCTCAGTATGTATAATACTTTCCTGTATTCCTATTTGGTGGGGTTGGAGGATGTTTTTAAATGAGGAAACCTTTTCTCTGCATAAAGCATCCTTATTCCCATAATCTTACTTTACTCCTTTCCTTATTTCTTTATAAGTTCTACTGTAACTGCATAAACCATTTGAGCATGAAAAGGTTTTTCCAAGTGCCTAACTAAATGTATAACTTCTGAGAGGCTGGATCATTTTCATTATGATATTACATACTGGAAGTTATAATCATCATAATCATCCTAATCAGTATTAGTGCTTTCTGCTATTATCCTTAAATTCTTATATTAACATGTACTTTCCTGCTTCTCAACGTTTTCCTTCAACTATTAGAGTTACAACACAACTGAAAATTATAGTTTATTTAAAATTTAAATATTTAGTCCCACTTGGCAAGTTTTTGTTATCTTATTTCCCCAACACAGTTCATAAAGAAGTTGGTGACATGATCACAACTAGCTTTTCATATATATATATATATATATATATATATATAATTTTCCTATTATTAGTGAATTTTTTTTTTGTTAACGGACCCTTGAGGCTAATTGAACAAATCTCCTTTACTGAGTCCAATTAGAAGTGAAGTTCTTACTGAACTCCTCTGAGCGTGGTACATAGATGCTTGTTAAGGCAAAAATGGGTTTCTGGCTACCATTGTTGTATTATCCTAACCTGAACCTTTGAAAAATTCCAGTATTTTTTTACATAAAAGATATGTGTGTTTTTTCCTGAACTATATTCTCACCAATTGAAATCGACAAGCATGTTCAGTGGAAACAGGGACTTTTTTCCCATTTCTTTCTGTTCTGTTTCACAATGTCTAAAAAGCCATCTTGCTTTTGTTCCCCTGTGTGAATTCTGCCTGTGCCCTGACTATGTTGTGCCTGCAGTGATTGCTCTGCAATCCCATCTGAGGGACAGAACCAGCCCAAGCACCCTGTGAACCAGAGCATTGTCCTCCTACCCTGTCTTTGATCCAGTGTTACCCTTGTTCTACTGCACAGCTCCAAGCACAGTGACAGCTCAGTGAAGCAATAGTAATATAAATGGTCTTTGCATCCATGTCAATTCCAAGAGTAGGCATTTGAGTACAAGAGGATATTAATACTTTTTACATATAATTCAAATGCTTGAGACTGTAAAATGTCTATATGACCTGTGCTCACACTTGAACAAAGGAAGAATTGGGGTTTCTATAATTTCCAAAGTTTATTCCTGCACCTGGAAAAAGCTAGAGGAATGCTGAAGTTAAATAACTGAATCAAGAATACTAACCTGCTGCCAAATAATCAGCTAACCTTTTTTTTTTGTTGTTGTTGTGTTCCCATGTCAGGGTTGCACCCTACAGAATAAAATAGTTCTCTTCTACTGAGAGTGTCATGGAAAATTTACCAAAGAGGAACAAAGGCCTTTCTTCTGCTCTCGCCTTCTGATATAAACAGCTGCAATGCTGCATGTGATAAATTATCAGAATGGATAAAAATCTTCCTTTTCTTGTGTTTTCTTTAAAATGAGATCAGAGTAGTCAGATGAACACAGCCTCTCTCCCTATCTGAGAAACAGAGTGAAAATGGCTTCTGATGACCTTCTACATTATTTGGGTAGCTCAGCTAATTAGGGACACAGCAGAACTCCCTTGTGACTTGTCCTATCATGATCTTTCCCAACTGACACAGTTCAACCTCTGACTGCACCAGCAAAAAGCAGCTTTAGTATGCTCCTTGTAATCAAGAGAAGAAATAAGTTTTCCTTTACTTGGAGGGAAAACAAAGTGGTTGGAGGGGAGAAAAAAAAAAGTAATTCAGCAGTACATTTGTGAATGCAAAATGAAACTGAGCAAGAGTTTGAAATTGAAATACAAATAATTTTATGGTCTACTTCTTATTGCTTATTAAGGTCCTAAACTTCTATCATTAGCAAAACTAAATAATGTTCTATACTTCTTGCCTTCAACTCCAGTAGCTACTCCAGTAGCTTTGATGTGCACCTACCAGCCTGTTGCACTTGAGTCCAGGGGGAACCTGTGTTTCCCTGGTTGTGCACAGGCCATCCCTGCAGCTACTGGACTGCAAGGGATCACAAGAAGTGCTACAGAAATGCTTTAAAATGTCAAGGCCAAACAAATGATAAATAATAGTTTATTAGCTCTGTTTGGTATTATTAACATCAGTACTATTGGTATTAGAGATATCACTGACAATCTGTTTTAGGAACAGGAGGTAAATTTGGTATGAATATCCTGTACAGTAAATAATTTGCAGGCTGTTTAGAGGCAACAGTTAATATCAGTGAAGAGCTCTTCAGTGTCATGTCACAATTCCAAACAGGGTGGTAGAGTAGCATTCCCTAAATGCTGGAATGCTGACCTGGCTAACAGTATACCTTGCTTCTAAGAATTTTAAGAAAACAAAACCGAAAATGCTGGTGGCTTTGCACTGCCACCCAAGCTAGATTACCCATCTTTCTCTCCCACTGAAGCTGATGTTTGCTGATGAGGACAAGAATGTTAATGTGGAGCAATGATGGATGCTTGTAACTTCTAGTGCAGCTCACCAGGTTAAAACACTCTTCATTTGATGTGGCCTGTTTCCTAACCTAACTGCAGCAGAGCTGGGTGAGTGAAGAGAATGGTTAGACCCTTGAGAAATTTAAGGAGAATTTATCTACCATTTGTTTGTGCAAGTTGGATTTCTCTTCCTCAAAACTGAGAAGGAAATTCCTTCTATAGGTCCTAAAAATCAGATTTACAGCCACTTAAAGGCATCTGGGCACATGTGCTATGCTTTGAAGTCCTGAAGTTAATAGAGACTTACCAAATACTGTGATGCTCTGTATGTCAGCTAAGGGCATGAGGGACTGATCTGAGAACAAATTAGAGCAATCAAATATGTTTACTTTGGATAAACAGTGGGTTGGGAATGCATAGCATAAAATGGACAAGTTTGAGAAGGCTGTAAACAGCAAAGACAGCGACATAATTCTGAAGGTTCAAGTAGATTCAGCTAAAGAGTAAGGGCTTGTTTACACTGAGAAATTCACTGTTATAATTATGCAGCATAATTATACAGCATAATTGTAATTATCCTGGAATTATTCTGAAGGAAGAGTGTCCACATGGGGAGTTATTCTGATATAAAGATACGACTGAATTTTTCTGTGTAGACAAGCCTCAGCAAAAGAAAGGATTGTTTTTGTGTAAAGTCTGTCTTAGTACCACAGTGGCATACAAAACAAAGAATGTAAATTGTAGTCATAGCTTTTACTTGATATAATCTCTCTAGTTCAAGCATTGTCCCCAGAGAGAGACCCCCTACCAGCATTGCCTTGTGTGGCCCATATTCCCATTTCATATGAAGAGTCTTTGCATTTTTCAGTCCCCTGATTCATCTGAGCCTGTGTCCTGCTCTGCAGTTTAGCTCAGCTAAATAGCTTACATGACAATAGCTCAATCTCTGCCCCTGTGGCACTGTCATCCACAGCTGTAAGGCACCTATCCTGTGTCAGTATCTAACAGGGTTTTATTCATACTTCTCCTGATTTCAGTTAACAAGCTTTGAGCTACCTTTGGTAAACAACGTCATATGCTTAGGCCTGTTTCTGCAAAATGCTGTTCTGCATTAATGGTACGAGAAGAGATAAAGTGATACATTCCCCTCAGTTATGGATGCTCATATACAAACATATCTACAACCATATCCATTATTTTGTTGCCTATCATCTCATTGGGCTAGAAAGCCAAGTTAAAAATATGTGCCCTCAGTGAACCAAGTCCATCACTTCCATACACCTATGCAGGAGATGGTGCTGCTCCTTGAGGTGGAATAATAAAATTTCAGGATAATCCAAATCTCCTTCTTACAGTGTATGTGCAAGTAGATTTATTCCTATGGTTTGTTTAAGATTTCAAACTGAGCAATCCAGAGGAGTTTAAATATTTGAAGGAAGGTTCAGAAAGCAAACAATATGTCAAGAAATCACTGTGGTAATTAGTTTGAGTAATAACATCACTACTCTTGCCTTGTCTATTCAACAGGAAGACTGTCATAATCTTCATTTTGTAGATGAGAGACAAAGAGAGGAAGTGGCCTACCCAAAGTCCCATACCACCACCCAGCTGGGAGAAGCAAACTGGTGCGCAGTATCTGTTCTACAGGCTATACATCAAGGACAAGTTCATAATGAGATGTGTTTTAAATACTTTAAGAAGCTGTGTGGGTGCATGAGGAGAAGCCACTTTCCTGCTGAAAGAGGAGGCTGGGAGGTTTCACTGAAATAGAGAACTTTAAAGTGCAGCTGACTGTGACTGATGGATGAGAGCAATTGTCCCAGAACTGTGTTTTTCTATGGCTAATCTTTTTGCTGTTCTTTGTTAATACCTAGAGTTTTGCAAACCTGAGTGTTCTGCTTGCACATTGCTTGTTCCATGCTCCTTAATTTAAAATGACATCTTCCTCTTACTCATTTTTGTCTATTCAAAATCAAGAGTTACTTTTTTTGCCTTCAGCTTGTCACTGTGATTTCTCCTTTCTTTTTCAATTGTACCAATTTTAAACTAAGAAAGCATAGGAAAAATAACTTATCTGCCTGTAAACTCTTCCATACCACAAAAGTCATGTCCACACTACAATTTTAAAATGGGGAAATGACCTTGATACCGTCTTTCTCTTTCCCAGTTTCCCTTTCCTATTTTACAACACTTTTTAATTTAATTTCTACATCACATTCTTCTTCTGCCAATTTGTGGACTTCAAGTAAGATTCACAAAATTACTTAGGCATCATCTGGAAGGCACTGTGATCTCACTGTGATGCTTGGAACAACCCAGGTGCCTTCATGCCATGAATGACCTGACCCCTATAGACCTGGCTGAGGGCAGGGTTCAAACAGGCTAAAGGCTGGACCTGTTAAACATAGCTCTGAGGAAAAGCTTGGGAGAGGGCTACACTCCCTGCTGCACCTTTGGAGAAAGTGGTGCTTAGCTTTTCAAAATGGGTTTTCTGGGAGCTGTGTGCCCAAACTGATGTAATATAAGCCGTGGGACAGGCTTTGTCCCATTTTTATCTAATGCTCCAGTGAGTACAATATACTTCCCTAGGATACAGGATGTCCAGGTTTGTCTTTGTTTCTTCCTTAAGAAGACTGGAGTCAATCTCTTTCCCCTCTCACAATACTGTCATCAGCACCAGGCGCTAGCAGGCCTCCTCCGATGAGGCTTATAGCCTTATTGCTCCCCTCCTGAGACAATTCCTTAATCACCTAGGTATTAGGAACTAGTTTAGATACCTCTGCAAAGTATGTCTCCAGGATGAAGCATCTCTGAGGTTAAGCAGCAGCTGAGTGGGATTTAGAATTAGCTTTGGAGAGTTAGATGGTTTTACAGATTGATCCTTTTCTTTCTTTAAAACTGTTCACCTTATCTTCAATTCTAGCTCCATCACTATTGTGTGGGTTCACCAATTTCTAGTCCATGCTGCAGAATTCTTCTTTTTCCGAGCCATTATTACATTTACAATCACACTGGCTTTTAAAGACACCATGGCTTTGTCATTATGCAGTGTTAAAGTCGATGTTGATTAATTCAACCTAGCATACACTTTCCAGAATTTCACAAAGAAAATGACAGTGGGTCTTTAAACAGGGTAGGCAGTTTGAACTATAAACTCTAAGCAGTGAAGCTTAAATAGCTCACCACCTTTTATGTTGCTGCCTTCTATACACCCAGAAAAAGGGAGACTCTATCAACCATTATAGTCTAGCAATGCACCTGGTGCAGGCAGAACTGAAGACTTTTAAATTTTCTCCCTTTAAAGGCAAGGTTAAATTGTCTTTTACACACACATCCACACCCACACCCACACCCACACCCATACCCACCCTCACACCCACACCCACACCCCCTTATCAAAAAATTGGACCAGTTTTCTCTTTGGAAAATATCAGATGCACAGCTTTAGGTGGAATGAAAACATTTTGGAACACTGCCTTAAATTTGGCTTTCCAGTACTTGAAAGATACTTGTGTTGGAAATAGTGTCATCTCTGCCGGAACACTATGGCACTATGGCATAAATAAAAGATTGTAAATTATTGGTGCCTAACATTATTAGTAATAGATTTTGCTGTGGGGAAGAAGTTGTCGAGTCAAATGTCCTGTCCTAATTGTTAATTATTGTTGTCCTTGTCTAAAAGAAATTCTGTTATGAGACCAGGCAGCTTTATTCAGTTAAAGTGTTCCAGGACAATTCAACACCAATCACATTTAAAAATAAATATTCAGTAAGACAATGAAGATATATACAGTAGCATATCTATTGCATATTTTTTCTCTTGATCTCCAAACAGTGTTTTCTTGCATTCCCTGTCTTTTAAAAACAAATACTGTGTTGATGGAAGCTGTTCTTTTGAGTGTCCTAGGGAATGAACTCTGCTTCTGTAGGTGAGTTAGTAATGCATGCTTTCTGCATGTGAACGAATCATTGTTTATAAAGCCCTGCAAATGCAATCTGGTATTCATTTGGTGAGAAGGCTTAGTCACAAACTGGTTGCAATCTTGATTTTAATAAAATAAGATGTAAGTTTAAGTAACAAGTGATCTCTTCCCCTCATAGGGACCTTTTCTCCAGTTCTGGAAAAGTCTGAAATTTGTCTTGGTATGAAATTTTACTCACAAGCCCCAAGTGTGCATCCACTTGATGAAAGCCTTTTAGGAAGAACTTTCTCTTTAAGGCTAGATCCCACTCATACCAACATATCCGTGTGTTTTGACAAAATCATAGCTCTCTACACTAGCGTTAGTAAAAATCAAAGGTCACACATATGAATTTGCTATGGTAGCTTAACAACTTGTCAGGTGTCAGTTTAATTGTGCTAACTGTTGGTAGAAGTTAGGCACATGCTCTGAGTCTGCTCATCTGTGAAGTAATAAATTCCTTAGCTCCTTTCTTTGAGCTGGCCATGCATTCCACTGCTCAGCTGGTGGGAAGTAACTTGTGCAGCCATAATTTTATTGTGCATCTGTGCTTCAATTATAATTTTTTAGAAATTTTTTTAGGACTGCTGGTATCAACAAGAGGTACATCCAGTGGCTGGAGGTTATGTAGGCTTTTACAGGCCTGTATGGACCTCAGAACTGAAGCCTCCAAGATGCTTGCTCACCCTCAGCTATCAGACAGTCATCCTTTCGGACCTCAAAAGTCTGAACAAGACTCTAACCTCCACTGTTGGCATTATGACTTTACTTGGTTAGTATACTAGAATAGTAGAGCAATCAGCCCATTCAGGTAGTGACACTATATAAACATAATTTCTGCTTTATTCTCAGCAAATTTTCTCACTGTAATGCCACTGATCTCAAGCATGCAGAATCTATCTTTCTTTTTTTGGTCTACATCATTAACTACTTGTGCTGTAGATCATGATGAAACATGCTGACATACATGGAACATATGGCAAATTCCACATTTGAAGCACCTTTCTATGAAGAATATCTGTCTGAATTGTGTTTAATATCTGTCCTTTTTTCCCCTCAACATCAGCTTAAGCCCACATGACTCCAATTAATTCCTATTTATCTCAAACAGTTTATTGGCAGCAATCTGTTCTCAGTATTGCCAAAATACATAAAACTGTTACAAGTCCCTTGATTTTTCATGGTTTTCTTTACAATTCAAATTTCAGATGAATACCTTAACATTACAATGAGATGAAAAGAAGTGAAAATTACCTTTCAACTCAGAAAAACAAAACAAACCAGAGCTTGGATCTAATTAACCTTAGCAAAAAAAGAGATCCCGGAGAATGAAAATCTCTCCAACTCAAAGAGGCCAAAACAAAACCCTCTGAAGTCCTAAACAAAACTCTTAAAATAGGATTTAACTGGTACATCAGTGTTGCTCAGGCTGATGGTGATGCTCTGTACAGAGATTAATTTTACCCTAATAAAGGAGGCTTCCTGCCAAATAGGAACAGGCTTGCTGTCTGTTTTATTTATCACTTAAGTCCAGAAAATCCTGGAAATTCTCCTCTTGCTCCCCTGTATTTCAAAGAATTAGGTTATGGCAAACTTTACAGGGAGTATTTCCTCATGCCTGGATATTTACTGACATTTTAACTTCCAAAATTTATGTAGGGCAAAGAATTCTGGGGCTCCATGTTTATTCTTCACTGTCACTATAGCAAAATTTTCAGATTTAAATAAAGTTGGTACAAAGTTGGATAGATATTATAGTCAGCTCACCCCAAGGGGGCTAATAAGCAGGACAATATGAGCAAGCCTCCAGAGAAGAGTAGATGGCTTTACCTTTTACCCCAGAGATGTACTCTGATGGTTTGCATACAAATAGAGAATTAGAGTTAGGCCCAGGATTTTTAACATCCCCTTCAGGCAACCAGAGCCAATACAGAGCATTTATTCCATCTCAGTTTTAACACAGGTAGAATCTGTTCCAACTGTGAGAAGAGCTGTTGTTTGTAAGTATTTTAATTTTGCTTCTCTGGTAACTGAATTACTTTGAGGAATGGGGGAATAAAAACAAGGGTAACAAATCAGGCTCTTTGTACATTTGAAACAGCATTATTTGCTCCCCATCCTCTGCAAATGCATAGACAAAATATTGTATAGGTGATATTGGGGTACATACAAAGGAGGACAGAGGTCTTTCCCTGCAGCCCAGGCTGTTTCACAGATGAGATCCAGTGCTGCACAGAACTGTGGTTTCTGTTGGCAAAATCTTTGTGGAAGCTATCAGAAGGGTCTGTCATGGAGATCTTGGAGACCGAGACCCTCAAGCTGTAACCCCTTGTTGAAAACGATAGCAGCTTCATTAGTTTCAATACCACTTTTGTGTGTGTGAATACTTTGCCACTGGATGAGTGGCTTTCTTCACTGTATTTCTCAGCATCACTACAAGCTGTCAGAAATTGAAAATTCCTTGCAGACATAAGCTGAGTCTCAGATTATGGCTCAAAAAAAAGAAATGGGCATAGTGTTAGAGCAGCTTACAACACTTCTGACTGTCATTATTTCTGCTGCTGTTTCTGCTTTGCACCATACCTTCAAAACCACACGCTTCAGTGCTGGAATCCTCAGTACTTCTGTAAAAGTATTGGAAGAGTAGGATGAGATAATCATATTCAATTTTGATTTGGGATTGCTAAAAGCTGAGCAGACAACAGGGAATAACCACAAGATCAGGACTGTTCTATATAATAATTCCAGATGAAATCTTCAAGTTGAGCATCTGTGAAGAGTAGCATAAAACATACTTGAAAGAATATAATTTTTCTAGATATCCTTCTAAGCCTGATGATGTCTTATTTTAAAAACATGACGTATTATTGAAAGTGGGAGAATTTGGTATCAAAAGCAACAAAACTATGCCTGGACATTAGTTACAATAGTGGATTTGCCTGGCCTGTACATGAGATCTTGCTCACCTTATGGAAGTTGCATGGCAAACCTGTTGCACTGATCAGGAAGAAGGATTTTTTAATTGCTTTTTTCCAAGCTGAAGTTAAAGGCAGGGAAATACAAGTTAAAGAAGACAGTACTGTCTGTGCCTTGACAGGAAGAGTGCTGCATATGCTGTTCTCGAGGTAAAATTACATGAGATGAGCCGCTCTAAAAATTCACAACCCACTGGAAAGGTTCTTCAAAAAGGCTCTCCTACTTAAGTCACTCACCCACTCTTTTCAAATCATCTCTGCTGGAACCTCTTCCACTTCCAGATTTCTTGTTTGTTTCTGATTTGGCTCTGACACTCACTAGGACCCTCTTTTGGGACAATTCAGTTTATTATTGAAGAAGAAAAAAAGTTTTTTTTTTTATTATTTGTTTTTGCCACATTAGAGAGCTGCTTTACATAGGAGTCTGACAAACACCAGAGCTGATGCTGGAGTGGAAATGTGTGGATGAAGTGAATGGATGAATGTGCAGAAGATGTATATCTGAAGGGAGGGTGTCAAGAGGATGGAGGCAGGCTTTTATCGGCAGTGCTGAGCAGTAAGATGAGAAGAAATAGGCAGAAACAGGAACACAGGGAGTTCCACCTGAACATGAGGAAGAACTTTATTGTGTGGGTGACCAAGCACTGGAACATATTGCCCTGAGAGTTTGTGGAGCCTCCCTCACTGGAGATATTAAAGAACCATCTGGATGCCATCCTGTGCCAATTGGACTTCCAATCCATGTGCTCTAGGATGCCTCTGTTTGAGCAAGGAGGTTGGACCAGATGATCTACAGTGGTACCTTGCATCCTGACCCATTCCACAATTGTGTGGTTCTGTGAAGTGGCCAGACCTTCCCCTTTTAGCCACAAGGACCTGTTAGATTTACTTATTCATCTTTTATGGCTTAATCCTTTCTAGCAAATGGAAGTACTAGGACAAATTAATAAACTCATTTCATTTGCACATGAGATGTCTTTAGTGAAACTGATTTTGGAGAGAGGTGCTCTGTTTTATTTTCAAGATCCAATTGGATCTCTGCTACAGTGCCTTTCTACAGAAATTTACCAAAGTGAGGGATTCAGTACTAACCTCACGTGTTTTACATAATTACCATTTATATTTTTCTAAAGTGGGCTTTGAGGGGAAAAAAATAACTGTATGAAAATTGTTCTAGAGGGGAAAATATAGAAACATGCTCAAAGTCAGCAAAAAATGCCTGCAAACTTTCAATGAAGTGCTATTCTGCAGGGACATCTACAATTTTATAGGATGCAATTTCACAGTTCAAGCTTGGTTTGCCATGTGTGGAGAGCAGGCTGATTGCATCAGGTGGTGGATCATTGTTAACTCATTGCCACAGAGGACATAAATGGCCTTTCTGTACAGAAGTCACTAACAGTGACATGGTAAAGTGGTTTGGCTAGGCTGTTATTGGTGAAGGGAAAATTCTCCAAGCTGAAATACGAAATGAGTGGAATGAAAAACATAGATTTTTTTCTTTCCTAATTAAGATCTTAAGATTTTTGTAGCAATAACATGCTTTACAGTTTAAGAACAATGACCCTGTCCTCTCCAGTTGCAGGACAGCATTTGCAACCTCACCACTCCAAATACTCCACAGTTTCCCTTGAAAGTGCTTTTTAAAGTCCTTCTTCCCTCCCATCCTAAATATCTATTGGTGGGCCACTGGTAAACTTTGACTTTTTAGCTAACTGCCAGTTCCAGTAATTCCTGTATCCTGAAACTGTTCCTGGTGGGATCTTAATTTTATTCTGTATTTGCACAATAACTTGCACCTACTTTTATCCATAAATATGATGAGCCAGACTAATGCAAATAATAAATATGTATAATAGTAAGCCAACTGTACTGGCCTGAAAGTTTATCTCTGTATTATTCAAATACAGATATTGACATATAGACCTAGTGTAATGAATCATCACATTTTGACAAACTGCATAGAATAAGATATAGCAGCTGATTCTTAGGAGATGAATATAAAGTGCTGAAACAAGTCATTCCACTAACCTTCTACCTGACAGAAATTAATGGAAGGCAGATACCAGAGAAGATTGTTTGTCAAAACCAATATGGAGGCCTTTACGTTTATCATGGAATCAGGATGCTACAATTTTTAGGAGAATTTCTGAACTTGCTTGGAGTGATATTTCTTTGTGTTAATATTATTCATTTGCTTACCCACCTCTGCTCTCCATTTTCCTCTTTGTATCCCAGCAACATTTCCAGTGTATGCATATTTCACACAGTATTGTAAATGTAACCCAAACCTGCAAGTTATTTTCAACATAAGTGTTCAATACTTCTAAATCTTGATTACACGAACCTCTGCTGTTCAACTTGGCATGGGCTTGCAGCAAGATGTGATCTCAGTGATTTCCTGTGTCCAGGTAAAACAGCGATGTTGCAGTAGCACTCCCTTAAACCATGGAAACAGAAATAGGTAACTGCTGTCCCTGCACTGGGTCATGGGCCATCACAGAGATGATAAAACAAAGTGAAGCTACTTGGCTAATACAGTAAATATTACAAGATTACAGGCAGGAAGCCAGACTATTTGTAAAAGTGTCATGGGATGGATAAAAGAGCAGATGACAGAGCATATTCATGGAGGCCCGAGGACCACACAAACATGAGACAACAGTAATAACAATAGGAATTATTAATAATATTCTTGTTAGCATATTGACCAAGACAAACCACAGCATCACAAGAGCTTAGATAGGCAAGCCAGTCTACTTGGGGGGATTAATTGTCTGTAATGAATCAACTGCCTGACCAAGTATGCAAAGAGATTTCAGAGTTATTGCAAAGCATGGAATTCCAATTGTGTTCTGGAAGTACTCTAATTTAGAAATAATAGTGGGACATTGTGGGACATAACCTATTACAGTGTTCAACAAGCATGTAGCTACCCACTTGTCAGTCTTTCTGTCAACAAATTACTGATAAGAAAAGATGGAAGCTGAGGACATATCTGCATGTGACAACCCAACCTAATGTTGAAGGTATCAAGGCAGAGCATAAGAATAGCCACAGTGTGTTGAACCGAAGAACCACCTAAGATACTATCTGAAGGTGGCCAAAATGCTTTTGGATAAGTGATGGACAATACTATGGTTAATGAAATCATAGTTAAAGTAATAGTTAATGAATTTCTAGCAATCTGCAGTTCATGTATTTCCCTAATAATGAAAATTTTCTCTGTTCTTTAACAGGTATTGATGTCCTGTCCTTTTATTACTCTGTTAAATACTTTTGGGAAGCCGTTTTGGCATCCATGCTGTGCTGTGTCAATAAGTGATTTAACTGTACTTTCAGAGAAGAATATCTCATTTCATTAATTTTCAACATACCACCATAGCTTATTATTTGATTTTCCCTAATTCTAAATAAACATATCTGTTGCAGTTTTATCATGTCTAGTTGTATCTTTGCTATGTGCTTTTAACTATGCTGTAGTTTGATTAACAAACTTCACTGCAAAGGCTGTCAGCATAGCGTATTGGTAACAGAGTAGACTCTGGTTATATACATCCTCCATGTACAGGGATGCATATTAATTGTCATCAGACAGAATCAACAGGACAGCATTCCACTGATGAGCAGCAGAGGACAAGGAAAAACTGGAAAAACCACCTGTTAAGTTGGTCTGGAAAATGGTTTACATTTCCACACTACAGAAACATCATGGAAGTAGGAAATGCATACAATTAATGCCATAACTGAGAACTGAAGCTGAACCCCATTCCAAAGTAATGGTATACATTTCCCACTTCCATGATATGGGAATTCACCTAATTCAAGCTGTCCTAAGGTTCAGAAAGGATCTGACAATATCTGTGTAGATGAATTTACTGGATAGATTTTCAGACAATTGCGTACTCTTGAAGAGAAATAGTGGTACTGCGGGATATTAATGCAGGTAGTTGAACTGGGATTTCATGGCATTAATTGTTTGTGCTGTTTATATGGCTTGTTTTGTACTAGCAAGAGTTCTTGCATTGAGGGAAAACCAAAATACAATCAGCTCCTAGTCACACCTTTATGCTATTGATTTTTATAGACTTCTGTCCCATTCTTCCTTGGGCATCCTTTTCTCAAGCTGAAAAACCATAGTCTGATTATGTGTTTTGTGTACAAAAACTGTTCCATACATTTGATCTTCCGTATTTCTCTTCCTTGAAATTTTCCAGTTCTTGTATTTGGACAGGGGGCCCAACATGGCACACAGAATTCAAGCTATCTGTCACCATGTGTTTATATGTAATAATGAAATAAGGATGACTTGCACTTTGTTCTTGCTGTCCTTTTTAGCAGATCCAAAAGGTAATGTACTTTTACAAGTCTTCCTGATTAGCAAATTGACACTTTTCCCTTGCCATTATTTGACTAGCTATATCTAAGATCTTAGGTATCAATGATTTATGTAGAACCTCAAAGAGAATTGATCACAAATTCATATTTCCCATAAGCAGCCTCTAGGACTTTGATGGCATTATGCAAGTGGTAATAGCTTCTGAATCGTATCTTGTTTTAAATGGCAATTGCTTTGTCAGATGTACTAACTATATGAAATACAAAATACATCTTGCTATTTATCCCACATTTATCTTCTATAAAAGCAAAACTAGATTAATAGATGATTGTTGAGACATGTCTCATTTTGAATATATTGTACCTTTTAAGATCAGTTTTCTGCATGATTTTCTCCATGATTTTGGATAGAAAAAACTCCTAATTCTAGGTGAATTTCATGAGAATAATGATTTCAAGTGAAGTTTGCTCTAAGGTTTTGAAATCATTTGGATCTGAAGCTCCCAGTGAGACTGAAAAGGGTAAAGTTGAAACTGTGCGGACTCAAATCAAGAAAAAATGTACAGCTAAACTCTCCATGAGAGCAACCTCTTGAGTTTCAATGAAATCTAGTGACAATGAGCTCAGATAGTTTCCAAGTCCCCAGTGCTTTGCCTGCAGCATGAAATTACCAACTCTATTTTCATTCTTACCTCGCCTTGGTTTTCATGGTTCATTGTGCAAGAATGAACAATGATTTCTTTTGTCAGTCATCCAACTGAAAATTGTTTTGCTTATTATTCAATATAAATTGTTCCTCTGCTAAAACATAAGATATCAGCATGTGAGGATTTATTGCCCAATTTTACCTCTCATAATTCTAAAACATGAGAACAGTCCTTGCTGCTTTGGTAGAGAATGAGAAACATGGTAAAAGGGGAAAATGTAGGTTTCTGTACTGTACAGAGACAATATTAAATAGCTCCAAATTTTGCTATAATTCATAGCATTAACTCTGGAAATCCATTACTTTGGAAGTGGATTATGAAAAACGCCCTCTTCATATTGAAAGGGTAAGTTTTCAAAGTGTTGTGGTGAAATAGGAGACAACATCCTGTAGACTCAGGATCCTGTAGACTCAACATCCTTTGGTCTGGTAACTCCTAATATAGGACTGGAAAAGGTACAGCTGAAGTTATGCAGACTGAACATAACATATGACATCTGAGTGAAGAATGACCTCTGTGTTACAGCTAAGTCTGGCAATCCAACCCTAGGTTTGAGAAAGGTAGTGGTCTTAAGTTTTCTCTTTACACATTCCACAACTAAAATCAGAATAATTCTTGATCACTTCTGTGGACAATTGAGAGTTCGATCTGAGCCTGATAAATTTCAAGACCTTGAGTGAGGTAGCCTTTTGCCTTGAGCAAGGCCAGAGGGTATAATTATCATGAAGTAAATGTAGATACCTTACCATTGCTATGAACCTCCATAAGTTATAGATGTATCATCTCTGTGGTGTGACCACAATGAGAGATTAACACTTCTCTGACAAAGAAATCCAATAAAAGCTAAAACCACTAGACAAATTAACTGTTTGTGATCCACTGATTGGATCATTAGAAGACTTTTTTTTTGGTCTAAGTTGTAAGAGACACAAGGAGGAAACTGGTCTTATTTTCAAATACTTTTTGTTTATTTTGCATTAAAGAGTTACTTGATAGACATCATAAACTGTTATTGAAGAATAGTCAAAAAGCCAGAACTATTTGATTGAAATCTCCTGTTGTTAAGCTGTAGAATAAAGATTTTCTCTTCTGTATTTTCTTTCCAACTAATGTGTTTTGAAGTTTTTTTCTTAGCAGCAAGACAGATTCAGCAGAAAGAGTATAAGTTATATTTTTATCCAATTAATAATTCGATGACCAAACTATTTAAACTCCTCTGGAGCTGCATGGAAGGGCGACTATAGAGTTTGAGCAAAGAACTTATTTTAAGTTAAGAGGTTTTCACTTTGTTGTCTGTGCTGCCTGTCACAGTCTCAGGAACCAACTGAAAAGGGTTTTCAGAAAGAGTCACTTTGGGTTGGTTTGTAGAAAACATCTGTACTTTTGGATTGTCTTTGGGAATTTACTGGGGGATTATTATTTTTTTTTATGACCACTGTCATAAATGCTTTCTGTTGGTAGGTACCACTACTCAGAACAGCACAAACTGGTGCACAGAGAAAAACCACACTGGAAGATGTCAGGTGGGTGTTTGGACTCAAAGTAAATATACAGAACTGAAGGCTAGAGAAATTTTCACTCAAGTGAAAATCACTGCTGTAATAAACTCCATGTTTAAATTTTTAGAAAGACATGTCTGTTTCAGGGAGCAGCAAGAACAGGTTCCCTTCAAGGGGGAGGACAAGTCAGGAGTCAAAAGTGACCTTCACAAAGGCAGGGTGCTACACGGTCTGAACAAGATCAGGCTGGTAATAGTGGCAGGCTTCACCAGGACAAAACTTGTGAATGCTTTTGGGATTTTGACATAAAGATACAATAATATGAGCAAAGCTGCCATGAGTCTAAATCTTACTAGTTTTTCTTTCTGTTTATTTATTGGGGTATTAGTTTAATTTCAAGCCAGTGATGAAACATCTAAAAACTGATGACAATTTGTATTTGGGTCCAAATACTCTTCTTACTATGGGCTGATTACTTGAAAACAGACTGGAATTTTGTGCTTTGTTGCATCTCTTCAAAGCAAATTCAACCCATGTATCCTCAGGCAGGTTTGCAAATGGATGTCACTTGAAGGATTCTTGCTTTCAGTGGCAACTATTCATGGTATCAGAGGATGCCAAAAGCAGTACTCAATCCTTCTTATTTAAGTGGCATACTTCATCACTGGGAATTTGTAAAAGAAAACAATTCCCATTACTTCTGCAACTCTTGAACTGAGATTATTTGTACCCCATCTGCTGACTCTACAGCAATAATTAACTAAGCACACTATTTCCTGAGCAACTGATAATGCTGGCAGAAACAAAAAGGTTGTTTGGCATGACTAAAGGTATCTATTAGCAGAGATATATTATCAAGGCCTTGATTTCCTATAATCAGTAAAATTCTAAAGTGCCATAGGTGTTTTGGCCTGATTTCACTGGTTAGGAAACACCACTGTAAAGACAGCATATTACTGCATAGGTCTTGCTATATAAACTGTAGATATTAAACTGAAACAGATGTGTTGATTTCAGTTTGGCTCAAAACACACACAAGAAACCAATGTTTGCCAAATGGAAAAGGATAAAAAGCAGTTGATAAAATGTTATTTTCATGCATCTGATAATTACAACCAGTAGGCAGTGAAACAAAATTAAAATCTATAAAGAATAAGCTGGCAGCAGCTGACAGTAGATGCTACGGAGGGAGGTAAAATCCTTGTCAGAGAACCAAGGCAGTAGACAAGTAGAACTATGTAAGGGAAAACTGCATTTGCTATATAGCTCGTGACATAAGGTTTAATAGTAATTTATGATGACTTTCATATCTACAGAAGGTATTAATGGTTGTAACATTAGCCTTCTTTTTCAACTCTATCCAAAGTATTTCACTTAATGACCTTGTGCAGTGCTATGTTTCTCATAAGTAAATACTTCTCTTTCTAATTGGAATTTATTGCCTTTTAATTTGCAATTCTATTTTGCTATACGATGGGACAAGTTTAATAAAAGGAGAGATTGATCAGTTTATTACTATACTAGTAGTAATTTTGTATACCTCCATCAAGTCTCCTGTAACTCTTGTTCTGTCTGGGTTAATCTCTCATCCATTATAAATCCCACTTTACCTCTATCTCTACTCTGAAATTCATCAATCTCTGCTTTATCTTTCTTGAGAGTGTGTCAACCACAACTGATCTCAATATTACCAGTCAGAATTGATCATTTTTATATAGTGCTATATATTTCCTATATTGTTTCTATCAATTTTAAAATGCAGTATTTTAAAGTAATTCTTAAAATGTGGCATTTTTCTTTAAGGCAAGAAGTCTTCTTAGAAGTTCCAGCACGCAGAGGTATATGAAAATTGAATTTTTATTTTGTCTTTTCAATAATTTTTTTTTTATAGCAACACTTTGTTTTCCTCAAGAGTTGAAAACTAATGAGCTCTGTCAAATTGGACAGCACTGTGTCTAGGAAACTGTTAGAGGAAATGCTGATTAGTTTGTGAGCTAAAACCATAGCCACAATTTGTTGTTGATGTTCCAAGGCAGGCAGTTACTGAGTTTATCTTCAAGATAACTCTTAAACAGAATATATTTAGCTAGTTAGATTCAATAACAGGGAATCACATTTATTCAATAGAGTGGGCAGAATTATATTTTGAGTGATGGTCTAGGGAGAGTAATAGAGTGTGTGTTAATGTTATTAGTTTAGAAGCAGCTATTTTTCTGAATTGGGGTTCTGAGTATACTTACTGTGATGTGGAAGCAAGTCACTTAAGTATCTCAGTGTTTAAATAGGACTCAAAACCACCTGAGATTCTAAAGGAAATCAGTAGCAGATATGTTTGGAAAAAATTTAACAGGGACTTTTATGCATCTTAAAATGGATAGATATAGGCTTGGTGCTGTAGACAGATCTGCCTTTCTCCTGTTTGTCCTTCATTTGGAGTACAGTACAAAACATAGGTCTGTATGTTAAGTTTACTTCACCCTATGTCTTATACTGATCTCACATAGAAGGGCATGCCCTGAATGTATTAAAGAAGCATAATGTTGGGTTTTTCTTTTCTCAGTGGGAACAGCATAATACCAGGGTGCTTTTGGATTTACTGCTGTTCAGAAACTCGTGACTGAGAACTACTACGTGTTCAGTATTTATCCAAACAGGATAGCACAATATAGAGATGTTTTTATTAGTGTTCTGTCTCTGATGTCTGTTCTAGCTACATCTTTGAAGGGTTTGAAGGCTTTTAGAGTTTTGTGATGGATGTTTTCCAATAAGAGACATTTACATGATCAACTGTAAATGTGTTAAGACAAATCTTATACTAAGTCCAATATGTAGTGTTACTGTTTCTTTCAGTGCTTGATCTACATTTTGACAATGACTACCTACTAAATCAATTATTTCACTTTGACCAAAATGTTATTTTATTGCTAATATTTGCAGGTCTATCATATTTCTCAATTTATTCTATCTTCTTTTCTAAATCACTCTCAATATAGCAAAATAGGAAAATTATTACTGAATTTTTTTTTGTTTGAATCAGCTGCAGACAATTTTCTGCTAATCAAACTGATATAATGATGAGACAATTCATTAATTGACGGTACTATAAAGCTTTCCATTCTTTATAAAATTTATTTCTGTTTAATAAAAACAGCTTGTGAGCAGCTGATCATAAGAAAATGAATGATGCCTAAGAGCTATGTTAGAACAGTCATCCCACAGTCTCACAAATATTTTTTTTTATATTAGATCTATAATTAATCTTCACTTATAGCAAATGTGTATTACTCAGACACACTGACAGAGGTCTGATGACAAAACATGTTATTGCTGATGCTGTAAAAGATGCACTATGAGCATCTTCCAAGGTTTGGAGAGGACCCCCTTGTTCAAGCTGTTTACTCAGTAATCACACAATCACAAGAACTGTCTCAATGCACTCTTCAAAGCAATCTTTTTCTTAAAAAAATATATATTTTTAGGATTAATACAGTCCTTGATGAAATTCCAGAAATACTTCTTTCCCTATTTGCTGGATATTTTTTCTATACTTAGGCAATTGGTAAGAGTAGCTAGCTCAGGTAAAGCAGCTGGTCACCCAGGCTTCACGTCTCTATTTACGTCTCTGAAACCCTGGAGGACAGAAAAGTCTTTTAATTGGTGACTCAACCTCAGTAGGAACATGCTTTTAGGAAATGAGGCCTAGACCGTTCCCTTCACACCGGGCACACTTGCTCTGGTTGCCATGGTAATCTGTTGGCGCATGCTAGGTCCAATGATGTGGAAAACAAGATGGCTTCCTCATTTGTTTAGCCTTAAGGAAAATTACAGATATTAACAAATCATTACAGGGCTAACAGACACTCTGAAGACCTGACCTAAATAAACAGCATCTTGTCAGATTGCTAATAGCTGCCCAAGTTTTACTTCTGTGACTCTCCTGGAAGTACTTACTTAATGAAGGTTTTAGTACCCTAAATATTTGTTTCTCTCTACCTGCCAGTAAAATACTGTACTTTGAATGTTAGGGTGGACCTCCTATTCAGTGAGGTGCATTTAATTTGTCAATCATTTAGAAAGATATTTAAATGTTAAAAAAACAGCTGGCACTTTTGTGCATATAAAACCAAAACAATGGGTTGTTCTTGTCACTGTCTCCTGGGCAGGATTTTTTGTATTTCACAGAAAGCTCTTCCCCGGTGCAGAGCAGCTGGCATGCTCCTCTTGGTGGTAGGGTGAGGTCTCAGCCTCCTTGGCCTCCACAGGGCTGCGGAGGGTGACATGTCTCTTGAGAGGAAACATTCCATATAAAGTTGGTGCTTTGAGGAGGGGGAAAGAGGAAAATTAAAAGCAGGCATGGAAAAAAAGCATACTAACGAATGAACCCATCTGTTAAAAATATAGGAGGAAGTGACAGCCAAAATCTGTAACTGCAGATGCAATGGTAGTAGGCTCATGTGGGGGAACCGCAAGGTCAGTAGAAGAAAAGATTATGTCTTTCAAGTTTTTTCAGTTAAATGGTCTGTGATTTCAAAGCAGCCGATTTGTTGGTGCCATCCACTTCTTCAGAGCCTGCTCCCTGTGGAATGAAAGATGAAGGTGAGGAATTTAACAAGTTGCTGAAAGGAACATTTAAAAAACTTGTTTTGGTAAGCCCCTTCTGACATACCACATCTTTACTAGGGACTCCCAGTGTCCTCTGGAATCTGAACAATAGAAGAAAGCAATTAACAGAGAAAACACATGGGACAAGTTTACTGCTTCCTTGATTGAATTGTGTCAGTGACAGATACACATATGAAGGCACATACTCCCCCATCTACCTCAGTGCACTTAAGTACATAACTAGGGAAACTATTCATTTGGCTTCTTTTATAGATTTAAAATGTAATTGCTCTTGTTTACAGTTTAGCCCAGGTGTTTGGGAGGTTCTGGGTGGAAATGCCTGCATTGTAATCAATATTCTAAACTGTAGAAAATACTAACACAGAGTGCTCCTTTTCACATCTAGAAGAGCTGTCCAAGGACTGCAAGACCTAATTAAATGAGATGACCTCCCCACGAAAAAAAATTAACCACATTCCAATATCATCATACTTATGCTGAGAATCTGAATTGTTCAGATTCTTATTAATAATTTCAACAGTGATTCTTTCCATCTGTATGAATTTCCTTGTTCTAAAATTCACCCTTGCAACTGAAATAACAGCATGAGTTTCAACTGTTTTTTAAGACAACTTGAAATTTCAGCAGTCAGAGCACACATGCGCTTAGCAGAGTGAACAGGAAACACCGTGGATCTGGACACTTAATAGAACCATCTGAATGTTGTTTATTCAGTACGTTCTGGAAGTTTTCTTATATTAATATATTATGATACAATACAACTTACACTAGGTATATGACCTGCATACATACCTGCAGTTGTGCTTTTCCTTTCATATTGTGTAACAGTTATGTAAATTTCAAAAAACGGCAGTGGGCATTGTGACAGATTTCTTTTCTTAGAGTACCAAATTTACTTAGTTCAAATATCCTTTAATAAAAAAGAGAAAATGTTGTATTTGATTACATACTTTAGTTGTATCACAACTTCCATCCCAGAGGTCTCTAATTTTTTTTTAAAAACCCCATCTTTTATGTGTGTCTTATTTATCAGGTGTAGCTGTGATAACATAGCACTGTGATTCTCCCTGCTCTGACACTGCAGATGTAAAGTTTCTGATATGCTTTATGAAGCATCATGTTAAAGTGTCATCTTTAATGATGGACAAGATTTACAAATTGAGTAGAATAAGGAGAATTCTAGTTTGGTCATGAGTGGATTTAAAGCAATTTGATGTACTCAATTATCTAATCAAAGGTTTGGGTTTACAGCTGAAATGCATCCAAATATTGGCTGTTTATATGGAAAGCTACAAACATCCTGAGACAAATTCAAAAGTATTTTATAAGAATTCTGCCATCTTTAACCCTTTGTCTTGGAAAGATACAACCCTTGACTTTAGATGTTCCTATGGAGCATTTGTCTTGTGTCACTAAGCATGTTAAGAGGCAATGTGAACATGTATAAAGAAGGAATTACTCCCTGCACAGTTTCAACAGTGAAAGCTTGGTTCGGATTCATTTAGGCATAACAAAAAGCTCTGGGTGCACTATTATTTTCATTTTAAATGACTTGTCTATCACAATATCATTGAGTTCTCAACCTTTTAGTTTTGAGAAAGCAAAATATTTGAATGGTATTCTCAGAGCTTCAGCTGGCTAATGGATGAAAATCCATTAGTTCTTGCAAAAAGGTTGGTTTTATATTTAAAAAAAATAAAAGGAGAGATAATTTTAAAATGAATGGGGAAAGAATGAAGCCGAAGATAATGATATTAATAGAAGATAACGATGGAAAAAGGAATGTGATGATTTGAAAAATGTTTAGCAAATCATTCAACTACTGCTTATAAGGAGAGATGAAGTTGTTGGATATAGCTTTGTGCTGTTATACTTTGTAAATCTTTCCTCTGTAATGAATCACCTCTTTCATTCTGGTACAGAGGAGGAGTAACACATTTTCCTCCTCTAATTACGCCATGCGTTCATTCCTCAGTGCATTCCGGACCCTCCGGACACTTAGGCCCTTGGGACTTTGTAGAACTGAGTACTGTGGAATGGGCTCTTGAAATTCTTGGATGATTGTAGATAGGATGACTGTCTGGAAGGGACAAACCCTGGCTACAAGTGTCTGATCTATGGACCATTGTCTTCAATTCGGGCCAACAGATTTGTCCTTTTCCTAGAGTCTCTATTGTAATTTCTAGATTTTTTTTCTGTAATGGTAGATCCTATGAAAAGAAATTATTTATATATTATAAATATAATTATATATAAAAATACATAAATATAGTGTAAATATAAACATTATATATTATAAAATATTATTTATATTGTGAAAAATATGTTGATATTCCTTGCATTTTTGGTCATGTAAAGGGTCATGGGAATCAGAAGCATATTTAAGGTCAGTAAGCAAAAGGCCACAACAGAAATAAATTATATGATAAAACAGGGGAAAAAAAAGATAAAGAAAAGAAAAAAGAGGAGAAAAATAAAGGAGGGCAAGAACTTTTTCTGTCTGATTCTTTCTGAGAAACCGATATTTTCTCTGCAATGCAGAAATAAGTGAAGGATGATGTTACCTCATCAAATGAGCATCCTTGGTGTGGTGGGTGGAGGAGGGAGTGGGAAGGAAGAAATTATTAACACTACTTAGAGCAGCCTAAAGCCTTTAACTGGTTGGGGATCCTTGTCCTGATTTATGCTTGGGCAGAAACAAATGAGATTTTCCACCCTGGGGGGCAGGTGATAGCAGAGCTTTCGATTTAATAATCTACAATATCAGAGCCAAGCTCTGCTCAAATCAAGGTTAAATTCAACATGGCTTCTCTACTGGTCTTTCTTTTCCCATGTGTATTGGGAAATTATTATCTTTTACCATGTCCAGAAGTAGATGCTACCTCTGCCTGTATTTAGGAAATTCAAATCTTTATTTCAGGCAAAGTAGACAGTAACAAGTAGTTCCAATTGTAGTTCTTGTTATTATTGCCTCACCACTATTATAAGATATCCATACCTTTCTGAAATGAGTCTTATCTTGAATTCTTCTGGTGTAGTTTCTGTCCCAGTGTGATTTTTATGATATTATTTAAAACTTGAACATAAAAGATGGGCCATTTCTGAAAAAGTCAGAGAAAAATTCCGTTCTCTTTTGTTTCGCTTTTGCTGTTTTTGCATTTCTTTAAGAAGGAGATTTGAAAGGTGTCATTTGACATAAAAAGTCTTCACTAAGAGGCAGTGAACCTTAGACTGTTGGAGAAATAAATATTTCCTGTGCTATGTGTAATTCTGAACTTTGGAATATGATCCAGTCATTAAGAAATGCATTGCAGTTTAAAAACTCTAACCTCACAGAGAGGGATAAAGTTGAAAGTAGTTGGGGAGTTCTGGTGATGGTAATCCCTTTCTCTTCAAGGAATAACTGTGCAGACTTCATTTTACATTTGTGTCTTTTTTTAACTTTTAATTCATGTTTCTGAGCTTTTTCTCAGTCTTTGCTCTTTTTCTTAAGAAATTATCATCTCTTTCTATTATTTGCCTTATGTCATGGTTTGCATCAAAAGCAAATCACTTTTCTTCTTTTTCCTGGTTATATCCTCTCCCCCTCCACAATTTATATTAATTTGGTTGTCTGCCCATTATAATAGATGGATCACTTGCACTCACTGCTGAATGCCAGCTGCATATGGACATTAGCCACTCTTCTGACCAAGCCTGTTTGTTACAGATCTTTTGGTATTTACTCTTTCTGCTGCTAGTAATTGTGGTTTTAATTATTTTGTTTTCTGTGTACACAAATACAGATTATTCAAAATCCCTTCCTTCTCTCTCCAGAGACCAATCTTCATCATATGCTTTCATTTTCATTATTACCTTCTGTCTCTCATTGTCTTGTTTCTAATTATGGTATATGTTAGTTGTGTTTTGATAGACGGTTGCCCAAAACACCAGAACAATGTTTAAATTACCATGGTCAGACATCAGCTGCTTTTTCCTGAGAGTGCAATTCCTCCCTTTTTTAAAAGTATACCCATATTTCTGCTCATCTTCATGTAAAACTCTAATATATGCCTCATGGGTACTAACAATTGAATTCTATAAGGAATAATTTTTCAGAAGTCTAAAGTTTTATCAAAAGTGGTTAGAGCCACTACAACAGTCCAAAGAGATTTTCTTCAGTGCGGGTCTTAGGGGAGGACAACATCAATCCAGTCTGGAGTTAAGATCAGGAAGATTTTAATTATGACTCAAGAGTGCAGAGATTGCCTCAGTTCTTGGTTGGGGTTTTCTTGTTGGTGTTGTTTTTTCTTTTCCTCTGTTCAGATTACTGTTGGAGACCAATGAAAAATGTTTGCTGACATTTTCAGGGAAAACAGCTGGGGTCTACTTCTAGACACTAAGCTGAGTATAATCTAAATATCCTATAAATTTTCATGTTAAATCAATCTATTAAACTTGGTGTGCACCTTTGCACAGAACTTTAAAAAAATTTTTGATTGGCTCAGTGCTTACCCGTGTAATACTGGGTTGATGCTGCAAGAAGGGAGCAAAAAACTGATTGCCTTGAATCATGAAGGAAAATTCTTCCTGGGTGGGCAGGGAAGATCTACACTGCTGTCAAGCCAAATCAGGGGGTGTGGAGATATGACCTGGAAATTGAAATTGTTCTCCTCAAAATCCTGCCTAGTCACAGGAATCTCCTTTTCAGCAAGCAATGGCCCAAAGGCAGTCACCAGTATACGTTGTTGACCTGGGAAAGTACAAAGTGTATTTTGTTTTTCATCCTACTCTGTCCAAAGTCAAATGCTTTTCTGTATCTATATTCTTCTACTTAAAGCAAATCAAAAAGTTGCTACAGCTTTGCCTATTCGTGTCAACCACTTTCTTGGGTTCCCTTTTCTGTCATGCACTCCCTTGGGTCACCTGTGTGCTCTGGCTTGTGAGATTCTGAAAGCTGAACTGTGCTTCTAACACTGACACACAAATACAAACATGGACAGATTGAGTCATGTAGAAACCTTATGGTACATTCAAGTCATGCAGTCCATTGAAGACTGCTTTTTTTTTACTAGCTGGTAGTCTTTTCCCAAATAAGGATGAATAATTCTAAAATGCATTGCACTTCCTAGATGTAGGCTTTTCTTCTCTGGCTCCCTTTTGAGCAAATATTTGGAAACTCTGGTATGTTTCTATGTCTTTATTAGACCTGCATTTCTAAACTGTGTTGGAGGCAGTGATATAGTACAAATTTATTCAGAGCCACATACAGAGGAAGTTGTGCAAACTAGTGAAATTTTGCACAGTAAGGTCATGATCTGTGCTTGGACCATGTAGGAACCACAATTTTTTCAAAAAGTTATCAGAGAGAACTTGCAGGATTTGCAAACTGAGACCTGAAACATAGTGTTCTTGTGCAGTCTTAGAAGAAAAATAAGCCATGCACATTTTCAATCTGGCAAAAATTTGGCAATAATATTAGAACACTTGTCTCTATCAAAGCATTCAGAAACAATTTAAAGTAAACAAATCCAGCTAACAGCAGACTAAAGTAAAAAGCAAAATCCAGCAAAATCCTACAAAATATACTTAGTCCCTAGTCATTGTTAAATAATTTATTCTACGATTACTAACTATTAATGGGTACCAAAAGCCATATATATAATGCCTTAGGTTTGCATACTGTATTTAGGTGGATTTGAATTTTCAAAATCTTTGAATTTGGTTTGTTTTATTCATGCTTTCTATATATAGTCCTATTATATATACATGTATGTGTGCATCATATATATACATATATATACTCATGTATGTGTGTATGTATATTATAGTGAGGGAAAATATTCAAATAGGAGACTTATGGGTTTGTTTATCTCATCAAGAGAGGACTAAATGGAAGAAGTTTTTATTTTGTTTGTTTTTTTTTTCTAGAATCCTAATGAGTTGGATCTAATTTTTACAAATTCCAAGGCTGATCCGACATGCCAAAGCAGGGTTTGAACTGATGAGCAACTTCTCTTTAAATTCATGTTCACCCTGAGAGGTTTAGCAGTGAAATTTCCAGAAATGCTAAAAGCACTTGAGAAGCAGAAATCTTATTGAACTTGATGGGATTTATCAATACCCTACTAAGATGAGTGATGTTTTATATCTGACTGTTTCACAGACAACCTCCTAGAAAAACTGGAAAGCTGACTTAAAAAGGGATGCACTCCCTTCCACCAGGAATATGCCCCCACTGGAGGGGCTTCCTGTTGGTGTATGACAAGGAGAACAAATAGGATCCAAAGGGCTGGTGTGAGAGGAGGCTGCTTTAGCTTTATATGTGTAATTTGTTTTGCCTGAGAGCCACTTCTGAGAAAAGGAAAGGCATGTTATGGATTGGAAAATAGTTTGTTTTGGGAATAATGTCAGAAAGGGTGTATTAGACAGTTATTGTTCAATATTCCTAGGGAGAGTAAGGATAGTAGAGTAAGGTAATGGCTTCTTCTGTAAGTACGTGAAAGCTAGAGGTGAAAACAATATTAAAGTCGCTCCTGCTAATTTGTGAAATATGAAAACCAGTTTAAGAGTCTTGCTTAGGAAAGAAGATTGATAGATCTCTTAGTGCTAGATGTATTTTTATTTAGAGGAGAGAAACCATAAACTTCAGCAGTTAACTGACATAGCCAGAGAGGCGGTGGGAAAGAGGAAGACAGAAGAGTAGAAGTAGCTTGAACTGATCTTACTATGTGGGAAAACTTTCAAGCCTCAAAATGGGAAGGAAGTGTTACCACAGGAAGTAACTGGCTGGGGCAGTTTTGCAAAGCTGCCTATGAGATGGCTCAGGTAGTGCATATTAGTTGGTTGTTTTACTTGGTTTTCCCTTCTCCCTTTATTAAAATATTGTTGTTGCTATTGATTGAAATTTGCAATTGTGGATAATTATCTCACTGAGCACCAATCTTGTCATTTAAATTCCTGTGTGAGAGGCTAACCTTGGGTTTCAGTGGGAACCCTAATTCATATGCGATCAGTCCCTTGCTGCCAAGTTGAAGGAGAACAGCTACACAGTGTGGCCAGCCTTACCTTGCCTGCTGTTCCTGGGCATAGCAGGCTCCTGAGGTAGGTGTACGGGATGTGCTGAGGAGGCTGCGCCCCAGGGACATGGCAAAGCCACCTGTGGGGCAGCTACGTGCACCTCAGGGTGGCAGAGGGGCAAAGACACTTTCCCACCTGCCTTTGAAAATGCAGCCCTGGGAAGGACTGTGGATTCTGTTACTAGCTTTCACACTTGTGGAAAGTCTCCCTCACCAGTTGTGATGCTTCATCCTCAGAGACCTTCACACCCTTATGTTTGCTAAGTAGTGGAGATATCTGGGGAACCTGAGGCATGCTGTGATCTGTTCCAGATTTCTGCTCTACTGCCTGGAAACCAGAAGCAAATGGAAATGAGAAATGCAAAGTTTTGCACCCATAAAACATTGTGGGTGCAAATTAAAAAAATGTAAAATTTTTCTGGGAACATTGAGCTCTCTGCAAAGAAGACATTAAAGTACTTGTGACAAGGTGAATGGACAGGACCCAGTTTGTCATGAGTTAAAACTGCCTCAGTCAGCTGGAGGCTTACCAGCCACTAGCTATTAGGATAGTCATTTCCCCTCAGGAAATACCTGCTGGTGTATCAAGGGTAATTGCTAGCAGTCAGCTGTATCCCCAGAGGGTGGGTATATAAAATCATCAAGAAAAGACTGAACTGTTCCTAGTAGGAGGCAATAGCAACTGTGAGAGTGTGTGTGTGTGTGTATCTTGGTTGTTTATCTTAATGAAGAATCTTAATGTAATGTAGGCTTTTCTTTCAGTTTTAACCCTGGTTAAACTCATCTTTGGGTTCCTGCTGAAACTTGAATTTTACAGACTTCTTATCTGAGGCCACCACTTGCAACACTGGCTGGTTTGTCACAAGCATTCTCCAAAACAGAGTAGATAATTACAGCTTCCTGAATGGCCTGGTGTCACTATGTGGTTTTATTTCTAAAATATTTGAAATAGAATTCCTAAGTGACCTTCACTTTGTTATGCTCCTGCCAATCTTTCCTCTCACAACAGGAGTAAAACCTCCTTGCTTTCCTGAGTTTTAGTTAAATTGTCTGTGAAGCAGGTAGATCAAGTAATGTCTAGCGGTTACCTTTAAAGTTCATTCTAAAATTTACAGCATTATAAAGATGAAAAACAACCCAAAATTTTAGAAGCACTTGTTCAGTCAGTTTAAAGATTTGCTCACTCTCCTGCCTAGGCAGAGGTCTCCCTGGAATATTGCATCCATCAGTGTTAGCCTGTCAATTAAACTACTCTTTGCCTCCATACTTTCTGCAGTAATAAATTTCCCAGGAGTACAAAGAAAGCCAGACACTCAAAATAGGTCATCCTACCTGATCCTTATCTCTTCATTTGGACATATTCCCACATAACCAGGCTTTTAGTCATGCTTCCTGGGCTTTTTCTCTGCTGTCCAAAAGAATCCTCCAGACAGCAAGTTGTTACTTGGCTGTTACCTCACATGGGGGCTCTCCCTGCCTTTCTGTCTTCTCTCGCTCCCTCTTCCCACTCCCACATCTGTTGCATGTGTCTTTGAGTAGGATCCACTGCCTCCTTGCCAATGGAGTGAATTTGTCAAACATTGAAGTGAGTTTCACTTAGTTGAGAAGTTAGGTGCCTCTGGGATGTAGTCAATACTTGCATGCTCTCTGAAATGAATAGTAAAACCTGTCATGATCAGGTTATGAACTAACCACAGACTAACATGGTTTTTGAACTAGAGTATATATCAAATATGTAATAGATATAAGAGAGTTCATGAGCCATTTTCTCGTAAGCCACAACTGGGGAAAAAGGAATAAATTGATGAATAAACTATTCACGGTGCAGGTGCTTCACAAAAGCAGTTTCTCTGCAGAAAATGAGATAGGATTCAGGAGTAAACCATCATTATTTACTCTGGTCTTTCTTTCTTGTGTTCACTTCCTGAGATGAGGGAAAATACCTCCTTTCATACTGCTGTGGTTGTCTTAGGAGTAGTGAAGTCTTCTCTGAACACCTTCAGATACTCAGTTTATAATGAAATCTTTGCATGTAGATGGAAGTATGTCAGCTTCATTATTCTAATTTCCAGAACTCAGCAATCCATGAAGCTGAATTCTGGAAGTGTTCTTGATTATAAAGTTAAAACCTGCAAACTAGTAATAACACTCCCAACAACCCCCCTTCCCAAAACAATGGGGAAGGAAATACCTTCACATCCAAACTCTTCTGATGATGCTACTTTTTCCTTTGCTTAGTATACTTTTCCTGGGACATTTTGTATGATGATCAGAAGAAGCCTGAGGAAGGCACATGATCTGATTGCCTGGTTAATTTCCAAAACACTGTGTAAAACTCTTCGTTCATTGCCTTGTTGCCCCTTTGTAAGTGGATGGGATCTATTGATGGGAAGAGATTAATTCTCTCTGCAACAGTGCAAACCTTTGTGAAAATGGATCCCCTTATAAATGACCCAATCCTCTCCCTGAAAAACAGATGCCAGAAGCAGTTGTGGGACATTATGTTTCAGTTCTAGAGACTTCCAGTTCTAAGAATAAAGTAAAGGAGTCATTATTTATCTAAACAAGGCCTTTATGCTATGGTTCAGTGGCTGCGGAACAGCCATGTGATCTGTCTTGTGTAATGCCCTCACCCCCTCTGTTGCCCGCTTGGAAAAGAGAAAAAAGGACTTGTACTAGCTCAGAACATGCTCACAGATCTCACTGTCTATTGTGCTCGGCCGCTCTGTCTATGAGGTCCATTAGATAAACGTGGAGTTGAGCAGGCTCTCAGCTGCCGACCCGCACAGCAGCGCTGATAGCACGCTCTATGTTTAGAGGGGAACCAGTGCGTCACCGACTGTGTGGGATATGTTTACACGTACGTGGTGTGTGCTTTCTCCTCAACCACATAGAGCTCCCATCACAAAGCCCCTCCCTCTGAGGGAACAGGCGGGTTTGGAAACCACAGTCTTTTATCTTTTGTGATGGATTTTTTCATGCTGCTTCTCAAAATAACGCCTTGTATTTGTGTGTCTGAGGGTAAATGAAGTGAGATACAGATTCCTGATCTTTCCCTGCTCCTGTAGGAAGCTGCATTTTAAATACAGAAGGAAGGAGGCAGCTGGCTGAGCACATACTTTCTGTGTGTTACCGAGTCTGTCAAAGTTTCTGTGTATATGAGGCAGCTGACTTCTCTCAGGAGCCTAGCGGTCAAACAAGTTACATTTTACAAAGTAATATGATTTTTTCAAAAGTGACTTAGGCACTTCAGAGCAAAGATCTCTTTATTTGATAATGGGGCTGGGGCTTATCTATTCAGGAAGGCAATACAGCTTTGCTGCTTTTGGTGTTGACCTCCTGATATGTACACAACCCAACACAAAAGCTCCTCTTGTACTTCTGAAAATGTCACCCAAAGCACACAGTGCTCTGGAAACCATGTTTTGTATTCTAGTCCAGGATCAGTGAGCACAAACTTGCAAAGAGCAGACGGACTCTGCTCTGTCCTCAAGGGAGGGCTTGCCAGTGTGAGAGGGCAAATAATCAGGAGCCACTTGCTCCTTGATTATACAGTGCAACAAACTGAGCACTGAGACTGTCTAAATTGTGAGAAGTTGGGTGTTCTCATTTTGCACATGGAAGAGGCTGCGGCTTTTATTCTGGGCCCAGGTTAATGGACATTGCAACAAAGCAGGAGCTCAGTATCCCCATTTACTGGCCAAACTTGTATTGGGCACATGTTATGACCAGAGAGACCACTGGTACTGCAGAATAACAGTGACCAATCTGAGGTGACTGTGGCACGTTTCCTGCTGTGTGCTACATCAGCTGGACACAGAGTGCATGCTCAGAAGTATAAAAATTCTGTTGACTGCTCTGAGGCTTCTTGAGCAATGACCAGGTTCCAGTGTGTGGTAATGCCTCAACACAAGGTAATAAACTAATGTGTTGTGTCCATTAACACATACCTTACATAGTATCCAAGTACTTGTTTAAAAACACTTAGATTGCAGCCTTCTATACTATACTACACAGCAAAAAATGCTTAGAATGTGATGGTTCATTACAACAGAATGAGTCCAGTGAATCATTCATTCTTAATACTTTTTTTGCTCTATAATTGTGATGTTATTAACAGAACAATAAAACAATTCAGCAAAACCTTTAAAAATTTCAAAGTTTTTCCCATGGAAAAGAGCTTAATTCTTCTTTCAAGATTTTCTTGGCAACCCATGCTTATGATATTTTTAATTAGCATTCTAATGTAAAATGTACTAGTTACAGTATTTTGATTTTCAAAGTATTGGTAAATAAGACAACCCACATAATGTTTTTAATCTCTCTTTTATGATTAAAATCGCAAGAATTACACAAGAATTTATTGAAAGGGAAAAATGTTGGCAATGCCAATACTTTCTCACGAGTATTTTGCCCTATATTTAGCATTATAAAAATGGATACTTTTTATTTTATAATATTCAAAGTGTATAATGTTCTCAGTTTTGTGGACTACCTATTTTACCTTTTTCCCCACTGAATCCTTTTGAAACCTGGGAAAGCTTTAATGCTTATATACTGATTCTGTTTCCACTGCTTTACTACTTCTTGAAGAGTGCTAAAGTTAGCTTCTTTACCTGAATTATCCTACTGCAAGATTCTTTTTATAGTGTCATGAGGAGTCATATTAATAGCATGCCTTAATTTCCAGTAACAATTTTGGTCACAGTTGCAGACTTTGAAAATCAGTGTTTTAACTTGGTCTTATTTCCTGATATTCATATTTTTTCTCTTCCTTTCATCCACTCTGCTTTTGGTGTCAAAGTACGTATTATTTTTTTCTGGTGAAGGATTAATTGAAACTCAATAAAAATAAGAAAACATGACTCAGATACATACACAGTGAAATTCAGTCCATGGTTGGAATGATGCAGCATTTATGTAGAAGCCCCAAAGAATGTAGGGTGTATTTTGGACATTTTTGCCTATCAGAAAACTTCTGGTAGTTTCCATTACTGTATTAGATGTCTGTGTTCGGACATTTGCACAAGTGAGTGAAGTTGAGCAGGAAAATGAAATCTGTTATTTATTTAAAAAACTCTATCTCTAGCTATACCTATATCCAACCTGTTTTACTTACATATTCATTTTACTACATAACCACCTCCAGTGAATTTTACTTATAATTTATTTTTGTATCAATGTTTGGGTTATTTTTAATATACAATTTTTAAAAAATGTACAATTATGTCAATCACAGTGCAGGTATGTGAGTTAGGTGCCCCTCTGAGCAGGAAGCCTAATAAGAGAAATGAGACCCAGATGTTTCTAGCAATTCCTGGTGCTTATCTCACCTTGTCTCAGGTAGTAGACATCATCCAGTGCAGCAGCACAGAGAGACTCTGCCAGGTCTGCTCTATTCCTTTCTTGCAAATGTCATATGGTGGAGAGTTTAAAGACAGAATCATAGAAAGGAGAAAAGAATGAGAGACGGACAGAAAATGTGAGAAAAGAGGGTATCCTAGCCTAAGAGCTAAAATCTCACTTGGCATTGCTTTTAATATAGTCCATGTAAGAGCTTCCATTCATTCTGGTACACTGTTCAAGCACACTGTTTGGGCACACTGTTCAAACTAGAGTGACCTGCTTCTAGATTCCATCAAGTCATGATATCTCCAAAATATCTCAAACTGGGCACTTCTTTTGCTCTTATTCACTGATTTACATTTAATTAGATGTTTCTGATGGTGTGTTTTAAAGCAGGGGTTGTTTTAGGTAGAACACTCTTCTCAAGGGCAATTAGCACCAGTATTCCTCTTCTAACGCTGGCTCCTTCATCTGGCCTCCGGCAAAGGTTATAAAGTTTGGACAGGAAAGAAAGCAGTCCCACATGAGAAATAACTCAAGCGTAATCCTCGGTGAAAATCTATTTGTACAGAAAGCCTATCCTCCTTGCATGCCTCTCTGGCAACAGTATATCACTACGTAGTAGTAGCGCACAGGAAAGCTAAACTGAGTCATTCATGCACAGGAGAAATGTGGTCCTGCCAGAAGCAAGCAATCTAAAGTGCTAGTGTACCTATGTAATCAAATAGTATAAATCTTGTTTCTCTGCAGTAATTTGAGTGAAGAAGGGTTCAACTCGATATGCAAATACATTCAGAGTATATGATTCTGTTTAGAAAGAAGTAGTCAGTAAAATATTATATTATTTCTGGCTTAGACATCAAAACAAGATTTCTTCTGAGCATTAGGCAGTTGGCAGCTATTCCAATAATTTCTAATTTGGTTATATTTTCACATAATAACACATCCTGCTTTCATACAGCATATTTTCTTTAGAGCTGTCCAAAATTAGCATTGCTCATTAAAATAAAATAAGGGTAGAGAGGGCAGTAGAGTGATGGGGTGGTGCAGTGGCAAATAAAAGCCAAAATAAATGATAAAATATCTTCTACTCTTTGAGTTTATGAAATATTACACTGGCATTTCAGTTCTCAGCATCCCATCCTGTTCCCACCTTCCTAGACTCATATGGGCACACACACCCTTCATATCCTTTTCCTTGACCATGCCAAGTGAAGATCAGCAACAGAAGGAAATTTCTGTTTCATGCTGCAAAGTCTACATGACCACCATGAAATGCTGACCAGAACTAGTATGGGATTGTCTGCAAATGTGAGTAATAATACCAGGAACATGAAAAGCCTGGTCTATTTCAGTGATAAGTGTAACTGATTACAAGTTGATTAAAGGCATATGAAAAATAATAAATTGCTTTGATGATAACTCCAGCTACAGCTGTTATAGTTCTGGGTAGATCTGCTGATCTCCTGAGTCTTTTTCCTGGTGTAAGCTGCTCCTGTGTGCCAGTGAAGACTAAGTGTTTGATGATGGTGACTCTTCTCAAGATTGGTGCTTTCATGCAGTTTAACAGCAATGTTTTGTACAAATGTCTGCAATTGGATAGGGAGAGAAAATGTTAGAGATATTTGGGAGAAAAATGCTGTTTGTTAATAACAGCCATTGAAATGCATTCTTCAGATAAAAAAAAAAATCAGAATCTCATAGATTAATCTTCTGTGCATTTCTTACTAGGTGAATAGCACCATCTTGATTGCAGTGAACAGCTGTGTACTCTGGTGTGGAGCAATCTCTTGTTCAAATTAAAAATTTCAGGATTTGACCTCAGGAGAGTTTTTCTTGACTGAGGACTTTGAGATCTGATTAACAAAGGCCAATCAATTGTCAATAAATTGTCATATTTCATCAAATAATGTGTTTGAGAAATCAGTTACTCTTGTATTCAATCAACTTTTTTAGGCTGCTCATAAAATGTGATACTTGTCACAGAAAGCATTTGTCAAACAAATATTGTTGATAAATTTCTGCAACCTCCTTCTGCAAACCATGTCTAGTTTACAGGTTTGCCTTACAAAGCTCCTTCCATTACTTACAGTTCTGTCTTCCTCCTGCATGCTGCCCTCCTTTCCCCTCATAGTGTAGCAAGAGGAATAAATATTTAACTTGTAATCACTTCAGTGTTTCTTCACAAAGTTTTGGAAGAAGTGGAAATAAGAAGCAAGGGCAAACATCAGAACTTTTTATCTTTCATTGCAGCACTTCCTTCTAAAACCCTACAATTTTAAACAGAAATGTATTTATTACTTCAATAACTACTGAAGATGCTGGTAGAAATGGAGAATCAGTTGGACTCCATTATAAATTTGTAGTTAGAGTAGTTATATGTTACAGTATTGTGATTTGATCAAATGTCTGAGAGAGGTCTACTATAAGCAAGAGACTCAGGAAAATTAGCATATGTCTGATCTGCCTGCAGGGATGGGTCAGGCAAAGTATGGGTTACAGGACACCAGCTGTTAAGAGGAGCTTGACAGAGTCTAAGGGAAGAAGCTCAGTCTAGCAAAACAGAGCTCTGTTTCCCGAGGGCTGATTCTGCTGAAGAGCTCTGAAATATTCCTTGTAACTTCAGGAGGCTGAATTTTGAGAGAAGGTGCTCTCTGTGTGTGTCCATGGGGGAGGTGAAAGTCTTCCCAGTGGAGCTTTGTGAATTCGTTGTTCCCACATGCTGTGCAAAAAACCCTGAAGGTCCCTACTTCTTAGGGACCATCACAGAATTGACACATTTGTCATCGCTGTGTAGTTTTTCTTATAGACCACATGGAAAAGATACCTTGACCTGTCCACTAGGAATCCTAATTTTAGTGGGAGTATAAATTGTCTGTGGTATTTTATCCAGAGATTTGCCTAAAGGGCTACAGACAGGCTGTTTGACACTAGCCATTTCTGCTGGAATCTGAGGTAAGCAGAAGTTGGTTTGTATCCAAACCAAGAAAGACACAGGGCCACTCTGTGTGCAGTGTGGCTGCAGTCAAACCCAGCCACTCAGACACAGTGAGTGATACGTTTTCCTTTGGTGGTATAGGTGTACACCCACATTATCTTCTGAAGAATGTCTTTAAAATGTAATAAAGAAATCTGCTTTCTTTGAGTGCCTGTGTCCTTAGAAAAGGATCTTCATTAGGAGGAAGGAACATGATCTTGTACTGGCTTGCACATTTAGCCCAGCTTCCTGAGTAAATTAGCTTATCAAATTATGTTGTCTGCTCCGTCTGTCACTTTCCCTTTAGCTTCCTCCCAACAGCCCACACCTTTCATGCCCAGTAGGTGTGAAACCCGTTCATCAGCTTAGGAAATATTGGTAGCAGAAGGATAAAAAAATATCATCCTGGGTAGACGGCATGAAATGGCTAGGTAGAAACCATAATGAATGCTCTGGAGAGAAACCCTGCTAGGATTCAGTCCCTTACCCATTCTGAGTGGGGGCATCTAAGTGGCCAGTCAATATATGTGCTGACTGGCTGAGCACTGCAGCATAGCTGTGAGCCAGACTGCTGCATAGTGATTTGTGTGTGGCAGGAGAAATGAGGAGAGCAGTATGTGAAAGATTTTTTTTTTTTGGGAAATTCTGGAAGGCACCGGAATTATTAAAATAGAGAATTAGAGACAGACAGACTTCAAGTTGCATTATGAAAATAACAACATGTTTTTAAAGAAGCAAAAAATTATGTGTTGTGCATCATCCTGTTTATTGCTGCTGTTGCACGCAGCCTTCCCACAGGAATGGCTACTTTCAGGGTTTATTTAGATTACAGGGATCAGATTCCACTACACCACTCTACAGTACAGGTCAAAACTGTCCTGCTTGTTTCCATTTTCAGCAGAAATTTTAAACATTTCATATGTGAATGCATAAATTCTTTCTTTTTAACTAAGGATATAAACAGTAATATCTCTTCCCAAGTACTTTTTTTTTTTTCTTGTGTGTAAAACTAACTGCCCTCTAATTCAATGTTACAAGAACTGACTTTTTTCATGGGATCAAAGCCATAGAGCCTTAATGGTGACTGGAATATCTCTGTACTGTCAATATTAACTCCAGCCTTGACTTCAGATGCCTCCCACCATTAAATATTTTACATGGTTTACAAATTCTGCTTGTCTAATTGAGTCTTCAGATGGAGAAATTTCTAATAGTCTACAAAGCCTAGTAATCAGCTTTGCTCAACAGAGTGTTAGGACAATCCTCACTGCAAGTTTTGACCATCAGGCATTATCAGAGATTTAATGTGGTAATAAATCTTCCTTTATAAGCTGCTCAGAAAGTGAGTTGCTAGTGGTAGTCAACTCCTACAATTGGCTTTTAAAATTCTGGGGAGTATGTCTGTAGTTGATTAACATTTTCCCATAGTCTTGTGGGGAGACCCTGAAGATTAAAGTTCTGTGACTACTTTGTGTTTTAAGGGAACTATACTGAAAATGGTTGGAAGGACAACTGGCTGGTCTGAGGAGCTCATTAGGAACAAATGTTGCTGACAGAACACAGTATCTCAGAGCAGGAAGATCTCTGAGGAATGGTTCATCTCCCAAGCCTCATCTCAGATGTGTAAGCATTAGAAGCCCCCAACTATCCATGTATGTATGACACTGGCAACCTAGACTGCACAGAGGATGTCAAGCAGCATGATCTGGAGAGATGATTGCTGCAGAACAATTAACACATGTGTAACTGGTGTGGCTAAGACTGTCTGCTGCATAGAGTGACAGGCTTCTGGAGGCACTTGCTCACTCTGTACATTGGCAATGAAGATGTAGAATGGTTCTTCAAGCTGCCATCAGTTTCCTGCAGCTTGCAGATTTTGCTAGTTAGATGAGGAATGTCTTCCTTCTACGTCCCTTGGGGAGTTTCTGGGCTTTGGGTTGTTACTGGAATTATTGCTTATAAAGGCACTGCAGCTAGTGATGAGGGCAAATCTAACATGCAGCAGTGACTCCCAGTGGTCTTGGACAGCCTGGAGAAGGCAGTAGTGCTTAAAGACCAGTGGTGGCCAGTTGTGGGCTCTGGGTTGAATTTTTTTCAAAGGCAGCGTGTGCATAGCAGCTCCACTGTGAAATGGGCTGGAATTCCTATGCCAGTCATCCACACCAACACCTGCATCCTGAGGGTCACTTGGATTAGAACATTACCTAGCCAATTGTTAGTCAGGCAGTGGTGAAAAAGAGCTGGAGCTCCATTAGCACTGAGTCACACAGCAGAGGCATGCTGGCTTTCCTTTTGCCTGGATTTTTTACTTCTCTTTGCTCCCACAGTCTTGTCTAGAGGATTTGACACATCCTGAACCTGTGTAATAAGTGGCACTAATTTTATTTTAACTGAGGCAACCTAAAATGTAGGCATGTAGTCCGTTATTCTGCAGTTGATGAAAAAGCATCTAATTCACATCCAGCATCTGACTCATCTTGTGTGTCTTAGGCATCTGTCCTAAGACATGTAGGGTTACCTACGTGTTGTCTGTTACCATGCCAAGTGCAGCTGAAATTAGAAAATAGTATAAATCAAAATGAAGTCAATGAGTGTAAGATAACTGAAAATATTGGTGACGCTCTTTGTCATGACTTGTGCTAGTGTCTTTAGTGGCTGTGATGAGACATAGTGATGAAACTTATTTTCTCCATGATCGATAGAAGTCTAGCCAAATGCAGAATGATCCTGCTATCGTGCGTGGTGACTGAGGAGAATGCTGAAATCTTGGTCAGGAAAAGCAACCCACACAGGATCAAGAAAGAGATTTCATATATTGAGGACCATCTGGTGGATGCTGTATCAGTGTTTTGAACTACAGTTCAGTCTTATACCACATTTCTGAGATGTAACATATGATTGGTAATTATTCAGGAGGGGAAATGTGAATACAGGCTGGCCTTACTTCACCAAATGCTTTCCTGTCTATAATGAACTGTCACTGAAATTTTTGTACATGTGTAGATGTCCTCAGAGATTTGTGAAAAAATTGTCTTTTTGTTCCAGCCCAATCAATTGTGGAGACTGTGTGTGGAATGAGTATGACTCCAGTTGGGGTGGCTCCCAGACCCAAAGTGTAGGATCCTTTTGTTGAAAACCCTTAGTGTGAGGTAGGCTTAGTCAAATAGAATGGGGCTGATGCAGGTGGCTGACTGTCAGCACAGAACAGTCAGCTTTTTGCCCAAGAATCCAGGGCTTAACTGCATCCCCAGAAAATGACATTAAGGCTTCCTCTCTAAATGACAAGAAAAAAAGGCTAAATTTTTGAGTCTGTGACAAGCTGATGAATTGCTTGATTCTGGTTAATGGGTAATGGCAAGTTCCACTCTCTGGAAAGCCCTGTTATGGTTTTTTTGGGAGGTCTCTCTTCATTGGGTGAAATGAACTAACATTAGAGGGTGTCCTCACGCACTCTGGAGTGCTTCCTACTAAAGGTATGCTAATCTTGCAGCTACAGATTGTCTATTCTTTGGCTTTGTTTGTAGCCCCTTGTGGAACCCAGACTTGGCCTGTCTTGTTCCAGGTTGCTTTGGAACCTACACTGAAGCATCTGTGCAGAAGAGAATGGCAAACAATTTCCTAATGTGCACTGCCAGGGTTCTGGTCAAGCCAACAGCTCTGGTTTGGATACCAAAAGACAGACCTTCAGGATAAGCAAAGCACCAAAAAGACAAAAGCAAAGTAATGAAATGAACAAACTCAGACATTGTTTATGCCAGCTGCTGGGTGCCAAGGGCTGGCTTAGAGCTGGCACAGGGGTCCATGATCAAGAAAGGTTCAACCACAATGAAAAACAAAAATGGGAATACAGCAAAAATAGAAGTTCTGGGTTCATGTTTAGAGAAGGCTGGTGACACGCAGAGTACTCTGAATAAACAGAGCAAGAATGGAAGGACTAGACCAAATAGGGAACTCCAGAGAAACTCTTTCACAGACCAGATGTTCACAAACCAACATATCTGTATGGAAGCAGCTTGTCAGAAAAAAATGGGTAATTTTTTGCAAGCCTATGAGTTTCAGGCAGAGCTGGACTGCGTGCCATATTGCTACACCATTAAGTTGGAGAACTCAAGGCAGATTTATGGTGCCATCAAACCTGAGCCATGGTTTTACTAAATACTCTGTCTTTTTAATGGTACATAAGGGCTTTACAGCATTTGGGCATTTTTACAGTGTTTAGACATGGTTTTAACAACTGAGTTAGCTCTCATGATGCTGCCAATTGCTGTCAATGTGGAGAAATAGAAGTGTTCTTTTCAGGACCATAACCTAGTAGACAGGGTTATATTTTTGTCTTGCAGGATTTAAGAATGACTAGAGACCATTATGTCAAACACAGCTTCTCCCTGTATTTGCTGACATCCAGTTCATATGATGCCCACTAACCTCATTTGTTAAGAATTTTACTTAAACCATCTAAATAATTTCTAACGGAGCAAACCTTTAGAAGTTTCTTCCACCCTTGCGTGACTCCCCATAGAGATTGTGTGTTGGGAGGAAGTGACAAAGAGAAAAAAAGAAAATGCAGGCAGATTCAACCTAAAGTCAAAATTGTTGCTTCATTCTGAGAAAAAAAGACTAACTGTTCTCTTCTAACCTTTATTTTAAAATAGTTGAACATGTTTGAAAAGTAATAATGTGGCTTACTTGACTTTTAAAGCACAAGATTATTTCAATTTTAAAGGACAAACCCAAAATCTAAAATTTATGAAAGAGAGAGAGAAAATTTAGCTGCTATTCCACAGCTTCTATGTTCTTGCAGGAGTGATATACCCTGCAGGAGGCTGACTCAACTTTTTTATGACCCATCAATGATTTAATAGAAATCCTGATGTTGTTTCCCAAGCAACAAACATATTTCATTAGGCAGCACGAGATGGCATAATGGACTATCTGTTTTGTTATTCTCCCTTCTATCACATTCTCTCTTCCCAAAATACAGTTGTTATAATGCAGCATTGGGTAGGGATGTGAATTCTGGAAGCAAAAAACCCCAAGGGATATTATTTGGCATGGTAGCATTATACTAGGCTTTGCTAAAATCAGGTGTGAAGCAACATACCTTAGCTACTTTAAATAGGGTAGAAACACCCCAAATGTATCCTAAAAAAAGATAGCGTAAGGTTACTATTTATTATTAGTCACAGCTGATTATTTCAGCGATAGCTTTGGCTTCATTCAGTGGTAAATCTGCTCTCACCAGCTATACACTGTGGCCACTCTCCCTGCCAGTAGTCAGCTTTGGGCAGAGGATCAACTGAATACCTTAAATTCTCTGTTGAACCTTGGCATTATTATGGAAGAAGTCTGCAGCCAACTCGTCCCTGGTATAGCTCCAGCAACTTAACAGATGGATCACTAGCAAGCCTCTTCTCAATTTCTCTGTTAAATATTCATGGAGCCAGCATGTGCATAGGCCCAAGCGTGCCCCTGGAGGTGCCAGCAAGGGTCTCTGATCTGGGGAAGATGTCAAATTGGCTAGTGGAAGTCTGAGGGCAGAAATGTTTTCCACAAGGATCCATCCTTCAGTGCAGAACATGGAGTGACAGCCATATGTGCAACTGTGCTGGTGAATATGTCTGCAGTGCATGCTTATACAAGCTATTAATAGGCCAGTGCCACATTGAATGCTAATGTGGGGAAACAGGGAGTGAAAAACAATGAAGAAATGCCTTGGACTAAGTTGAAGCATCAACCAAAGTAAAGTCTTCTTGTTAACTTGCAGTGAAGGTGAAGGAAAAAGCAATAAGTTGCATTTCCCACTCACCTTTAGGATATATCACTCTTATTTTCTGAATGTGCTCCTGAAAATATTGCTAAATGCAAGCTCATAAAGCCCTGGGGATTGTTTTCTGTTTTTAGATCCCATTCAGAGCTAAATAATGTTTTATTTGTTATTGTTTAATAGCAGTCAAGTATGCTTCTGGCATATCAGCATCCATAGATGAGTTGGACTAGGGTTTTGGGCAGTACTGCAAACCAACATCTAAAGTAATATATATATATTCTTTTTTAAAGTCTGCAATATCTACAAAGCCTTAGGAGTGCTCTTTTAAATCTGCCTGGGGTGGAAAGGAGGTTGCAGTTTTCTTACTTTGACAAATTTCGCTTTACCCTACTTTACCAGAAAGAGTGTTTATCATTATGTCTCATTAAAAATGTTGCAGAGAAGTAATTTGTGGTTGTTCCCATGGAGTGTAGAGCACACAGTATGGAGAATTAAAAAAACCAAAAATCCTGGGAAGGAGCATACTTATTCCCTCTTGAAAGATTTATGTCCAGTCCTCTGAAATTACACAATGCTGACAAGCTACTATATAACCAGAATTCCTAATATAATAAGTTTGAATAAAATTGAAATATTTGAAGTCAACTCAATGCAAGCCTATTTGTAATATGATATTACAAAAGATATGTAATATGCATATGATCTAATGAAGAAACAACCATTCCTGTGTTTGCCAGTGCTAGTTATAAGTACAATATGCATTAACATCAAGGTGGTATACCTGAAAAAGGTTGCATTGCAGCCTCGTCCTTTTACTTCACAGTGTAAAACTTTTAATGCTTCTTAATTCAGTCTAGTAAAGTATGACAACAGAATTTCATCTAGAAAAGCAAGAACAGAGCATATCACCCAAAGGTGTCTGTATCATCTCAGGAGAGAAAAGTGGACTTTTGTAAATGAATATGCTTGAAAAAGTAAATGTCTTTGTACTTTAAATCCAAGATTATTTCTGCTGTGCTTAAAATCAGCTGGATGGGGAAAGAAAAAATAGCAAAGTACCTCTAATGGAAAATTTTGGTTTTTTCCTTCAATAAAGATTTATTCCCTGTGGTTGATTGTTCATACGTTCCATGAAATTCCTTGGTAGAGAAAAATAGTGAACAAAAACTGATTTCAAATATAGCCAGAGTACTGGCATTCATTTCTGGAATTTACAAGGCTGGCTAGATGGTTTCAAAGCTTCTAAGCAGTTACGAGTGATTTGACTTGCTGGAGTGTACAGCTATTCAGTATATCTGACCTACTGTGTTCAAGATGAAGAGCTTTTATTGCTGATTCTATGTGTGACCATGATGACTTCACTTAATTATTTGTATTTCACCATGTCTATTACAAAAAATGAGTAATATTTCTTGCTTGCAAGTTGATTCATTCAAACATTGAATCATAAAAGCATGGATTACTGACTAATTACTGATTAACTGTATCAACATCTTTAGTCAGAATATCCCCTCTAAGAGTGCAAAGAACATATTAATCAAGAACATATTATCATATGCTTTTGGGGAGTAATTTAGAAATTATTCTATTCCTTGAATACTAGCAATTGAAAAACTGTTTTTCAGAAATGTTGGACACCTAATTTGAAACTTTTTAGAGTGTAATTTTGCTTAGCTCTTGAAATCTCATGGCTCATTTATTACACAAATGGAGTGAATAGAATAGGTCACTTTGTGAAAATTAATCCAGTAAGTGCAAATTTTGTTTTGTTCTGGAATATATTTTTGCTTGCTGAGCCTTTAAGTTTATAATCTATTTCTTAAGAAAGATACCTTTAACAGCAGCTATCATCAGCCTTCTACCAGGTTTGGAAAATTTCAGTTAAAGCTCAGAAGGAAACAATTGTCATGTTCTAGTAAAACATCAAAAAACCTGAAACATGTCATCTGGCTAATCGTGAAGTCTTAAATTTTTGATGACTGCTACAAATAAAAAAAATCAAAATAGGAAGTAGATTATAACTGGAATTATTTTCTTTTTGTATATATTAAAAAAAATGAGATCTTCAATTTTTCCATGTAAACAATTTTTCCATGTAAAAAAGGTATAAAACCTGATCTGTTCCTGGGAACAACTTTGGCTTCTGGCAGTCTGTTTTCAATAGAAAGCAAATTATGAAAAAGCTCTCAATTTTTACTTTTAGTAGTATTTTATTAGTATTTATTTCACAGTTGTTCTGTTTGTTAGATAAGTGAGAAGTGAATGTCACAAACACGAGTGTTAATTATAGTAAGTTAAAATAATTAACTGAAAGTTCTCATTTCCACTTTGATAGCAAAATAGCCTATCTTGTGACATTTTGACACAACTCTTTAAAAGCTTCTGCTAAATCAGGATTATAAGAAATAAATATGTGCAAACAGAGAACAGAGGAAAAATAATATTTTAAGTATCTGAGAAGGCTTGAATTACCTTATTATTCTCATCAATGTTTATGGCTAATGTTTCAGTAGAGTGGAATTTGTGACAGTATGTCATATTCCCTGATTGCAGGCTTGGTGCTACCACAGTGTTGTTTTGGTCTGCCTACAGTAGATCATACAATATATGCACACACAGAAAGCTATTTAAGATAGAAAAAGAGGGTAGAAATAATGCAGTAGTGAGAAACCAATGTGCTTACACATTGCAACAGAATACATCAGTATCATCTGTTCTTCCTGATGAAAATCAGTCACTTGTATTACAGAGTTTTATTATGGATATTCAGGAATTGTGTAGTAAGTGCATGCTCCAATGTGTCCCATTGGGTCCTATTCCTCTCATCATCCAGGTGTGTGGCCACCACTATACCATGTTAGACTCTTAAGGCCAGCAAACTCAGTTTTCATTCTCAAAGGAAACAGTGATACAGTGGAGAAGCAGAATACAGCATAATTAGGTTTCATTCCAGCAGGGATCTTGGCCAGAGAAGTAACTTGGACTTGTGCAGCTGAGAAGCATTCCCAGGTCCCTGACCTCTAGATGACAATGTTCATAAAAGAACCATCTAGATCCTTAATGAAACTCCTAAATTACTTTTAAGGAAAGCACTTAAAATTTGAGTCAAGAAGCAACACATATGTCCAAGCACAAAAGGAGTGCTATAGGTTTTCTTTTCTGCATTCATTTACACCTTGTGAAATTGTTTTCTGCACTGCTGTGATATAGTTCCTTCCATTATTCTCTCAAAGGAATTATAGTCTCATATTTTTTCCCCCTTTGGTGTGTTTGGCTTCCTGCTTTAATCTAATTCTTACAGCTCAGGGGAATCATCAGACCTGGCTGAGATTTGTATCTTTACAGAGAGCTCATCAATAGTTTACATATTGCCGTGGCAGGGCCAGGGTTCACACAGCTGGAGAGGTACTCGGCAACAGTCCCATGTTAAGGAGAAAAAGCCTTATTGAGAATCTCAACTTTGTTTAAAGAGGATTTTCTTCTGAAGAAGCCAAAACAACACAAAACCAGTGTGTGCAGGTTTGCTGGCAGCTGGTGTGCTGTGACTGATGATGCTTGTGTTAATTATGCTCTCACTATTACCATGTGATCCACCCATCTGCTTTTTGAAGCCAGCTGTTTTCCTTTATCTTCCTGTTGAACTACCAGTTATTCATGGCAGTGACCATCTTTATGTGGTGAGCAAGGAGAGAAGCAAGAGCACTGAAACTCTGATGTGGGGGTAGCACTGTCATGGCTCAAATAATCAAAGTAAAAAGCTAGTAAAACACAGGTTTGGCCACATTATCTTTTCCAGATTTTATGTCTTTACATTTTAATTAGAACTGGACTAAGAATTATTGAGAAGATTAAATTGTTAAGTTCTATCCTTCCTAGAATTAAGCAAATGTCCCTAACCATCATCTAATAATGCATGTTTCAGTAAAAATATGTCTTCCATATAATTAATATAAATGTGTTTTACCCAATTAACTTGCCTCTCTCTAATTTGTGGCTGCTGAAGTTGCGCAGTTTTCTTGCTGCTCTTTATAGAACAAGCCATACCATTTGGCCTAGAAAAGCCATACCTCTTAGTCTTTTGTTATTTGAGAACACTGGCATTCATGTGGAGAGCAGCCATTCTCCAGGCAGTCATGCCCATGCCAAAATAAATAAACAGATGAATAAATAAATGGAGAAATGAATCCTGTTCCTGTAAAATAATGGAAAAGTTTAAAACAAACAGTCCTTCAGAACTAAAAAATAAAGTTTGTGAACTGTTGCTTTGCAGTGTTTGTTCAGTTCTTGACTAAACAGCCAGGGACGTATATAAGCACCCCAAACACAACAGCATAAACAAAGCTGTTATTATAATTCCAGAATTCCTGTTGTGGCCTTTAGCAAATATGATCTTCTTCTCTCCCTTGGAAGAACACTCTCCCCTTCCATCTTGTCATTAATGGTTGCCTGTGTTTTTTCTTGATGTCTTAAAATATTTTCCTCTAACAAGAAAAAAATCCCAGCCAGCCTTGTAAAAACAAATTAGTTAACAATATTTCTAGAAGATCTTGTCCACATATAAAGAAAAACTACACATTATTTAGAATTATCTTAATGTTGCCTACAGAAATTTTAGTAATATTATTGTGGTTCAAATTAACTGTCCTCATTTCACTGACTTCTGTGAACGACACTGCAGAGCCTACTTTTCTCTTGAACATGCTTTGATCAAATTGGTTAAAAGAGAGTAGAATTTGAAGAGGAATAAAGTCATGTTAGAGACTGGGAATTTCTGCAGGATAGAATTGTTCACATTGCACAAACATTTAAGCCTTTCCTTTTATTATACATGCGAAGTAAAACTAGTCTGAACATATAAGATGTGTTGATATAAAAGCATGTTAGAAAAAAAAATTTACATTTATCAAGGTTTTTATTGTAATTGAGAAGTATCAGAGATCTTTGAAGTTTTCCATGCTTTTCTTGAAATTTCATGGTATATTCACAAATCTGACTCAAGTGCTGTAATTCTTAGTTGAATCAGTTTTTTCTAGCTTTTGTGAAGTAGTCTTTGCTAGCAAAATAATTTTTGTAATTGGAAAGATCTTAAGTGCACAATTTAAATCAGAATTTTGGAAATACAAAAAATTAAAAAAAAAAGTATAAACAATACAATGTAAACCTTCAGAACTTTTGTAATTGAATGAAAAATATCTGCCAGTCTGATATTGCTATATAATGATAAAATTTGTTTTTCAGCATAAGGAAAATCTTATGCCACTAACATCCTGCAGTCTGGATTTAAAACTGAGAAGGAAAACTTATCCACGGCTATGAATGAAATAATTCTCAAGGGAAAGCTGGAGTCCCTCACTTCAAGAAGTGATTGCTATTGCTTTAGCTTATTGCATTTGAGTGGGTATTGGAGGGATTTATGAGAAATGACTTCCCTTTTTAGCAGTGGGTTACAAATAACTTCAACATGGCAGATGAAATAAAGGTGACAATTATTCCTGTCATCCTAGTCCTAATGCATTTAGCTCTTGCATTTCTTTTTAGACCAGATTTTGATCTTAAACTTCATTCTGAATTTTTCCAGACCTGGATTTTTCATAATCTGAACCAGTGGAATAGAAATTTTTCTTGTTTTATTTTTCATGTGTTTTCTTTAAATCTTTGGCCTCTTGTTTGTGAGAAAAGTCACTAACTGCCATGTGAATTATTCTTGAATAAATAAACCAGTTCTTAGAAGAGATCCCATCAGCTACCACCTGTCTTCAGTTTTTCAGTTACATATAAATATTATTCCATGTTAATTCTTCCTGGGTGCAAATATTACTTTGAAAAGACCAGTGTCTGGACTGCTCTGTGTGCATCTAACATCTGAAGCAAAGTGGACCTCTTGCGTGTATATTCAAGCAATTAACCTTCTGATCATGTGCTTAGGAGCATGCAAGGTGAAGTAGCACTCTGGTGACATCATTGTCAGGTCACTGTACAAGAATAATGAAATCATATAGAGAGGTGTGCCCTGAGGCATACTCTGTTGCTATAATTAGGTTGAAGGCTCCCTTAAAAATGATGCCTTGTTGCAAGAACATTTGCAGGAACTAATTGTGGTATGTTTTTGCATCATTATTGGCATACTGCATCATTTATGATCTGAAAATAGCTGTAATTGTGTGTGTGATTGAGTCATTTCCTGAATTTAGTATTCTAAGCAGAGCACATATTAAATGACTAACACACTCTTGACTTTGTCATCTTTTTTATCTCTGGCTGGATTCTTAAAAGGATCTCTTTGTGCTTTTGCATTTTTAAACCAAATTAGATTTGGTGTATTTTAGTGCTGCTGAGACTGACAGGTTAGCAATAATCCTTGTTCCCAGACAGAGCCTGCGCAGGTGTTGCAGGTTCTTCCCACCATCTTGCAACTCTGCCAGTGCATTTCTGATCAGCACCACCTCTGCTGTGCCAGGGACGGCAGGTTTATTTTGAACAGTAGGCGCAGGGAATTTTTGAAATGGAGAAATGGTCAGCAGGGAATGAGGCTGAGGTCATCACTCCTGTTTCATTTGCAGCTCAAGTTGGAAACAAATATACTCTCCTCAGGTACTTCCACTCCGGCTATAGCAGCCTGCATCTTAGGAGGCCCTGTTTCCTCTGATTTTTTTCCCGTGCCCCTCTTATCCGTAGGGGCACCTTCTCTTTGTTGTGAGGCTGCACTCTTGTCTTTTTAACTGGCAGATCCTCCAGAAAAGATGAAATGACAGTTGTTTGCAGTCTTGTGAAAGCAAAATAAACAACTGGCAATGGTTTTTAGAATACTGCTAAAGATCTAAAATCCTGCTGCCACTCAGAGGGTGCTGCATATTAATTATGAATCATCAATATTTTTGGTAGCATCATTATCACACACACAAAAACCGCAACCTACAGTACTTGCATTCATATCAACCCTTTTTATTTAATTTATTTGGACTGCTTTTCTATCCTGTACCAGTTAATCGCTACCCCTATTTCAACTCAGAATCTGAATGTTATTTACCATCTGTCTCCAAGGGATGCATTTGCCAAGTCCCTTAATTTGCTATAATTGGCAGGTTTTCAGTGTACATAATTTATATTAAAAAAAAAAAAGCTGCAATCCTGAAAAAAAAGAAGATTAATTAAACCATTTCTTCTGGGCCCCTAGAAGTGTTCCAAAAGGATGGCTTTAAGGCCACAAGGTCTACTCTGTGTATGTGCTGTCACAGCTGATCACATTAAAAATGTATGTTGGGTTGGTCCCTTGTGCCTCTGCGCTGGTCAGAAGGATGTCACTGGCACCTGGGTAACATCACACATAAACAGTGAATTAAACATCTTGCATTTGCATTTGTGCCTTTTGTTCACACACTACAAACTCCTAGGCTGCAGTATAATTTATGGATACCTCCATGTAGGGAATTCTGTAGCTGATATGATAGGAAATGCTATGGAAAAAAAAAATCAACCCCCGAAGCAGATGTACAGAATATTAAATAGAGCTACGGAAAGACCACAAATGGACTGAAAGACATTACACATGTGGTTTGTAAACATGATTTATACCTCAGTTTCTCTTAGCTCCTTGCTGCTGGCAGCACCTGGGTGAGGAGGAGTGCAGTGACGCAGTGCCCTGGGTAGGCAGCTGTCAGTCCAGGGGATGTCAGCAGCACTCCTGACCCACCTGGATCAGGATGACTACAGCTGACTACAATGGCTCTTCTGATGCAGTTCTCCCAGTGTTCTTTCAAGGCAGTGACAGAGGAAGGGTTGATGGAGAAATGTATGGGTGTGATTCACTGTATTTGCCCTGGAAAAAGAAAGGCACAGATGAACGTGGAAATTTCCTTGTTGCTTTTACTGGATCTGTGACGATATCCAAGAGATATATGTGACACCTTCTCCAGCCTCCAAAATTGCTGATATGTGACCATGCAACCTTCTTTTGTGTCAGTCACTCTGTATTTATTCATATAAATAATCCAAGAAAAGCATGAATTAACTAAACTGTGTGAAAACAAAGCTGGATGGGTCCGTTGTCACTCTGTTCCATTACAATTTGGCATGTACCATTACAAAGTCACATGAGATGTTTTTTTCTCATAATGCTCATTTTCCAGTGGCTCAAATTGCCCCTTTTCCAAAGTTGGGTACCCATCCAGTTTTAGTTTGATAAAGCTAACTCTCCTAAAGTAGTATGAAAATGTAGGTGATGTTGAAAGGAACTTTCAGTTCTTCATTGACCTTTTGAAATTTCAGTCTTCCTTTCATCAGACAAAAAATATTTTAAGAGACAACATATATTCCAATGTCATAACTATTTCTCATAGTATTGCAAATGGAAATACTTAGGCTTTGTAACTGAACATAACCCGTATTGATAATGCTGTATTTGGAAGTCATTCTGGGGAGAGGAAGGCTGACTTCAGTGATTGTAGTGTGTACTAGATTAGCTACTGTCAGTTCTTTGAAAGTCACTTTTTAAGATTATAGAAAAACACATTCATGGAGTTTCATCCCTTCCCTTACCTGAAAGGCATCATCAAACAAAATACTGTCCTTGTCATGTTAAGGCCTGGGAAATAAACATGGTCTGTGATGGATGGTTTCACCATTTTCCTGTTAAAAAGGGACTAGCTACTCAAGTGCTTTAGGATATTCTAAACTGTACTACTGTTCTGCAACTGAAACACACTAATTCAGAGCCAAGCTTATTAAATATTGATTTACATCAGGGATGTCATGCTTTTTTCAAAAAACATTTTATGCATATATTGGGGTGTATGTTGCCTGATTCCCAATGTAAAATTGGAAACTTTACCAGTGCCTTCAAGCACCTGTACAAGATTTGGGCAAATGGATGGCTAAATATGTACAGTAAATATACAAAGGAGTGGACATATTCCCTTTTGCCTCTTTGTGAACTAATTACATCAGCAGTAAGTGAATATTCTTACACAAGTCACAGAAAAGTCCAAATGGTCCAAAAAGAGAGGATAAGCTTGAAACACAGGTCTGTAAAAACAGAAATAATTGTCTAGACTTATTTTTTAGAATTTTTTATACTATAGGTCATATTTTAAGACAAAGTGCTTAAAATACTGGTGCCATGATGACCTGATTATTTTTCTGTTTCCATGCATATTCCTTTCAGTGACTTAAGTTCTTGCAAAGGCAGTGCAAGTTCATTTGTTATTGCAGTCTTTTTTTGCAGGGATAGCAGAACAAACCCCTGCTTTCCTGTCATTTTTGGTAAGATGCATAGAATTTGGTCTGCTCTAGGTAATTGCTCAGTGTGTCTGAATCATTGACTGCTCAGTGTGTTTTGACAGCTATGAGAGAGGACGAGGACCACAGTTATTTTGCCCAAACTGATATAAGCATGAGTGAGACAGATGGTTATCTTAGATAAACCTTGCACCTTAGGAGAAACTGTCCCATACATTATGTGGCAGTCCTAGATTAAGTTTTCTTCTTGACTGATGGCAAAGTCCATATCACAAATCTGTTTTGAGACTAAGAGCACCTGAGGCTAGGGCATTTCAGGGAATTTCAGTCTGAGAACCCAGTACCTCTCTGTGTCTATTTACCTATCTACTTGTCTATCTACCTACATATCTAATCTCATCAGACTATTGCCACTTTTAAACAGCACCAAACTTCTCATTAAAATAATTTTTATCTAGCCTTTCTTGCAAGCCTGGAAGTGTCTGATTTTGCATGGATCTAACAAACAATTTGGAGGTTTTTGGAATTAGCAAGATGCCAATCTTAACAAATTATTGTTCAAAGCATGGAGATTAACTTTGATAAACATGTCATGTTCGCCTATTCTTGTACATGTATCTCAGTATCTAAGCAGGGTAATTTGGGTTTTAGTCACATTCAGAAGAAACAGATACAATGTAGAAAACCATATTGATCTTTTAAAGGCAGGAAGGATTTCAACTTTAATCTGCTTCTGCCTTGTTCTGTAAAGAACAGGCAATTTAAAGTGGAATATGTTTAAGAAGGGTCTCTTGTGTTTATTTTGGGAGATGCAAGGGGGTTTTTTTTGTTTTGTTTTTGTTTTTGGTATTTTAAAATTTTTTAATATTTCATCAAAACCAGTTACATTCTAGAAAAACCCTTGAATTTTCCTAATACATCTTCTATAAAGAATATCTAGGAGAAAAAACAATTCATTCAGAGATAACCAGTAATGGAAGGAAAAATACAGAATTATTTACAGAGGCTGCCTATATATAGAGGCTACAGAGTTCAGCAAAAACTACTTCCTTTTCATACCTAGAGTGTATCAAGCTGAATTAAAATGTCTTTTGTTTCTCAAATTAAAAAAAAAAAAGAAAGATAAGGGAAAAAGAAGAGGAGGAAGGACAATAAGGGTAACAACCACACCCCCACATTTCTACACAGAATTCTCATTATGCTGTCTATGAGGAGGACTTGTTTATATATAAACTTTTTATGGTACCCAGGTGGTCTCATCTAAATATCAGTGCTAGCCCTCTGAAATAAGTCCTACTGAAATTCTGGCTTGCTGAGGTCTTTAAAACACTGATAGTTACTCTCATAGCACTACTTTAAGGGAAGCTGAGTCCTCTGGGAAATCTGGCCTTTGACGTAGGCATGGTGACATTTTGGGTAAGAATTCAGTGCTTGGTATTTTCAGAGCAATGGCTCTCCTCTAACCCTGGACGATTTGTCCTTTGCACTATGGTGCTTTTATTTTGTTATCAGATTCATGCAGCTCTCAGTGGCTATTCCAAAGAATGTCTGCAGGGTCATGGGAGTCTTTGCTGATTCAGGAAAGACGTGTTTCATTGCAAAAGGCTGCTTTTATTTTGTTTTTGTTTTCCAGCGTGTACGCATGGAATGCTGCTGCGGTTGTTTCAATGTTTACAAGATATTTCCTTCAGTGATAGTTTCACTTCTGCCAAAAGAAAAGTTAAAAAAAATCCATTAATGAGCTGACAGTGCTTTTAATACTGCTTCAAAAGGAGAGGGAATTCTTGTGTGCCAAACAAATGTTTGGAGCAGCCTCAGACAGCAACATTTGTTCTACAAGGGAATGAGCCACAATAGGACACTTCAGCTGCTGAACATCTAAAAGTACTCCGATGATGTAGTGTTCAGATGCCCAGCCAGTTTCCAAGATAAGTAGCCTTTCTGTTAATGTGGCAAAAGGCTGTGCTCTACTTAGTGCAAATGTAGGGAAAATCTCCCAGCTCAAGGTTTAGGACTCTCCACAGGAAAAAGTTACAGAGCTTTAGGCAGAAGTGTGAAATTGGGAGTATTACATGTCTTGGCTCATCAAGAAGGGGGATGCTCTTGACAGAATAGAGGCACATTCTTAATGTTTGTCAAATTTTCTGACACATTTTTATCCATTTTGAGACAGTGACAAAAATGTTGCAAGCATTTTTGTAAAATGTTAGTCTCATTTTCTGACCAGAATTTTATAAGAAAATGACAGCAAAAATTGAAAAGTGAGATTTCTTGCTTTCACAGGCACTGTCTCAAATCATCCCCAAAAGAATGATTATGAGCCAGGAAATAACAAATACAGCTTCTAAAACATTCATCCTCTTTTATTTTTAATTGTTGCTCCCTCTTTCAACAAAGTTTCACCAAACATGGAATTCTGCATTGTGCTTTGAGGATTAGTCAAGGGCACAGTTGATCTTTTCTGACTTTCACAAGCTTGGGCTAGCAGTCAGGCAACATAGTTCCTCTGTCTGAAGACCTGAACACTTGAAGTTGACGGCTACATTGGTTTTGTTCATGCACTCTGGATGAAGTCTTACCTTTTAGATAATTTGCCTTTCTGTTGCTGGAGATCTTAGCTCTGAGAATCACTAACTTGGAATTATCCTGATGTTCCTAGCAAGTACAGGTAGCTAATTTATACTTAGAGCATGGAAACGAGGGAATTTTTCTGCAGACTGCAGTGGAACTCTTTGTGCAGTTCCACCTGGGAAAAGCCTCGTAAAATGGTCCTGCGCACTCAAGACAGATTTGCTATTCCATCAGAACAAAAATGTGGATAATCTTACTGATATTAAGACACATGGCTTTCAATTTACTCCACAGATCATCCTTGGACCAATATCTCAGCTAGTGCTAATTGATGTAGCTCTGAATTTAATTAAATTTTGGAAGCCCTTACTGCCTGAGAATCTGTCCTATAGATTGCTTTTGGAATAAGCATATAAGCTTGATCTATTCAGAAATGCAATTTATGCTTTAACTGAAGGTAAATGATGGCTATTTGGTGATTAATATCCTGTTCTTATGCCAAGTCAACTTAAGATGTACTAACTTAATTTATCACTAACCAGCAGTTACTATCTAACTGCAATTATTAAAAAAACTCATATAATTTTGACCTTTGAGCAATCATGTGGACAGACCATACCTTAAAGTTTGCCTCTAATTTTCTATAACAGTAGCACTTCCTTTTCTGCAGAAGTAGCATTACAGGGAAGTGGAGGCTGAAGTTTTGATGGTGGTTTATGAAGGTGAAACTGAGGAGGGAGACTTTCAGAAGGATCAAAGGCAGCAGAGGACAGTGTTTATTAGACAATAAGATCAATTTCTAATTATAAAATTACCATAGTGCAGGTGTTCATGTAAGGGGTATGGTGTGTAAAGTGTTAATCGAGGTGCAGAAGGGCCAATCATAAATACAACAAGTTTTAGGTCCCAGGAACCCCTATGGAAAAATAAGGGTTTATTTATTTATTACTCTGCCTCTTTCTTCTGTGAAGTCCCTGCTCTAAGCACTGGTTGCAATAGCATGATTCACTGCTGCAATGGAAGAACTTCAGTAATTATTACTAGGGTGCAATGGGGACCTTATTATTCGGCATTGCATTTTGAGATTCATTAAGATGAAAATTAATGTCTGCTCAGATGTGCTGTGTTTTGGGCAGAAAAATCTGCACGCATGTTCTCTTTTCAAATAATAGGAGAACTCCAAGTATAAAAAAGCTGTTTAAGCTCAGAAAGGCAGTAAAGAGGTGAGATTGCCTGCAGTTGGGTCCATGCCTGTCTATTTCCAAAGGCAAGGAAATTATACTTTTTTCAAATTCCCTCAGGCAGCAGTAACCAAGCCAAGTTGGCTCTAGTCAGCTCTTGTTTGTAAAATGTAATTCTGTGGTAATGAGCTGGTGACAACTTGAAGAAAAGAGTCTAAACATCCTGAAAACAATTCCAAACATGACTAAATATGAGAAGGAAACTTCTAATAATTGCCTCATGAGAATAAAGGATAATACATATAAATGTAAACATAATTTATTTTCTAGATGAGAGCATATATTCTATGATTCTTTTCCATTCATTTTCTCTCTGAATATATAGGTAAGTATACATCTCTATACCTGTTATCTGTCTCTCCAAATGACCTATATTTCATGCAGGAGCTAGCAGTTTTGTCATTGTTGGAAAAAGCAGAAATTGAACTCTTAGCCAACACCTGATGTGACCGCAGGAGATGCTAGCAGATTAAACCTGTATGTGTGATGATGTATCTGCCTGGAGATTTTTATGCTATTTTTATGCTTGTTCTGATTTCACAATTTATAAGGCTTGCCCAAGGCAACAATGCAGCAAAAACAATCCAATAATATAGAAGAATATTGCATTACATATTTTAACAAATAATGAAATCATCAATGTAACGCATGCTAGATAGAACCAAGCCAGTTTTTTTCCCCTCTGAGAAAATCTACTGTATTCCAAAGCAATTTAACTCCTTCTTCTTTTTCCGATACTTTCTCCTTTACCCATTTGTGTCTTGCTTACATATACCAGTGTGAATTTCTTGTGTTCCTGATATGTTAAAATAAATACCTAAGAAGCGAGGAATTTTAGTTCCATTTAAAACACTGTAAAGAGTGGTTTTTGGACCTCAGGATCATAGCATCGTCTGACATCCTTGTTCTATGTCCCAAACCAGTAGGCCACTTTGAATAATTTCTGTCAAAACCATGGGGTTCGTGGTTTCTTTCAGCCACCTGAGCAGTGAAAAATGGTTTATAGAAAATCATTTCTTGGTCTTAAAAAATTTCAGACCAGTGCAACACTTCAGAGACAGTTTGCCAGGAGTCAGTGTTGTCTGTGTGTGAGTGAAACTGTCCTAGCATTAGCTATCCCAGGTCAGGCTGTAAAACAGCTTGCCGGGGGTTGAATCTTTAGCGTTACCTGTTAGTGGAAAAGTAGGGCACTTGTACTCAAACCCTCTTATTCCAGAGGCAATCACAAGCAAGTACACTCATTGTGGAAACCTGACACTCATCTGAGGCACAGATGAGCATGTTATTAATGATTGCATTTTAAGGAAGTTCTTGCTTAAAAAAAAAAGTATTAAGGAAGCATGTGATGACTCATGAAACAGAAATTCAGCTTTCACTCTACTTTCTACAGCTTGTACATGTTTAATACTTAGGAGTTCTTCCAGAATAATGGAAAGGTAGGGGGGAAAGGGGTAGGAAAGGGCATATTTCAGATGGCAATCTATTCCTTTTATCATAAGCCTTTTTTTTTTTTTCTCTGTGACAATTATGCTAGATGAGTCTGATAACCAGTAACACCAAGCTGAATTTCTATCATGGTAATTACTTTTGTGGTGGTTTGCTATGAAAGATAATACAATGACGTGGGTGGCTATTCAGTGTCTTTAATATTCACACTATATTCTCACTAAATATAGCCCTGAATGCTTTTTATGGAGCGTGAGAGGGCAGAAATATAGCTGGATGTTCTCAAAATTAGAAAAACAAAAGCAACAAATAAACTGTAGGAAAAATGAAGACTCAGTTGTAAGACCTGTTGTAGCAGAGACTGTGCTGGCCTTTGTGGTCCCTGCAATATTAAAAGAATAATAATTTCAAACATTTAATAATCCGGCATCCTAGTCCTATCATCTTCTCTGTGGAAGCCAACAGTAAACTCTTTAAGAGCCTCTCCTACACGTTCTGAAATTACCACTTAACACTAAGAGTGATATTATTTTTTACATCACTGTGTTACAAATCTATTTAAATTCCAGATACCTATTGTATACCCACTGTATGTGTAAGCACATGGATTAAGGGGAGCTGTACCAGGCTGTGTGAATGTGTTTTGCTTTGTTTTGTTGCAGTAAGGGAGCTCACTCTTTGCAAGGTTGATATAAGAAATTTTCTCTGTGGTTGTCCAGCTGGAGAGGTGAAGTATCAACACTCACTGCAGATGAACGTGTGCGCTCAGCATAGCTGCCCTCCAAAACCTCTGATTTGGTATATAGTTCAAAATCCACTATAGCATGAGTTATTTTTCCTCACATTTCTGCCTCTTATTCAGGAGATGCCAAGCCTTTTATACCAGTGGGTAAGTAAGCCTCACAGATTCAGTATTAATGCACATCACACAGCAAAGTTGGAGGGAGCTGCTTGGGGACAGCTAGTGAGTCAGCAGCAGGGCTGAGAACACTCAAGGAGCCCTCTGAGGTAATCGCTCTTATCTATTTGACCACCAAACTGCAGTAAGTACTTGCTTAAGTGCTCAGCTGCTGTTAAACCCTGAACTTTCAAGGACAGGAGGACAGCAGATAAATGCTGAGGAGCCCAGGAGCAGACATTCACTTTTTTCAGCAGCGGGGAATGAGTAGCCAAAGGGTTAATAGTATCTGCTGGAAGACCGGCAGCAGTTGAATGCTCACTGCCTTCTTCCCGGGGCTGTCTCTAAGGGATTTCATGAAAACAAGGCCAGGACTCTTTGAGGGAAGCCAAAATGTACAAATGGCAGAGGTTTCTTTGGCCACTGTGGGAAAAACAACTGTATATCTATTTGCATTGTTTGGGGAACTTTTATTCAGATTCCAACCCTCTTGATCCTGCTGCGGAGTGTTCAGGGCTAACAATTAGAGAGCCGGCAGTGGCCACCGCGGCTTGGTGCTACCAGACATGAGAAGGAATCCTGCAAGCCCCTATGGACACTCATAGCTTTTACTGCTAGCAGAGATATTTCCTTTATGGAGAAAAATATTTTTTCCCCTCTCCTTCATTCTTTCAAATCAGATTTACTCAAAGCCCCTCCATGAGGTTTGTATGTGTTGAGAGAGAACTGGGCAAATCTAAGCCCTTGAGTTTGGAAGGCGCAGGCACATGATGTTAATGGCACCACTTGCTTCGCATTAAATTAATCACATCTTTTGCAGAGCCAAGGCTATGATGAACTGTCAGAGAGTATAAAGCAGAAAAAGGGCTGATTTTACAGTTGCTGTGGATGCCTGATATCAGCTTCTCTGGAAACATTCAAGGATATTTTTGGTTCAAGATTAAGAAGCCACCAGATAAATTATTAACCAACTCAATCCTACTTATTTTATGTATATGAGCAAACTGCACTATTGAAACAATATTCTGCACTCAGGGCTGTCAGTGGATATTCACACATTGTTCTTAATGTGTTGCTTCTTTCCTAAAGCAATATCAGTTTAGATGTTTTAAACATGAACCTGATTTTACATCTTCATTTGCAGCCTTTTTTCCCCCATATTGACAGGATGCGAATTTTCTTTTTACAATGAAGCTGCAGACTGGCTTTTCACTCTCTGCCTATGGTATTGTACAATATGTGTCATTATACTGGTCTAAGAAAATGTTAATAAAGGTGTTTTAATGAGGTTTGAGCTTTTGCAGACTGCCTGCAACAGACTAAATGCTGCCACGGGGTTGTCTCATGCAACATTGTTGGAAGTCTAGCTAAGATTAACTAAAGAGCTGTTAATTTTAAATTTGTTTAGTTTGAAAAGAAAGAAATGCAAATATAGAGGAGACAATGCCTTAAAATAGGTAAGTGCCAAGTTATTCTTGTTTAAGAAAAACTCCTGTCTTCTCATCTTTACCTCCAGCTGGATCTCTTTGAAAAATTTGCCATGTGGTTTAAAGATTGTTAAAATCTTTGCTAAGACTGCCCCCACTCCAGCTCCTGAATGCCTTTTGATAGTCCTCTGCAGCTTCTGAAATATGGCTGTGAAGAAAACATAATGAAGAAAAAGAATTCTCCTGGATGTTCCCGAATGACCTAGTGTGCCGCGAAAGGGAAGGACTGCCTGATTTTATCGTGCAAGGCTTTCCTTGCTCTTATCTTAGAACGTGCAATGTCTCTTTTTTCCACCTTCATATTGTTATGGTGATCCCTGGTTTCCTCCCCCCTCCTCCACCCTTCCCTCCCCCTCCCCAGTGGCAGTAAAGCTAAAGGGAGAAGGAACCTTTAAGAAGTGGTGTAATTATTAACGAATTTTGATCTTGGGAAGGAGAGCAACCAAAGTATTTCCTGTTTCCTATAATTAAGGGCTCAAGACTCAGTTCTGCCACACACACACACGAATGCATTGTTTATTTTTAATGTGCTCTCCATGGAATATAATCTGCTGTTTTATTTCTATATCTTAGGCCAAATTCATAATTGGTATAAACAGCTGCTGCTCAACTGACAAGTTCTAAAATGGGGTAAAGGAAAAATGAGGTTATAATGTTTCATCTGCTTACATCAGGAATGCATTTATCCTATTTGTTCTTCCCTTTAACCACCTAGTGGTCTTGGGAATAAAACCAGTGGAATCAGGTGAGTCTCTGAACTAGTATAAGGCAGAACAATTTGTCCTTGCAAATTCAAAATAACTAAGCATCTATATATCCATGGGACAGGTTGTGAACATTTGGCTACTAAGGTACTAAGGATGAACAATCCCATAAATCCTGCTGGTAAAATTTCCACACAGTCTGTAAGAGCTGGAGCCTGCTTAAGGAATCGGGCCAATCTGTAAATATTGGGGTGGAAAAATTAGATGCTACGACTTGGAATGACTTAAATAATCTCATTGGAAGATTCCCATACAAGTTGCTGAACATACCATTGGAACTCAATAAATAACAAACAGCCATATGTGTGCTGTTTTTAGCGTATTTTACGTGCTGCCTGTTTTTCTGTGTGTCTAAACACCATATTCTCCCCAGAATGGAACATAGGATTGGCTGAACCATTGGCTTGAACCATTGCTTGTTTTTGATCCACACTTGAATGTATTGCTGTTGAGAGCTGAATGCTGTACACAGAACGCCAACACCTCCTGTCACTGTTAGGCTGCCGTTAATGCAGGCTTGGTACTGGAAAGAGTAGAGGGATGCACTTTTGGAACTGGGTGCTGATGACTAGCAGTCAGAGGAGGACATGACTGTGACTGCAATCTCTCCTCCCACCAACTTCCTTATGTTTGGTGTACCCATTTTCCCTCTTCTGGGGCATTGAGGTTATAATAAATAGCAACAAAGAGTAGTAAATATTCTTCCCAGTCACCCTTTCTCAAACAAGGGGCTTGAGGTGTGATGGTACAGAATATCCATCTCTCATTTTCCCATTTGAACCCTTCTATATTTTTTTATATTGCATTTTATTTGACACCAAAGTGTGTGTTTGTCCACTGTGCTGCCTGCATAGGAGCACATTTCTGAGGTTTACTCCCAAAAGCAGTCAAATTTTCTCAGCAGTATAAATCTGTTTGCAGTGTATAAATATTATTCCACTTTAGCAGCTCTGTCATACACAAGTGACACTTATGACCTTTACTATCACCTGCCCTATGCATACTCACTATTTAAGTAATTTCTCCTTACAGAATGTATATTAATTTTTTGCAGCTGAAGTAATTTGTTCTTCTTTACCCTCAAAGTACTGAAGTTGCTCATCAGGAAAATTTAGGCTGTCCTGTCCCATTTAGCCTCACAGCAGAGCAATATCCATTTCCTAACAAACAATAAGAGTTGTTTGAAAGCAGCAAGACCAAACTGGAGCTCAGTAACTGTGACTCAGCAACACTAAATGCTTGTGCAAATTTAAACCCTGTCTCTTTTGTTGCAGCACAGATGAGGGAAGTGAATGAACTAGTGCTAGCTTGAGACTTCTAAATTAATAAAACTATGACATAGTGATTAGAAAACTTTGGCTACATAGCAAGAAAATTCTCCACTAGAATTTAAGAGATCTAGTTTTGGGTTTCTGTTTGGATTTGATAAGCAACATGAAAACCAAGGATGAGACAATGGTCATGCTACTTCTCTAGGACATTGACTTGATGGTGATGGGGATATTCAGGGATATCTCAGGAGCTGCATTTCTTTAGCAGCACAAGCCTCAGCGGTGCTTGAAGTGGTGAAATTTCAAGAGTACAAATATCATACAAAGAGATTTACCATCCAGCCATACCCTCAAATGAAAGGACTTGGCTTCATGGACCACTCTAAAAGTGGGGAGAAAGGAGTGCATTGCCTCAGCTTCCTGCTGATTGAATGCTGAAAGATGAACTTTGCAGATCTTGCCTTACTGTATTGTAAAAGAAAAAATGAATGAGTTTTGATCTGTGGACTCCTTCCGAAATCAAGATTATTTGCAGCCAGATTGTTCTTCTTAGATTTTCTTTGTATGCCATTTAGTCCATGGCTTTGAGGTGATCAAGACTGGAAACTTGTTCTGGAAAATGTTTACCTGATTCCTCCCCCTATCTGCCTTCGTCCCAAGGAGTCTGAAAGTCATTAAGTACTTTGTAAGAATATTCAAGGATGTGAGGAATTGTGGAAACTATCACTATTCATATTTTGGGATGATTTTTGTTCTTAATAGAAATTCTTACCACTGGAATACTGATTTAGAAGAGTCAGAAGTCCAAATCACTGGAGGTCTCTTATTTCCAAAATTGATTTACTCTCGAAGGGTCATTCCAAAACACATTAATTACAGACACAATACACAAATTCACAATAGCATATCAATCACTAGGCTGTTTGAATTGGGAGAAAAAACTGGAATTGAGCAATATAATTCAATAAAATTGAATTATTTATTCATTTAAGCTATTGTCTGCTCTGATTCTGCAAATAGAACTGCTGAAAAGCTGCTCTTAGATTTCTACTCTTTCATGATCTGTTTGAAATTTTGAGTGCTCTTGTTTCTTGTCAAATTAGTTTATTACTGTTACTCCCCCCATCTCCCAAAAAATTGTGAAATAAGAACAGAATGGAATCTTGGATCAAAATGGACATCAGTGAATTGACAGTTCTGTTAATTTTTTTGAAAGTGCATGCATTTTCCCACGCATGTATCCTTCCTCTGGGGTTCTGTAGTTATGTTTCCTCCTCATTTGTGTGTTGATATAAAAATACAGCTAAAAGGAAAAGGTCTAGAAAGATGACCTCCTCGTATTTGGTCCTAGGGAAAGCCTAGCTCTTCCTTGTCTGTCTAGGGATGCTGTAGATTTTGCCAATGATGGGAAGGAGCCTGGCAAAGGGATCTTCTGTGTCCCTCTTGCCTGCAGTTACCCTGTCCTCATGCTGGTCCCATGCTGTGGGACAGGTAGTAGCAGCCTGGGGGCTGTAGGCTAGAGAAGCCCCAGAAGCCAAAGGGACAATCCAGGCTGGCCCCTGGTGACAGGCATGGGAAGGCCATGGAGACCTTGCTGCAGAGCTACCTTGAGGCTGCTTTTGGTAGGCAAAATTAAGTTACTCTACCTAGGGTGGTATTCCGGGGCATGCCCTGGCATGCTCTGTCATGGGAAGAGTAAGGACATGCCCAGAGACAAGGAGTGGCAGGGAAAGGTTTAAAGTCCAGCTTCATGGGGAAATGGGAAAGCAGGAGCAGCAGGGCTGTGTTTAGTGCTTCTTTCTTTAGCATCAGCAGTTGGGCCAGGCTATTTATTGTGGAGAAAAAATAAAAATAAAAATAAAAGTAGGCAGTGGTGTCCTGGCCTTTGTATCTCCACCTGCAGCTGCTTCCTTTGTGTGTAGCTGTATCTGCGTACACACACTCACACAGAATTACGTGTACAGCTAGGTATTGGTGGCTAAGTCCTGCACAATCCATCATCAAGCAGACAGGATCAAGAGATGGATATTTTAATCCCATGTTGCTACTCTTTGGTTTCCTCTGTACTTACCTTCTCAAGGTGGAGGGTCTTTACAGGGAATTTGCATGAGCTTTACATATATAGATGATTTCTGCATCTTGTTCTAAGCTCAGTTCTCTTTGATACATGTACCCATGCAAACCTGTTTCACCCATTCTGGGATCTGAGCAAGGAAGCAGAACTGTATTCCCTGAGGGAAATGATACAGCTGCTTTCTGCTAAGGCTAGAGCTTAAAGAAACAGTGTTATCTATTGTTAATTCTCTTCATCTACCAGATATTTTCTCATTTTTTTGTGTTGAAAGGCTAACGGGTAAAATGTGGTCCATGTGTTAACCATGTAAACTCTATATTAATATTTTGCTTGAAATATTTTTTGTGGTTTTTTTTTAAGTAAAATATAAAACAAGATTAGTTTTCCACTGTGCAGAAAAATGAATTATGATTTTCAAAATGAAATGGAGCCCTGGAGCTGCTTCATCTTTGTCCTTGAAACTTCTGAAAAAGTTTGAATCAAGGCCTACAGGAAACTTTTTTCCCCTTTCCTTGCAGCTGAGCTTCTTAGAATCGCATACACACTTTTCTATTTTTACTTTCCGACCCGGGCCCATTTCCAAATGCGAAGCTGAGGAATTCCTGCACTCCTACATATGTGAGTCCCAGACTGAACTCAAAGGGCTGGCCAGTTTACCCCCCTTTTCCTCCCAGACAGCCTACTTTCATCACAGTGCACAATTGAAATTGGAGACCACTTGGGTTTCCTTACTTTAAAAGAGCTCAGAAGGAACCTTTACAACTCCTAATGAAATGGTGCGGAGAAGAGCTGAAGTTAAGTCAGCAGAGTTCATGATTTGTCTTGGAGCAGAGCCTAATTCAGTTTATAATGCAAGGTCTATGCTGGAGTCCCAGCATCAGGTAGGTTTGGGCTGTCCTCCCTGTGCTCTCTTGCAGCCATCCAGTGCTTTAGTGTATTTTTGCCACTATATAATCCAGTGCAGTGGTAAGCTCCCTTCCTTCTCTGTTATTTGAGGAAGAAAGATGTTGTCAATGCCTTTTGCCTTGAAAGGGATGACAAGCTTGATCTACAAGCTGGGCTGGTGTGGGGGAGGAATGAGAGCAGAGCTCCCTTCCCCCAGCTGCTGTTTGTCTGACGCAGAGCTTGTACTTCTGTTGTTATCAGCTGCTTTGGTAAGATCACAGTGTGCTGGGATTGCTCAGAAGGTTAAAATATGTTGACTGAATTTTCTTCAGCTACCAATGCAAAAGGCTAGCTAATAGCATCACTGGCTGTCAAAAGCAGCCAGTCCCTTCATTTCTCATGGTAATGAAACACACTGGAGTTTTTCATGGTTTATATACATCATGATACCTGTGCTGTGTGTGTCATGTCAAGGATAGGAACAATAGGCATTCCAGCCAATAGATCCATCAGAGCTTGCAAACAAACACATGAAATTGCCTCCTTCTGTGAATTACTTGTTTTGTATTGATTTGTGATGATGTATAGAGGGAGATGAGGACTTTTAATTTTGAACCTTTTTCTCCTGGTCTTTCTCCTGTGAATATCAGCTTCTGTAACAGATACCCTGCTGTTTGCTTCGGTGACCTTCTGACTGTCTTCAAATCCCATTTCAAGAGCAATCTTTTCTCCCTGGCCTCTGACTCCTATGAGTCTGTCTAATAAAACAATCAAATGGTAGTCCCTAATCCTGCCAGTTTCCCATGCTAAATTCTGCTCTCTAAACCCCTCTTTTCTTGTGTCCCAGCATCCGGTAGCTGTGGATATCTAAAAATAGGCCTTACACAGGCATCAGTCCCTCTCCCTGAAAAGTTCAGCTGTGGGGCATTCATACACGGTGTAGGAGACCTCGGTTGAGCTCCTTTTGCCAAAGGTGGTTTGAAATGATATTTCATCTGCCAGGAAAGTGCCTTGAGATGCATGCTAGTGTGGGATGTGTTTTTATCCACAGTCCTGTTGACGTTGTACAATTTTTGGAAGACATTTGGTGAGATGGGGTTACATCCAGAAATATCAGTGTTTAGGTAAGAAAACTCTTAGAATTTAAAGAACCAAGTCCTTAAGCCATCTTAATTTATATTTAAAGCCCCTCCTATAAATCCATATTCATATTCAAGGCAAATAGAGACTGAAGAGGCATCTCATCTTTCTTGCATTTTCTCTACCCCAGGGTACCTTACAGAACAGTCAGTGAGTAAGATGTTTCCTTGGGAGATGAAACACATGCCTTCAAATCCCCTTGTGCTGAGGAGGGATTTTAACCTGAGTTTTGTTCAGCCTCAGTAAAATCCCTACTAGTGAATCTACTGTGAAGAAAAAGTCACCTCTGCTGCTTCCTTCAGTACCAGTGTGGATTTAGCTCTTTATTTCCTTTGTATTTATTGCATGTGCCTGTAAATGAAGTGCTTTAGAAATGTCAGAACAGTTCATTCCGATTTTCCACTTTCTTTTTCTTTGGTTGAAAGCATTGGGCAAAACATAACCTTTGCTATCAAGTAGTTTTGACTTTCCTGGAACAACTTATTAAGAATATGTGCCCAGTTTTACCAAGAAACTGTAGTCATAAACTAGGAAAAAACCCCAAACTGAACAACATTATCTACAACAGCAAAGTCCTGCCAGTAATCTATGATGAAATTTAACCTCATCTCAGCAGAATCATCTTGTTGCTCTGAGGAAGGCTACCCTGTCTTTATCACACAAAGGTTCTCAATATTTCAGTTAGAAATGTTGCTTAAAACTCTGCTGCTGCTGGGCTCTGCCTTTATTTGTCTGAATTAAGTACAAGACTTTTGGCCTTTTTTTTTTTTCTATGAAAGGTCTTGCGTGAGAAAAAATGTTCAGTGGTCCTTATTGTGATCAGCATAGATCAAAGTGTTCTTGACCCAAGTTACCCTTTCCCATCAGTTGAGGGGGAGAGCTTCCTTGGGGCTATGATTGCATGGCAGCCAGGACCTTCTCTTTTTAACCAGGGCTGTACTCTTATATCACAGCATTAAACTGCTTTGGGCCAAAAAACCTTGATGGAAATACGAAACTTTATTTTCATGCTTAGGGGTTGGGTGATACTTATGTTCATATGGCACCATATAGCTCTATTAGATGATCCTGCAGTTCCTACAGAGGTGCAGAGGTTTTGCTGTGAGGTCAAAGCCTGGGAAAAGGGGAGGGCAAGCACTGGCTGCAGTATTGTCAGGCAGCGTCCCTCACAGACATTCACAGTGAGGAGGGATGAAGTCACAAACTCTTGTGTGAGATTCCAAGGGAGATAAAGAGAAATTGTATCTGCTCTTTATTAGAGATTCAATTAGATGCTCTTTTTGGGATAGTAAGATTTCTAGGCCTCTTATAAATAGAAGACTGCATCTCAGCTTGATTACTTCAAAACAGCTTCCTGCAACCTCCCACTAGGAAGATGAGCAATTAGTATAATCACAGCAATAAGTCAAAGATGTTTAATGCTGAAACTTCCGTAACAACTTTTCTGCTCCTGGTTCTCTGCTGTGCCATAGGCAAAGAATAGTAAAATGCACTTTCCCATTGCCGAAGATGCACTGTCCAACAGGTCTTCTTTGCTGGATGCAGTTGATTTGATGCCATTGTATGGTCTAGCAGAGATGTGCGGTACTGTGGTTAGGTGGAGGCCTTTTATTATGAAGCACAGTCATGCAGGTGGAAGTGTTGTTAAAAAAATGGAAAGCAAAGTTCCTAACTGTGAGTCAATCTGCTGGTAATAAAGGTGCCGCCAGAGAATATTTCAGTTTATTTTCTGTCAGAAATATTCCAACAACCCAAGGTCAGGAAGTAATAACATGTTTTTTTAAAATAATGGAAAAAAGGAATGAGCTAGCCCCCTCTTTTGGCTAATTGGGAAACAGTAGCAGGAGTTGGTATTGGCTAAATCACAGGTCCTGAAAGTACTCCTCCTCCTCCTCTCACACAGGAATCTGTTGTGCTCTCAGATATCATTTATCCACGTAACTATTCGGCCTTCACTGTAAGTGGGTGTTATTTTTAAATGTAGATCTTCCAGTTAAATCAAGATTTTGCATCTTAGGATGTAAGTTTGATGTCCACAAACATTCTCTGCATCTACTAGTTCTGCAGTTGATAGCATTACTAGCACAGGAACTTCAGAGATGTGTGCAAGATCCTCCTAGCACAGAATTTACAGGGGTAAATTACCTGTGGGAATAATCTCCTGGAGACTGTGGGTCTGGAAGGATATTCTGTCACTGCACTGGAACGCACAACTTTATACAATATTTTTGTAAAGGGTTTGAGGAGACATGTTTATTCTTGAAAACCAGAGAATCTCTAACATTAAGTCCACAGCTTCCTGCTACTGAAAAATGGCAGGGATTGGTGACAAAATTTAAGCTTGACAGAAGCTATTCATGCTTCCCTGGGATATCCAGAAATACCTGCAATATTTTATAAGCAATAAAACCAGCAAAGTAGGCCTAGTTTTCTGCCTCTTTAGTGGAACTGTTTTGAAAAAGCTACACCTTGCAGATTTTTTTTAAAATTAGTCTTCTAATATAATCTTCCCAAAATGTTTAAAAAATAAAATCCTGTTTAAAATTTTCAAAAGTGTTGAAAAATTCTCCTCCTCATAAAGACAAAAATACCCTTGTGTGTTAATCACAACTTTCAATTATCTTTAAATGGGTATGAATGTACATGTAAGTAATATGATAATCCCAGAAGACAGATCCTGTAAAATATTAATAGAAACTGACTGAGTTATATAAAAGCATAGATGTATATAATAAAGCTTTTGCTTTCAATTTCTCATAATATTGTCATTTAAGAAACCATTTATACAAATATGCAAAGATCTTTGTGCACTTAGCTACTGTTTTAGCACTTAGATAAAGTAGCTGATTCCAGGAAAGGGAAAAATTTTTGCTTATTTGAATTTTGCATTTTGTCACCACAGTTATTAGTGGTAGTTTCATTCTTGTGTCCTCCACTTAAATAAAGTAGCTGATTCCAGGAAATGGAAAAATTTTCATTTATTTGAATTTTGGATTTTGTCACCATACTTATTAGTGGCAGTTTCATTCTTGTGTCCTCATCTAGTTGTGTTGGATCAAGAAATTATCACCTCCAGCCCTTTCCTCTCCCAATAGAGTCTACCCATTGATCTCCCAGCTGAATTCACCTGCCTCAGTTGAAAATAACAAGGTTACTAAAGAATCAGTGTTTGTACTAAGATAACACATGTCATTTTGTTTGAAGTGGAAAAAAGCATGAGCACCAGCAACAGACTAGAGGTGGCTAGTGTGGGCAGTGGGGTAACTGGGTTACCAAGTTGGGGTCTTGGTAACCCAGCCCAACCTTTCTGACTTTGGCCCTGTGGCTGGAAGACATCTGGCACTGGATCTTGATGTGAGCCCTGTGCTTGAGCCCTGTGCTTAAAAGTACTGACTCCATGTTTCTCTAAGTGAGCAAGCAGAGCCAAAGAAATGTAGTGTCAAGGTAGAAAAGTTGGTGTAGGAAAGAGAAATGGTGTTAATAAAAAAGTCAGGCTGTAGAAGATGTCAATGTAAGCTTTCTTTCAAGAGTTCAAGTACTAAAAAATAAAAGTAAAATCATCCATCCAATGTTTAAATGATCACATAATTTGGAGACTTTTTTTTTGCAGTATTTTTCTATGTCACATTATGGATATTTACAGGACCTAGTCCTTCATGCAAAAACTTTGTAATTAAAAGCTGAATCACTAAGCTTCACAAACTCCCATGACTGAACTGCAGTCACCTCCAGACAAAAAGTGGGAAATAAGGAAGAAATAGTATGCATATCTGACCTTGATAAGGAATACCTGAAAAGCACAATGCCAGGAGCCTGGAATTAGCCCCAAGCTACCTGAGAAATGCAAGGTCTATTTTATGATGGCAAAATATCAGGACCTTGTGAGAAGGATGATGCTTTTGCATCTACTAACATTGCTTGGCCATATGTGTTTTGGGAAGCTTCCCAGGGATTGTCTTGAAAATGATGGCACAGCTGCTATTCCTATCCAGGGAACGGAAACACCAAGTAATGCTAATAAATGATAGACTTACTGTTCTAATCTAATCACTAACACACTCTTGCCTTCATCTTCACCTCCATTTCCCTTTCCCTGCTCCCCAGAGTTTTCCTAAGCTATTTTTTGGCCCAGTCCTGCAAATATATTTATTTTTACAGAATATCATAACTCTCATTAACACCTGGCTGTTTTTCTTGGTTCTTGCTTTTTCTGAAGTTTCAGCGCTCAGGTTTCCAAGTTGTACTTTAAAGGAAGAAGACTAAGACTCAAAGAAACTATTTTTGTTGTTTTGGAAAAGGGCAGATCCTTCAAATGCTTTGATCCTTAGCAGGTGAAACAGTTTGCTGTAGTCAGTGCTGGAACTTCAAACACACCCAATTGCCAGGGAGCCCAGAAAACACTGGACCAGCTCACCTGCTATGGGGTTACCTCATTGGCTCTCATACCTTCCAGTAGGTGATAAACAGCTATCAGTGTGTCAGAGTGCAGCTACTGGCAGCAGCTGGGGATGGGTGGTCTGAGAAAAGCCAAAGGTGTGGCCTTTTTTTAGTGTTGCACTGGCTGCTCCACGTGTCAAGGATTAAGAACAATTTTATAGATCTGTCTGACCTGTACTTGTCCATAATACCACCTGTGCTCTGTGTGTAGGCTTGGCAGTGAAGAGGACCTTAAATGGGGAGGGGGAGGACTCTCATGAAGTACTGTCACGTTTTTCAACCTGCAGGCATCACACTGCAAACTCCCTCACTTGCCACTCCCAGCACATGTGAGTATGTGCCAAAAGGCCTAGAACATTTTTAATGAAAAAAAGTTCCTTTCACATTTTATATCAGCCTTTGAAAACATTTAGGTGAAGGGTCCCCAAGACTTTTAGGCTATCAGCTCTGTGTTGGGTTAACAGGATTCCCCCATGGAGGACATTATGTTTGTGACGTTCCTACTTGGCTTTTTTGCAGGCACTGGGCTGGTGGGTAAGATCAACAGCATCTTTCTAGTGCTGCAGGAATTTTTGAGCTACCTGGAGGAAATACAGTCACAGGAGTAGTAATAGATTTCCTTGGCACTTTGTATCATGGTTAGATCAATCGGATTCAGAAATACCATTAAGCATCATCACTTTCCAGGGGCAAAATAATCTGTTTGATTAAACTAATTAAATGCCCAGCGTATTTCTAAGTTAGATGTTTCTTTTTATTTTGCAAAAAAAAATTGATACAGTGATAGTGTGTGCATTTCAAATGTTTGTGCTTTTTTTTCCCCTCACTTGACAACTTGATATTATTATTTAAGACACATTGCTATCTTGCAATAAACAGACTAACCTGAAAGTGTCCAGGTGCTGGGTCTTGTTGAGAACTTCTTCATTAAAAACATGTGAAATGAGTCAGTGAAATGCTAATCTACAGTGACCCATGTCTGATATTTTCCAAGTCAGTGAAGGCATTACAAGAAATTCCTTTGAGCTTTATATTGATCAGAATAGTGCCAATTTATTGGGACTCTTACTCATGCCTAGACATACTTCATGGCACAGTAGTGAAGGTAAATATCTGCTTTAAAAGGTGGCTTTGATGAGGCATAAATAAACTTTCTTTTTGAAGAGGAGGCCAAACTGAGCATAGGTCTGTACAAGGGGATGTGGAGCTTAATGGCTGGACTGTAATGAAATTGTTATTGACCATATGATTTGGGATGACCCTGGCAGCAGTTTCCTTAGTACAGAATGATTCCTTCCAGAAGTCCATTGAGAAGCACAATAGGGATGTGTCTCTAATGTCTTGATATCTTTACCAGGTCCTGAGACAATGAATCAAAGTTGGAGAGTGGAATTAATCAGTTTTTCTCCCTTGGTAAGTTGCAATTTCTCCAATGTATTTGTCTCTATTCTGCACATGCTGGGCATAGTGCAGCTCGCTGCTCTTTCTGCTGACACTGATCCAGCATCAGCTGGAGAGTGTCTAATCAGAGGTTTTTCTTCAGATCGGCAGTTTGGTGGCCCCTTGTAGATGTTGAGGACATTTGTTTCTCCTGCCTATGTGACTTGACAAAAAGAATCCCAGAATAGCAGCTCTTGCACCAAAAAAGCCCAGTAGCTTCTACTGTCCAGCAGTGTTACTTTTAGACTATATACTGCTGAGAGGACATAGGATGGCTGCCATCATCAGTTTTGCACGGCTCAGTGTTCAATAAGGAGTGTCAGTACGCTCCACATGAGGCTTGAGGGGCCTTTTGAAAATGGGCAAAAGAATTACAGTGGCCTCAACTGTTCTGGGACATTATCATTTAAACTACTGCTGGTGGGCATGTAGAAGGGCAGTGTTGTTTTCCATAGACCCATAATGGAGAAATGTTTGTTATTGCATAAGAGTGACTTGAGGTTTTGAAAAGCCCGAGTACTGCATTCCTGTAAAACACATAGGCCTTGAGTGGAAGGGAGGGGTGAGTTTCTGGTCCAGATCTAATACAGGGTGGTGGTGCCCATAGGTCAGAGTCAAATGGCAAGTGACAGACAAAAGGCATCTACATTTCTCATTTCATACACGGAAGAGGAATGCATTTCTGGTGCACAGGTACTTACTTGCTCGAATTCATTATTACAAGAAGCTCCACATTAAGGCAGGATGTAAATTTGATGCTCTAAGCCAGGCCATGAAAAGACACAACAGATAAAGGACAGATTATTTTTGCATTCAAGGTCAAGTGACATTTAAAGAACCATTCTGCAGACACAGTGGAAAATTACAGAAGCAGATTTTTTGTTGGCCACTTCAACCTTTTCAGCTCTACAGCAGAACTGAAAGAGGTGAAAAAAAAATCAGTCCCTGCTCCCTGCTTGTGACTGTTTGCTTATTGTGTCAGCATTTCAGGTTTTTATTATGGATCTGTCATTTTCTCTGTAATTATTTTAAAGCCTGAGTTTTGTGGGATGTTAGGTTTGTCCACTCTGAAAATTCAAATTTTGTTCTCCCATGATGCAGGACTGATGATAGGAAGCTAAACCCTCAGCCCCTTCTCTGGGCACTGAAGCATTTCTCAGCACTGGCTGGAGAGACTTTCATACAGAAAGATGCATGTTCAGATTCCTTGCTCTTCCAGTCCTTGGCCTTTCAACTGAGACTGCCAACAAATGATTGCTGAACACTTGCCAGGCAGCAGTAACTTTCAGTCCTCAGTTTATAATAATGCAAAATCGGTATTCTGCTGTCAACTCCCGGTTTATAATAATGCAAAATCAGTGTTCTGTTGCTGGGAATGCCTTATTCATTATGGGCCATGTCCAAATCACTTGAACGTGAATCTGTGGTGATGCACATCAGCTAATCTGCCAGAAATTGCTTCATAAATGTGGTGCAATTCGCCATACTGGCAACATGTAATTTATGAAGTCTCCTTTTTCAGACCAAAATGCAGGCTGGCCTATTCCAAGGAGGCTAAAAAAGATAAACTCCCAACCAGCAATAAAATTCAAGGGAAAATGGATATCTAATTCTATAAAGCACTTCTGAAAAATCCCATCTGTTAATGCTTAAAACAATATATCTTCATAAATATTAAATTGATTCAAACAGCTAGCGCACGCATGCTCTCTCTCTTCTTCTTTCATATTTTTCTTTTTTCCATCTCATAGTTCATTTACTTACTTTCTGGAAAGATGTGGGATTGATACCCAGGCTCGGGACTGGCCTCATCCAGCCATGCAGTAGTGATTCTGTTCCCACTCCCACCAGCGCCCTCTTGGCATACATACAATTAACCTCGGTTAAGTATTGGATATGCAATTGTGTGTAGGCAGCAGAAGAGCTTCTCTAGTTGTTTAGCACTCTGGCATCAGATGAGAATAAATACAGGGCATGACCTGGCCCTTCAGGGCCCTGGCCTAGATCTAGTAACATACAGACTGAAGTTTTTCTGTGTAGCTGACACTGATTCGATGAGGAAACTGCCTGAATGCTTAACATAATAGTACAACCATTGACAGGATTTCCCCAACCATTTTTAGCATAGATGTGTGTTTATGCATATGCATGCATTCACATACACACTGTTCTTCCAAGACTGTAAAGGCTTTTGTGGAAAAAAGCATTATCAAGCTTTGATATAAAGATGGAAACATGCTGTGGGATGGATTACATTTATCTTTGTATTAAATCAATTTACTTCAGTGTCCCTCTGTAAAGGAATGTTTAGCCACTTATGAATTATAGATATACCTGTTGCTTTATATCTACTCATAAACATTTGCTTAAAATTATTTAACATATTATTTTCCTTCATAATTTGTAGAAATGGCTTCATACAGAAGTTTCTAGTTATGAAAGGTATCCAAAAGCAGTAATGTTTTTATGTCTATATGTTCTGGTTTGAAAGCAAAGCCAGTGAGAGACTCCAAGTCAGAAATACAATTTATTGGGAAAAGAAACAAAATACATGCAATAATACAAAGGGAAGACCACTGACAAAGTCAGAATACAACCTGACACCCCTTTGGCCAGTGTGTTGGTAGCAGTCCAAATTGGAGTGGCTGCAGCCCTCCTGGAGTGGCAGATGTGGTTTCTGTTGGAGCAGTGGTCCTGTAGAAAAGGTGTAGTCGTCCAGTGGAAACCCCAGCTGTATCCTCTTGGAAACCTGTGGGAAGGCTCCCTGCCTGTCCAAAAATCCCAGAATATATCTAGGTGGGAATGCTCAGCTCCTTCCCCCCGGGCAGAGCATCTCACAATGGGCTGACGTCATTCTGAGTCTCCTTGATCACCTGTACAACAGAAGTGGCTCCTGGAGGGAGTTACCTCTGAGTCATGTGGCAAAGACATTGATGGGCCCATTAACAGGAGATAAGGAAAACTGCCCAGAAGACAACTGCTACACAGATGGCAATAGAAAAACATCCTGCTTCTCAATCACTGGGACACTATAGTTTTCCCAGATATGTGTAATGTGATTGTTTCCCTGTAAGTTTCACTCTTACTGTATAATGGGAAAATAATTTTGGTGTTTCTTCATAACCATATGGAGAACATTTAACAATATATAATTCAGAGGGCACATCTCTGTGGAAACAGAACCACATACTTCTGTCCATGACCCAGTACATGGCCAGCAGGTACCAATTGCATAAGTGCTCTACCCTTAGGGCTGGATCCTTCCTGCTTTGGGAGGGGGAAGAAGTGTGCTGGTTTGATTACAAATACGATTTTATTGCCCTAGGAAAAGATGGATTAAACGACATGTTCCAAGATTCTTGTCTTCCCTCATCCTTTGCTAGCTCTGTCTCAGTGTTGTTAAACTGGTTTAAGTGCAAGAGATGAATCGGGCTTATTGTAGTCCCTTTTAACAGTACAAGAAGTGTACTGGGAAAAACCACAAAAATACACATAAGAATATCAACAACAAAAGTATTTGTATAAAGCTAAGCTTTATGTCAGGCTATATTGGTTTTAAAACACTCTCACTTCCAGCAGGCTAGACTCCCTGCTGATTGTGGTGTAATGAAGTTTACATAAAGGAGGAAGATAAATTTATTTCCATACCAAAAGATAGTTGGTTGAGAAAAATGTAAAGTCACTAAAATAATAATGAAACAGAATGGGTGGAAGAAGAGCCCCCTGCAGCAGCCCATGTTAATTACCCTTGCAGCTGGGAGATCAATTTGCATATATATTCTTTGAAGCCTGTCAGGTATGAATTGAACCACTGAACTGTTACATTTGATAATCTAGCTCTCCAAAGCATTTCTTCTAAAGATGTTATGTTTCATAAGACTAGTTATTTTTTTCTGTCTCGAAGTAAAGAGCTGTACTTAATTTGTTCCTGTATAAACAGATCTATGTTTGTGGCTTCCTGGAGCACCAGGTTAGCAACGTAATCTCATCAAAAGCATTGGTACTGCTGATTAAACACAAAAGAGATATAGTCAAATAGCCCTGACAACCAGTGAAAGCAAGGAAATTAAAACTTAAAGCTAGTGGTGACAGGCATGACTCATGGGATAGTTAATGAGTTATGGAGCTTTTCAGCTCCAGGACACATATTCTATTATGTTCTGTACTAGTGGTGACAAAATTGTTGCCATCTGATAGCTGCTTCATGGCTGGAATAAACGTACTGTGTGGTCCCAGGAATTTTGCAAGTCCATTTGTTTTGCACTAAATGTTAGTGTACAATCCTTATGCCCATGCTGCAAAATTGTTTGCAGAGAATGGTAGCAGTTTACCACCTGTTGGCAGCAGTTTCAGAGGAGCATCAGAAATTTATAGAACTGTCAGAAAACTTGTTTCTCTGTCTGAGTAATCTAGACTTGCTTGACTGAAACCAGTAGAAATAAGGGCTTCCATGGAACAAAACCCATGCAAGAGGAGAAACTGCATGAAAATTAATTTTACACAGGAACAAGATATGAACTAAAGCTTGCTTGTTCTTGTTTAACAAAACTGTTATAATTGTATGCAACAGATTTCATACAACCCAGATGAACTCATGTTTTTAAACCTTTTGTTTTATAAAAAAATAACAACAAAACCCACAAACCCCCCCAAAAAAAACCGGAAGTATTAACTTATCTGAGTTCTTCAGAAAAACATATTACCTTTAACTCATTCTTTTGAACACAGATGACCCCTGACTCTTCAGATATTTCCTAGCATTAGATCTAGGGCAATACTTTTCTGATAATAATTGTACATAATACTGATGTAGGACAAATGCTCCATTAGCAGTGATCAAGAGCCTTAGCAACTCCTAAGAAGTTTAAAAACCCACTGCAGAACTGAGTGTTGCTAGGTCTGGTATGGGGGACCAATGCTTTCCATGGTTTCATCCTGGACCCATTAAAAATTCTGCTTTTCTTGTTCCTTTTTGTGGTTGCCTTGACTTTTTTGCTATTTGTGGGGAAAAGGTTTATACAAAAGTTCTTCCCTGCCTGCCTTCACAGACATAACAGCTTATCCCAAGAGTTTATTTCTTTCCCATTTCTGAATGGGAAGAGTTAGACTCAAGGATGGTCAGGTCAGGACATAGTGCAGGGTAGGTGGAGAGTACAGTTAATTTGTGTATCCAATTTGCTTGAAATTAATAGTTCTAAACATCCAGCCTCCACATGACATGTTTTTCTGGAAGATTTATTCTGAAAGTACAAGAGAAATACTTTGCGTTTTTTCAAAATCTAAGCACTGTTGGGCCCAAGGAGAATTTTAATAGTCCTTAGTGAACCCTAGATTGTTAACTGACAAATCTTGTTCATGCCACTGGTTGTTGCTGGCAGTTAGAAAAGCTTAGTTACATTTTCTCTCTTCATTAACAATGTGAGAATCACTGGAAAAATGGGACATTTGGGGCTCCCTGATTAATTTAGGATTGAAAAGAGAGGTTGATACTCAGGTCTCATGGAAAATTAGATGGGGTTGCATACTCGTGGTAGAAACTCAAAATATTTTACTCCAAGTCAGCTATGAATTGGAGATATTTTATATCCAAGGGAGGACTGTCAGGATAGCATGTAAAATAATAGAGTTTTTTTATTATTTTAGAGAGAGAGAGAGAGAGAAGCTGTTCTTATTATTTATACCTCTCTACATCAGTATTACTGTATTTCCTCACTTGTATGCAGTCTTTCAAAATAAAAGAGCTGCCTGATATAATTTTAATACTCTTTAATATAACAAATGTCTTGCATGAAAGATGTTTATTTAATGATCATATATTAAAGATAGGCACATTCCTTTCTTTTCCTGGCAAATAAAACTTCAGGTCTAAAATGAACTGCAGGTAGTTATAATGCAAACCATGCCTAGAAAAATAAACTCCTTCTGTATTATCTTAAGCTCTTTGAGATTTAATGAAGTCTTAGATTTGTTGATCAAATGTGCAAAAGGTGTAGTGTAAGCAAAGCATTCGATTCATAACAGGGAGAAAGTCAGCAGAAACCTTACCTTACAATGGAAATGTAGGTATTTATAAGCATTGAACTTCAAGTGTTTTTGAAGGATGTGCAGTGAATGAAATATTCCATATAGAACACCTAAGATATAGAAGTATTTATTCCCCTCCAATTTCCTTTATTTTAGCAAGAAAAGTAATATGAAAGTATGGTGAATGTAGAGAAGGAAGGGTATAGGTCACAAAAATGTTTGCTGGGTTTTGAAATTTCCATTGTTTATTTCCATTTTTAGAGATACTCTTTGTTGGATTATTGTGATGATTCCACCTGGAGTTTCTTATCCAGAATGATCCCATGATTTTCCCCCCTGTTCTGTTAGGGTTTCTCTTGACATCTCTATCCAGCAGTTACTTCATCACACAGAGTCTTTCAGGTTTACTTACCTGTTAATGTTTTTTGTTGTTGTTGTATGACATTTATATAATATTTTGCACAAGTGTTTTGCAAATATTTCTTTTATGGTTGAATTTAAATTGTTCACAAATATTTGCTATTGGACTGGGTATTTTGTAATATATCATATTATATATCATATTATATTTTGTAATATATCATATCATATATATCAGATAGGGCACTGTGTACAGCATGCTTAATTAGTGATCTGACCAATAGTGTAATGAATATCCTCATGAAATCTGGAAAAAGATGAAATAAAACAATCAGCTAGAAGGCTTATTCATTTGTTTTGTGTTACAACGACAAGGCACAGAGAGAACGTTAAGAAGCAGCCTTTAATAGGCATTTGCAAATAACCTTTACCAAGGGGAATTCAGAAGAAGGGAGGTCATCTGAAAACAAGACAACCTTGATAGCAAATCATGAGGCTTTGTTTGTTGAGTTCCTTCTTTCCCTGATGGTGACTACTTGTACTGCTGTTTATCCTTCAGGCCACAGCTGCTTTAACAAGGACACTTTCAGACTGAATTATGGGTGGGATTGTATAATAATAATAGCAATGATGAGAATGGTGGATATCATCTTGCCATTCTCTGCCTGTCCTGTGTATTCTGAGAAAACACTATTATCTTTTAGGCCCACATAATTTCTTCCTACTTTTTAACTTTATAAAGTTATTAATTTGTAAGTTAATTTCACATTGCCACTGGAAGTGTTGAAGACAACTACCTGACATCCCTTGCCACATTACTATTTGTTGACCTCTAACTGGTGGTTGTGAGAGCGAAAAGTACTGGCCACTTTCTAGATTACCTTTTTGTCAGCTAGTGCTGCAAATATAGAAGGACTGTGGTTGGTATCCACATTGTCAGGGTTGTACAGGACATATGCTACTTATAAATCATTGGGGTTCAAATATGACACTGTGCTTTCCCCATATATAAGAGAAATATTAACACTGTGCTAACTTTTCAGTTCTGCAGTCATCTTGTGCAGATTCTATAGCAGAATTCTTTTGTTTAAGGTTGGTGAAAAAAACAGAGGAGAAGAAACACAAATGTTAAGGTCTGAACTTCTGCATCTCGATTTCTTCTAATTTAAGAAAAAAAAAAGACCGTAAAACTAGAGGAAACTTCTAGAGGACAGGGTCACAAACAGCACTATGGAATTTTCCTTTCCAATATATGTTTGAGATACAGAAATTTTACGTGTGTCACAGGAGAAATTGGACAAGTAATTGAAAGAGAGATGTATTGAGTGTCATTAAATAGACAAATCACATTAGAATCAAGAAATCCCCATAGATGAAAATAGCTGTGAAAGTATAATTTATCGTGTTGTTGTGCTTCACTTTGTATCCATTTATGGTCATTGCTGTTGACAATGTTCTGTGTTGCATGTATATTTTGTTTGCACTAAAATGGCCAATGTATGTCCCAGAATCTTCTCCATCCCTCTGGTTTTTCTTCTGAAGCATGGATACTGTCTTTGTACACTGTGAAGTCAGCTCCTTTTTTCATCAATATTCTTAAGTAGAAAACAATTTCCATTTCTTTTTGTTCTGCTCTCCTGCTGTGTTCCCTGTTTTTATGGGCATTCCTGTGAATCCTGCTTAAATTACTAAAAGTGTTCTAAATCCAGGATTAACTGATTTTACTCTACTCTCTCTATTATCCATTCCCCAAATGTAATTTTTCTCCCTCTCATTCATAAAGGCAATTTAAACAAAACTAATTTATTTTTGGTAGTGTGAACACCCTGTACTAGAGTCTTCCCATTCAAGTGGGATTCATCTTTGATCCATCAGTTTTGGTTTGCATGATACAGGATATAATTCACTCCATGTACAACTATGGTTTTCACTACTACACCTCGTGTGCAGTATATTGACTTTACTCACATTATAGTTATCATAATCTGAGAAGTCAAACCTTAAGAGTTCAAGTTGGGAGTAGTTTAAATGCTGAAGTTAAAGTCAAGGATGTCTGAAAGATGAGCAAGTGCTGGGTCCCACGTATTTATAAGATTTTTTTGCACAAATTCCTCAGTTTTGTATGCTATTTCAACTTTATTTTTCAGTGAAATTTTCTCAGTATATTTTATGGGTTCTATTGGCAGGTCAGGGGGGAAACTTCCACTAGTTTCAGAGATTAAAGAGTTTAACAGACTTATTAATGAAATTCAAGCTGTTTTTTGGTTTTTTTTTTTTTCTCAGATGTGGAGAGCAGAAATGATGAGAAGTAATTGAGGTAAACTTCTATATAGTGGACTTTTAGGTTTTTTTAATGACATGCAGAGTGATAGTCTTAGGGAGTTCCAGAGATGATTATTTCATGTACTGAAAATCTGCCTGTACCACCTTGGATGAAGGCAGTGGTATTCATATCTCACCAAAGTCTCCTCATCTATACCTTATTGGGATGGGATCTGTGTGTTCAAAGACTGATGGGGAGAAGATTGCAAGTTGTTTTGTTTGCAGGGCTTATGTCTAGCTCTCAGAAAGAACAGACACTGCTACAGTTTTCTCAAATCTTTAGAGTCTAGGCGAACAAAGAACATGAAGTTGTCTTTGAACAGAATTCAAAGGTAAATGTATTGATATTTTTACTAAGGGTAAAACATGAAAGTGTTGTGTAAAAACCTCACATGGGAATATATGTATAACATATACTGTTAAGATGAGGAGGCATTATCAATAAATTTAATGTTTATATTTCTGTTTAAGTTTTCTGTCATTTTTCAGACAATATTTAGACTGTTTTATGATATCTTGAGTATAGAAATTGCACTTTGGTGTGTGAAATGTAGTCAGTACCTAGTTTCAGTTTTAAGTTACTACATACAGCTTAATTATGCTTGATGTCTCAGAAAAGACAAGAGTGCTCTCTGCTCCAGCAAAGAGTTAACCCAAAATTTGAGAAGGAAGTTTAATAGAGCTATACAAAATATTACCTCAGTATTCCAGTCCAGTCAGTTGTTTGTGCAGATGTGAATTAATGGACTGTTATAAAGGTAATGTGATTTCTGTCTTTTCAATTAAAGAGTGATGATGGCCAAAGTTTTGTTTTCTGAAAAGTAAAAGTAAAATCAATGTGCTAATAAAAAATATCTGCGTATCTTTTAAGAAGGAACTTCTTAAGAAATATTAAGAATAGTGTAAACATATGCTCTGTGAGAAGAAGAGCAGTATTTGATCTTCAAACATCAACTGAATCTGTTTAAAACTGCTTACATCAGGTGGAAATGTTGAGGCTACTGGAACTAATGGCATACATGAAGTTGGAAACATTCACTTGTTTGTGTATAAGCATTTTCTAGTACATTCTGGTCTACTTGAGGTTATACAAAAATATTTTGCAGAATAAAACATTTCAAACTTCTGTCAAACTAGTCATCTGTTTTTATGACATATTTCTGAGGGTTGATCTCAGTCTTGCTGTGTGTCATGAGTTCATGAACATTTTATCCTGGATATATGTCCCAAGTTTAAACCTTTAACTGAAAATTCTGTTTTAAAATGAACGTAAATAATGCATGTTAATGTTTAATCAGTCTGATGTGCCTTCACAATAAATAAATCAATAATAAAAACTTCTTTTTGGTTTGAAAAGGTGGTTATTCTCAGACAGAAATGTTCTTCCATGAACAAAATAACTCAGACCAGCAGATGTTTGAGCCAAACTTATAAAAGGTTGTTATGAGCAGAGCACAGATGTAGAGGTTAGGGCTCCCAAATTCTAATTCAAACACTCATTTGAGTTGAAGAATTTTTGATTTTCTCATCACTTCCCAAACACTCTCATGCCTCCAAAATATAGTCTGAAGTACACAATAAGAAGCAACTAAACCTTATACTATTCCCTGTACAGGTTTAGATATAATTCAGAATTTTTGCAGCTTTGTGTTTGTAAATGTTTTAAAACTGAAAAGCATTGTATGAGAACTAAATCTTCTTTTAATAGCTTAAGTAGTTCTAGAGAAATAACATAAATTTCCCCTTATCACTTTAATTACCAAAGGAAATTGATAATCTCTCTTTTGCCTTTGGTTGGTGAGTGCTTTTGATTTACACTCCTGTATATTCCATTGTTTCCCTAAATTCTGGTCTGCATGAAGTATGGAATTTGAAAAAATCTTTGCTTCATAGGAACAGAGCACACAGAGCAGCAGACAAACTTTGATGATACTGTTGTTGATCTGTTTGGAAGGCTTACTTTCCAAAAGTAAGAACTTAGTTTTTCCAAAGCCATTAAGAAGGGGGTGAAGCTGCTGTAGTCTTGGTTGAAGTGGTATCTACTTTTTCTTTTACACCTTTGCCCTTTGGTTGTCCTGGATAAACATTTTGTGGAAGTGAACTCTATGTTTTTTGCAGTGTAGAATCACAGCCCTATGCTTTTCTGAAGTTTATCAAAGTCTTTAAATATTTTTAAATTATGCAGATTGTGAAAATAGTACCTAACAGCAAATTAAGTTTTAGGTTCTATGTTCTAATGTTCCTTAGAATTTTACTATTCAGAACTTATATTTAGGACTAAAATCACATCATGCTTATACATTAGGGTTATGTTCATGAAGTTTAAAATTTACTCCACTGAACAATTAGGGCAAACAATTTTTATCCTTGACAAAGATAATTCATAAGGTGAGGATCATCAAGGACTTAATTTTTAGTGCTTCATGGCAAGGGCATAGAAGGGACATGCAAGGTTGACAAAGACATAGCAAAGAAATTCAGTGAAATTTTTGCATAGACATTTAGTGCTCTGACTCTCACACTTGATGCATTTCTGTAGCAGATTGTCTATAAGATATAGATCAATTTGAAGTAAATGAACAGGAATTATTAGACCAGTCAGGTAGGTTAGGAAGGTCACTGGGACCAGATGGCATAAAACCAAGAGCTCTGAATATGAAATTCCCAAACTTCTGGCTAAGGGATGTAAAATGTCTTTACAAATGGACACTGAACTAAAGGACTAGGACAGCTGTTGAATCTGCCATCTGTCAGAAAGGCTTTAGAGACGATCTTGGGGATGGCAAACCAGTGAGCCTGATTTCCATTTCTGTTAAGACTGTGTATATGAGTATGAATGAAAACAACCTGTTTAGAAGAAGTTACCTGGCTTCTGGATTTGTTTTCAGTAATCAGAAGGATAAATGGGATCAAATGGACATAGCACACACTGTTTTTAAATATGTAATTGATCATGTTCCAGACCAAAGGCTCATTACAAAATTTTGTTGCCATGAGATTGGAGGAAAGATTTTTAAAGAAGAGGAACCTATGATAGGCCTTAATAATGGCAGCATTTCAGAATGTTATTGATACTGGGACCACTTTTAATCATCATCTCTGCTCCGGCAAGGGCAATGAATAATGAAACCTGCAAGCTTGTGGATAAATTCTCTGTTGATAATCAATATCATTTGCCTTCAATACCAATGGTTTCAATGGTAAGAATATCCAAAATAAAACTGAGCAGACCAAAAGTCAGCAGGTCAAGTTCAGTCTGAAGAAATGCCTCTAGAAAAATATAACATGAACCATGCTGACATGATGCTGAACAAAGAATTGGCACTTAAAACTCAGAAAGGGACCTCTGACATTTCTCTGAAGTCTCAGTGTCAAACAAAAATGTTAGGCAAGTTTAGAAAAGTTAATGAGATTATCCTTGGGAACAGAGAGTGCCTGAAATTAGAGGACAGCATGGTATCTGAAAACTGATGTGCCCGTAGCCTATGTATCATGTACAGTTTTGTCTTCACATATGGGGAAGGTTGTAGCTGAATCCAAAGAAGTATGGAGAAAAACAAGTAAAATGTTCAAGACAGTGTTACAGCTGCCTTGTGCAGAGGTACTTAAAGGCTGGGACATTCATTAGAAGAAGAGAAGGCTGAGGAAGGTTATGACTGAGGTTCCTGAAATCATATAGGCAATAGATAAACTGAATACACAACCCTAGATCTATGGGAACCTGAAACCAGTAAGGCTTTTGTTTAAAGCCAGTGACTGTAGTTCTTAACATAGTGATTTTCTTGAACTGACACTCACTAGAGAGGTTGGAGGAAACTCCAACTCCAACTCCACTACTGGCAGTACCAGTAGTACTCCAACCTCTCTAGTGGGTTAGTCATAAATAGTTATCTCTCACAAAGATGCCCTTTTGTATTTTTAATACTGGGCAAGAGTGTACCCACTGACAATATTAATTAAACCATTCCCCACACTGAGAACAGCCATGTGGGGAATAGACTGCAGAAAGTGATGAGGCTTCTTGTGTCTTTGTTGTTACTGGAGGCAGCATACTGGGCTGTATGAGGATTAACCTGCACCTCAGGGGCATTTCTTACTTATCCTTTTCCCTTATTCAGTCAAAGGATTTTATATGTGGTTTCTTTCAGTGAATACCATATCTATTCTTTAAACAAGACTGACTTTTTTATGGTCTCACAGATGAGGACTGCATATACCTGTGCAGTACCCACGTTGTCTGAGCCATTGTGAAAGTACTGCTTTTAGATACGATTTCTATGCAGAGATCAAGATAGTCTATAGGTTCTGCTTAATCTGGTAAATCAACAAGTAAATTGCAAGCCCCAAAAAGGTTAGCCAATGCTCAAAATTGAGTGTACCAAAAGAGCAAACCAGTGATCTCTTGGCAGAAAGGAGAAAGAAGTTTCTCATGTCATTTTGTTTTCCCAGCCACTAAAACAAGTAACAAATACAGATTAATGTCACAGACATGTACAGCAAATTAAGGAGAAGGTAACAAGTCAATAGGTTTCTGATTGTACAAGAATAAATATCATAGGCGAATAGAAGTGGAATAAATGTAATCCAGTGTCACAATTTATGTCATTTACCTAACTGGTAAGTTACATTGCCACAGGCCTCGGTAAGGAAGAGATTTGATAGAAAATAATGCTCACATAAAACACCTAACAATAATTAGGCTTACAGACACAAAGCACTCACTGTATTAATAGAAATATGCAGATAAATTTACTCTGTTATCTCACTCCCTTGAATAATCAGTAGGTAGTAATATTAAACTACAGAATGACTGGACAGATTGCTAAATTTAAATAGGGTACCTAATTTTTCAATTGTCTCTCACTGAAGTACAGAGCTCTCTCATTCCAATCAATATGGCATACTTACACAGCAAATCTCAGAAGTCATTTCAAACCCATCATTGTGTGCAAAAAACATTTCATAAATCATTTGGAATACTAAACAAATTAGAGAAAATTGTCCTTTGGATTAGAGAAGAAATTTGTTTGATAAAATATATATTCTGAATTATTTCCTCTTCTATAATAAGCTGACTAGATTAAATTGAGAAGCCAGCATAAAAGAGCCACTGGGATAGCTATTATTTCTTCATCCATTTATCCTCTTGCAATTCTCTTGGGGAAGTGTACATGTATATGCTGCATGAAATGTTCTTAACTGACATTAAATCTCTCATCCCCTTAGGCTGTGGCTTTTTTCCTCCAACTGTATTGACCATTAAGCAGTTCTTATGGATATGATCTGGAAATTGTTGTATTTATACCTTCTCAAGCACGTGTCTAAAACTACTCAATGCATTTTGATATTTCAGGACTCTATAAGCCTCATATAATTTATAACACCAATTATGTTTCAATGTAAAGACATGAAAGTGACAGGCTATTGGTTCTTTCCTCTACATGGGTGCAGGTGTCTTTTAATATATTGTTTCTCATCTCTTGGTATCTGTCTTTCATTCTTCTTTCTATTTTAAATATGTATGATTAAGGACAAAGTAAAACTGCTGACCCAGAGGTAGCCACATTGAATATTTTTCCTTTGGCTGATCTTTGTTGGTGGGAGGCTGTATTTGGCAGCTTGGGCTTTGAGTGGGAAAATTAGGAGCACAATTCATGCCTGTGCACACTTCTGAATAATGCTGGTACATCGATTTCTTGAGTTAGTGCAAATTGTTTGCTGAATGATAACATGAGAGGTAGCATGGTGAGAAGGAAATTAACTCTATTGCACAAATCTCTCGGTTGCATTCTCCACAATTTTACTTAAAATACTTTGCTTTTTTGTACCCTGTTCTTGTATAGCAACAGCAATAGAGAGCAAGTACAGTGCATCTCCTATTCACTTTCCAGGTTGGCTTAAATGTCTCCAACCAGAAACATTCCCCCAGGTTTAATATTCAAATATTAATTTGTACTAAAATATTATGCTCTTTTTTCCTTTTATTTTAAACTTCAACTCCTCCTCCCCATGGGAAAAGAAAAGGATGATACCAGTACAAGAACCTCATTTTACACTACACCTGAACTGTCTCTCTGTTTTTATATTTTATGGTCCTGCAGTTCTTTCTTCAGTCACACTGACTGCATTAAATTATGTAGAAACATAGGCTTGTGACACCTCTGAACCATCCTGCAAGAGAATAAAAAAATCTTTCTTTTGCTTTCAGCCTGACTCAAAATCAAATTCCAAAAATTATATATAAATAATATCACCAGTCTAATGAATGGAATTAAGGAAAGGCAAGTGCCAACCCGTCAGTTTTATTACCTACCAGTGCTGAAAGATTAGCTCTAGAATTAGTATGAATTTACATTACTAAATGGTCTTTGAAGGACATGATTACTGGGTGAAATTCGAGTTTGTTAATATTTCTAAACAATAGCAGGAGATGGACTCTCTGCCTAAGGCATAGGGCTGGAACATTGAGTTCCCAGTCACAGACTTGCAGGGTGACCTTGACAAGTCACAGAACATATCTGTTCCTCAGCGTGAGATGCGGGATATTAAAGCATTTCCTAGCTCGCAGAAGTGTTGGTAAGGCTCAATTAATCACAGTCTTTCAATATCGTCACACAAAAGGGTCTAGATAAGAGCAAAGTATTACTGTTACTAAAGCAGACCTCTCCTGAGCACTTAATTTTTCATTTTATATAAACTTTTGTAGCTTATATGCACTGTCAGCATACAGAGCCATAGATCCTTCAGATTTAGTTGTGTGGAGCTTGTCAAGATACAGCTGTTTTTAGTACTATATCCCTATTAGGATATGACACAATACATCATAACAGCTCCATCAGAGCCATTAGGGTGTAAGCTGTCAATGTGTAATAAGATTACTATGCATTGCATCTCTGGTGGTGCTTGGATAATTCTGAGCTAGGTATGCTATCTACAAAGCCTTTCTGAGCTAGGTATGCTATCTACAAAGCCTTTGAATATTGATGTTGCACTGTTAATGAATGAAACAGTATTATTTTGATGTGGAATTAGAATATATTCTCCAGTATGTGTGACAAGCATTTTTTTTTACAATAAATAACTTTAACTTTTCCAGAAATCCCCAAAGATGTTCTCCTCAGCTCCTTCATGTACTAAAGACCTGCAAGTATTTCTATTTACAAATGAAGGTTTTTCTTGTTTGAGAGAAGGACAAAACTCTCTAAATACTAGCCAAAAATATTCAAATATATATAATCCAATACCTGGCCTTGGATTCCTTAGACTGCAGGAAGTTTGCATTCAGAATACCTACTGAGATAGGAACAACTTCCAATGTGTTTTTTGTCTCCATAAAAAGTGCAATTTTCAGACATAAAAAAAAAGGAAAAATGATGCTGCTTTACACACATTATTAGTCAGGGTATAATTTAAATAGGAAAAAAGAAACATTTAAGTAATTTGAAGTGTGTTCAGAACCTTCTGCTGATTGTCTAACAACAATCTAAGATAGGTACCATCAATAAAAATCAAAGAATCATAGAATGACCTGGGTTGGAAGGGACTTTAAAGATTGTCTACTTTCAATTCCCCTGCCATGGACAAGGATACCTTTCCCTAGACCAGTTTGCTCAGAGACCCATTCAACCTGTTAAACATTTCCAGGGATGAGACATCTACAGTTTCTCCAGGCAACCTGTTCCACTGCCTCATCACCCTCACAGTAAAGAATTTCTTCCTTATACCTAATCTAAACCTACTATCTTCCAGTTCAGAACCATCCCACTTTGTTTGTCACTACATGCTCTAATCAGACGAAACTTTTTGATTCAGAGAAAGATGCTGTATAAAGTTTGGGCTTCCCTGTCTGCACAACACTTGAGTATCAGCAAATCAGTAGAAAACTTACTGTTCTCATACCTTTGTGAAGGACCATTCTTTGGGAGAGCTGGAGTGCTGACTTGACTGGGTCACAGTAAAGTCTGTAGCAGAACAGGGAGAAAAAAAATGAGTTTTAAAATGATCACTAGGAATCTGCAATTCTATGTATGAAACTTTTGTTCACAGTATCTCATTATTCCTGAAATTATTCCTTGATCAAAATGAGCAAGGTGACAAAGCTTCAGTAATAGATATTTGCCTGTATAGTTCTCCTGAGAACTTGTACATGCACACATGTGAGCCTGTACAGGAGGAGGTTGTGGTATGCCTTGAGTAAAGAGAGATGTGAAGGGAAAATACAAACTCCATGTGCTTACAATATTTTCAAGTCTTCCCAGAGAAGGCTGAGCTGAGTGCCTTCAAAAGAGCTTTAACACAGCACTTGGCCAGCAAGAATGTTAGTGAGTCTTCAGGAGGTCTGAAGTCTCTCCTAAAAGAGGGAGTTACAGCCTCTCACAATCAGTTATGAAAGTGTGAGCTGTTTGATTTTTCTGAGTCTGTGGAGGGGCACAGGCAGGCAGACCTTGAGTCAGAAAAGCATAATAAATTTTCCAGAAATACATATTCCAAAAAGTTCAGACTGAGTAAGACCAGAAAGTAATACAGTCATTTTTCATAATGATAAAAAGTCTTGTTCAAAGTCTTTCTCATTAAAAATTAAATAATTTTGGTGCAGGAATAGAAGGTAAATAGGAAATGCATTCAGAGACCTGACACTTATGCTGAATAATAACCAGGAAAACATGCTGTGGTACTTGAAGGAGACATAGAGCACAACTAAACAAGGAAAAATACAGAAAAGAGAAGATAAATTAAAAAAAAAACAAAACAAAACAAAACAAACCAAGTGAAGTGAAGAGAAATGTCAATGATCTGACAAGTAGCATGAGTACAGGCTTTTTCTGTTATTAGGGCAAACAGGCAGATGTAAGAAATTCAAATGCTTTGTAGGTACAGGCTGATATGGGGAAACCATGCGCTGAAGGAAAGACTTGCTTACAGGCAGAAATAATTTGCACATTTGAAATAGTAGCTAGCAAAATGATATGGAAATAACCACAACGTTCTGTGTCAGTATTTGCATATTTGGCTAGAGTAGTCCACACAGCGGAGACTGAGAAAAGTCAAAGACATGAATTAAAACTTCTGTTCTAGAAAAAAAAATCCCTTCTTATAAATGAAGGAGCTTTCACTGATACGAAAAACATTTGAAATGCTGGTAATGATCTAGAACAGGTAGTGAAGAGCAAAACTCTAAGACCAAATCTATCTCAAACATGAACATATAATTTCCCTCATGTGGACATCCCAAGAACAGGTTGTGGGGTTTTTGAAAAAGATCTCCAGTTTTCAATGGTAAAATGTTCAAAACTCGAAAGTCTTCTGAAAGTGTTAAAATAGACATTAAAGGATGCTGTTCATAATTGCAGAGTCAAGGACAGAATAAATGTGGAGAAAATTTTTAAAACATTAGTTAATTCAAACACCCTTCCAAACTGAGCAAGAACACCAAAGAACATATGCCTTCAAAAGAAACATTTGCTGAGACAGCAGGAATCAAATTCTCCCAGAAATTAAATTCTTCCTTGCCCTCACTACAGGTTTGTTTAATTTTTTTCTTTCCTTTTTTTCTTTGAAGGCTGTTTTTGAACCACAGTCCCCAGATAGTTAAAAACCTTCTTCTGATTTCCAGACTAAATTTATTCATAATAAGTTTATATTCATTTGTCCTTGTGCCAGCACTGTCCTTTAGTTTTAATAGTACATCTATATTGTATAGCTATTTGTAGATTAAATTATTAATATTACAAAAGATAGTATCAATTTTTAAGAGACATCACTAGATGAGATTATGAAGATAAAATTCACTGTTTCAACAGCTGTTTGATCATAAAGTTATAGCCTAAAAGGATTATAAATACAATAAGTGTTTTCACGTCACTTCAAGGGAAACAAATATGTATCTTTTTATTACTGTTTTATGATATTCAGTAATGAAATACAGTTAAAATAAATTCCACTAAAACAGGTTTTGAGGACAAAACAGGCTAGGTTGAGTTGCTGTTTGTTTGTTAAATGCAGAAGTCTATTCTTCAGCCTTGGTACACTTGATAGGATGAGTTCTCTTTTAGACCATGCTAATTATTTGGTTAACATTGGTAGCAATGTGACAATCTGCCACTGCATAACAGCCAGCTAATTTTGAAGTAGACTTGGACAAAAAGATTGTTTGAGGGAGGGAAGTCGAAATTTTTAGGATGAAGGAATAGTATCCTATGGAAACATACTGTAGAGACTATATTGCAAGGTTTTAAAAGCCCTTTTGAGCAGTGAAGGTACCTGTGAGTGTTAACAGTTCTTGATGTATTAGTATATGAATAACAGACACTAATGGTTTCTAGATTTTTTCCCTTTCTGGAATGAAGGAGGAATGCCGAGTAACTGCCGTCTGTCAGACCCTCTAGGACACATTACAGGGATTCCCCTGCAGTGCTTTCCCTTCTGTGAAGGAGAGACTGAAGATGTGTGAAGAAGAATATCAGAAATCACATTTCTTGGCTGAATGGAATTTCAAATTCACCTTCCTAATCTTGGTTTAAATTACCTGCAGCCCATCCAACAATGCCTACCCGCAACTGGACACCCCATCCCCTACGCTGTATACCCTTAAGCGTTGGTCTGTATAAATTCTGTCAACGCTGAGCTGGTGACTCCTTTCCTTCTATCCCTTTGTTTTTCCTCCTGTGTTTTTGGGTATTACAGGGCCCTTCTTTATTAGCCTTTTCCACCTGGATAAGCCAGAGCAACACATGGCTCCTGACCTGAAGCAATGCAAGGGAGTAGGCTGGCTCACTGTGTGCGCTGCCTTTCTACATGACTCCTCTGCCTTTCCACAGCAGACACGAGGTACCAGAGATGTCTCAGAGATAAGGAGAGTACGTCTGCCTGCCTGCTCACCCTGTAGCTCTGGGGGACAAGTAGGGTGAATATGAGAATAGCAATTTGTACCCACAACAGCGAGTGTCCCACTGTGAGAGGAAATGGTATTGCTGCATGTATTTCAGCTGATCATAAAAGTAAAAAGAATACAGTAGCCCAAAGGATAAACTGAACTCAAAGGTACTTGTAGCTGCTCTGATGCTTGTACTATGAAAAAAAAAATCAGAAGCAAGAGAATCATTGAAGTCCTGGCTTTCATGCACTTGCGTTTGGCATTATTATTTTAACCTTCTGACCTCATTTTGTGTTTCTCTTTTGTTTGTCTTCTCTGGCAATGTTTAACTTACTTGGTTAAAATTAGTCTTGTGTTATGGAGCTACTGTGCTAGGCTACTGGGATTTTTCCCTCTAAAGTTCCCCTGGTCTTTATCAACAATTGCTCAACATCTGTGTAACTCTGTCTTTCCTGTGTCTAAACAATTACACTTGGGAGGCTGCCAGCTCATGGTGGTGGCAATCGGCACCTCTGATGAATGTGACAAAAGTATTATCCACTCAATACATTTTATCTATGGAAAAGAAAGAAACTCCCACCTCAGGCACAGTAAATCTGTACCTGTCTACCCTTCATTCATCATCTCCACCTTCGCCAGGATCCTCCCCATGTTTCCACATTCTGAACTGGGCACAGATTAAGGAAGTTTCCTAGGAAAACTGTTGGAGCAGTTCTGCATTTCAGCCTAAATAAACTTTACCTGCTGCATGTGGTACTTTGAAGATCCTTTCTCCAGAAAGAAAACGACAAATTAATTCAATCCAATGATAATTTATGTATAAAACAAGTTTGGAAATTAACACAAAAGTAACCTTTATCTTTTGTGAGAACATATGCTGAGAAATATGTGATGGTATCCTATTTATGTAGTAATCAAATGCGATCTTTATCTTCATCAGCCTCTGGAAAAAAGCTACTTCTACAGCAATTCTTTGGGCTTATGACAAGTTTAGCTAGTCCTGGAGACCTCTTGGTAAATTGGCCATTTATATCTACTATCAGTCCTTTAACATCAATACTGGTATTAAGATATTATTATTTAGATGGAAAAACCTGCTAAGAATAAGAATTCTGATTATTTTGTGATAGATTAGAGGTCCAGATCAGGGGTCCACATCTTTAATAAGAATTAAATGTTAATTTTCAAATGTTAACTCTTCTAAAAAAAATACATTTTTTCAGAAAATATCATAGAGATGAAGTTTTGTCCATATGTGTGAAAGTATTGGAATTTTTTTGATTCTAGTACATATTTATGCAGAGGATTTTGAATTTAATTTAATTGATTTCTGAATAATGGAGAACAGTTCAAATAAAAGCCATATGTATCTACTTAATATGAACAGCGGATTATTCTAATTTTTTTAGTTGTCTATTTTTGTTTATGAGAAAAAGAATACATTTAATCATTAAATAAAGATTATATGAGATGCAATTAGCATATTATATATTATATACTATTCACCTTTTATAGCACAATCAGATCATTTTGTGGATGTACACAACCACTAAAAAAGCTGAGGAAATCTAACTGATGTTTGAAACTACATAATGTTCTGAAACAGCAACAAATAGTCAGATTTTATTTGTCAATCTTCTTAGGAAATATTCAAATGGCCTAAAAGCATACATTTCTACTTATGAAGCAATAAGAAGAGATTCTGATCTTATGCCTCCTGTTTTAGTGATCAGTTTTTGTTACAAACATTTCTTATTCCTGCCACCATTTTGGACTGATCTGGCAATGTCCTGCTCTTGGGCTGAATGCTTAATCAAACAGTGAGGCCACTAGAGCCAGTGGGTATGCTGGAATGAAATTATTTTTGTCAGGACTGGTTCCTGAATGCTCAGTAGCAAAGCAAAGACATTAAATATAATCATTATAGTGAACTCTTTCAAGTGCCCATGTGACCTTCCTTTAGACATATATGATTTCAGAAGGCAACCTTGGATATCTAGAGATCTTAATCACCTTGCATTTTCTTTGCCTTAGCTCATATTGTGAGGACTCAGTTCTTAGGCAGATCAGTTCCTTAGAAACTTAAATTTTCAATTCAGTGCTTGTCCAGCATTGCCTTGTGGGTTTGTTCACCAGCGCCAGCTGAACATAAACACCATTAAAATGCATACAGCTAGATGGGAACGGTCTAAATTGTGAGAGAGGTGGAGCTACCTGATTATTTTTCAGTGCTGAGCACCGGAGTGTTTATCTGCAGTGTAAATGAGTGTCCTGGTTTAGGCTGAGGTCATGCAGACAGGCTCTGTCTATTCAATTCTTGAGTACAGGCTAACCCGGCCCCCGAACTCATGCATTAAAGGCAAACAAACAAGTATATTTTTAGGTAATAAATGAGTACATATTTAGATCTTTAGAATGCTTACTAACTTCAAGTTTTATGAGAGACTGCAATCAGAAGAGAGTCGAGTAAATCAGGAAATCTGATGAGAAAACAAGCAGAGTGGAACGCACCGTCATCCGACTCTCATTAATGGCATCTCCAGGCCAAGATTAGAGAAAGATGCTGAGAAAAAGTCATAATTTTCCCTTTCTCTTCTGAAAAACAGCTCATTATTACAGCCACACACCTGATTTCAACCATCGCAAGCAGAGAAAATCCCAAGGTCACTACATTCAATTCATGGATGTTGAGTAAATTGAACTGGTAGAAATTTCATCTTGATTTACTAGATTTGTCATGCTTTTTTAAAATTAAGAGTTATGCAACTGGGATCTATCACTTGAAGTGTTATTGGCAGGAAATCTAAAATTATGGGCACATATTACATAGCAGCAATGAACATTAAAAGTGAAGGCCTGTCTTTTAAGAAAACAGCAGGAATATAAGGTTCTGAGTCTTATAGCAATAATGTTTTATGGAGCTACAGTAGCTCTTCACGAAAGACATTGTGGTGCCATAACATGTCCAGAGAAGTACAACGAAGCTGGTGAAGGGTCTGGAGCACAAGTCCTGTGAGGAGCAGCTGAGGGAACTGGGGGTGTTTAGCGTGGAGAAACAGAGGCTCATGGGAGACCTTATCACTCTCTACAACTGCCTGAAGGGAGGATGTAGCCTGGTGGAGGGGTCAGGCTCATCTCCCAAGTAACAAGCAATAAGACAAAAAGAAAGAACCTCAAGTTGCCCCAGGGGAGGTTTAGATTGGACATCAGGAAAAATTTCTTCACTGAAAAGGTGGTCAGGCCTTGGAACAGGCTCCCCAGGGAAGTGGTGAAATTGCCATTCCTGGCAGTGTTCAAAAAACGTGTAGATATGGCACTTACGGACATGGTTTAGTGGTGGACATGACTGCCAGTTTAATGGTTGGTCTCAATGGACTCAATGATTTTAAGGGTCTTTTCCAGCCTTAATGACTCTATGACCTTTGATGAAAAGACTTGCAAAAACTTTCAAAAGCCTTTGGGTTTCAAGAAGCTTTTGCCAACGAAAGAAAGGTCACTGGCGTTCATTATCAGATTCCCTTCAAGAGGGGGAGTTTTTGTAACTCTGGCATTGTATTTTTTACTCATCCCACAGGGACCAGCCTAGATATTATGAATATGGGGTTTTGTGACAAGAACATCCTTTTAAAACATTCTCTCTTTGTATTATTTTGCCACAGGTGTGGGAAAGTGTCATTCTTCTGAAATTTTTCTGGAAAGATTTTTCCATGTGTTTCATTACTTACCTGCTGTAGCTACTGTATTTTTTCAAATGTTGTGTGCTCCGAGGCATGAGTATCTCTTAGTTATATTAGGATATGAAATATACTGGAACATAGCCACTTTGAATAAGGACCACATGCTAGTATTTCTATAAACAGAAATGTACAAGTCTGCAAATGAATTGGGTATGCTCTCTTCTAATCCATTGTCAGTGCAGTGCTGTTGCCAGGAAGAGTGTAAGTTATGTTCTCCTGAATCAAAGTCCACTCCAAAGGTTTATGTATCTTCTGTGTCCTACAAGTATTACCCTTGTGCTCAAGCTATGACAGGATTTAAGTTTAAGAACTCTACTAATGAAACTTTTGTTCTCCCATCAGCTAAATTTTAAAGAAATAGTCATTAACTGTAATTTATATATCTATTTATTTATTTATTATATGGAAAAGCATTTTAGGGCTTTTAAATATTCTTTCAGGAGGAGGAAATTTAAAGTACTACATTGAAACATAAGGAATTACCTGTAACTTATGAAATTAAAGCTAGCTGGAAACAGACAATTGAGTCTGATACTATGGTTATCCAAGCTGGATAGTATGTGAAATGTAAATGCTATTAGAAGTTGAACATCAAAAGAAGTTTTAATATTCATTCAAGTCTAGCTACTTGTGACAGCAATTAAGGTGCTGTATTTTTTGATCCCTTATTACATATTATTGACCTCTGTCTTATTTCCCAGTGGCATAATGTCAAAATATGCTGCTAGAATAAATGCAAAATATGGACATAGATGTGTTCTCTAACATTTTCAAGGTTTCCATTAACTTCATGGAATGCAAATGGTCTTTGTGGACATTTCTAGAGGAGACTTCTCTTCCTGCTGTGACATGTACATTGAATTGAGCCAGGTTAGGCTAAGATCTGATAAAAGAAGCAAGCACCTTATTTCTGATTGTAAATAGGTTGCCTGTTTGAACCCCAGACAATATGAACCTCTTCACTTCCAGAGAAAGAAGAGATGAGGCTGTCCAGAGAAGAAACTGAAGCAAAATTTTTGTTATTCAAAAAAACAAGATGGACATTTAGAGTATTCCCATTGCTACAGTGCAGTTGGTTCTGTAGAGATTTAGTGGATAGGGCACATGGTTGGAAAGCAGTGACATATACTGGAGTTTTATCAAAACATTTATCCTGGAGAGTTTTTTAATGTTTAATTAAAGACACATTAAAAAGCTTGATATGTTAATAAAACATCAGCATTTTGCACTGGAGTACATTAGGTGCCTTAAACTGCCAAACAAACAGTGAATGTATTCTTCATGGCAACTGCTTGACATGTTGGTTGTTTAATCATTAAGAGCTAGACAAATACTCTAAAATATCTTCTGTGCATTTTTGATTGAGTTCTACATCCATTTCCTATTCCTTTTGCACTTGCTTTCAACAAAGGCTTGAGCAAACAGGCTTTATTTTCACCATTCTACACAATAGGTGACATTTATTACTGTACAGAGGAAACAGAGAAGCAATACACCTGGGTGCAAAACTGATTCAAAAGTAGTTTTTGTTTTACTTGGGATTTACTGTAATCTAACTCATTTAACACTGCTTGTTGCAGTGCAGGTTTGATGTCTCAAAAGAGCAGCTTCAGAGATCCACATCACTCAGAGAGATGGACAACAGTGGCACCCAGCTGTCCCCCTGAGAAGGGGTGACTTTACAGACTGGGAGGTAGCAATGCCATGCATTGACTAAAAATTTGCAGTCCAAGAGAATGAAGATATATGTAACAAAACATATGACTGACTGAGACTGATCCATCAGGCTTCTGCGGTTCCGCCCCTGCCCTTTTTCAATTTCAAAAATCTTCTATGCAAAGACTTTCCAACATATTGAAAGGAAAAAGTAACTTCAGCTCAGTTTTCAGGAAAGGTATTCAATAGAAAACTAATATTGGTGGCTATGAATTCCTGAAAAGCTATGTGGCTAAAGAGGATAACAATTAAAGTGTTCTAAAATTTCTTAATCTTCTTTATCTACTGAAATTCCCCAAGAGGTTCAAAATCTATTAGAAACCACAATCAGAGATCAGAAAAATGCATCAAATAATCTGAACTCTAACAGTTTAATTGATGAAGTTCAGTATTCTATTGTGCTGGACGAACCTCTGACAGAGGCTGTTTGCAATCCTTCTAAAGGAATAAAGCAAATTCAGGAAAATCTAGATTTACTCTTGCACATTCTGCAAGCAGAAAAGAGCTAGGCTGATGAATACATTGCTAATTGTGAATTATTCATCTCACTCTAGCAATCAGTAACATCCACATTAAACATTAAAGACCTAGATTCACAAGGAGAATGTAGGCACATAAATACCTCTTCAGGCAGCCAGGGTTGACATTTAAATGCTAGCGGTATTCAACACCCCCGCATCATCCCTCCCACCTTTTCATAGGTGCTTAAAACTGCATACATACTCGTTTCTGTTGAAAGGCATCAGAATAGCTTCCAAAAAATTAGCAGCTAGGAATTAGTAGGTACCAATTTTATTGTTTTCCCATGTCAAAGTTCACACAATAATTCTCTTTCTTATCACAGTTCTGGTATTTGATTTTTCATCTTGCAAAAGATACATTCAGCTTCTGTTTCACTAAAATATTACAGCTCTAGCTTAAAGCCCAGAAGTTTAGTTTCTCTACTTTTACCTGAGTGCTAACAGAAGGTGCTGAGTCATTCTCCAATGACAATGGTCTAATAAATATTTAGATCTTACACAGACACAGGCACACACACAAATTGAGCATCAAGAATCAAAATGCATTTCATCTTGCTAGAATAGCTATAACATCAATAGCAAAAATATTTATTTTATAACTATATGATGATTTTATGACTCTCAATGACGCTGATTGCTTTTCTTAGTTTAACCCTTGGAGCTTGGTATCTTGGCTGGGTTTGCAGGGGAGAATGGCTAATAACGTGGTGATTATTGATTACCACTAGATCAGATATGGTTCTAGCACCAGTAGAAAGAAAATGTCCAGAACCTAACGTGTCTCCTTCAGGGTGAGCAGGAATCCTCTGGCAGCTGTTTCAGAATGACTCTAGTTCCTCAGTTATTGAAGAGAAGTATCAAGTTCCCAGATTTAAAAGAGGGTTTTGAACTTCAAAAGGAGATTAGATTTCATAATACCATGTTCTTTTGTATTTCTTTTGGGGTGCTGTTCAAGGACACAAGTATAGACAAACTTCTTTAAATGAAATATTGAATTTATACTAATTTTATATACTTTTCTGAAACAATTATGTAATTATTCATTCTCTTTTTTATCCAATCATCTACCTCTTCTCTGGGATTAGTGTTTTTCCCTCAAATATTTTCAGTATGAAAAAGATAAGTCTTCAGGCTAATTAAATGCAACTAAAGTTTCTGAGGATGCTCAGGTATAAGGTATATATCTTTGTCATCTTAACAAAGCTTGTTAAGATAATTTCATTGTTGCATTTGAAGGATCTGCACATACATCAGTTAATCAGCATTCTCTCCTTCGTTCACTTTTCAAACAAGCAGCTGAGGAATAAACTTTATGGAGACTGGACTTTCCTGAGAAATTTTTTCCTTCTTCTCTTGTCAATTTGGCCTCAAGTCACCCCTCAAGGCTACTATTAGCTCAGCATGGGTCTGATCACCATTGTGTGAGTATATCTCATACATGCTGTAGAGGAAGTGGTGGAAGACAAAAGCTCCTCAGTTTAAACTTTTGCTACATAAACTACTTATTATAGGTATATGAAAATTCTCAAAGATATTTACATGACTCAAAAGATTAAGTTCCATCATAAATGTTTAAACTACAATAAGCATCTGTTATGAGGTTGGAAATGTGAAGAACATACAATGGAAAATCAACAGTCCTCATTTAACTTGTGATATCCCAGCAAGGAATGAGAAGGCCATGATGGAGAAGGGGAAAAGTAAGAACAAAAGTGTGATGTGTTGGAAATCTTTAACTCCCTTTGAATTGTAGCATTTTAGGCATGATTGTGCGAAAGTAATATTTAGTCACACTTGTTTGTCCTTTAAAATTATTTCACACAAGATATTTTTTAAATATAAGAATGTTATCTAGCAAATTCCCATCGTTGCCAGCAAATAAAGTCTTTAAAGCCAAAAGAAAACATTGTCATATCCAAATGGAGCGAGACTGTACCAAAAGACTTTTCAGTTTTATGTATAAAGCCTCTATTTATATATGCATAGGAAGTAATTTAATTGAAACCAGTCTAAAAGGTAGTTCTGCTTTTTTAGAAAATGTAGCAATTTTTTGTGAACAAAATCCTTCCAAAAAATTATTCTGCAATATTTGCTAGAGGTGTGCAGTAATTGATTGCTGAATTGCAAGATCTCTATCAGTGTAGAAATAATTAATAATATCACATAAATTGGACCATATTTGAACAAATAAATAATGTTAACTTTAACAGAAATTAAAATGAAAGCACAAACAACATTTGACTATTTTCCTATTTTTAGTACATGATTAAAACCTTCAGGTAGGTATTCCTGTTGGAACAGAAAAATTGGAAACAGGAAATTGTCCAGCTTACCAATGACAAAGTAAATCTCAGTGGAAAAATTATTTTGATATTAAAACACTTTTATTCTTGAGTGAAGTATTTCTTGAATAGCTGTTCTGGTAGAACTTATAGAGAGAGCTTATTCTACTGCAGTTGTAATAGGCAATTTCCCTGTGCAGGCATGCTTAAGGTTGTGCAAAATATGGTCTTTGGAAATACTGCTCCATGCCAAGATGTTTCATTGAATATTTATTTGTGCTTGTATTATAAAGCAAAATAATATAGCGCTGTAGATACAGGTTTGTGAATGGGATGAATGGGTACTTAACAATTAATAGCCTGGCTTCAAAATATGAGACAGCTGTTTCAGCTGGTTTCCTCCACATGTGACTCCAAATATTGCAGTGGGATGTGATCTCTATATATAGTTCAGACACAGACCTCTAACTCAAAGAATCTCCTAGAAAAAGACAGATTCAGTTGGAAAGTAGGCACTTAGAATGGATGAGCTACTTTCAAGTTTTCTGACTTCTGCCCTTTCAAAGAATTGTATCAAGTTTTTTAAATGTGATATCTTAACTTCGAAGGACTGTGAAATATTCTGAACTTTTCAGGTCATCTGCTTTTTTCAGTCATGATATTCCACTGATATTTAAAATGGGAAACCATGGATGCTTTCCTCAGACTGTCAGTGCTCTTTTTTTTAATGTGTTTGAGCAAGAAGCTATGTGCGAGAGAGAGAGAAGATATCCCATTTTTATCACCTTGATCAACCACAGGCGATTAATTTCAGCACAATGAAATTTCATTAATTGCTGTGTGCTTGTCCAGCCTGACTAATGAAGCTGTGTTTTAATGGTTGAAGAATGCAAGTATAAGTGTATGGCATGAGAGAGCAACTTTGGAAAGTGTGATTTCAGAATTTTGAGCACAGTGCTGGTTTGACATTTTCCAAGATTCCTTTATTCTGTTTAGTAGACTAATTTCATGCATTTGTAAAATCACTTGTCATGTATGTTTATACTGTGTGATAGATATTCTACGTAGTAATGAAATTCTGGTGCTCCCTTATCCAATTACAGATGCACTAAATTGTACCACAACTTCCTTCCTGCTTGGACTCAGATGTCCTTATGGGGAAACCTGGGTTTGTGGTAAGAAGGAGAGGGCTGATATTCACCCTCTTTCAACCACAACGGAGCACTCCTAAATCCCACAGTACGAACTCTGCTCTTGGCTTTCAACAGGACTGTCTATACAGAGAAACCATGAGGAACAATTTCTTCAAAAAAATACAAGGACATATCATGCAAGCAGCAATGATGTTCAATTACGAAAGGCTGGATCTGTCAGTCCCCAGGTTTTCAGATCTGCCTTGTAGCTGTAGTTGACAGGAGCAACAAGACAAAAAGGGGAAACTAGTTTCTGGACAATTAGTATCTGAGTCATGCACTGTTCCAGGCCTGTACAAAGCTTCCCATTTCCCACATTAACCATGTGGGAAATGCCACAATGGCAATCATTCTGGAATAATTTTAGTGTCTGGGTCTAATTAATCATAGCCATAGATGTTGTCTTAACCCAAATTCTTCTGCCAGCATCATATTAGACAAGCTCTTTCTAGATCTGCTTTGAGCAGCATGACTGATATCTGTGATATGGAGATATACTCTGCAGTTCTTGGAAATATGAACAATAATAATTATTTTATATCTGTGAGTTTAAGTCCTTTCTTTTCTGAAAGCAAGGGTAAGAAATATATGTTCTCTTTAGAAAGATATTTTCAGTGTCAAATTAAAACAAATTTTAGAGTTGTGCATTTTAAGAGGCTTATGACAAAAGTCATGATCATATGGGGAAAGATTAATCTACAGAAAGTCCTGTAAGGTGGTGATAGTCTAAGGAAAAAAAAAAAAAAGAAAAATAAAGTGCTGAAAAAGATCTCTCTTGCTCTGGAGTGGTTAAAAGTCAAAAATAATGATATTGGCCTCCAATGAATCAAGAAAATAATACAGGAAAATACATTGTACAGTTAGAATAAAGGAATTCAAATATGGTAATGTCAATCAGCAGCGAAAGTATCGCATGTCATTTTCTCATTCCTTCTCCTGTAACCATAAATTACTTTTTTTTCAAGACAACCCACAGATGTCTGTGCCAACTCTGCTCACAAGTGTCACCAGTTTGCATGGGCAGTCTTGCAAAATTTGGCCTTGGGGACATGTTGTTTCATGTTCCATGTTGTTGTTTCATGTTCCACCCAAGCTGGAGGCCAGAGGGCCTTTTGGGTCCCAAGGCCCAGATAGTTCTGTATGTGTTTTCCTGAATGCAAACATTTAATATTTGCAAGCCCTTACAAGCATTAATCAACTCAGCCTTTGCACTGTCCTGGCATGTGCTTGTTTTAAAGATTTGGAGGGTAGCAGAGCTTTTCATCACGATAGGCTTTGGAAGATCAGATAGCTCAGAGCCAGGGAACCCAGCGAGGCCAGAGGCTTAGGAGTAGCTGCTTCTAGCCAAAGACTTCCTCAGTAGAAGACAGGCCTGCCAAAGGGGAGGAGAATGTGACTAATCTTTGATTCTTTAGAGAAATAATTAAAAAACTTCCAGCTTTAATGATCAGCTGATAACTATTTACAGCTTCAATTAATATCTCCAGATAAGGAAGTGTTAAGAACAAATATATTTGGGGGCACAAAGTTAAATATTAAGGTTTGCTGATTTATGTAATTATATATTATATACCTCCTTGCCTTTTAAGCAATTTTTTTGGTGCTAAATGCAGCTCTGGACTTTTATATTCCACTTTTCTCCTTTTTCTATAAGATCATAATTAATTTAAGCCCTTGAACTTTCTATAGGGGTCTTCCTGGAACCAGAGTCTTTAACACACATACTTTCTTTTTCCCTATCTAAATTTCAATTATTTTTAAAATTGAAACTTTTTGCTAAATTTCTCTGAATTTTTTTGCTTAATTAAACAATTTTTGTGTCGGTTTGTGAAAATTACACATTAGCTGAAATTTTGACAAAGATTATTTTGATACCCTCGTAACATAAGAAAAAAATCAAGTGTACTGATCAAATATTTATTTGCCCAATATTTGAAAGATAAATATTATGTTGCTGCTAGAGAGGTAAATGTTCTCCATTCTCTTTGTGTTTATTCACTTAATTACACCTGCAAAGGCTCCAAATCATTTAATGTATGTTACTATTGCTAAGTGCTAAATACAGATGAAAAGAAGTGTTGAAAGGAAAATGTGTGATCAGCTTCTGTGATGGCATTCACATATGCTCTTAACCTAGCACTTGCATTTTGTATATTTTGACAGAAGAGTTAAGATCCTGAGCACTTCTTTACATACGTAATCATGCAGTTATGGTGTGTCAAGAGCACATGTTCCAATTCATTACAGACTGAGAATTCAGGGACTGAATTAGAGGCTCTGAAAAAAAGTTGTTAGACCTTCAGAACTGAATTAAGGCCAGCTTCAAATATCTTTACACTGAAGAGTTCAAGAGCTGCAAAAGAAATAGGATGGTATTCCATTCAAATGGAGATGTAAACACCTGTTTCATAATTAATAAATGTCCAATTGCTGTATGTAGGAGCTCATTTTCTCCCCATCTTTGCCTGGAGATCTTCAAGGGTCCATTGAATTCAATGGAGTCATGCAAATTCACATTGACCAAGCATCATACTTCTTGTGTCATGTAAATTAGATACTAATAATGTCATAAAGCCATTTTGTCCATTTTTCTGCCATGTTGAGATTATAACCTACATCATATTGTGCAATTCAGATTGTTAAAAGAATGAAATTTCTCTTACTTCCCAGGAAAATTGTTAATTTCAGATTTAGTTATGCTCATGATTGCAGACTTGCACCTTGAGGTTCAAAAATATTTCTTAACTTCCTTTCCTTTAACCATTTTCCCCATAGATGTTTAAGTAGTTTGTTTCACTCAGCAAAAGTCTCTCTTATCAGTTGTGTGGGTCACTGTGTTGGAGACCTATTTAAACAAATAAACAAATGTTTTAAGGCACAGTGATACGCCTAGTGAAATGGGAATTTTTGCTTATTAGATCATGTTTTATTTCTTAAATGCTCTACTGCCACAATCTAAATCCTCTTATACAATCTTAGATTTGTAAAGGAGCACTGGTAGGACAATGAGAGTTACTTTGGCATGAGATCAAACACTCTGCAAAGTAAATTCTGGCCAAGCACTTCAGCTAAATACTTGGTAGTTTTAGGCACTGGGTCTGCACATTCTGTTTTGAGTCATGGGACTTTATCTTCCAAGGATATTCCATGCTCCGTACTTTTCGTAACTTCTTTTGCACACTGTCTAGGCAAAAAGACTTTCCAGCTGATAGAAATGGGAAATTGGAGCTTCAACTCTTTAAGACAAGCTGGTATCTAAAGGTTCCCAGGAAAACTTCCCTGAAGATTTACCCTGTCATGGCTCTGGCTTACAGCTCATTGCTTCTTTGACACTTGATGGTGAAAACAGTCAAACCTACAAGCTTTGCAGAGCCACTTGCATTTTAGTTAGTTAAAAGAAAAATACAGAAAGGAAAACAACTATGCAATACAGGGAAAAACATCAGATTTCTTAACATACTTTAAATATTTTGGGTCATTTTGGAGTCCAGGAATTTCAGTGTAGTGTATGTCTTCATATATTTTGACTAATCTCTTTTGAATAGAAATTTCCTTCTTTCCTTTTACATTTCCTTCCTTTGTTGCCAGCTTCCCATTTTCTCACATGCTGACAGTTGAAAAGTCTCCATCTGCCAGAAAAAACTTTCCCAATAGTTCCATCCTGCTCAAACATCTTTCTCTTATATGCCTCTTAGGCATTTCCAGCATAAGGTTTAACTTTTCCTAATGTGAACACTTGATAGTAGATCTGATGCATCTCAAAGTGCCTTCACCCCCCCTCTCAATTACAAGCAGAACCCAGGATGACAAGCTCAGATGCAGGTATCTTCACGGCAGCTACCTAAATTTGAGTAGTAGAATTGTGCACCTGGGCTGAGTCTTGCTCAGGTGAAATATGTCTGCAAACTTTTCTCACTCCTCGCAGATTTTTGCTGAGATCAAAGGCAGTGCCCAAATTGCTTGTGTTTGTGAAACTCTGTAAATAAATAGGTCCCTCCTGGAAGTGTTGCAGACTAGTATGGGAAATGCAGGGATGAGCCCAAGAGAGGATGGTGCATGCTTACTACCTCCAAGTGGGAGCAGTCTTCCTCTCAGTGCAGTTAGCTGACCTTTCAGGAGCACTCTTAGCATGGAGTGTAGAAAAAGTCTCAAGCCTGAATGAAAATTTTGCCTGAAAGAACAGAAAAGCACAGTGCAACATGAAGTATATTGTATTAGATATGTGTGGGAGGTCTGCATAGAAATTCCACCAATAAAACAGAAGAAAACAATTTAACACCAAAGTTTGTGTTCAAAGCAACTAAAATAAAATTCAAGAACCCAAATGCCCTCCTGAAGATTATTTTCAGTTTACAGGGGTTTACAGTTGAAAAAGACTTAATTGCCTGCTTCCACCTACAAAGCCCATCAGCTTTGTAACCCAGCCTTCCACATGAGAAGAATAAAGAGAGCACTTATTAAAGAGTACTTAGCAGTGTTCAGTTAATTTGCTCATTCAAGCAGCTAACACTCTCAGTCCTTAATGTGGTGCCAAAAGTGTCCTCCACAAACAATGAACTATATGTTGAACTGCCCCTTATGGTGGGGCTGAGATGATACCTGAATTGCTACCGAGACTCACAATACAAACTATCACATCTCATTTTCAAACATATATAGTCAGAGAGTGTCAGGAACTGTGTGGTTGAAAAAAATGACAAGACCACACTATGATATTGATCTTTCAAACACCCCTTCTTGCCCTAGTGGCAAAGAAAAGTATTTCAGGTTATATAGTAGGAAAAAAAAGATTCACTACTGATTTGTTAGGAGAATTGTGTAAGTTGTCTTTTTCCCCTCAGTTAAAAAAGATAATCAGTGATGTGATGCTGTTTTCTCTTACAGAGGGAACATTATAGTCTATTTCTTTAATAAATACACTATAAACTTTTACACTGCCATTCAATAAATTTACATTACACTCAAAAGTGTAAACCACTGATTCAAAGAGGAGCAGTAACCCAGTTCTGTACTTCAATGTGTCTTTTGAAAGGTGGTACCTTCTTCATATTGTATTTGATAGTTCCTTCTACATAAAATGTGATTAGTTTAATTTGTATTTTAATAAATAATTTTATACATAGTTAGCATAGTTTCTAAAAAATAGTGTTGTCCACCACAAGGGGAAGTTACCCACATATTTTCCTTGTGCTTTTTTTGGGTGTATTTAGATTCTAGCTCTGCCCACTCTTCATCTATTTTGAATGTGTTTTGAATTAGTCACATGATCTGACACTCAAGGTTTTCCACCGGCTTGTAAATTCTCTTTTCATCTGAGAGTGTGTGGGGGCTTAGGAACAGATGCCAAGGTCTAAATATATATGCTTAAGTACCATGTTGAGTTCTATAATAGATGTTCGGCAACTTTTATAACTAGCCAATTAAATCTTGGAACAAGTGATAGCTTTGAAACGAAAACAATAAGAAATGCTTTTATAGTAGTAAACTGCAACTGTACTGTTTCTTCTTCCTCTTATTTCTGAATATAATGTTTATTTTGCAGGAATACTGATAGGACTCTATGAGATTCAACAGATTGCCTTCACGTCAACAATTTTGTTTCTGGTTTTGTTTCACCCACAGAGCTTTTCTTTCATGCTAAATTGAAGAGTACTTCTTAAAATGGAATCAGACTAGCAACAGTATTTTTGTTATGTTAAGTGAAAAGAATAATTTTAAACTATACAATTTGAATGGTATCCATAACTTGAATCAAGTTTGCTCAAAACACAGCTTGATTTTCTTGAAATTTTCCTGAAGTTTTTTGGAGTTTATTGATGTTCTATGGAGAACCTCTAAGTATGTCAAACTGCTCAATTTATTCTCCTAAAAGAGTATAATTAGAGCTAAAAAACAGAACATATTTTTAGCAGAAAAAAATTATTTTTCAGATACCTCAGTGCCTGGTCCTTTCATCACAGAATACTGTCATTTAAAATGTCTCATTACAGGATGCATTTTCAGTGAGAAATAATAACACTGATTTAGACAATATAATTGCATTCACTTCTTTAACCCCTTCTTATTTTAATAATTTTGTTATCAAACATCTAGTATATAGTGTACTTTGCACAAGTTTCTTGCTTAGTTTGTTGATTATCATTCAATGGAATGTAATTCCTTAATGTGTGGGAAACAATAGAAAAATATTTATATACATCACAGAATATGCAGGCAATACTGAAATTCCCTGCACTTTTAATGTGTGGCTGTCTAGGACATATGCTCACTAATCTAAACATTACCTTACACATCTGGATTGACTGCCTTTGTATCTGAGCCCACAGTGTGTTACCTACATAAAATCACGACAGTTACCAGTTGTTAGGAATCTAAAAGAAAAGCAGAAAAGTGGATGAATTATTTTTTATTGATTTTCAAAATGAAGATTGAGGCATTTTTCAGGGAAAATGATGGAAACTCCTCTTACCGCTACTCTAAATTTACAGCTGATGAACACAGGAACCAATTCCCACAGACAATTATTCTTTCACTTTTTACAAGCATCAAGTTGACACAAAATGAAAAAATGGAATTAAAAATTATCCTTTGTTATTCTTGGAGCAAATTTATAGCCTACTTATGGATATTCTGTGTTTCTGCTTGTGTGTAGACCTGACACTTTATTCTATATTTTGGGGGGTGACACAGATTGACAACAAACACAACTAGTAGGGATATTTTACTTACATAAGCAAATGGTTATTAACAGCTTCCATTTAATTTCAAATTCTCAGAAAGATTTGGGTATCTCAGGTCTCTGACTATACAAAAACTGTCTTCCTAATGAAAACTTCACTCATGAGCAGAAAGTGTTGTAAAAGAAACTGTGTCTTCAAATGAAGATGAGGCCATGGCTATGGGGACCAAAGAATTTGCATGTGATGTAGAGGACCAAAAACTGAGTATGTGGATGGAATTAAAAAATCCCAGTTAAGTCTGCATCTGGAGGTATCTTACAGTATCATTGCCATGATGCATCTCTCTCTCTATAGGTGAAGCACAAGCTGATGGGGCAAAGTGCCATGTGAAACAGAAATTAGCCATTATAGAAACTAGGGACTGATTACAGGCTCAAATTAAAATCTTTCTAATGGAAAGACAGTTCAATACCAACATTAATGCACACAGTATTTCTAAGTGTCATGAAATCATGAGCAATATTTTTATCTCAGAATTTGACAAGACTTTCCTTAAGAATAAAGAAATTGCTTGATGTTTACTGAGAATTCAGGTTTAATGAGTCATGTCTTGTATCAAACATTGAATTATCCAAACAAATCTACATTTTAGAAAGACTCACAAATACAGATACAACTACATTTTCTGCTGATGTATTAGGGCCTATGAGCTTATTGTCTTTAGAAGAACAATAGTATGTTGCTCTTTTGTAAACCAAGCTAATTAGAAGTGTTATCAACTCCATTTTTCACACATAAATTAGTGAGAATTTTAAATCTGTCTTAAATATGGTGTACACACATGTTTCTGGGCGTAATTTAGGCCATGATTATTTCCAGAGCTGGCAAATGCTAGAAGAAACATACTGTGAACATTCATTTGCAATTTTAAATGAATTTTAATGACTTTGTAGATATAACTATTTTATTCACTTTCCATCAATATCCACTCTGACAAACAAGTTTCCTGCAAGATTTCTTTCTAGAGCACAAAGTTTTATATGAAAAATACAGACTGTTAGCTACAAACAGATTTTAAATTTGCAATCAAGGAGAAAAATGACTATTCTAAGAGTCATGGTCCTCCAATCAGGAAATAAAAAAATCACCATGTGATTATTTCTTCAACCAAAATAGCTTGGATTATGAATTTCAGTTCTTCACAATGAACTATGGATGAGCTGCAGACCAAGAATTATAGAAATTAGTTGGCAAATCATTTCAAATAACAAATAAATTAGAGTGAATCATGATGCATTTGTGAAAATGTCACAATTACTATGCTAATAAGCTTAAATTTACATAGTGCCTTTCATCGGAATGGATCCTAATGATGTATAATCTCAACATCCAGAGGAGGCATGATGTGACAAAGGCTGAGAAAAAATATCTAATATTACTTTGTTAATACACAGAAAATGATACTTTATTTTTCAAGCCGTATTAATGCATTTAATTGCTATCAATAAAATAATCAACTGCTTTTTGTTTCTTTTTCTGTACTTGCCATTTCTTTCTTAATGTGAGTTTTTTTTGAGCATTTAATTTTCTTTTACTTCCCTGTTTTTAACATTATTTTTTCTTTCATTCTTCTCTTATTTTTCTTTTCTTTTCTGCTAGTGTTTTAAAATTTATTTTCCTATACTCATATTTTTTTGGTGTTTGCTTTTTGCTTCTCTCCCATCTGTTATAGAAATTGTTCTATAAGATGCATTTTTCTCACTATAGGCTTTTTGCACTCCAAGCTAGAAAACAGAAGTACCCTTTCTCCTTCACCCCCTCCTCCTCCTCCTCCTCCTCCTCCTCCTCCTCCTCCTCCTCCTCTTCTCACACTGCCGTTTTACTGTCTCTAAGTAATTTCACTGATTTTACTTTGTGTGTTTTCCATCTTTCCCACTATTGTACACTCTTCTAGAATATTGTCTTCTCCTGCCTTGAAAATCTCTTCCCTCTGCATCCACAGTCATCCAAATGTCTCTGATTATCCTTGCCCATGGTGTATCAAAAATGTAAGCTATATGCAAGTGCTATATATGCCTAAATAGCATATGTTTTACATATTGAACTTATGTGAGATCATATATTGATTCATAAAAGTGGTTGCCTTTAATTACAGTCCATACACAGACCATATGTTATACATAAAAAAAACATATGTCAGACTATCTGTGTGTGTGAACCATTCATGCTTTTCCTGCATGGGCAGGTCCTGGAGCTATCTTGATCTTCCAAAGAGGAGTTAGTATTACTTTTGGTTTTCTTCCTCAGGCTTCCAAGCCCCAGAGGATTCCCACTGATATGTGCCCCCATGTGTCTCTGAAGTTTGTCACTTCCTTACATGTTTGTTGCCTTGCTCCATGCTGATATGAATTCCAGGGGTTTGTTTTTATTAATTTTTTTAACCAGAAATGCTTTTGGCAATTTGATTTTCAGAATACCTATTTTGAAGCTTGTTCATGGGTCTTTCTTTACCTTATTCTTTCCCTATAGCTCAGGAGATGCACTAGTTCTGCAGGTCAGAAAATTACCATTTCCCAGATGTCATTTTTCAGCTATGATAGCAAGGGAGCTCAGCAACTTCTTCCATCCACAACCTTTCAAAAATCTCTTTAATAATTAGACAACTGTGATCACATGTAGAGATAGATCAGTGCTTGATAAGGACTATTTTGTGTTAGGATGTGGTCGTAGCTGCTGATATTCCTTGTGACTGCAGTAAAGTAGTGTACTGATTTCCATTTTCATTCAGACAGGTTTTTATTTCTGTGGTTTGTTTTTAGGGAGATCTTTTTTTCTGCTAAACAGTAAGTCAAAGAGGACACAATAAAACAAATGCTGAAGTGTTGTGTAATGACTACAAGTTGCATGACAAGTTGACATAGGAGCTAGACATAGACATTAGAGCTAGGACATAACATGGTATGTCCATAGATGCAGGACACGTGAGACCAAGAAATTAATTGGTGTAATGCTTGGTTATGAAAAAGGAAAACAGCTTGCAAATGAGGAATCTAAATGCAAGGAAATTAAAAGGAGCAGTTATAAGGAGAAAATATTTGCAGATAATGTGAAATTTTGACTATACAACAAAGTGACTCATAAGAAACACTGTCTGTTAAAATACTTTAGGTAGAAGCTGAAGAAAGATATATAGTAAGGGGTGGCAGGCTACCAGAAGCAAGAGAATGACCATGAGAGGGTCATTACTTTGTGTGCTTTTCATAAATTTTGTTTAACTGCAACATTGTGCCAAAAAAGGTAGAACAAGACGTGGATGAAAATGTTTGTAAAAGACAGCCCGTCATAACTTTGTCACCTCATGAGTGTTCATTGAAATTGCAGTTTCATTCAAATGGTAGGTGAAAAGTCATTAGTCATGTATTTTTAAGTGCATGGCAGGACCAAGTAATCAATTCTGCAAGTCTTTCCCTAATGTGCATGTAAGTGTGTTCAGCTGGTGCCAAAGTCATATTAAAAAAGCACTCTGAAATTCACAGACATGTGCTCTGCTTCCCCATGTCTACAGATGCAGTCTAAGCCTATACGCCATGCCTGAAAGATGGGAAAAATTATGAAGGAAAGGTTTGTCTTAATTAATAAAGGTTTCTCCATTATTTGTTGAATTTTTTTTCAAATACTGATTTTGGGTTCTATAATCCCTTGCAAATATTTTGGGATAAAAGTTTCCTGATGTTGAGATGGACTGGGGAAATTGGTGATTTAGATGTCAAATGAAGGATGTAGTCACTGTCCTGCATAACATAAAGAACAGTGAGTCACGTGGTCGGGATTTTGTGTGTAAATCAAGACAAGAAAATAGTTTGCCATACTTGATAATGCCTCCTGTGGTACTAGACCCCTCAGAAATAAAATAGTCACTGAAAATAATTTTTTAAAATTTGTTGTTCATTTTGATTTTGGATTTAAGCCAGGCAGCTGTTAATATGCCCCTGGGAATATAGAATGCTTTTCCCTAGCAAATAATATTGGTTTATATGAGAGGATAAGTGGACCCAAAAGGTGTTTTATATTAGATTGAGAGCCCAATAAGTCAAAAGTAAATATTTAATACATGACATAGAATGTCACACTCCAGGATTATGGAGTAATACAAACATTGTGCTGAATACAGACGGATTAGATTATAATTCTATTAAAAGGTTTGTACCATAAAAACAATATGCTGTATTATTTCTTTAAGAAATTATTTACTGTGTTCCCATCAGTTAGCATACATTTCAAGATTGTAGTCATGATAACATGCATGTTTTATGTCAAAAATGGTAATTGACCCTGATGAATTATGATGGGGAGGGTGATGTATTATATTACCATGAATGTGTATCACTTGCCATATTTTTTCAATAAAAGCAATTCTTTAGCAGCAAACCTTTCCCAGGAAGAACTGCTAGTTAGTGGCACTTACGTTAGAGTCCTAAGGATCTCAGAAGCTGATACAAGGTAGAGTTAGCAGCCTTATGGTGAAAATCATATGTGCTTTGCAGAGAAAACAGGTGGTACACCAATAACAGTTCTTTATTATACAACAGTTGGTTGTAAACCCTATTGACCTTATCCTCTACAACGAGGTGAATAAATTTAATTTTTGTGAAACTGGGTGGTGGTGTACCTTCTGAAAAAAACAAATAAAAGTTTTAGTGCTGGATATAATCTCAATTTATCCTTCTTTTAATAATGAATGTTTCCTATCAGATGAACTTTGAACTCTAGAAGTCATCGAAGGATGGAGCTGAATGATATTCTGTGTTCTTGGGAAAACTGTTTTCTTCCCATGACATGGGAACATGTAAGTGAAGTATATTTGTTCTGTATTTTTGATATGTGTTCCACAGTTCTAGCATTAGTCTTGGCTGGAAGGCAAGTGCTTGCAAGAACAGTTACCACAACATGAAGCTGTAGTCTCTGGCTACTGTTTTATCTGTTTTTTAATATTACTGCTGCCTCCAGGTCCAATTCAAAGTTGATCCAGGCAGTTCAGCAGTCCTCTCATGAGGCAGCTTTTTCCTGATGATATATCCCAGTGAGCTCACCCGTATCTGAGGAGAGTAGCTCACTCCTGGAGTGGGAAGTTTGTTGTAGACGTTAAAGTGGATTTCTTCTATGCTGTACTGGGAAGCACAGCTGTGATGAGAAGTAACTGCTCTGGTGCAGTGGAGAGAGGGTACATTGTGTTGCAAAAATAAAACATGTATGGCTCTGGTGATGCTCATACCTTCACAGGCATGCAGAAAGCTGAAGGAAAGTAGAATGGCTAAAGAACACTCCATACTCACTGAGAGTAATATTTTCTAAAGCATGTGTAGCTACCAATAGGTATAGGCAGTCCTACCTGAGGACTGGTATTGGTAGCCAGGGGTATTTTCACAGATGGGTGTTGGCTGTGACCCATTTATCTATGCAGATGAGTCTCAATTTTGATTGTCCAAATGACATGTGTCAGAACTGGAAGAGATTCAGTTGATATAAATGTCATATAGGTGAACAATCCATACAAACTCTTTCCTTTCTAAAGACTGTTGACATAAAGTTAGAAGCCAACAGATTAGTACCTTATTTCAAAAGGTAGAGGTTAGCCATTTGATGCCAAAGGTCTGAGGTACAGTGCCTAGTGATGATGAATGTTTGGTATCAATTAAAAAAAAAAAAAAAAAAAACCCACAAAAGTTTTCAGTCACACAATCAATCTCATTCTACCTCTCAGTAAAATGTGGTGGCCAGATTTTCAAAATCTGCTTGGTTCTTTTGATAATCAGGTCATAAACACCAAAGAAAATATTTCAAGGGCTTGTGTAAGCAAAAGTAACCATTTAAACATTGTCTAAATTCCAGACTGGTAGAATAAGTCTAAATGGTCACTTTGTTGTCAACGTGCTGAAAAAAAATCTATAATGATAAAAATGCAAGAAAATTGCTTCCTTCTGCTAAATGTATTTTAGACCAAGAATGAGTTTAATTTCAAGACATTGTCACATCCTTGTTGGAGGTGGTTGTTTGTTGACAATGAAACTAGTTTCCTACTTCTTAATGTGAACCAGAAAGTAATCTGTGCACATTAAACTCCAAACTAAAATAAACAAACTACTAAACTAACAAAGGCCTTTGCACTATTGTTGCTGAGGTTTGGTTTAATATTATTTTTTCCTCCTTTTACCTTCTTATTTTTGCTGATTCAGTTGAAGCAGAGTTCTCCTGATGATCAGCCAGGTTTGGGGAAAGAGGCACTATTTTCTGTGGGACCAAGACATAACACTGAAAATACAAAAATGTTTGAGCACATAAGCTTTTCTTTTTTGTGCTCCAATTAGCCATTTTCGAGGACTAAATGCATACAGTAGAAGGACTTTCCTTATATTAATTTCCTGTTTTTCCATGACAGTGTTTTTGTCTGATTCTTCTCTCTGCGAAACCACTTTTGAAACCTCAGTGCTAAGCAGTACCATCTCTCTAGGGCATCTTGCCAGCCAGCCTTCTGGGGCACACCCCTAGCACTCCTAAATAGGAACAATGCTGAGCTGATCAGGTGGGAGTGTTTCTGATCCGGTTACTGATCTGGAGGACCAATTCTTCCTAAAAAAATGCCTGCAAACAACCATCAAACCAGTGAGTTTGTAGAATGTTTGTATTTGGAATAGAATTTCTGTCATGTCATTCTTAAATGCTGAAAAGAAAAAAAAGAAGCAAACAGCACAACAAACCCAAAGTGGTTTTGTTTTCATGGTAAGAACTGTAACAGTATTAAACAGACTAAGAGTGGGGTAATATAACCAGACATCCCAGCTGGCATATAATGAGCCAGCTATTCCTATTTTTTTGTTAATTTTTTTTTCCTTTTACTTTTAATAGTGTTGTATCCATCTGTCCTGAGAAAAATCTGATGAGAAATTTTCCTGCTTAAGTTCATGTCTTACTCTGTAGGAGAAAACCTGAACAGCTAGGTTGGTGGGTTTTGTTTTATTTTGTTTTGTTTGGTTTTTTTTTTTTTTTTTTTTTTTTTTTTTTTTTTGTGTGTGTGGGCTAGGCTTGTCTGGGCATTTGGTTCACATATGTCTCATAAAGAGCCCCACCCCCACCTTCCCCCCTGTTTCCTGACATACTTTGCTGTTGCATCTTTTCAGTGGTAGTGACTGCTTTCTCAACTGCTGGTCAACTTCTGAGCTGAGAATCAAGATCTGCTACTTAGTTTGCCTCACCATTCAACCATGAGTAATAGCAGGAAAAAGATGCTCCTGTTTGTTTTAAAGAAACACTCTACGGGGTGTTAACAACCTTAATGTATAGGCACTTATAAGTCTACTTATAAGAAGACTTCCAACCCAAGCTGTCACTTTAATAGAGCATCCCTAAAAAGGGATGGGACTTAGATCCTTGTATCACTCCCCCAGCTACCATTTTGTGTTATGTCATGATAAAAAAAGGAGATGTTACAAGGAGACAAGGTTATCTCAGGTAAGGAGGAAATCCTGGGTGTTACAGCTCTGTCTTGCCTTCCTGATGGAGGCAATTAGGGTGTATGAGAAGCACATTGAAGTAGTATTTCAAAATGCAAGTGTAATTTAGATTCTCCGGAGTCCTAGAAGAATTCTCAGCACAAAACCCATTCTCTGTAGTCTGAGCCATTGCTGTGCCATCCTTCTTTTTTGACAAGGATCCAGTCATAGTGAAAGATCTCACCTGATAGTGTGAGAGAGGAAAGAAGGAACAGGTCTTGGCAAATGTTTGCCAAGGCATATTTGACTATTCTGTCATGCATAAATTAATCAATTAGTAAGAGGAATTAAATTGTACCGCACCTGAGAGCAACCTGCATCTTCAAGGGCCAAAATGGATTCAGGTCTCTTATAGACTTTGCATCCATCACTTCTTTTAAAAGAACTTATCTTTCCCTGTGCAATAGTGTGCAGGGGCTTTACACTGTCATGGATTTTTTCTTTGGTAATATAAGCTGCTCTTGAAGCCCAAGGGGCATGTTTTGACCTGTTTCTTTTATGGTGGAAAAAAGGAGCTAGGGGTGGTTCTGAGTTTTATAACCCTACTTCCAGGCAGACATCATCATTAGCATATATGAAGCTGTTTATCTAAGAAACCCTGTGCTGGCCTGGAGGGCAGAGGTTGTTTGCACTGAATAAATATCTTATTTGGGATCTCACAAAGTGTCGGGGGTAATAAAAGAAGCAGCAGCTATCAAACTGGAAGATGAGGGAAATAATTTCACCTCTGTGGAATTATGAAAAAGGTGGCTAACCCCACCTAAATGCTGTAGAAATGAAATTAAAAAGAATAAATATTTGCATTTAGAAAGTGCAGTAGTTTGACTGCCTTTGAGTGCTTTGTGTCATTCCTTAGCTGCTGTTCACCCCTGCTCCTCAGAGGGTATCCAGGCAATAAACATTGCAAGGCAATGCAGAAAAGGGTTGCACAGTTGTCAGTTTTCAAAGGTGAGCATCTAGTTGAGGGAGGGAAACGTGCAATATTCAATATCCTATCAGGCTCTGTTGTGCTCAGACAAAAGCACTAAAAGCTGTTCTTCACTGAGAAGATTTTCAGGCCCTTACTTACATGTGTCATCTTTTCTCTATTACTCTGAAGAGAATTGTATTTGATCTATACAGTGCAAAGGTAATATGTGAAACACAAAGTAGAAACCAGTACTGAATTAAAAAAAAAAAAAAAAAAAAAAAAAAAAAAAAAAAAAGAACAAAGAACAAAGTGAAACTCCCAATCTCTTATTAGGCAGTGTTTGTTTATAACACAGTGAAACATTCCATGGTGAGCTAAAGTTTCAGGCCAGTGAATGATCCCCCATAGGAGTGTTTAAGCCCTTTTCCTTTTTGCATATTTTCTATTTATAACAGTGAGTGTACATATATCCAAATTTCAACATATGATGTTTCACATTTTTGAATGAAAAAAATTTTACCCTTTCCACATCTAAGCTGCCCAGAGCAGCTGAACTTCATAAATCCCATACCAGTGACTCAGTGCCATAAAAGAGGAGAGAAAATTTTTGTGCCACTCTTCTTGATACTAACCTGAGCATACTCCTCTGCAGTATATAATGGGATTAGAGATACTTCAAGGAATTTCTTCTAACAATTTTCATTCCACCTGCATTTCTCAGCTTCACTTAAAGCTGAAGAGCTCCAGTGGGCCTGGGAGCGTCCTTAATAAAGTTTACTCTTAGGGAAAATACTCTACTAATTAAAGTCTGTATTCACTGGATGCTTACAGAGAAAAAAAATGGTATGGTGCTTGTAATGGGAGAAGCTTATGGGGATTTCAGGAAAAGCTGATGAGTGCTGCAAATAGGTACAAGAAAAAAAAGAAAACTGTCTAGTCTTATTACGTATTTTTAATGCTTATTGAAAAATCACATTTTAAAAAAGTTTTTTTTCCTTACTTTATATAAAGAGACAAGAACAAGAGTGTGGAGAGAATAGCTGTAATGGAAAAGAGTTACTTATTTTTATGTGTCCCTTTTAAAAGAGGTATTAAGTATCCTTGAATGCAAACCTACTTACAGAAAAGTAGCAATGAATTGATGTTGGTGGAATATTCATGCCTTAGAAAGAAGAAGAAATTACTTACCAGCATCTTGAACCTAACATTTTCTCCATGGCAAAAGAGTTGTAGCGGAATAATATGGCTGGGTAAAAATGCTCCAAGAAGTGATAAACAGAAATTTGAACTGATCTATGTCTGTGTTTGCAGTGCCTGCACTCTCTTTGGAGGATAGCACACACAGCAGTGGATAGAAAACAATGCTTTGTGTCACTGCAGGCAGATATTTGGCCACAGGCAAAACAGAGAAATGAAATCTGAATTAAGATTTTTAGTCCTTCAGTTCATTAATTCATATCACAAAATAAATGGTGGGGAAGGATGAGAGCTGGTTGTGGTGATGGCTGCTGTAACTCTAATTAGAGCAGTAGGCATGACACATGTGAGGTCATACAGGGAGTTTGCAAGGAAAAAAGGCATTAAAATTCAAAGGTAAAGTTTTAAAGATATTGAAAGGTAAATAGGTTTTAGCATGCCTCAGCTCACAAGTATTGTAATCTATTTTTGCTAGTTAAGGCTTCCTTTGCCTTCCTGGTAGTAATCCTAAGAATGAAAGTAGAGCAGCACAAAGTTCACTTGGCTTGTTTGGTTGAATAGACCTGGTCTTGAATCCTCAAATATTTCTTTCTTTCAGTCAGTGAGCCAAATATAGACACGAGAGATGACTCTGGAAATGTTTTTTGAGTATAGAGGTCTGTATCAGTAGCTCCAGCAGCAGACAAGATACCAGTGACAAGGTAGGGTCTCTTGCTGTTAATATGTCCCATTTATCATTAGAAATTTTCCATTTTCATTCCACTTAGAAGAGATTTCCTTAGCAGGATGGTCTGTATTACTCCTACTTGTCCTGATAGCTTGAAACTGTGTTCCTTCTCTGTCAATGAGATGCCAGAGACTCAGGGGGTGTTGTCGTGCAGTATAATTGCCTTTCTAAAAGATCATGTGGGGGGGGGAGATTTAAAGAATAGTTCACAGGGATTTAACTGATCGGTTCCCACCAATGTTAGTTTACCCCCTGTGAGTCTGACAGTGTAGATTAAGCCACATTGGGGAAAATATCATTCATGCTCAGTCAGTCACAAAAGATCACTGCTATTGTGTCACTCTGAGAGGAGACAGTAGGTATTAGCCATTGCTGTCGCAGTTCTCTCAATTTGAAGCTTGTTAAGCCAATTTTATATTCATTGAAGGAGTGCTTGTAGTAATAAGCAACTTAGCTGATGCTCTGTGATCCTGTAGCTAGGGCTGATAGAGGTACTAAACAAGATATCTTTATCTTAGTGCTGTGAGAGGGGCAGTTTTTTCTTCCTGGAGTTTATTTGTTAATAAAAATAATCCAGTTTAATCAGTTTAGAGCAATGTCCTGCTGTGCTCAGGAGCACCATGTTTTGGGCTGTATCAAGCAATCCTTTCTTCCTGAGAGCTCCAGACATCCTTCTTCAAGTCCCTGAGATGGTTAGTCCCTCTGCCTTATTTGTGGAGAGGATGGTGGATCTCTGATTTGCTTCCTGTCTACCTGACTCATCCTTCCAGACTTTTTTTTTTTTTAGTGCTTGCTGTTTTCTTCTTTTCTGCTGTCAGATACTGGGGAGTTAAAAATGGTTTGAATTCACCACAGTCTCTCTTGCTAGTGAGGAAGGGGGAAAATAAATGTTCTGTTTCTTTACTTGAGATATGTCACAGAGGTTGCAGAAAAATGCAGTAAGTGACAGCATCTTTCGTGTTATGCTGTCATTTTTCTGAAATAAGAAAATTTCAAGTACTTATTAGTTAGGAACACTGACTCATTACCAACAGAAACAAACCATTCCAAATGTCTGAATAAAAAAAAAATCCCACAATGCAGCTGCTGCTGTCAAGCTGCAGAAAATAACCTGCTGATAATCTGCCTGTACAGCCTGACTTCCCAAAGGGCAATACAGACAGTATCTTTACAGCCACTGTGGACTGTGCTTTTCTTCTGATTGTACAACTTAAAGAAACACATAAAATATGTTAAAGAAGCATAATAACACTTAGAATTTATATATGTCCAGAAATTCATGCGCTGTTGCTTCTCTGTAGCTTATTATGTTGTGGTTAATATTGCAAAGCATTCCCATGTATAGTTTAGTAAGTAAATGAAGAGTCAGTAATGCTGATTTGATTTTCTTTTTTGGATAACTGGAAAGAATTAATTTTGCACTTAGAACCACTGCATCTAAAATAATAACAAATTGTTTCCATCCCAGAAGTAGTTTGAAGTCTATAATTTATATAAATTCATCTTTTGTGTATGTGTGTTCTCTGAAATAGCTGTGTTCAGGTTAGGATTCCTTGTTTCTTGAGTGGACTCTGGTTGCCATTTTTAAATAACTATTGCCTGAAGGCATTAATCATAAGCAATTTTCTGTGAGTAGTTGATATGTGAACAGCCAAAGTTTATAATTGTGTTGCTCAATTGTATCTGGTCAGAAACCCACATGATATAATTTCTATTTCTGGACTGGATGACCATGTGTGCTCTTCCAGGGTGAGTATTTGCATGGGTGAATTGAAAATTCTATTTCTCTGTATACTTGAAGTGCACTTCTGCATTTGTGCCAGAAAACAGGATTGCTGAGAAGGTGAATACAATGGGAAATTAATTTAAAAATTGAGTGAAGCTCTTTGCCTTGATCTAGAACTGACATTGCAAAATGAATCTTAAGAGAACAATAATAACTATAAATCTGTTTACTTTTGAGTGGCGGTGAACTGTTCTGAAGTAGATGCTTCTCAGTGTATTTTTCCTGACCTTCATTTTTCTTTTCATGGGATCAATTAGATTTCTACAGGTTTATTCTTCGTTCTTGATTTTAAAGAATTTTAAAAGCATTCTTGGCTGCATCAGTAGATATGTTCTCATATGCTTCTTCTGACTTCTTCTGACACTTGCTTGTGGGCTAGGAAGATCAGATGGATGCAGAAAATCATAATGTACTTGCAAAAATGATGCCCTTCCTTAACTGATCTCAATGTTTTATACACTAGAGGTTTTATCTTTAGCAATTTTTGTTAACACTTCTGTGAATTTAAATTAGAGCTCTTACTAAACAGTTTCTGTTGCATTTTCCAAACCATCCTTCATTGATTTGAAAATCAATAAACCATATCTAAAAAATCTGACATGCTAATGAATGAGTATTTGCTCAAAATACTGTTAAAAAACAAGGAAATTTTATGTTGAGCCCAGGAGTGATTTTTTTAAATGTTAGTTAGTTAGCAGGTCATATTCTTTTGAATGGCACTATTAATTTCAACAGGTCCATTGATTTCATACCTATGCAATCTGAATTGATAGTAAGTTCCCAAGCCAGCTGGTTTCAATTGGTCCAGAAACTTGTTTTGACAAAAATATTGTGAAAAATATGGACAGTTAGTATGCATTAATTCTTGCTTCAATGTTAATTTTTGTTTCACTCCAAAACACCAGTGAGATATGAACATTCAGACTAGGGGGTCAAATGAAAATTATACTTTTGACCTAAATAATATGTTTGACATGCAGTGCATGATGTTGAGCAGAAGCTGAACTCATAGTTCTATTGAATGCTTTTTATTTGAATATTGAACTGGAAATCTTTGAGGAGTACACTTCTGTATGAAAAGCAAAAGGCATCCTTTATTCTCTTCACAGTACTTGAACTTCTTAGTTTTTACTGCAACAAAGCAATTCAGAGCAAGTGGCTTTACTTCTCAATTTGCCCATTTTCTTTTCCACTCCCTTTTTGTATTTCATACAAAAATGTTCTGTCCCATACACTCTAGAGAGAGAGTAGAGCTCTTGCGTAAGAAATATGTATTTTTTAAAAGTGTTTCACAGGAATATGATGGAATAGTCAGGATGAGAATCTTGAAAACCACAGGAAAGTAAAGTGTTAAAGTGAGCCAAAAACCTGGTGTGTGCACCTGGCTCAGAAGACTAGGCAGCATGAAGTATAAATTGCAGTGTAAGTGAAAGACCCAGATTTTCAGTGATCCTCTGAAGGCAAATCAGTCCAACGATCTGTAGTTTGTGAGTAATTCTGTGGTTTTTCCTCTTCCTTTTATGTATCTGCTTAGTGCTGTCCATACTTATTTCTGTGGCACAGGTAAACCTCCACAAGCTGCTGGGCTTAGATTCTCTATTTCCAGATATCTTTGAATCTTAGCTTTTGACTAGATATGTTCTTAGAAATCACATAGCTTTTTCTCTATATGCCTCTTCTGCAGCATTCTCCCTCAGCTCAATCCTGTAGCACTGGAACCCTCATACTGGAATTTAAGATAGTTGTCAATTTTCTTATTGGTCATTATAGCTTTATTCACTACCTCTACTTATTTGCCATTGAACTCAATAACATTGCATATGTTGTCAAAACTGAAATTAAAGCATGATGAATTAGGCTTTGTATATATCACTGATCTGTTCTTAGATCATATAACAATTGAGCCACATGTAGAAACACGGGAAATACAGTGGAATTTGAAAGTAGTGATCAATAATTTGTACCAGTGATCACTTGGGCCTTATCTAATAACCCACTTTGTACTTTTCACAATCTAATTTCATTTGGTGTTAGTGATCGCTGCTTTTCTACTTATAGTGATCTGATTAGACCTTGAAATATTTCTGTTTTTCAAGATATAGCACATCTTCTGTAACTCTATGTAACATATATTCAGGAAGAATTTGATTAGACTGGGCAATTACTTGTGATTCATGCCTAGTTTAAGATACTGAAGCAGGCAGGAAGGCGCCAGTACAATTTTAAGCCATCCAGGGCAACAGTTAAAGAGCCTTTCTATGTCCTTGATACCTAATGAACATTTTAGGTACTTTCAGAATCACATCAGATTTGCTGATTGCAAAAACAAAACACAAACCAAGCTTCCAAGAGCCCTTGCATGTCTTGTTGGGTTTTTTGTTTATTTTTGTTTGGGTTTTTTGGTTGGTTTTGGCTTTTTTGTTTTTTGTTTTTTTTTTTAAATATTTTGTCAGAATTCTAGAAGGAAAGAGAAACATACACAGGTTATTGTACCAGAAAGGACTACTGCAAGAATATTTTGAGGGGTGGGACTAGGACAGGTTTATGTGATTGAGCTATGGATTTAGCATAAACTAGCACTGACATGGACAGATATCACCTGTGTTTTTATAGATCACATAGTTTAACAGTAGTATTTGTTATCAGCATAGCTAAACATATATATAGATATTTACATATGTATATATTCATATATTTTTTGCGTATTCTGGTGTGTATTTGTATACATGTGTACAGTGTGCGTACATCTACAGACATATATGGGAATGAATTTTTATTCCTATTCATCTACATACCTATATGACATATACACACACAAGGCAAGAGGTGGCAACAGCCAAACCAGGCCAATCTGGACTATGGCTAGTACAGGATCAACCAGCAGCAGTAGCCAGCATGAACTGTGCCCAATCTATGATCTTTGGCTATGGAAACAGCTCCTGGTATGAAATTAAGACCAGGGAGGGAAGAGGCTTGTACAGGCAGACATGTCCAAAAGGCACTGTGATCATACAAGAACTGCTCTCAAATGGCAATTTTGATCTCTTCAGGTTTAATATGGGCCATCCCTAAAGTTAATGTTCAAGCCATGAGAACCAAAGTGCAAATGTTAGAGCTGAAAAGAGCCAGCATAAAATATGAAGGCAGATAGCTCGGTTTAGCCCAGAGACTAGCAGGGATGGTAAGTTCCAGTAGTTATCCCTGGATTCAGCAGGGTCAACATACCTGGATAGGTTTACCATGTTTTCAGTTTTATCATAGGAATCAATTTGTGTCTTGCACAGTTACAGGAATTCAGCCTTAGAATGGGTTTGGTGAAGAAATGTCAGCCCACCTGCTTTACTTTCAGGCTACTGCCCAAAGGCGTAAAACAGACAGCGTAAATAAGGTGCTGGCACTAAGGTGACCCATGATGACCCTAACCCTTTACTTTAAAATGAGATGGAATGTCACTTTAATGAACCTTCATCTCAGACCTTTTTTTCTTGTCTTTGTATTTATGGATTAGGTTAGAGTGGAATTTGCTATACAGAATTATGAAGTAAACTCATCTTACATGACTACTGAAAGAAACTTCCTCACAATGTCCTGATCAGTTTGTCTACATCTTCTACAGCACTTTAGCACTTTAGCTTGCTCTTTTCCTGGAGTGATGCTTCATATTCAGCTTCATTAATTTTGGAGGACCTCCAGAATGGACTGAGACATAGAATAAACCCTACTCCTGTTTATTTATTGGGATGGGTAAGAAGTAATTAACTGAAATTCATGAAAGTATATTTATTAGTAGATTCATATACCTGTCTAAATGTTAATTTAATTCTGATTCCACAATTTTCATAAAGGGTCTCTGCTTTAAAAAAGTACATTTCAAAATTAGAGCTTATACTAAAATTCATTGTTGTCATATCTAAGGTGGCTCAGCATGAAGATAAAGAACCCCTGTGGTGTTTCAAAATTTCCTGACTTAATGTTCAAAATTTAATTTTTTCTGTCTCCAACTTTTCCCCTGTGAATTCAGTGAAAAAAAAAACTTATTTATTTATTATGCCTCATCAGCTTTTTTTTTTGTTGTTGTTGTACATTAGCAGGGACTTTTCAGTATTCCTTCCACTCATGTTTGCAGAATTCAGTAAGAAGTGAATACCTTGATGAAAGTAATATACAATGTTCTTATTCCATTGGTTTGGTCTCTTTTACTGAAGCAATGTTTATAGTTTAGCTGGCATTGATGATGTCCATAGGATGCAAAGAGAGTTGTGAGGCCAGAGGGAATGTTATCTACCACAAATTATCTGCCATGGCTTACCTATTTCATCCTACCATGCTATTTTGTCTTTTTGAAGTATTTCCAGAATTGTTCTGTCCCGACTGCAGTTATACCTGTGGAAATTCTTTCAAAAATATTTCACTTTGCCCTGGGTTTGATTAACATTTTACCCTTTACTCCAAGTTTAACTAACTCACCCTGCATTAAAACCTATAAGCATTATGGAGTGGAGTTCAGATATCATTAAATGGTGCCTTTTACTTCTGCCTTGGTCACTTAAGGTCTTTAATTACTGCAGAAATATGTACAAAAGCAATGTATAAAGTACACATTTTTTTTGCTGATATTATTAATTAAGCTTTTTCTATAAGGTAGGACCTCTTGTTTACGCTTGATTAAAATGGAGAACTAATATTGCAAAAGGACAGAATTTCCTGCGTTAGTTAGTTGGGTTTTCACAAAACCCACAAAAAGATATTAACTAGATCCTACATTTGCTGAAATCAGGTCAGCAGTGATCCAGAGATCCTCATGTCTTCTAAATCAATGCTTCATTTAGAAAACAGACAAGCAAACATAGAAAAACTTTAGAGAAAAGTGTAAGAACAGTTACCAACAAAATAATTGTAAATGAGCTACAATGGACACACCCATTTTTACTCTGGTATAGCTGCTTTTCATTGCAATAATACGTGCAATAAATAAAGGACAAATATTTGGAAAAGGTCTCTAATCTGTTGTGCTACAGACACACCCAAAAGCTTGGCAATTTAAACAACCAAGAAAAATCTGTAAGTAAGAAAGCATGGGGGTAGACAAGCTGGGTTGCCTGAGGGTGAATGATAGGTCCTGTAATGAGCACTGGGTATCCCATTCTAGTGCCCCTCCGGAGTTCAGAGCCTGATAGCTCTTTCATCCCTCACACCCCTTTAAAGTAAAGAAGATTGAGAGGTGACTTGATTATAACGTAGATGGAGTAACTGCACAGGGAGAAAACTCTGGCTGCTAAAATGTTCTTTAATCTAGAAGACAAAGGCGTTACAAGGTATAAGAGCTGAGATCAGACATTTGCAAAGGAGAAATAAAATAAGCATCTAGACAGAGAAGGTGATTAAGCAGTGCAGGAAAGCTATATCAGAAGATTTCACAACTTTCCTACCAATTAAAGATTTCCACAGCATTTTCAGATGAAATGAGAAGCAAAATTTCAAAAGAAAATCTTTATCTGGAAAAATATGTGTGTTTTTTGTTGAAAGTAGAATCTTTCATCTGCAAAATTTTTGTTTTGGTTGCAGGTGTTTAGATTTTCTTTCACCAGCTGTTATATTTAGATTAAAGAAAGACAGTATTGCAACTGCATTATGTATTTTATTTATTAGTATAGAAGATGGTCTCCTGAGTAATGAAATGAAGTCAGAAACCACGATTCAGAACAAAACTCTCAAAAAGCCATAAGCTTCTAGCATTTTGGCTAGAAACTACAAAAGTTACTCATATAGCTCAAAGTCTCAGAAAACAAAACAAAATCAAAACAGACAAAATAATATTTAAAACTATATGAAAATGTTGACTGCATTAATGGCTTGTTAAATAATTGAAAAAAAAAGAAGCCTGGGTTCCAGGTAAAAGAAATTATGAGGTGTCTGAAAATATTTGAATTTAGTTTTTGTTTGGCATTTTTATGAGATTTATCTTTTTTTAAGAAAAATTACCAAATACCCCATTTTCAAATAATGGAAGAAACTCAGAATCCTGTTAGAAAACATCTATTTATTGTAAACTTACAAAAAGAGATAAGTCTGCTCTTCCTTATCTTTCCATTGTGGTTTAAAATTTTTGTTCTCCCTTCAAAAATAGCAGCTTTGATCCTTCTGAGTAAGTTTTCACCTCCTGAACTCTAAGACTGCTAGATCTTAAATACCATTAATGGAGGGTTTGCAGCAATGGATGGGCATAAGTCTTGCTTGTTCTATTTTAACATTTATATTTTTCACTGGATTCCATCCTATAGAAGATAGTCCAGAAAAAGCCTGAAATGCTCCAATGAAATGCTGTTATAAAAAGAAACCACTGGTCCTCATTTTGACTACTTCAGTAGTTCAGATAAACATGAATCATACTATGGCAGTGTCCCGAATGAAAGTGTTCACCAGATCCCAAGCTGTTAAAAGGCTGCCAGCTGCATTATTTGTGCATTGCTGGGGGAGGATGAGTGGCTGGAGGTGGAGGGAGGGAAACTGCACTGTGGTGCCACTGCTTTCATTGTTCTCCTGTTATAACCTTATCTCTGTGCCCAAATAAAATGTCAAAAGCTGCAAGAGAAATGCAGAAGCAAAGTGGTCAGAGAGTGACGGCCGTCCTTGGTGCATGCAGGGGGTGAAGAAGGGAAAGGACATATCTTCTTGTAGAGTGTTCACAGTCACTATAGCTGCCCACAGCTCCCAGGCTTTGATAAGAGAACACATTTTATAATTCTAGGGAAATAAATTAACAAACCTTTTCTTATATAATACCACTCTTATTAACTCTGACTGCATTTCAAAGGAGAAGAACTTGTTGTGCATGAAAAGTTGTAATTTTTGTCTTGCACATGAAAGGTCTGGCCCTCTGCTGTCAGGTAGTAATTTAGACTGCAGACCCTACTACTTGCACAGTCCTTCCTGTCCACCTTCTCTTCCTGGAGCCATTTGTTTGCTCTCATGGGAAAGGAAGGCTCCTGTGAGCAGCTCATTGCTTCCAGGATGCCATCTCTAGCTCGAGGTAGCTGTGGGAGGGGGTACTAGAATGGAAATGTAGGAGATGGCAGGTGAAACATTTTGAAAATTTGCAGCTATCTCTTTCTCCTTATTAAGAAAAGAGTCATAAAACATTTTTCTGTCCTGCCCTGATGGACTTAGCTGCCCACTTGAATCAATATTATAGAAATGATTTTCAGTCTCAGCCTACAACAATTCCAGTTTCTCAGTCAAAATATAGCAATCTGTGCACTCATAGAAAAAATGCCTATAGTTTATTGTTTAGTAAATTGCTTGCCAAAGTTGTGTGGAATAAAAGGTAAAGTGGGAATAACTTTCTGATCTGTGTGCATTGCCTGTGACCACAAGTTCTTTGTCCATGACCAGAACTCACAGGTGTTAATAACACATGAATAAAAAGGCATAATTATCAGATATGATTGAAACAAATGGAAGAGACATTTACCATGTGTTCTTTATCTGGAAGAGGAGAGGAAGAGAAAGAGGGAGAGATTTCAAAGTTATAAATTTTAGCATGGTTCATGCAACCTACTTGTAGCCCAGCCTTTCCACTTGACGACCAAGTCTTTCTCTCCTTTTTATCTCATTGTAGAGCCATAATCATACAGCATATTTGCTACTTAGGTTTGTTTTCTAATGCAGTCAGGAAAGTCACACAATGACAGCTCATACTTTAGGTTTCATCATGAATCAATGAGAAATCCTTATGCTGGGAAATGCTGACTGACACGCTATAAATACTGAACAGTGTGAAGTGTTGTGGCTACCACATACATTTGCTTCTGTAGTTCTTGAATCCAAGGGGTGTCAGTCTCTGGCCAGATGGGATTAACATCATGGGGGGCATGTGAAGCCATGTTCTATATTTTGTCAGAGTAAATGGGTAAAAGAATTTGAAGATTATAAAGCAAGATTATAAAAGGGTTAAAATGGGGTTTATGGGACTTCTGCTAGGATTGCTGGCATTTGTTGATTTTTTTAACACTTCTGAAATTTTAGCAATGATGTTAGACACTGAAGAGATCCTTACAGAGGAAAGATGAACACATTAATATCCCAATCAATTTTTCTTCCAAACGTTAAAAAAAAAGAAAGGCTAAGGAAAAAAACTAAGGAGTGGGGAGAGCACAATGCCTTGCACAAATGGGTAGCACTGCCACCCATTCCTTTTCACATATGACTCAGGTTTCTTTCCAGACACAGGAGTGGAGACCACAGCCATCTGTGGCTTACTCTTTTGGGTTGTCTCCTTTTGTGTTATTTGCCTGTTTTCTGTATTAAATAAGCCATGTTTTCTGTTTTCTATAAGCCATTAGCAAGACAAATATTTGTCATAATCTTCTTCACTATCTCTGAGGGCTTGTTACCTTCAAGGTATTACATGAGTGGTTCAGAGTCAACACTTCACTGACTTCTTGAGGAGTTTGCATCTTTCCTCAAGAGTCAGTGGATTGATGTTTATTTCTCTAAATATCCTCATTGCTTCTTCCACACAAGGTCTTTATGTACCTATTTCTCAATTCCTGGGGGGACTACTGAGGTGGCTTTTAGCATGTGGTGTCCAACACTGTGTTGAGGAGTCACAACACATACGTCCTTTTGGCTGGCTCATTCAGAATCCTATAGATGCACCAAAGTGACATTGTGATTTGTCTTTTTATCTCACATTTATGTGTTATATATCTGTACACTGAAATATAGGTCCCAAAAAATGCATTAAGAGCTCAACATGATGATTATGCACGGCAAATTCATTGCTGTGAGAGTAAACTTTGGTTATAGCATTTTTTTAGTATGGTATTATTAAGTGTGCAGTCAGATATACCATACCTGGATTTCAAAAGCAAACATTAAAATTATCAGCCTGTGGGATTAACGCTGAGATAGTCTATGTTGCATTCCATTTTTATTAATGGCAACTGTCATATAATTTGTAGTGAATCTCTTGCATAATTATGCTTTACTATGAAGTGCATCTTCTTCCAGAGTAAGTTCTGCAATGATTTTCCATAAGATCTCTGTGCTACTGATGATTTTTTTGATAGGGTTATCTCCATTTTCATACATTAACTAAATTATGGCAGATGAATTTCTCTCCCTGCAACATCTTAAAGAGAAAATGGTATTTTTTGTTCTGATGTTCTTAAAAAAATGCTTCTCTTGTGTTTTCTTTGGGGATGGCTTCATTATAAAACGATTTATTCTATTCTTTCTTATTAGGAGTTTGTGTCTATATTTCTCTTTTCTTTTCGTTTTTCCCTTTTTATGTCCCCCTAAGCTTTTCTCTTCTGTATTTTTTAAGCTCTACTATCTTCTGTTTCTCTCCTAGTGTAATATGAGCTCTCTCAGCTCTCTCTCTATGTCTTTTCTTATGTCTCTCTATGACTTTTCTCTATGTCTTTATCAAAAAGTGATAAAGGAAAGAGACCGCTGGTCCAACAGATTACTGGGAGAAACTTGTGTTTAAAGGTCTTTGGGAAATGCTCCTGCTGTGCTTTATGCTTTACTAAGCACAACATAAGATTCCAGGATCATGATGATCACTTTCTTGTGCTACTAAATTACCCACAGGTAGTGATAGGATGTGCATATGAGATCTGTGTTTGACATCTCCTTATTAAGATGGGTAAGGGAGCTCTTTTGAAAAGGTGAAGGGAATACAGATATAATGCTTTTATGGAAATTAATTACTTCCTCACTTAATGACTACTGCAGTTCACTATCTAGTATTCAGGTCTAGTTTGTAAGCTCAAGATTAATTTGATCTGGTTATAAGGATGTGATTCAGGACGCTACAATGAGCACTTAATGATATACCCTCTGCTCTCATACCTGAATTCATCAGAGTAGTCCAGCAGGTCTTGCATCTTTATCTGTCAGAATAAAGTCTATTTGTGGGTTTATCAGACCATTTAGATACCTAAAATGGTACTACACACCTATGTTTAGTGATCTGAATCACTTCCTTTAGTGAGTTTTAGACTTTTCTTTTAGACAACATTGTGTAAAGACTTGCACTCAGAATCACATGCATTATTTCTGTGCATGCAGCAATTGGTAATCAGCTAATATGGGTATCAAAGGCTGAGACAAAAATACTACTAAGTTAAGCATTTTTAATTTTACCACTCTGGTGCAGATATTTTAGGAGTCTCTTTGGTAAGGCAGCTGGGAAAGGCACTGCCCTCCATTGTTCTGTGGAATGGGTTCATCCTCTGTCTTGCTAAATCACTTTTCATTTTACTCTCCACTTTTTCTCTGAAAGAGTTATAGCGTTTAATGCCAATGTTCCTCTTCTTAAACTGAGTTCATATGTTCTTATGAGCACAGCCTTACTCCTTCACTCTAAATCTGTACAACTTCATAGTCAGCTATACTCACACAGTGTTGACTGCTATGGGTCATAGCTGGCTGGGCCATGTCTACACAGTGGAGTTTCACACAGATGGTCACACCCTTGACCAAGTGGATGAAGTTGAGTTCTAAATGGCTAGACTCTGTCTGAAATAGACAGACATGACAAGCCTTTTTGAAAAGTGTTTAAGCAGTGTTAGGGTGGAGACCAACTTTTTGGAAGCTTTAAATGATGTGAGATAAATCCCAGACACAGGTGAAATATGGATGCCTGAGAGATAGATAATATGGTTAACATTCCCAAATCTACCTGACAACCAGCCAGCATGGCCTGTACTGCAGGAACTCCCACTGTGAGTATGTAAAGACTGTCTTACTGTTTCAGATAAAAAAATGCACCAAACCTGAGATGGAAGTGGTCAATAATAAAACCTTATGGAAGACTATATGAAGAAAGAGAGAGGAATCAAACTCAATCTTCCAACTTCCAGCAGAGATGCCTATTCTCAAAGTGCTTGAATTTTCTGAAATTAGGAAGTTCTTTTAAACTGAAGTTGTATTTACTTAATTGCATTCCCTTAAATAAAAATGTAATCCCTTAATAGCAGGGATATATGGGGTTTACATATGGTGTTTACATATATTTATGTTCATATTTTAGTTAAAACCAAATTAAAATGGGAAAAAAATATTGTTGCACTGCTTCATGGCTATTGGTTACAGGAATACTGCAATTTGGCTTCTGTTCATGTATTTATTATTTATTTACTTATTCCAGAGACTTAAGCAGCCGTAGAAGATGATCATACGCTTGCAGGGCTCTGAGCTCTGTGAGCTTGCTGCTCAAGTTATTGCTTTCTGTCTTGAAGCAGTTCATTCCAGCTCTGCTCCATTTGCTCCTCTCATCCAGTTCGATACACTTGAAAGTGATAAAAATTTTGCTTAGTGCTTATACTGTTTATTGTTCTCACAGTAAAATCTCCCATTGATTCCCATGGCCACTGGGTGAGGTCTGAAATGAATGGAAAAGGAAAAAAAAAAGTTGAACTGATGGTTTATTCAAGAGAGAAAATTATAGATGAAGGAAGGGCAATTACTAGAATTAAGAGTCCTGACCTGTGTCCAGTCATGGCTCAGGAGTGCCAAAGATTATCTAAACTGATCAGAGTTTATGTTGGATTAAGATATGTTAAAACTGCCTGTAGTTTTCTAAAAGGAAAACCAAGCCAGCATGGAAATGATTTATACAAAGAAGAAAGATTATCACAACAAGTAGCAAATGAATGAATTATTAATTTTTCAGTCCTGGGAGAAAATTATGACACTCTTTAAAGAAGCAAGAATGTATAGGAAATGGAGCAGTAAGGAAAGCTCCTCTCAAAAAACCAGCAATATTTATTTGACAAATCTGCCAAGGAAACGTAGGGCCAGCCTCCTAAATTAAGGGAGAAAGTGAATACTTTGAATGAGACTATTAATACCATTAGAATTGATTGCCTTAAGATTTGTTGTTGTGCTGCTAGATTAAAAGATAGATCAAAGTCAGTTTTGTATGAGAGCCCCTCCCACACTGATCAATCAGTGACTCTACAGCTGCTGCTCTCCATCCCTCTCAGCACATTCTTATTTCTCTTCCACTACTTGAGTTAGGGGATGATCACATCCTTAAGCCCTTTGTTTTTCCAGGAGTGAAATCTGGTCCAAATGAGGGATGTTAAATAATCCTTTTTATAGAGTCCTCCCACACGGTACTTACACTGTGCACTCTGGGTAGGTGCAAACCTGCCCTCTTTGTACCCCGAGTTGAATGGGAAAAGGATTCATGAGGGCATTACTACAGTGCTGAGCTAGTGAAAGCTGTTGAGAGGTGAGATTATTAACGCAAAATGTGTAATACGCTGACACAGGTCACTTAAGGGTTGGAGTTTTTTTCCCTCGGTTATGGACACAGGCAGAATCAATTCATTTGTGCCCACCACAAGCTCCCATGGATGTGGAGCATATGTTGTATACAATACATGCTAATGAGTAGCTTTTTTTA